>NC_136424.1:33572500-34239375 GCF_052625555.1 Lactuca saligna
TACCCACCGCACTCTTGACTAGTGGAGGGTCGTTAGCCGAACGGGTAGGATAGGACAAAACTTTCCATTATAAGTATAATGAACTACAAAAGTAACTAAATGTTTTACAAATTCCCAATCTTAGTTACTTAGGCAAAAGTGAATTGATGCAATTCCATGAAATTACACTTTGTGCCCTTGCAAAGACGTTAGTGGAGCGTGTGTGGTTTACTGGCACACTAAATGGTTTTAAGCAAAGGTAGCAAAGGGTGACTCAATGTTTGTCATAGTTCAGTGGAGCGTGTGTGGTTTACCGGCACTTCGAATAGATGACTGTAACATGTGAGGGCACCATGTAAGTTTGCATGGTTATTCAGACCCGCTTTGTGATCCTCGGCATCCCAGTCACAAACAAGAGGGGCATATCGAGATTTAAACATGCCATTGAAAGTTTAATGAATCTCAAAGAATCTAGGAGTTTTCATAGATTTAAAACTTAAATTTCTTTTTCGTTTTTCGTGGTGGAAGTTAGTGAATCATCATTCACTTACCTTCAAATATTCTGCAATTAGGGTTACGACATCCCTCTCCCGAGTTGTGGAATATTGTGTTGGGTCCTAGACTTAGTATTTCATTTGGGTGATTTACTAAGGACTCAATCAATCAACTATCTTGAATTTGTTTCTCCCGTTTTGTAGATGTCAAAGTTCAACAGCTATGGTCTTCCCAAATCCCGTGGAACAAGCATTCCACATGAAGATGGTATTCCACGATTCGATCGAGGAACAAGAAATCATGCTTCACTTCCTCCACCTCCTCCAACTGTTCTCCCTAACCCACAAGATCGAAGAATTTAAAGGTTCAATATCACTAAGGCCCTATTGGAAATGAAACATGAAGATGGTAAATCCGTATGTGCCCACATTCTAGGAATGAAATCACACATCGATAGGTTGATTATGTTGGGTGTGTCATTTCCGGATGAGTTGGCTGTGAACTGGGTTCTGCAGTCACTCCCTGAATCATATAATGAGTTCAAAAAAAAGTATTATATGGTGGATCATGACGATAACCTCATTGACCTAACTTACATGCTCATTGCTGCTGAATCATAAATGATTTGGCGAAGCAATGGAGCGTATTTGTTAGGAAAGTCAATCGACCATGCTTCCGAGGACGTTCTAAGAGAAGCGACTTGCGTTTGCTGCCAAGAGAAAGGGCGTTGGATAGAAGTCTGCCCCAAGAGCCTGAAGATTCCAAATATGAGAGAGTAAAAGAGTATGGCTGTGCTTCAGGTAAAAATCCACTATCTAACTCCATTAAGTTCCTATTCGTTGATTCTTAATACATGATGTGATAAGATTGCATTTGAATGTTTTGCAGGATCGGTGAAAAGAAAGGAAGCTTGATGAAAGAGCAAGATGAGTCTAATCACAAAGAAATGGATCTCGATCGCATGGACTTGAAGATTAGATTTTGAGCTTATATATTTATGATAGAATTGTTAGGAATATTCGACTACATAGTTTTCAATGGATTTTGCATTGTAAGGACAAATGTTTTCCGCTGCTTTTATAAATAAAATAAATTTTGTTTGACTTATTTATTTATTTTTTTATTTCCTTGCATTGAAATCGTTGTGAAAATTGATGTTTACATATTTCTACAACGAATGGATATTATTTTTATTTATGGAAATGTTAAGAATTTACCAAATAGGGAGAGTTTCTCATCGCCCAAATTTCAATTGGACAAAAATTTGGAATCACGCAACTTGGTTGCATGATGAATGAGAAATTTCATATTCGGAAATTAGACTAATTCGTTGACAAAGTGTCAAGTGAAGGACTAGGAGATCGAGCACACAAGGTTGTGTGTTGATCAAGTCCACCATAAGAGTAACAAAGATATTCGTCATGATTTACTAAAGGTTTAGTAAATATGATAAGATTAAGTGTAATTCAGAATTGATTAAAAAGGTTTAAATCAATGGCAGAATGAATAAGAAGAATCTAGTAGGCAGAAAGATAAAAGGTTCTCCATTCTAAGATGAAGGGAGAGTACCTCTTATGTTTTATGATAGGTCTTAATGATTAAGAACCATATCTCAAATGATCCTCTAAGTGAGTCTTAGTACAATTGTATGTTTAAGAAGAGGAATCAAGAATTGAAGAAATGGTTAAATCAAGAAGTCAATCATACTTCATTCCAAAACAAGTCTTAGAGTTAAGATTGTGACAATGAGTGACAAGTATTAAAAGGTTTATAACGTTCATCAAATGTGGAAAGTTGTGATGTCTTGGATAAGACAAAGACTAACTAGGACCAATTTATGAAGTGTTTTGATAAAAACTACACTAACTCTTGAATATTTGTTTGTCAAGAAATGTTTATTGACAAGAGAATCTTATATGTCAAGGAGTCAGTGAGAGTCTTAATGGTCTTGAAAGATTTCAAGAACAAATCAAATAAACCTTATCAATCATCACTAGCACACGAGTTGAGGTTGACAACCTATCGTGTTGACATTATTTTGTTTCTGTGCTTTCCAATTGAGTTAATTATGCATGTGAGTCCTATGAGTTCTCATTTGAATGCATAAAAGGCAAGGTCCTTGATCAATGGAAAGTACATTGATAGGAAAAGGTGAGTTGCTTAACTACTTGGAAGACATGGTGGCAGCCGTGCTACCATAAGGCAAGAAATCAAGATTAAGAAAGTTCGGTCCATATGAGTTTGAATTTGTCGTAAACCTTGGTTTTAACAAATTCACATGAATAGGAACACATACACTGTTTAAATCTAAGTGTCATAAGATTTCCTCCTTCATGAAAATGATTGTGAGAAAATTCTTTCACTAAGAAAGATTTTAAGAAGATAGTGATTGTAAAATTAGATTCTTGAATTCGATTATGGTTACAGTATCCCTTTCCATGATTTGAATTGTGAGGTTTGGCAATTAGTCTTAATTGTTTAGACACACATATGAACTATCTAAGGCAAAGGTGTATAAGTTCAAGAAGCATTGATAAAAGATTATCAAAGCACTAAGTATTAGAAACATGAAGTTAAGAAATTCAATAAGTATTGTTTTTCTGATAGTTAAGGTGTTTCTGAGTACATGTCAAAGCTAGTGGGAGCATAAGTGTTATGTTTTATAATAATCATCATGATAGTCGGAGCATAAATGTTATGATTGTATGATTACTAAGGCACATATTGCAAGTTGACAATATTAATTATAGAAAACAAGAGTTATACCTTGCAAAGTCGTAAGGGTTGTAAAATTGTTTTGCTATAATTAAGGGAGAGAATATTGTGCTTCAATTCAAATCTAAAGGCTTAGGTTGAGAAATGTTAATAAATTTAGTCAAAGGTACATAGTGTGTTCTTAAAATTTCTATTATGATTACGACATTCCTCTTCACAATTTGAATTTTGAGAACATAGCAAATAAAACATTATGCATCGTGTCCCATACGCTTCGGGTAAAGGATCGATTGCAAGTGCTTTAATATTTGACCATTCTAAAATTTTCCAAATGCCTAGCGCATTTAGAGGGAAAAGGGACTAGAATCGGTTTTGACTAAAATAATTAAACAACTATTAAAGGACAATCCAAAGTTCGACGAGGATTGGTTAGTTGTGAGTAGTTGGAAGCATGGTATTGGATGGACCATATCGACATTATTATGAATAGAAAGGATTCAATTAAGAATGAGTTGTCATATGGAAAATATGGAAATGTTTCCATATTGGATGGACCATATCGACATTATTATGAATAGATAAGATTCTATTAAGAATAAGTTGTCATATGGAAAATATGGAAATGTGTCCATATTGGGAATTGAATATTGAAAATCTATGTCTAGATTAGAAACATTTATGTGAAAGGATGTTCAAAGGAATGTACTTTGAGTGAAAGACATCATATCTAAGGAATTGTCTTGTAACAATCTCCAATAAAGGACTTTGTAACATCATTGGCAATAGTCTTTGTGACTTTGGTGCAGTGACATTACGAAAGGATCATTGCATAAAATGTTAGAATCTAGAATATTATATAAGTAGCAAGAATTTGATATTCTTTCACTTATGGAAAAGGATTTGGAGTTGTGAAATGAGAATGATTGGAAATCTGTTCAATTTGATCTATTTCACAAAGAAAGAACCATTGGTAAACATTGTGTGCATGCTAGGAGCATGGGACAAGTGTAATAATTCAAGTAAGAAGTCGATTACCCAAAACGACAAATAATGAGTAATCGATATGGTGATAAATAAAAGGTGTTTTATTTATACTCAAAGGTTTGAGGCCATATGGGATTAGTATTATTCTTGTGTTTCAGTTTGCATGTTTTGACTTTATGAATAATTTAATTGATTAAGAACAGTCAAATTATTCGAACGGGCCACAATCGTTTATATGTTGGAAGTAGGTATGAATGAAGACTTTCGTGAATTGGTGTGTGGATTGTCTAAAAGAGTATTAGACATAAGCAAATGTTTGCTGCAACGTTCATGAGTGCTTATGAATATGAATTTGAGCGTTGGATTAAACCCACGCTCACTTGGATCACTCCATGAATTGTATCACGAGTGATTGGTGAGACGATAACATCTTATATTCATGAAACCGAGATGTGTGAGTTGTATCTTGCAAATCGGTTGCACATTGATAATATGTAAACGCACTAGTAACTTGGTGTTATAAAACATATTGTTGTGTGTGATTCGGTGAGTGAGTGCAAGCGAGCATTGTATCAAAGTCTATCCGTTCCTTTTATCCAAAGTAGGATAAAAGCGATATCTTTGGGCCCCTCAATGATTTAGTGATGACAAACGTAAATGCTCGGCCGGGCTAGGGCTAATTTGATTTGTTCAATTAGTCGGTCGTCGTAAATTGGAAATCAAGAAACAACAAATAGACTGAGAGAATGATTTCAATCCATGTCTCACGTCTATACGATATCTAGCATGGAGGAATATATGATCCCTTATCTAAAGGACAAGTTACTGATAAGATCAGAGTTTGACAGCGTCTTTGAGAGCTACGATTGCTAATCGGGTAGTACTTACTATTATAGTTACTAGGCTTATCCAAGTGGGAGACTGTTGGATTAGTGTCTAAGCCCGTAACCATATTTGTCAAGTACTTGACCCGATTGTGCATGGTCCTTTTGGGTTGCCTTCACCAAAGCAACTTGACTGGAGAAATAATAGAGAAAGAGGTTATTATGATTTATTAATATGTTATAAGAATAATATATTAAAGGAGAAATCATAATTGTTTAGTTAATATTGGTCAATAATTAATTAGGAATTAATTTTATGATCAAGTGTAATTAATTAAACTAGAGGGTCTGAATTGTAATTATGTCATAGTTACAAAATATGGTAATGGTTATCCTAGATATAGGTTGGACGAATTCAAGGGATAAGATGTCCTTGAAATCGTCCAAAGGATAGTGATAAGGGTTTTCAAGGCTTATCTTATGGTTACTTGGTGGGCAAGCAACTATATAAGGATAAGGACTTAAACCCTAATTTCTACACCTATATAAAGATCCCTAAGGCCATAAGAATTCGTCCATGCCTTGTCTAGGGTTCCTAGGGACGAATTTCACACCTCTTCTCTCTCTTTATTACCTTTCCATTTGCTCTTGGTGTTTGTGAGCCATTAGAGGCACTACTCTTGTGGTGCTTGCTTTCAAGACCTAGGGTTTCAAGATTTAAGTTGTTATTATAATATAACAACAAGAGGTATGTATTTCATCTTTCCTTGAGGATTTCGAAATTCTTAGAAGCCTTTTAGGGTTCTTCAAGTGTTCA
Source organism: Lactuca saligna (assembly GCF_052625555.1). Lineage (NCBI taxonomy): Eukaryota > Viridiplantae > Streptophyta > Magnoliopsida > Asterales > Asteraceae > Lactuca > Lactuca saligna. Next base: position 33,578,315 of record NC_136424.1, read on the forward strand.
TAATGTTGTGTATCTAATAGTGAAAACGTAGATCCAATTCTAGGGTTGCATGCACACATAGGATTGTTTGTATAAATCCCATCAAAACACTCCCTAATTTTCATCATAGAGATGATTCCAAAATTCACTAGGCATTTGTCCCCGTACGCCATAAATGGTTCTCTTCAAGAATGGTTTACTCTCACCATCTTCTTTCTACATAGTATCTCTACATCGTTTTCACTAAGTCAATTCAGTCCTAATACTACATCAAAACCATTTAACTTAATGGGAAACAATTCTCATGGAACTTATTCCTATTGAAGTCAATGATGATGTTCTTCATACAATCATTAACAGGTACGATCTTACCAGTAACAACTTTTACTAGTAAGGCATTTTCGAGTTTTTATATAGGTAATACAAGTTTTCTGTCAAATTTATGAGAAATAAAGGAGTAGTTTGCTTCAACACCAAACAAAATATAGGTAGGCAAATAATTTACTAGAAATGTACCTGAAGCAACATCTGCTTCATCCTTTGCTGCCTCCAGGGTCATTTGGAATGCCCTCGTCTTTGGCTTTAGCCGCACATTCAGCTTCATAGCTTCCTCCTTCTTTGGAAAGTCCTTCAAAATATGCCTATTATCTTTATATCCATAAGATACCCTCTCATTGAACGTAGATTTATTGGAATAGTGAAAAACCCTTCCACACTTGTAGCAGGTCACTTCTCCTTCACATCTCCCAAAGTGCTTCCTCCTGCACTTCTCACACCACTTTTCACTTCTTTGTTACCCCCAAACTTCTTGTAGTTGGGGATAAACATTGAAAACCTACTCTTTTTATTGGACCTTAAAGATCCTTCAAACTTCCTTTTCTCTCCCATTTCAGCTCTCTCCGGACCCTTCTCCCTATCCGGGACTCTGCATTCCTAGCCGCTTAGATGGTTGCTTTTAGAGTGGTTACTAGCTTCACCATTAGACCAAAACCTGCTAATAGTCCATTGGCAAAGTTGTTTATCTTCGAGAGTTTTGTAGGAACCAAATAAGGAACTAAATTCATCTTCTTAGTAAAAGTTGCAGCATACTCACTGACACTCATCTTGCCCTTCTTCAGATTATGGAATTCAATGTTGATCCCCATAAGGCCTTGCTCAGAGCAGTACTCTCTTTTCAAATACACAAGGAAGTCTCCCCATGACATCTTATTTGCTTCTTACTTTGTCATGGAATCAGCCAACAACTTCCACCAAATCAACACGCCAGTCTTTAGTTGTCTGACTGGTAAGATGGTCTTCTATCGGTCGTTGCAGTCACATCTATCAAACATTATCTCCATTTCATAGATCCATTCCATCACTTCCACTGGTGTTGGACTTCTAGAAAGACTTGGTGGTTTCGAAGCCATGAAGTCCTTGTACTTGCATCCATTTTTTTCAATTCCTTGGTCAGGGTTGTTCCTTCTAACCCTTTGTGGTTCAACTTGATCAAGAGTCGTAATGTAGCTTCCTTCTTCGGACTGTCCCTCATTTAACACTAGTTTATCGACTATTGCAATGACTTATCTCTTGTTCCCTTGGAGTAGTTGTATGGTCTCCTCCATTTTCTCAACTAGCATTGCCCGAATCATGACTTGAAACCCTGCCATCATGATCGGTTTAGCTGATGGCATGACTTTTTGTGCACGCTCGGTCACACATCGACGTTCAGGTTGTTGATTTTTGCTACCATTTCCTAGTCTGCTTTGAGTTCTCACCATGTCATTCTGTACACCAAAATAGTCATTCAGTGTATCAGGATGCGAGTTTATTATAAGTGAGGTTTTATTTATGTTAGACGCATCAATCTTCCTTATCATTCTGAAAAGTTATATACCAAGTCTAATACATTAATTATATATTAGAGTACGAAACATATAAAGTTTCCAATTCAAGGTCAGCAAACAGACCTTAAATCTAGACAAGTAATAGCAATTTAGGTAAGCAACCTAAGGCATGCTATAATACAAATCATCTAGCACATAACAGAAAATTAAGCATCTCATCTAGCACATCAATCAATTAATCCAATTACCCATTCCCATTTATTCTTACTTTTTTATCCTAATATAATGATATCAAGGGACCTATCTTAAGGATCATTGTAAGCAATGAGTTAGATAATACCACTTTGGGGATTCCTTAACAATGCATGTCAATAAGGCAACCATGATGGGGATAGAGTACATCATATGAACACGTATCTTATTAACACCTATAGGTTACGAGCTTACAAGTGTTCCACTAGACTAACTAGAATAGTTTGTGGTCGTTACTTATACTATTCTAGATGACTACAATGTTAGTATGATAGTATTATATTAGTTATGGCCTCTCAACATCATTTTCATCTTTTATAACCTTGATGGGTTTCATAAGTTATAAAATTCATGTACAATGTGGAAAAATAACACTTAACAATTAAGGATACATGCAACCTAATAAGGATCCATGTCTTCCCATTAAGGCATCATACTATGAACTACAAACCCTTGATTAACCCTAGTATAATCGAATTTCATAAATTTGGGTTACATACCTTTTGAATTGTTATTGTAAACAATTCCTTTGATTCCTTCCTTTGTAGATCTTTACAAAGCTAACATCCAAAGGATGATTCCTTTAATGGCTCACACCCAAAGCTAGAAACTAGAACACAAGAAAGGACAGAGGATAAGGATGTGAATTTTTGGCTATCTCTTAGTATAGTGGCCGAAAATTACAAGCCTTATGCCTCTTTACATAGTTGCCAGGAAAGCCTAGAAATCCTATATTTTAACATAAAATAATACTATTTCAAATCTTACTATTTATCTAGTCTCCTTTTATTAATTATATCATTCTAGATTTCCCTTCAAGGCATGCAAAACCATCCACCTATGGAGGCTTCTAGAATATCTCTTTTGCTCAAGTATTAACCAATTACCAAGCAACCATTGCACTTCTAATTAATTCCAATTGATCCCAAATTAATCCTGATCAATTATTAATTAAATTGATCTATTTCTAACTAATATATTAATCATATAATAAACTAATAAATTAATAAATTATTTCCTCTCATTACAAATGTTATTATAATTTGTTTCTAGTTATGAGGATAACACAAAAAGGATTTTCCTTTAATTACAAGTTTATACCAATTTAGTTATGAGCTTAGACGCCTTAATTCAATAGTATCCTACTTGGATAAGTCTATAACTACAATTTCCAGTATAACCCTGAACCAAACAACAAAGAGTGCTTTCTAAAGACACTTTTGAACTCTGATTCAAATCATACATTGACCCAAATATAAGTGATCAACTACTCCTTCATTCTTCAAGATATTGTATTGACACGAGACATGGATTATAATCAATCTTATTGTCTAAGATTCTATTTCTTGATTTACTAATTTATGATGACTTCATCAAACTACAAATTGAACACATCAATCTAGTCCCGGGTAGTGCCAACACAATAATTTACTTCAACTATATAGTCATACACTTTACTTACCAGTTCATGCATGGGATTACTCTTTATAACATCCACTTACGAGATGTGTTTAGGTAAACCAATGCACAACTTATTCATAAACTAAAAAAAATACATATCTCTGCTTTAAGAACAGTAGATAATATCGTCTTAGAATTACTCGTGATAAAATCCATGAAGTAATCTCTAAGTGTGGGTCTATTCGGTACTCAAAAACTCCATTTTCCAAGTACTCATGAATATTACAGTAATCCCTATGCAATGTATGATCCCTATAGACAATCTACCATCAATTCATGATAGTCTTGATTCACTACTTGCTTCCAAAAGTATAAACGACTGCAAAATTTTGAATAATATCAAAATTATTCTGGAAGTAAAATATGCAAAATGAAACATAATAATAAATAATTGAATAAGGTAATACAATTACTCATAAATAAATCTCCATTATTTAATCACCAAAAACAATTACAATTTATTTTGTTAAAAAGTTTTAAAGTTTCAACATATCAACTAATTACTAAAACTAACATCGTCTCTCAAACCAATGCTCCTAGCATGTTGGATGTGCTTAGCCTTGCTTAGAGCCTTTGTGAAAGGATTTGCAAGATTATCTTCTGATGACACTCGTTTCACCAGGAGATGCCCATCTTTAACTCTATGTATGATGTAATGATATTTCCTGTCAATATGCTTGGACCTTCCATGATCTTTTGGTTCTTTGGTTAAAGCAACTGCTCCTTCATTATCACAAAAGAGTTTCATTTATTCACAAATAGTCGAAACGACTCCAAGATCCCCGGTGAAATTCTTCAACCAAGTTGCTTCCTTTGATGCCTCACTCGATACTATGTACTCTGATTCACAAGTAGAATCGTTCACTATTTTATGACTGGAACTCTTCCACGCCACTGCTCCACCACTTAATAGGAACACCCAGACAAAATGTGAACAAAATATATCTTCGTTTGTTTGAAAGCTAGTGTCACTATAACCTGTCACTCTCAAAGTATCATTTCCATCAAGAACTAAGAACATTTCTTTGGTTCTTTGCAGATACTTTAGAATATTCTTAATTACTGCCTGGCTTATCCTAAAATCGAATAAACAAGCTCAAGACGCATCAGGACGAGTACATGTCAGCATACATGATCGATCCTATAACAGATGCATATGGGATTCGACTCATGTCATCTATTTCTTTAGCACTTCTGGGGCATTAAGTCTTACTCAATTTAACAGTATGATGAATGGGTAAATCCCCATTCTTGGAATTTTCCATACTTAAATGCTTCAATATCTTATCCAAGTATGTACTCTAGCTAAGTCCAATAAGACGCTTCTTTCTATCCATGTAAATCCTTATCCCAAGAATGTATGTCACTTCCCCTAGATCCTTCATATCGAAACATTTCCCAATCCAAGATTTCACCTCTTGCAAGGTTGGAAAATCATTTCCTACAAGGAGTATGTAATCCACATACAACATTAGGCACGCCACTACACTCCCACTAGCTTTGACATATATACAAGACTCGTCTTTGCTTCTATAGAATCCAAACTCTTTGACTTTCTCATGGAAATACAGATTCCGACTGCGAGATCCTTGTTTCAATCCATAAATGGATTTCTCAAGCTTACATATTCTATCAGGAAATTTAGCATGTACAAACCCTTCTGGTAGACTTATATAGACATCCTCAGTTAACTTCCTATTTAGGAAAGCAATTTTAGCATCCATTTTCCATATTTCATAATCATGAAAGGCTGAAATGGCAAGCATTATCCTGATAGATTTGATCTTAGCCATTGGTGAGAAGGTCTCATTATATTCAATCCCTTGGGTTTGAGTAAAGCCCTTCACAATCAGCCTAGCTTTGAAAGTGTGTACATTCCCATCCATGTCGGTATTCTTCTTGAATATCAATTTGCATCTTACTATTTTTCGACCATGTACATGATGAATGAAGTTCCATACCTTATTATCATACATGGACTGAATCTTACTATATATTGCCTCTTTCCATTTGGTAGCCTCGGGCCTGCTATTTCTTCATTGTAGTTGGTAGGTTCATCTAAATTCACTAATGTATTATCATTGATGAACGTGTGTCTATTTGTAGTTATATGGAATCCATAAAACTTAGGCGATATGCTAGCTCCAATGGATCGACGAAGAGGTAAAGAATTGTCAATGGGCTCAACTACAATCTCATCCTCAGGTTGAGTGCTAGTGTCATCTAAGGTTCCTTCATTGGATGACTCTGAAATTTCTTCCAAATCAATAACACTCCTACTATTCCCTTTGAGTATGATTTCTCTCTCATGAAAGACTCACATTCAAGCTATAAAGACCATGTTCTCACTAGGTCTTTAGAACAAGTATCCAAATGATTTATGTGGGTAACCAATGAAAATACACTTCTTGGCTCTAGGTTCAAGATTATTATGAGTTTCTCGTCTTACGAGAGCCTCACAACCCCAAACCTTGATATTTTCAAGAGATGGAGCTTTTATTGTCCACATCTTATGAGGTATTTTGGCAACCTTCTTTGTGGGAAAAAGATTTATAATATGGGTGGTTGTTTCTAAGGCATAAATAGTGACTCGAATTATCATGGAATGGACCATGTCTAACAAGGTTTGATTGTGCCTCTCAGCCACACCATTAAGTTGTGGTGTTCTAGGATGTGTCAATTGTGAAATGATTCCATATTCCTTGAGGTAGTCGTTGAACTCGATACAAAGATATTCTCCACGTCTATCAGATCGGAGCATCTTTATCTTCTTGCCCAATTGATTCTAGACCTCGTGCTTAAACTCTTTGAACCTTTTAAGAGTTTTTGGTTTATTTTGATCAAGTAGATATACCCATATCTGCTATAATCATCTGTAAATGTCATGTAGTATTGGTTAACATCCCTTGTGGCATATCTGAAAGGCCCACATACATCTCTATGGATCAAATCTAATAGTCCTTCACCTATTCTTAAACTCTTTATAAAAAGTAATATATCTAATTCAAAATTTATAAACAAACAGTTTAAATTGAATTCTATTGTAGACTGAAAACGGAATGTTACCTATAAAATATCTTATAATAGTATAAAAACACAATATAAAACATTTTCATTATGTTAAATCATATTACAAAAGAGACGGTTTATTAGAAGGTTGAAATTAGATATTTATATTGTAATACACAAAAGAGTAACATGAACACCACTTTGCGTTTGTTAACCTTTTTTTGGCTACATTTTTATGTAAAGGGTTTTTTACACAACATATTTGAGTTTTTAACCCATCTTTATCTTAATACTCGAGGAAAGCGTTGGCTTGTTTTATACATCTTCAACTGCCACTGCTCATATTATGTCATATTATTCTTGCAAGACTTTCACATTGCACTATTTCATTTCTTTAATACTTTAAATTGTGAATGTCTAAAAAGCCACTGTTCGAAATATTTTTATCGTTTTTGATAAGGGAAAATGACTTAGGAGGGTAACTACCTCTTATCCGTGTTCACATATTGATAATTTTTTTTTTTTACATAATAAAGCAACTAACTTGTTTTAACTGTTTAAATTACACTAATATTACCGGCTAATACATGTTTTAACCGGTAACTCAAAGGAAAAATGATTTAGGAGGGTAACTACCTCTTATCCGTGTTCACATATTGACAACTTCTTATTTTTTGTACATAAGAAAGCAACTAACTTGTTTTAACTGTGTAACATCCCAAAAATATGACCAAAAATCTCGTTTTTAATTTAATACTAAAACCATAATTGTCAAACCATTAATTTAATACTCGGCATCGGGCCCTGCTCGGCATCAGGCCCGCCTGGCATCAAGCCCCGCTCGGTATACAAATTTATCTCTCTTAGGCCTCGCCCGCTAAACATATACAATCATATAACATGCTAACACATAAATAAACATATTTTAATGTATCTCTGTCCTAAGAAACATACTTTGCTAATTATGAGATACGGAACATCGTCCGTACTCAGCTAGTGATGAAATACGGGACCTCGCCCACACTCACCTCTCTATTAGGGATGAGCATCGGAACCGGGTACCCGCTTTTGGAACCGGAACTGCCTCGGAATTGCCGGTTTTGGAACCGAAACTGCCTTAAGCGGTTCCAGTTCTGGTTCTTAAAGTTGTGGAACCGCCTTAAGTGGTTCTAGTTCTAGTTCTCGTTTTTTCGGAACTGCTACCCGTTGGGTACCAGCCGGAACCGGTTAATATATATATATATATATATATATATATATATATATATATATATATATATATATTATTTCATATAAATATATGTGTTACTTAGACCGATTTAGAATATATATTGGTCCGGTTTTGTCCATCTTTGGTCCGAATTGACTTGATTTGAATCGAACTAAATTGCGGTTTTATCAACAAAAGTTAACAAAATTAATGTAACCGGGTTACCCGCTACCAGAACCGGAACCGCCGGTTCCTGGATTGGTTCCAAACATTTAAGAACTACCTAGACCGGTTCCGGTTCTGATTCTAACTTTCTAGGAACTGTCGGTTACGGTTCTCGCCAAATGAGGCGGGTACCCGCTTATGTTCATCCCTAGTCTCTACCAGGCACATACAAGTATCACACAGACAGCAAATATAATCTAACATGCAAACATTCCTCGGGCACCTGCCCGACATCGGACCTTGGTCTGGATAATCATAGAAGCATACAATGCCTAGGGTTAACCCTCAGATCTTCCTACTCATAGACTACATGGGCTGGCATTGTGGCCTTAGACACATTCACACAGTGAGGAGACTCACCTTGCACTGCTGAAGCCCTGGCTGGAACTAGCTGAGTACGGACGAAGTTCCGTATCTTATTATTAGCATAGTATGTTTCTTAGGACATGGATATAGTAGAGTATGTTTCTTTATGTGTGGTCTAAGAGAGACAGATCTGTATACCGAGCGGGGCTCAATACCAGACGGGGCCTGATGCCGGGCGGGACCCGATGCCGGAGTATTAAATTAATGGTTTGACAATTATGGTTTTAGTATTAAATTAAAAACGAAATTTTTGGTCATATTTTTGGGATGTTACACAGTTAAAACAAGTTAGTTGCTTTCTTATGTACAAAAAATACGAAGTTGCTAATATGTGAACACGGATAAGAGGTAGTTACCTTCTTAAGTCATTTTCCTTTTGAGTTACCGGTTAAAACAGGTATTAACCGGTAATATTTGTGTAATTTAAACAGTTAAAACAAGTTAGTTGCTTTATTATGTACAAAAAATAAAAAGTTGTCAATATGTGAACACGGTTAACAGGTAGTTACCCTCCTAAGTCATTTTCCTTTTTTTGACAATGGTTACTATCCCCATAGTAACTCAATAAATCATTAACTCTGTAGTTTCTCAAAGTGCATGATAGCTTCATAATATATCAAAACAACTTGCATACATAAACCTTAATATAATTACACAATTCATTTTCTTTCTTGTGTCATACAATCCCCATAGTAGTTAATATTTATATATAATCACTATATATACAAATAGTTAAAGATTTAAAAGCTAACAAAGCCCAAAAACTTGTGCTTTTACCGAAGTCACAATCTTTAAACACCAACTCTAACCCTTCTTTACACCAATCTGCACAACATATTATATAGCATCATGTTATTTTTGAACAATTTTTAAATGAAAACAAATGTATAAAGATTATAGCAAATTTAATCATACCTTCAAAAGGATATTATGCATATGGAATGTAGCTTTATCTTGCAGGAGTTAATGCTATAAAAAAGTTTCTTCCTCATTATCATCATCATCATCATCATCATCACTGATCCATCCATAACAGGGCTTACGCCTACGAACAGGGAGATTTACAGGGGCATTAGTTGTTTCAGATGAAGGTCCTGAATCAGGGGCATTTTCGGAACATTGGATGTTAAATTCATGTGGAGAGTGATGATCATCATGGAGTGTGCTTGAGTGGGCAGTTTTGTCCATTTCCATTGAGGTATCCTCAAGGCATTCATTATTCTTCTCTGCAATTGGCAAAATATTGAAGTTTTAACAATTTATGTAGTTATTAATGTAGATGTGATTTTTATTTTTTTGAAGATTTTAACATAAAATTGAGAATTTGACCTGTGTGAATGGTCAACGCTGGATTGTTATTTCCCTCGAAAGATTCGTCTTTTGCAGATACTTCCTTCACCTTGGCCATGAGTAATTCAGTTTCAGGTTTCTCTTCTTGTGATGATGCCTCATTCTGAATAGAAAATCGATAACAAGAATAAAGAAGATTTTACTACTAAAAAGCCATGAAACCAAATGTTAAGCCATGGTTTTAATGAATATACAGTTAATAAGTTCTGTTTTTGTTCAGACTCTTGTTCATCGAGAATGAAATCAATAACGACTTTATAGCCGTCTTCTTCAATTAATTTCCACCCATCGTCACCATACACCTGGAAATTAGAACGAATGACAGAAAGATAAACAGATTTAGATGTAAATTATAAACTATCGATTCGAAATTGATGCGTTAACACTTGTGCAATTTCAGTGTTTAATCGTCAAAAATCACACACTACTTCTTTGTTTTCTCTTTGTTTCGTCGTTCTGAACCCTATTGTTCTTGGTTTGTAATTAGGGTTGATTTTTTAGAAGCGTATCGTTGAAGTTGCGCAGAAAATTTACCATCAAGGAGAAATGAAAAAACAAAACTCAAAGAAACCACAGTCAAAAGGGTCGCTTTGAAGACTGTTTTTTGTCTTCTTTGTTTTGAAGATCATAGAATTGATATGTTTGGGTCTCAACGTCAAAACCCATTGCTAATTGTCAAAAGCTTGGGAGTTTTCCTCGAGTGTTCGTCATCTAAAATTGGGACAAAACGAACGAAAATAAACCCTAGTACCCTACCCAGTCAGAACGAACAAAAACCAAAAATCAGTTTCCAAGGAACCAAATATAAATCGAAAATTCTCCTATGGTCAGGTTTACCAAAGAAAAAACTGAATGCAAGGTCAAATAATTTTGTAATGGCGAAGAAATAATCTGACCTTGAGAAGATTTTTAACAGTTCGCCTAATGAGTTGCCTTGAGAACCCAAAACAGCTCACTTGATCGAGAGCCGCATCCATTCGGGTTAAACCCGTCTACAAGTTCAGCGAAAAGATCAGCGCAATATAGAGGAAGAAGAAGAAGAACAGTAGATAGGAAGTAATGAGAAGTTATACCTGTCTCTTTCTCTTCGGTGCCATTGAACTCGAAATCGTGGAATTAAACAGAGAAAATAGGGAGGCCGGATGTGTGTGTTTGAAATTGGAAAAAAGGGGTGAAGTGTTATCTGCATGAAACTGGATGGACGGCATGAGTACATATCTTGTCGTGTTTCGATATCGGGAAAATATACATTGCGGAAAATAAATTTTGGGATAATGATTAAAAGTAAAAAGAGACTATTTTGATGAAACGGATTAAACTAGCCAAATATTGAAATGTATTTCATGAAAATCACTCATTATATGGTAATTTGGCAAAATAATCCACTAGTTTGGACCGGTTCGGTTCGAATTTGAATCCCAACCGGTTCGGTTCGAAATGGTTTCCAGGGGATTCCTATGTAAGGAAATTGTAGAATGCACACCGAGATACCAAACATCTTGAACTTATTTGGCGAATTAAAAAATGGCATGAGGTCGTGATGATAATGAGTTTTTACAGGTTAGTTCTTGCTTTTTTTACATGTTTACGTGTTTTTATGGATTATTAACGGAAAAACATAGTTTGAAATGCAAGAAGATGCCTATAATGCAGTGCTAATTTGTATCCAAAGCCTTAGAAAACTACTTATTTGTGATAAGCGACCCTCTTGTTAAAAACTAGAATATTGTTCCTTGTCTTCGACCGTCATTTTAAGTACTCTAGAATGGAATATCGTATTTCATAATGCGAAAAACAGTATAGAATATGAAGTACAATTCGAAATGTGGAAAACTTCTCCGTATGGAATTCCTACAACAATCTAGAATGCTGTTTCAACCAATATTTATTTTTGAAATGAACTAACTTGCTCGATATTCAACAGCGCGGTCCGTTCGATAATTCTCTTACTTTTTAGTACAAAACTGCCATTGGTGTCGATATTTTTGGTAAGATATAGTATGAATGTAATGTAAGGCTCTTTTCCGATAGTCGTACTTTGGTAGGTGGTTTGATATGCATGTGGGTGTCGAAGGGAATCATTTGCTTGTGCGTTATATATATATATATATATATATATATATATATATATATATATATATATTCAAAAAATAAAAAAATAAAATACAAACCGACCAAACAAAGTTTTGGAAACTTTTTTTTGAGATCATAACTACAAATTGACATTTGGAAAGAATGACTTTTATCTGGTTATCAAGTTCCAGTTTGGTCATTATTTCTCTGTTTTGGATTCCAATTATGTGTGTTCTTATGGTTGTTCTAAGTGACACTGTAAGGTAGGAATATGTAATGAATGTATTGGATAGATCTTTTGATGAGTTATCAGATAAGGATATGGTTCGAGTGTGTCTGCTCTACTCGTTGGAGAAAGGCTAATGGTCAGTTGCTTCGTCGGGCCTTGAATGACGAGTTTTAAGGGCTAATATCCAACTTTGAGGACTTCAGCAATCATCATGTCATTTACCATTAAATAATTTTTTTAAATGTCATTTGTAATTGTTTTGGTGTAATTAATGGGTTTTTTTATGACACAAATATCCTTGTGGCAGGATAATTTGGAATAGTTGTGTTAGGTTATAGTGTGTTCTAAACACACGATCATGGCAACAGAAGACTTAACAAAATCTTGTGTTCATGCAATCTATGAAGATCTAAGTTTCATTATATTATATTATTGCAACTACAAGAGTAATAGCAAAACATAAATACATTTTTTGCAGCTAAAGATCTTCTTGCTTGAAATCTTGTTTTTGCCACCTTCTTGAATGAGAGAACACAAACTAGAATCCCTTTAATGGTTCACACCCAAAAACACCAAAGAGCAAAATGATAGAACCATAGGACAGTGGAGGCAAAAATCGAAAATCTCACAAACCTTAGAAATGTTAGGATTTTTCGGCTTTGAGAGAAGGCTAGGGAGGGCTAAAGTTTCAAAAGGTTAAGAGCAATAGGGTTTGATCCCTACTACCTTATTTATAAGTTTCAGTTGCTTAATCCTAAAACAACTCCAAAACCCTAATAGGCTTATCCATAAATTTCGTCCACCCTTATCCCCTAAGGATTTTAGAATGTTGATTGGAGTCGTCCGATCATGGGAGGTACTGTGGCTGGTCAGTTGCAACAAATGCTTGATTTGCTTATTGATTTTCCTTTCTCGGACTCTATAGATCATTAATCTTGCAATTTAGGTGGCTCTGATCATTTTACGATTGCAGAAGTTAGAAGATGTATTGATGATTTCACTTTACCGAATGATATTTTTTCTACCAGGTGGACTAAATATCTTCCTCATTGAGTGAATATTCATTATTGGCGCGTACGGTTAAACATGATTCCAACTTAGGTTAATCTAGATGATAAACGCTATGACTTACCTTCAATTGTTTGTAGCATTTGTAACTTGGACTTAGAAAACCTTTCACATATTCTAAATTCATGTTAGGTGGTTGCAGAGTTGTGGTGTTTTTTGGGTAGATGGTGTGATTTAAGCCTTCATACATTTGTGCGGTTCGAAGGTGTTGTGAATTGGATCAACAATGTTTGTTTTTATTCTGTCAAACGTGTGGTTTTGGAACTTACATAACGATGTTCTTTTTAATGGTCTTAATATTAGAAGAAAATTTGTTGATTGATAGATTTATCGACTATTCTTATAATTGGATTGTGCATACGAAAGAAAATTAGTGTTACTCTGTCTTGGAGGTTAGACCCGATCTTGTTTATTCCCTTTTGTAATTTTTTGTTAGCCTTGTGCTAACTTCTCTTTTTAATATATTCAACTGTTTGAAAAAAAATTAATTAACTTTTAATCAATTAACATTCAACCCTTTTAATTAATTAATTTTAAAATAGTTTCTAATTAATTTATCAAAATGACAAAGGTAACTTATTTCTCCTAAATTCTTTTGATCTTTTATCTGTTTAAATGAGTCTTGAGAGCAATCCAAAATGATCATGTTATTATTAAAATATTATGAATGCTTAATGACATTTGACATTCTTTTCAAAAAATTATAAAGTAACTTGAAGATAGTATATATGAAAGTTTACAAACTTATTCATCCATTCAAAGTAAAGAAAAAAAACCTCATAAATTGATAGTAAACAGTAATTGGGTTCATATGCACTTTCGTGGTAATATTTTTTTAGAGCTTATTTTTTTTAACATTTTTTGTTTATTCATATCGTGATACATAATTTGATAGATCTGGATTTGAAGACTTTTCCAATTAGCCATGTATTTGGTACCCCACAACCACATATGATCCTTTTAATCATTGCACGGTGAAAGCTTAAACGATTACAAAAGACTAAATACGTGGTGGTCATTGATGTTGATCGGACAATATTATACATTTAAAATGCCACTTTTACTACATATATGTTGCTGACAGGGTCGGTCCATTGATTTTCAATGCCCGGAGCGAGATTCTAAATTATGCTTTTATTTAATTAAAAAAATAGCAAAAATGAAATAAATGTTATAGTCAAACGAAAACAAGGTTACACAAACAAAAGTATACATAAAATCTATCTAAAACGATGCCTCCTTGCATTTTTTGAAGTAAAAACATCTATTATTTTATCATAATCAAGACTTCGTAGGAATTGACTTTCAATACTCAAAATTGCTAATCCATTTAATTTTTCTTGAGTCATGGTACTCCGAAGATATGATTTCAATAACTTCAATTTTGAAAAACTTCTTTCCGCGGAAACAACCGTGATCGGTACCGTTAACAAAATCCTATATGCCACAAACACATTGGGAAACATGTCCATTTCCTTTGCAAACTCCATAATTTGAATGGCTGTCCAAGGAAGTTCACCTTTGTATGCTTCATCCGGCAATATTTCCTGCAAAATTTGTAACTCAATAAATAAATCTTTTCCATCAATATCAAGGTTTTCACCATTTGTCAAACTAGTTTCAAGTTTCTTACAACATTTTTTTAATTCATCATCAAATAAGGATTTTAACTTTAAACCATCAAACAAAAATCCAAAAATAGATTCAAAATGTTGCATTCTACTTCTCAATTGATTTAGAGTCATATCTATTATAACAATAAAATAATCAGTTCTAAAATTTTCTTGAGAAGATTGTTGTTCTCTTTCGGTATTTGGAATTTCATCAAATTGGTTTTTTCTACTATGAACACGTTTGATAGGAAATTTTGGTTCAACTCCAATATTTTCTGCTATTTCTTTAGCCTCATTAATAGTAGAGTCAAACCCATTTTCCCTATATTTTTCAAAATAATTAACTAATCTCTCTAAGTTTTTTATTGCAACATCAAGAATCATATCTTTGGATTGTAATTTTTTACTTACCAAATTAATTATATATAAAATTTCATGCCATATCACTAAACTTAAAATAAATTCAAAATTAAAAAATTCACCAATTACTAGTGATTCTGCATCTCTACAAACTTTACCATCATCACTCACTTGAGCTAATTTTGTTAATGCTTCTTTTATTTGAAAAAATTAAGTTTTTATTGCTTTAACACTTTCAATGTGACTTTCCCAACGAGTAGTAGATAATGATTTTAGGGTTAATTCATCAACATGATCAAGTAAAACACTACATCTATGTGTGGAGCTAGAAAAAACATTATATATTGTTTGACATGTACCAAAAAAAGTTTTAGCTTTATAACAAGAATTTGCCATATCACACAAAACTAAGTTTAAACTATGACATCCACAAGGCATATAAAAAGCTCTTGAGTTTATATCAAGTAGTCTTTTTTGTACACCTTGATGTTTGCCTTTCATATTTGCTCCATTATCATATCCTTGTCCTCGGATACAATTTATATCCAAGTCAAGAGATTTTAAAGCATTTTGTAACACATTAAAAAGTCCTAAACCAGATGTATCTTCTACAATTAAAAACTCTAAAAAAAACTCTTCAACTTTTATTGGAACACTTGTAACATCAACACATCTAATAATTAAAGTCATTTGTTCTTTACGACTTGCATCCAG
This sequence comes from Lactuca saligna, assembly GCF_052625555.1. Lineage (NCBI taxonomy): Eukaryota > Viridiplantae > Streptophyta > Magnoliopsida > Asterales > Asteraceae > Lactuca > Lactuca saligna. The sequence continues at coordinate 33,594,050 of NC_136424.1, forward strand.
AGTGCAATCTAGATTTATCGAAAAATATTTTGAATTTTTTATTTTTCTAATAATTGCACTTTTTACTTTGGATGCCAACATTTCAATTAATTCATTTTGAATTTTATGACTAAGGTAATGAAAATGACTTTTTTTTTCTTGAATAAGTTGAAAATGGTGTTTCATTACGGGATCAAACTCAACAATCATTTGAAGTACACCTAAAAAGTTACCATTAGATTTCTCATATATTTTTTCATTAGCTCCACGAAAAGCCAAGTTATATTCAGCTAAACATTTTACAACAACAATAATTCTTATCAAAACTTCTTTCCAATGTTGAGTATTTTTTTTATTCTTTCTTGTAACTCTTTATCAATTGTTTCATTTTTCCTTAACCTAAGTCGTGTTTGTGTCCATGTTTTTAAATTAATCATGTGTTCAGACCTATGTTCATGTTCATTCATTTTTTCACTAAGATGTTTCCAATCATTAATTCCTTCGGTTGCCAAATTACTTCTAGATCGAGTTGTTTTAAATAACTTACAACAAAAACAAAACACTTTATCAAGTTCTTTCGAATACACCAACCACTTTCTATCATAAGAGTCACCATTTCTTAATTTACGAACATAAAATTCACAAGAAAAATGTCTACCTAATGCATCTTTTGGAAAAAATTTGTAATTTTCAATTTCCCTAATAGGCCATTTTTCTACAAGCAAATCTTTCATTTTTAAATCTAACTTATCCCATACTCTTGGATCAAAAATATTAATATCACTAGATTTATCAATAAAATCATTATTTTCAAGATCATTAAAATTTTCAATAGGTTCATTAGAAGTTTCAATTGGACCTTTAGAATTATCAACAAAATCATTAGTTTCAACATCATTAGAATTTTCATGATTATTTTCACTTCTAAAAAAATAGTTATTTAAAGATCCTTGTAATTTATTAGTAAGATCTTGTTCTCTTTGTTTTCTTTTTCTATTTTGAGCACCAGATAGTTGTTTTCTAGGAAACATATTTAAACTTCACCAAAAAATTAAAAGTAAAAAATGTGGTAATAACAAAGAAGGATGCAACCTGAAGTTACTTAGCAATCCGTATCCACAACTTGAAGTTATCAATATGTATCCACAACCTAAACAAAAAAAGAAATAGTATCCTTTAGATTTTCAGAAATTAATCTAACATATTATTCAAAAATAAAAAGCACATAATTTTTTCAACTTCATAATTTACATATCAATATTTAATTTATGATTATATATAACAAATTATTTAGAATTCAGAAAACCATATCATTATTCAAAAAAAAAAAATACAACAGTTTATATAAAACCACAGTTTATATAATGAAGCTTAGACTGTTATCAGAACAATTATAAAAAAATACACCAGTTTATCAGAACAGTTTATATAATGAAGTTTATATAAAACCATAGTTTCAGTTTATAAAAAAATACAACAGTTTATCAGAATAGTTACAAAAAATAGAAAAAAAGAATTACCTAGACTGCTTAGTGTAGTTCACAATGAACAAGACTGCAAGTCTGCAACTTCAACTTGATCGAAATTTCCCTTCCTTGGGCAGTAACCTATATAAGAAAACTGAAATTTCATAAATTTTAACCTGTAATCACTGTAAGATTTTCGAAATTTTAAGTAGGTTATGCAAGAAACTTTAAATAATAGATAAAACTTACTGGATTACAAGATTGGGACTTCAGGAGGACAAATTCAATGAATCCCAATTTGGCACCTTTGAATCTTCACTTTAACACAATAGATTTGTTGCAATAGATAAACTATTACAGCTTTAGAATAGTAGAGGACTAGAGATCGATTCAGAAAGAAAGAACATAGGAGAATGCAAGAAGCTAACCAGAGAAAGGGCGAGAGAAAGGCTGAAAGCTGAAGGGTGTAAACTGTAACGAGAGAAAGGACTTCAGTCTTCAGGTGGACTTTCGAGTTTCGAATGTGGACGAGAGCGAGAGAGGCGGAGCGCGATGACTTGTGGGCGATCTTCGAATCGTCGATCGATATAGCCAAGGGTGTAAACTGTAACGGTCCCCTGATTCTCTCCATTCGATGCCCCCGACACTTCGTGTTCTTCATCTTTGGTGAATTGGCGTGTCAAGTGTGCTTTAGATCGAAGAGACGAAGATGAATTGAAGAGGCGATATGCGTCTGTGTTGTGTAATTAGGTTGCCCGCCTCCTGTCTGTCTTCATATTTTACTGAAGCCCACTATACAATAACATTAAAACAGGCTTTCAGTTGATGCCCCACTATACCTTGCTGCCCTGGGCCGTGACCCAGCTCGCCCTGGGCTTGGGCCGACACTGGTTGCTGACAATATGTTTGAAATTGTAATAGGATGATAATAGGCACATAGAGAGGTTAGTAATGATATCAGATGACCGACGTGCCGTGTGGTAGTTTTATCATCCCGTCTGAATTAATAACGATGATTTACCTTCGTTATCATATGAGAATGCATTATCTTTCACACCATCACCTTGGCTTTTCCCTTTATATGTCACACATGATTTCTCCATCACATAAGCACAGACTATGAGATGCCGAGACATAGCCTATCAGCATCACAACCACGACCACCACTACAAACTAGACAATCACGTACTATATTGCTGGCAACCAAGAAAGCAGATATGAATAAAATCATACTGGAGTTGCAGAGGAAACTTTAAGAATATCAAATATAACTTTTATTTACTCGTACTGCACAAATACAACATATATGTATCCTTGTGGTACCTATGAGGGTTCGTCTCTTGGTTTAGAGATATATTATTTACAAGAGATGTATAATGTTTATAAATATTAAAGTAAAAATTTATTCAAATGATATTTTAAAGTTTTATAAAATATCAATGTAATATTTAAAAATTAAAGTAGAGAAAATTATATTTTAATTAGATTTTCCGGAGTTTATCACCAATATTCAACTTACGGTCTAAAGTGGGCTTTGCGTAACATTTGTTTAGTTAGAAAATGAACCCTAAATCCAAGAAAGTAGCCCATTACCACCAGACTCTTCTCCTCGGCCCTGGTTGGAACTTGGAAGACACCAGTTAGTCCGGCTAATATCACCGACCTCATTCACCTCCGCCGTAGCGAAAACATGTTGCGTAATTTCCGGCAGCTTTGAGTATGCTTTCTATGTTCTATCAGCCTCCATGCCCCTCTGATTTTCATCATTTTGTTTAAAATCTCATATAAGTTATTTATTGCTATCGAAACCCTAACATAATCGTCATCAAGTGTATACTCTCTTTTAGTGTTCTGTAAACTTGCTGCAAGGTAGTGATTACAATTATAGCGATAGTGCGATACACCTATACCTTGGCGTTTGAAAACCTGATGTAAGGTAATGATTGCAATCATTGCGTATTTTAATTGATTATGCGTTATCTGTGTGTGATTGCTCATACTTGTTGAATGTTGATTGCTCACAACTGAATTGCGTCAATTGTTGAAATTGGTCCTAGATTTCATTTTATGTCGTTTGTCATCATGTACGCGTCTGTTCTATGTGCCTATTCTTCTAAGCTGTAATGATTTCTGTTGCAATGTTTCTGTATTTAGTTAAGACTTAAGAGTTCCAAATTTCATGACTTCTCAGAATTGGAATGGGAGCTCTGAAGAACAGGCTATGTAGAAGCAACTGAGTGCAAGGATGAAGACACTTCTTACAGGCCGAGGTATAAATTGCTAACAAATTTCTCTTTTTTTAACCGCATTATCCTGAGCAAACTCTGTCAAGCATATCATATCAATCATCAATTCATCATGATCTTATCATTTTCTTTTCTATGAAGCTAGGGTTTATTTGCTAATCACTATTTATGCCTGCTGCAGGGAAATTATTAACCTCTAGTTCAAAATCCTCTGATGTTTTTATTCTATGTGAGAGGTTTCTATCTTTATATATAGGGCTTTCTCATCTGCAACAAAGAGCTCTTTCTTCTACAAGTGGCATTAATGAAGAACACATTGAAAAATTCAATGGAAAAAGACAAGAAGTGGATAATGTATGCCAAATCTTGGAAAGTGCTCCATGGGGAACATCTTTAGAGAAAGCTTTATCCACATACAATGGAAGCACACAAAGTGATTTGGTCATTTCTGTTTTAAGGAAACTAAAAGATGTCAATCTTGCACTAAACTATTTTCAATGGGCAGAAAAGAAAAGCAATCAACCCCATTGTCCTGAAGCATACAACTCCCTTCTCATGGTTATGGCAAAAAGCAACAACTTTGATCAAATCGAACAAGTCTTTCAAGAAATGAATCTTTCAGGTTTTGGCCCTTCTAATACCACATCTCTTGAACTAATCCTAACCTGTGTCAAGAATCATAAACTAAAACAAGCTTATGACTTAATCCAACTCATGAGAAGATTCAAATTTCGCCCTGCTTTTTCAGCCTACACAACTCTCATAGGAGCTCTTTCAACCATTCATGAACCTGATCTCATTCTCACTCTCTTTCACCAAATGCAAGAGTTAGGCTATGAAGTACACGTGCATCTATTCACAACTGTGATACGTGTATTTGCAAGAGAAAGTAGACTTGATGCTGCTCTTTCTCTTTTAGATGAAATGAGAAGTAAATATGTTGATGGAGATATTGTTCTATATAATGTTTGTATAGACTCTTTTGGTAAAGCTGGAAAAGTAGACATGGCTTGGAAGTTTTTTCATGAAATGAAAGCTCATGGAATCATGCCTGATGATGTGTCATACACTAGCATGATAGGTGTGCTATGTAAAGCTAATAAGCTTAATGAAGCTATTGAGTTATTCGATGAATTGGAGCATAAAAAAAGAGTCCCATGTGCATATGCTTATAACACCATGATCATGGGTTATGGAATGGCTGGAAAGTTTGATGAAGCATTTAAGCTACTCGAGAAGCAAAGACTCAAAGGCTCAATCCCAAGTGTTGTTGCATATAATTGCATCCTCACATGTCTTGGAAAAAAAGGGAAAGTAAATGAGGCTTTGAAGCTCTTTGATGAAATGAAAAAAGACGCATCCCCTAATTTGTCAACATACAATATCCTCATAGACACCCTTTGTAGATCTCAGAATCTTGAAAAGGCTTTGGAAATTCAAGAATCCATGAAAGAATCTGGATTGTATCCGAATATATTAACTCTCAACATAATGATCGATCGACTCTGTAAGTCTCAAAAACTAGATGAAGCGTGTTTAATCTTTGAAAAAATGGATCACAAACTTTGTCCTCCAAATGGTTACACTTATTGCTCTCTTATAGAAGGATTAGGGAAAATGAATAGAGTCGATGATGCTTACAAACTATATGAACAAATGTTGGATGCTAATGTGACTCCAAATCCAGTAGTCTACACTTCTCTAATAAGAAACTTTTTTAAAGTAGGAAGAAAGGAAGATGGTCATAAGATTTACAAAGAAATGATTCGAAAAGGTATAATTCCGGATTTAACCCTGTTGAACACTTACATGGATTCCACTTTTAAAGCCGGTGAAACACAAAAAGGTCGAGCTTTATTTGAAGAAATTAAGGTTCACAACATGTCCCCAGATGCTCGAAGCTATTCCATATTACTTCACGGATTAATAAAATCAGGATTTTCAAAAGAAACAAATTCAATACTCCATAACATGAAGAAACAAGGATGTGTTCTAGATACACCTACTTACAACACATTTATCAATGGATTTTGTAAATCAGGTCAAGTCAACAAAGCATATAAGCTTCTAGAAGAAATGAAGTCCAAAGGTCATCCACCAAATGTTGTTACATACGGATCCGTGATCGATGGGCTTGCAAAAATAAACAAATTAGACGAAGCTTATATGTTATTCGAAGAAGCTAAATCAAAAGGAATTGAATTAAACGTGATAATTTATAGTTCTCTTGTTGATGGATTTGGAAAAGTAGGTAGAATCGATGAAGCGTATTTAATCATGGAAGAATTAATGCAAAAAGGGCTAACACCAAATATCTACACATGGAATTGTTTGCTTCATGCATTAGTGAAAGCGGAAGAAATCGATGAAGCACTTGTGTGCTTTAACTCAATGAAGGATTTAAAATGCACACCAAATGGAATCACTTATGGAATTATCATAAACGGATTATGTAAAATCAGAAAATTCAATAAAGCATTTGTGTTTTGGCAAGAGATGCAAAAACAAGGGGTGCAACCGAATGTTGTGACTTATACCACAATGATTAGTGGGCTTGCGAGAAGTGGGAATGTGATCGAGGCAAATCGGTTGTTTGAGAGGTTTAAGAAAGGTGGTGGAATCCCGGATTCGGGTTGTTATAATACTATGATTGAAGGGTTGAGTGTATCGAATAGAGCTATGGATGCTTATTTGTTGTTTGAGGATTGTAGAATGAAAGGGTGTAATGTGTATTTGAATACGTGTGTTGTGCTTATGGATTCGTTGCATAAGGCTGAATGTCTTGAACAGGCTGCCATTGTTGGTGCTGTGTTGAAGGAAACAGCTAAGGCTTGTCATGCTTCTAAGTCTATGTAGCAAATGGTTAAAATAATTTTTTCGGTTTAATGTTTGAGTTTTGAGTATTTATAAATTTCAGTTATTTAAAGTTTCTTGTTTTATGTTATAGGAAAAAGAAATTTAACCAATTTATATTGTTGATATGTTGTTTATAAATAATTAGCAAAAAACCTTTTTGATTGATAAAAATATGAAAATTAGGGTTACCTATTAACCGGTAGTTGTTTGGTTGTTGGTTAATGAGATTTGGTTGATGGTTTCTTGTTTGAATGAAAACTAGGTTAAAACCCGTGGAACCCACGGGTGCTGTTTTTGAATTGAATTTAAAAATTAATTATTTAATAAAATATTATATCAATAATTCTGATAACTTATAAATTGTAATATTGAATATTTAAATAATTTTTTTTATTGGTAATTATTTAATTACTAACTAAATGGGAAGTATTTAATTAGGAATGAAGATTTTTGAAAACTATTTTTTTTTATTCATCATTCTAATTGGACATATGCAGATGATACAATACCAATGTGTGTAATGAAATTAACATAAAATACAACAATACGTAATTATAAAAAAATACAGTAATATGATAGATTAAGTGTGATCACCTAAAATTGAATAAAACGACGTTACAAAAAAGTTGGCTACAAATTTCGAAAAACTTCCTTATAAACAACATTGGAAGTTTTATTTGTGAGTTTGCCATCTTTATCTAAAATTAATAATTTTAATCCCTCTCTACCCCTAACTTGATAAGTATTTCATATATCGCAATTAACAATTAAGACAAATCAATCAATCAATCAATTTGTATAATAAAAATGCGAAATTCTTAGCTTTCTTCCCCAATTCGCATTCTACTGTAAAATTCGCATTCTTCATTCACCCTCTTTCTTCGCATGTTCCAGTCATTTTTTTTTTTAGTTCATTCGCATTTAAGTTGTTTGTCTCACCAAATGCGAAATGAATATTAACCATAATCACTTTCGCATCTTTAACCCCAATCCATACAACCTCATATGCGAAACCCAATTTTGATTTGTATTACCAAATGCGAACATTTTTGCTTTTACACGTGAACTGCATTTGACTCCAATATTGAACAAATCACATTTCACAGTCCTTCTTGACTTCGCATTTTTCTTCACGAATCGTCCCTCAATCAATAACCCAATTAACCCAATTGCGAATCCAAAATCAAAACTTATCTGTTTTCATATGCGAACCCAACTGATTGGCTTTTCAAAATCAAATTCGCAACTCCAAATCGTTCGATTATTCGCCCCAATTCCAAAATCAAATAACAGATCCTTCGTATGATTCATTTAATAACCAAGGCTTCGTTCCAGAAAACATCGAATTTAACAGTTATTCGTTCCCACAATCTTTAACCTCCGTTTAAAATCGATCCCTGTATACAAACCCAATAACCAATCGAACACATACCATTCGAAAACAATAATCATTATACCCTTCAACAGATATGACATCACATTTCAAAACAATCGATCTTACTTCATCTGCTTGATATATCGCAATTAACAATTAAGACAAATCAATCAATCAATCAATTTGTATAATAAAAATATTGCTATATATGTAAAGACCATATTGCCCCTAACTTGATAAGTATTTGATATATCGCAGTTAACAATTAAGACAGATAAATAAATCAATCAATTTGTATAATAAAAATTCTACTATATATGTATTCTGAATAATAAAATCTGCTATTTATGTATTCTGAATAATAAATCTGCTATATCAATCAATCTATGCCCTTAATTTGAAAACAAATAACTGAATGTATACTGCTATTTCTACTTTTTTTTTATGTATTCTGAATAAAAAAATTTCTACTATAGTGTATGATATACTTTTTTATTTTTTATAACTGTCATCTTACTCTTTTCCATTTCTTTTACTTCAAAAAGACCATATTGCCCTTAACTTGATAAGTATTTGATATATCGCAGTTAAGAATTAAGACAAATAAATCAATCAATCAATTTGTATAATAAAATTCTGCTATTTATGTATTCTGAATAATAAAATCTGACCTATAATAATCAATCAATCTATTTGGTTTTTTTATGTATTCTGAATAACAAAAAATTCAATGTGTATTGCTATTTCTACTTTTTTTTTTATGTATTTTGAATAATAAAACTTCTACTATAGTCTATGATATAGTTTTTTATTTTTTATAACTGTCATGTTACCCTTTTCCACTTCGTTTACTCCAAAACGACCATATTGCCCCTAACTTGAAAATGTTTTGATAAATGCCAATTAACAATTAAGACAAATAAATAAATAAATAAATCAATGGCTTTCGATTTTTCTTTTTATATTTTAACATTTTTGTTAACAAAACAATTATTTTTTAATTGCAAGGTACAATGGAACATATTACTCCTATAAAGGAAATTGACTCAATCAAGGATGATTTCACAATTAAAGTTCGAATCATACATCTTTGGACTCAAAAGTCGAAAACTAAGTATATTGCTATTTAAAACTCGTGGAACCCACAGATATTAATTTTAAATAGAATTAAAAATTTATTATGTAATAAATCATTAAAAGTAAGTTTCTATTTTATATTATCTGACATGAGTAAAACATAAAAGTAACATTCGGTCCAAACCTACTTAATTATTTGGAAAGCTTTAGGTAAGCAATAGTTCTTAAGGAAGATCGAATAAACAAACTCATACATTACAAAAATCAAACAGATTAAAGTATGATGCTATTTTTTGGTTTAACCCTTATAAAATAACGAATTGGATACATAATTCCATCATTGCAACACTTTTTTTGCATCTATTGCTCCAACCCTGCATGTTGTCGACCCAAAGTAAGCTTGTAATAAGTAAAATTTGTTAGTTAAAATATATAGAGGTTCAATGAACATAAGCAGTATCAGAAGACTTCAACTCACATATGATCAAAAAGATATATATGAAATAGCAAGATAACTTGAGGATCAATAATGATATCATATAATATGTTTTAAAACAAAAAATATGAAACTTTTAGAAATTTAATCCTTATAGTATTTTTCTTTTTACAATTTTGGTCCAAGGAGAAAATGGTCATTTGTAAAGTATCAATTATGGGAATGCTAAAACATGAAATCAACCCTTGATTGTGAGTTATCATGTTGGTTTATGCATGAAATAGCATCACACTTTCAGCTCTACCTAAAACATGAAAGCATGATGCTATAATAGGATAAGAGAATCAAAATCTAGTATAAAAATCGTTTCCATGACTCATGAATATTGATTTATCGTTGATACTACTTCAAGCCATTATCTTCCTAAATAAGGGTCCGCATTCTGTAAATTTCGATATACACAAATTATATGATTGAGAAATTAAAATTACATAAAGATCGGTATCTTGACTTATCTATTTGGTCAAACATCAGAACTAAAATTAAAATTAAAATAAAAATAAAACTCTAGAATCTTGTCCAAACATATCTAGCGGAACATATTTTTTTATTTTTTGTTCTATAAAAAAATAAAGGATAGAGACTAATAACGATTTTGCGTAAAAGACATAATGTCCTCACTATCTGTTGGATTAGTGTCTAAGTCCATAACTATTTTGGTATGTACTTGACCCGATGGTGCATGGTCCTTTTGGGTTGCCTTCACCAAAGCAACTTGATAGGATGAATTATGGAGAGTAAGGATTAAATATGATTTATTAATATATTATGGGAATAATATATTAAAGGAGAAATCATATTGTTTAATTAATATTAGTCAATAATTAATTGGTAATTAGTTTTGTGACTAAAAGAGATTAATTAAACTTAAGGGACTGGAATTGTAATTATAGGATAATTGCAATTTGGGCCATGGATTGCCTTGTATCAAGGGTTGGACGAATTCTATGGGGAAGCCCATAAGGAAATCGTCCAAGGGCTTTATTAAAAGGAGTCTATGGGTTGCTTAGGGCTTAAGCATCCAAATTAGGGTTTACTTGTTAGATAACCCTAATAGCCCAACTATATAAAGAACCCTTTGATGGGTTTTGAGCATTCTAACACTTCCTAAGTGTACATGCAACCCTAATAACCTTGGATCTATGTTTGTCTAATTTGTCATGCAAAGTTGAATTCCAAGGTTATATTCCTATCTAGCATACATGGGGAACAATTTTAACATAAAGTATAGATAGAATAACTTACCTTGTTGTTGCTTGTGTTCCTTGAAACCTTGTGAGCCTAGCACCTCAAGTGGTGATGCCTCAAATGCTTCACACAACACCAAATGCTCTTGGAAGAACTTATGAGAGAATACACACTCTTTAAAATCGGCCAAGCCCTCTTATTGCTTAGTGTAACCGATTTGGGAGGAGATCATATTCCTTATATAGTGTTGACACATCTAGGGTTAAACCCTAATGTGTCATGACTCTTCATTTCCATGACCCATGGGTTTGTAACTCCCATGGAGCATCCATGGAGCATCCTATGGGTGGAACCCAACTTGATGATCCATGGAGCCTTTTAGCCCACTATACAAGATATGGATGATTTACTTAATCAACCCATATATTTAATTAGTTATCTTTTGATCACTTAATTAATTCTAAATTAATTCTTGATCAAACTAATCAAATAATATTATTAATATATTAGAACTTATAATATATTAATAATCTCCAAGCGTTATTTCTCTCATTTAGTTTATCCAATTGCATGGTGCCATGCAACCCAAATGGACCATGCCGGGTCGGGTCAAGTACATACCAGAAATAGTTATGGACTTAGACACCTTATCCAACAGTCTCCCACTTGGATAAGTCTAGTAACTATTACTGCAAGTATGACTTCAGGAACCGATCGGCAATCGTAGCTCTTTACAAGGTTTCTCGAAACTTGAGAAGATGATGGTACGCCATTTAAGATAAGTGATCATATAATCCTCCGTTCTAGATATCAGTCGGACAAATACATGGAACAATGTCTTACTTATTGTCCAACATTTGTTTCCCGATTTCCGATTTGTTTGACAAAAAACTTTATTGAACACATCAATCTAGTTCTGACCGGGCCCGGTACATAGGTCAAAACAAAATCATCGAGGGGCCCAGATATCAGCTTCTAATCCAAGAAGGAACAGATAAACTTCGACTCATATGTTTGTTCTACTACTTATTGAATTACACATAAGAGCACGATTTTATAACATCGAGTTACCAATGCGTTTTTCGTACAATCAATGCATAACCAACTCGTAAGTAACAAATCATATCTCTAGGTTTAAAGATTTATATGATATTACCGTCTCACGATCACTCGAGATAGAATTCCATGAAGTGATTCCAGTGAGCGTGGGTTGAGTCCAATGCTCAGAACTTATGAGCACTCATGATTGTTGTAGCCTTGTCCCAGACCTCTACAATCAAACATGACAGTCTTGATTCATACCTACTTCCGACATATGACCGACTGTGGAGGTTTGAATAATATGTTATACCAAACAAAATTATTCTGGAAGTCAAAACATGCAAAAGAAATATAGTAAACGATCGACAAGAGATAGCAACACTTTACTCATAAATAAACACTTTTATTCATCATCAAATGTCAATTACACTTTACAAATTTCAAGATTATCTAACTACTAAATCTAATATCATCCTTCAGCCCTATGCTCCGAGCATGCTGGAGATGCTTAACCCGAGTCAGTCCCTTCGTAAGGGGATCTGCCGGATTCTCATCTGATGATACCCTCTTTGCCACGAGGAGTCCTTCTTCGATCCGATGTCTGATGAAATGATATTTTCTGTCAATGTGTCTGGATCTCCCGTGATCCCTTGGTTCCTTGGCTAAGGCAACAGCACTTTCACTATCACAGAAAATTTCCATCGGCTCTTTAATAGCTGGTACAACTCCAAGGTCTCCAATGAAGTTCCTCAGCCATAACGCCTCCTTTGCTGCTTCGCTAGCTGCAATATACTCTGATTCACAAGTAGAATCAGCCACTGTCTCTTGCTTGGAACTCTTCCAAGAAATTGCTCCTCCATTTAGGGTAAAGACCCAGCCCGACTGAGAGCGGAAGTTATCCCTATCAGTTTGGAAGCTAGCATCACTATACCCTACAACTCTCAAGTTATCACTCCCACCGAGGGTAAGGACCCAGTCCTTAGTCCTTCGTAGGTACTTGAGAATATTCTTTACCGCAATCCAGTGTGCCTTGCCAGGGTTCCCCTGAAACCTGCTAACCATGCTCAAGGCAAAGGCTACATCAGGTCGAGTACACGTCATAGCATACATGATCAAACCTACAGCCGAAGCATAAGGTAATCGACTAATTTCTGCTATCTCAGCCTCAGTGCTAGGGCTTTGTGTCTTACTCAGCTTGGCGCTACTCTGGATGGGCAACTCTCATTTCTTGGAGTTTTGCATTCTGAATCTCTTCAGAATCTTCTCCAAGTAGGTACTTTGACTAAGTCCAATTAGTCTTTTACTCCGATCTCTCAAGATTCTTATCCCCAAAATATAGGTAGCTTCACCAAGGTCCTTCATAGCGAAACACTTTCCAAGCCAGGACTTTACTTCCTGCAAGGTTGGAATGTCGTTTCCTATGAGTAGTATGTCATCCACATACAACACCAAAAAGCTAACTATACTCCCACTAGCCTTGACATATACACAAGATTCATCTTCACTCCTAGAAAAGCCAAATTCCTTGACCTTTTCATCAAAGCAAAGATTCCATCTGCGAGGTGCTTGCTTTAATCCATAAATGGATTTCTCAAGCTTACACACTCTATTAGGGTACTCGTTACTGACAAAACCCTCTGGCTGACTCATGTAAACATCTTCAGCCAACTTCCCATTAAGGAAAGCGGTTTTGACATCCATTTGCCAAATTTCATAGTCATGAAATGCGGCTATGGCTAACAGAACCCGAATAGACTTAATCTTGGCTACCGGAGAAAAGGTCTCATCATAATCCACTCCAGGAATTTGAGAGAAGCCCTTTGCAACCAGCCTAGCCTTATAAGTGTGTACTTTACCATCCATGTCGGTCTTCTTTTTGAAGACCCATTTGCACCCTACAGTCTTTCGACCTGGTACATTCTCAACCAAGTTCCAAACTTGATTGTCATACATGGATTGTATCTCGCTATCCATAGCCTCTTTCCATTTAGCAGACTCGGGGCCCGCCATGGCTTCCTCGTAGCTGTTAGGGTCATCATGACTTACTAGTGTCTCATCACTAATAAGTGTCTCACCTTCTGCAGTAATATGGAATCCATAGTAATGCTCAGGTGCATTCCTAACTCTCGTGGAATGTCTCAGAGGTACAGATTCGTCAATTGGCTCAACAGGAGTTACCTCCTCAAGTTGAGGGCTAGAGTTTGAAGTTCCTTCACCACTTGACTCTTGAATTTCTTCAAGATCAACTTGCCTCCCACTGTCTCCTTGGCTTGTAAACTCTCTCTCTCTCTCTCGAAAGACTCCTCTTCTTGCTACAAAGACCACGTTGTCACTAGGTCTGTAGAAGAGGTAACCAAAGGAATGCTGTGGGTAGCCGATGAAAATACACCTCTCGCTTCGGGGTTCGAGCTTATCATGAGTCTCGCGTCTCACGAAAGCCTCGCAGCCCCAAATCTTGATGTGGTCTAGTTTAGGTACTTTACCAGTCCACATCTCGTGAGGAGTTTTGGCAACTTTCTTTGTAGGGACTAGATTGAGGATATGGGCGGCAGTCTCTAAGGCATACCCCCAGAATGAGATTGGTAGCGAAGCTCGACTCATCATGGAACGAACCATGTCCAACAAGGTTCGATTACGCCTCTCAGCCACACCATTCAACTGCGGTGTCCTGGGAGGTGTCAATTGTGAGACAATCCCACATTCCTTTAGATAGTCGAGGAACTCTGAACTAAGATACTCACCACCTCGATCGGATCGAAGCATCTTAATGTTCCTGCCCAATTGATTCTCGACTTCCTGTTTAAATTCCTTAAACTTCTCGAAAGTCTCTGACTTATGCTTGATTAAGTAGACATATCCATATCTACTGTAATCATCGGTAAAAGTCAAATAATAACGATTAGCATCTCTTGTGGCATGTTTGAATGGTCCACACACATCCGTGTGTATAAGGTCCAACAAACCTTCACCCCTTTCACATGAGCCTGTGAAGGGTGACTTTGTCATTTTTCCAAGTAAGCATGATTCGCAACTATCATTTGACTTTAGGTCAAACGACTCCAAGACTCCAGCCTTTTGGAGTTGGCCTATGCGTTTCTTGCTTATATGTCCAAGACGACAATGCCATAACGATGCTTTATCCAAGTTATTATTATTAGTAGAATCAATACACAAAACATTATTTCCTAAGTTATCTACAATAGATACAGCTTCATACACACCATCACAAGGTAATGCTTTAAAATAAAGTACATTATTAAAGAAAGCATTAATCGAACCAACTTCATTATCAAACGAAAAGGTGAAACCTTGTTTGTACAATGCATGAAAGGAAATAATATTTCTTGCCATTTCTGGCGAATAACAACATTTATTCAAATCTAAATTTAACCCACTACTTAGCGATAAAGTATAAACTCCAATCTTGGTGACAGGTGTAACTTTCCTATTCCCCATGATTAAGTTTATTCTTCCTTGCTCCACATTCTCACTTCTTCCTAGTCCCTGCAAGTCACAACAAATATGAATACCGCAACCTGTATCAAGGACCCAAGATTTCGAATGGGGTGAGTTATTAGAAATGATAGTGTAAATACCTGCATGGTTGGGTTTGACTTTCCCATCCTTCACATCTTGCTGGTACTTTGGGCAGTTCCGCTTCCAATGAGCTTTTTCGTGGCAATAGAAGCATTCAGCCTCTTTTGGGTCAGAAGAAGGAGTAATGAAACCTTTCTTGGTTCCACTTGAAGAAGAGCCATCAAGGGTCCGAGCCTTGGTACCCTTTGAAGATCTCTTTCTCTTCCTCCCTCGACTCTGCCCGATTGCCAAGACCGGAGTTGTTTCTGGAGTAGGAGTGATAGCAACCGACTTCCCCTTAAGACCTGTTTCTGCGGTCTTGAGAAGTCCCTGAAGTTTGCTGAGGGTGACCTCTTCCTTGTTCATGTGATATGTCATGCGGAATTGATCATAGCACGATGGTAAGGAGTGCAAAATGATATCTATTGCAAGCTCCTCAGGGAAGTTCACATTTAGCTTCAGCAACCGATCCACATACCTTTGCATTTTCTGCATGTGGCTCGTGACGGACTCTCCGTCCTTCATCATGGTCGTTATCATGGAGCAGATGACTTCGTACCTCTCTTGTCGTGCACTTTGATGGTATCTTTCCATCAAATCTTGGTGCATTTCATAAGGGTAGAAGTCTTCGTAAGACTTTTGGAGTTCAGCTGTCATGGTGGCTAACATGATGCAAGCCACCTTGGTTGCATCTCTTTCATGAGTATGAAAGTCAGCGATCTCCTGGGGAGTTGCAGTGGACTCGTCAATTTCCTTAAGCTCCTTGTCAAGGACATATTCTTTGTCCTCGTAGCGAGTAATCATCCTGATGTTTCTGATCCACTTATTGAAGTTGGATCCATCAAAGGTGACTTTCCCACATAGACTCATAAGAGTAAAGGAGCCATTAGGATTCGAGCCAGAAGCATTAGTTGAAGACATCTGAAAAAGAAGAACAAGTTTAGTTTAGATTTAAGAGAGTCCTTAATAAAAAACCCAAATGTAATATTAAGGCTAGGACCCAATCACAATATAATATAACTTAGAAGAGGTATGCCGTAATCTAAGCTATACCATATTTGAAAGGTAGGTGAATGACGATTCACCAATTTCCACCACGAAAACCGAAATAATAAATATTTAGTTTTTATTGGTTTTAGAAATTCCTAGATTATTTGAGATCCAATGAACTTTTCAAAGGCATGTTTCAATCTCGGGAGTGCCCTCCAGGTTTTGTGACTGGGATGCCGAGGATCACAAAACGAGGTGTGAAGTAACCATGCAAATCACTTGGTACCTTTAAAGTTTATCACTCAATCGATGTGCCGGTAAACCACACACGCTCCACCGATACTATAATAAACCTTAAGTTACCCTTTACCTACCTTGTTAAGTCCAAGTTAGTGTGCCGGTTAACCACACACGCTCCACCAACGACTTAGACAAAGTGTAAAGTGTAATTTCATGGATTAGCACCTTATTCACATTTTTCCTAAAGTAACTAAGATTGGGAATTTAATAAGCATTTAGTTACTTTATATATATTCATCATACTTTGAATGAGAGTTTATAAGTCCTTTTCTTACCCGTTCGGCTAACGACCCTCCACCAGTCAAGCAAGCGGTGGGTGAGAATATTCACCCATTAAGTCACCATTTTATAGGCAACAACCTTATACCCACCTTATAGACCGGCTTCGTGAATGAGGCGTACTAGCGGTAAGACGACTTGTTCTTATACATATATATATATATATATATATATATATATATATATATATATATAATTATTAAATCATCATAATATAAGTATAAGGGTTGAATTTTAACTTTTAAAATTCTAGGGGTTGGAACTAAAGTTTTAACTTAACTTTACTTGTTCCAAAACTTGAGGGCAAGTTTTGTAACTTTCAAAACTTTTCATTTCTTGTAACTTATGAGTTTAATAGAGTCATAAAATGAAGACTCTTCATTTTTATAACTCTTGTGTTTTCTTAATGGTTTTAACTCAAGTGTGACTCTTGGTTTTCCATAACTTAAGGATAAGTTATGAACTCCATTAAAACACATTATGATCAAGAATTAAACTACCAAATAAGTTACAAAAATTCCTATGATCATCTAAAACATCATAAGAACAAGAACATGAATATGAACATAATCAAAAATTACATAAAACTTTGTAATTTTGATAACTAGTTGTTGTAAATGAATTAGCAAAACATTACACCACCAAAAACAAGTTTACATTTACTAAAACAGTTTAGGGTAATGTTTCTAATTCATTTTCCAGCAACTGAATCGAAATTCTGCACTCATTCGACCCTACTCGCCGAGTGCAAGAACATGACTCGCCGAGTTCGTTGAAGATACACATGGACTCGACGAGTCCCCCCAATAGACTCGACGAGTCCGATCGCAGACAGCAAATTTTCGATTCTGTTTTCAACTTTTAAGAGCAAATAAGAACAAACAAGCCTAGGCTCTGATACCACTGATGGGTTTTGAGCATTCTAACACTTCCTAAGTGTACATGCAACCCTAATAACCTTGGATCTATGTTTGTCTAATTTGTCATGCAAAGTTGAATTCCAAGGTTATATTCCTATCTAGCATACATGGGGAACAATTTTAACATAAAGTATAGATAGAATAACTTACCTTGTTGTTGCTTGTGTTCCTTGAAACCTTGTGAGCCTAGCACCTCAAGTGGTGATGCCTCAAATGCTTCACACAACACCAAATGCTCTTGGAAGAACTTATGAGAGAATACACACTCTTCAAAATCGGCCAAGCCCTCTTATTGCTTAGTGTAACCGATTTGGGAGGAGATCATATTCCTTATATAGTGTTGACACATCTAGGGTTAAACCCTAATGTGTCATGACTCTTCATTTCCATGACCCATGGGTTTGTAACTCCCATGGAGCATCCATGGAGCATCCTATGGGTGGAACCCAACTTGATGATCCATGGAGCCTTTTAGCCCACTATACAAGATATGGATGATTTACTTAATCAACCCATATATTTAATTAGTTATCTTTTGATCACTTAATTAATTCTAAATTAATTCTTGATCAAACTAATCAAATAATATTATTAATATATTAGAACTTATAATATATTAATAATCTCCAAGCGTTATTTCTCTCATTTAGTTTATCCAATTGCATGGTGCCATGCAACCCAAATGGACCATGTCGGGTCGGGTCAAGTACATACCAGAAATAGTTATGGACTTAGACACCTTATCCAACACCCTTAAGGCTCAAAAACGTGGCTAAGTTTCTTGTAAGGGTTTACACACGGTTTTGGCAACCTCCAACCTCTCTCCTCTTCATCCTCTTGCTTATGGTGTTTGTGAGCCATTAGAGGAGTGACACTTGTGACTCTAAGCCTTCCAAAGTCAATTCAAGGAGGAATTGGGATTGTTATTGCTACATAACAATCAAGGTATGATCTTAAACCTAATTACATATTTAATATGATTACTTGTATGCTAGAATTAGGGTTTATAGTCTTGGATTCAAGGCATGTACAATAGAGAAACCTAGATCCAAGCATTAGGGTTTGTATGAGCACATAGGATGTCTTATGACCAAAACCCATCAGTGGTATCAGAGCCTAGAGTGGTTTCTATTGTATTGATGCTTAATATAACTGGAAAATTCGATTTTTTGGATTCTGGAGGCTGGACTCGCCGAGTCCATGGCTGAACTCGCCAAGTCCATGCAGACTCGACGAGTCCAAGACTGACTCGACGAGTCAACTCGTCAGACAGGCAGATTTTCGGGATTTTTACCTATTATGACTTAGGATAATTACCATAATTGTTTAAACTTAATAAAATTCGAATTTTGTTAATCCCTTATGATTATCCTTGTCAAAATAAAAGATTTTGGTCATCTAATTAGATAATTGTTACCTTATTTGATATATGTTAAGTTATGGAAATTATTTGATCATTATCTTGCAAGAATTTGAACTAGATCTAATTAGATAACCACCAATTATAGTTAATTGCCTTATTTGAATTATGTGATCTAGAATATTCTTGACAAAGTTTGGAATAGTTTCAAATTAATCCCTTTAGGTTTTATAGTTTAAATTTGAACCCCAAAAGTTTTGTTGTTTTGAAATTTAAATAGTTAAAACCCTAATGTTTTGAAATGTTTCAAAACTTGCCCTCAAGTTTTGGAATTTAAAGTTGATTAAAAGGTTAATTAGAAATGTTAAATTCTAAAACTCTTGTATTGTTTTGAAAAAGTTCAAATCACACCCTTATGATTTTATTAATTAATTAAGGTATATAATTAAAAGAGATTTAATAAATCCATAAAAGTTTAGGTTAACCTTTTAATTGAATTAAAAGTGTAATTGTTAAAGTTAACCATATAGTATTTTAAAAGTATAAAATACACCCTATACTATATATAACATTAAAGGTCTAACATTATATATATGTATAACTAAAAGTCAGTCTTACCGTTAGTAGGCCTCATTCACGAAGCTGGTCTATAAGGGGTGTTTAAGGAAATTGCCTATAAAATGGCGATTGAATGGGTATCCACTCTTACCCACCGCACTCTTGACTAGTGGAGGGTCGTTAGCCGAACGGGTAGGATAGGACGAAACCTTCCATTATAAGTATAATGAAATACCAAGTAACTAATTGTTTTTTAAATTCCCAATCTTAGTTACTTAGGCAAAAGTGAATTGATGCAATTCCATGAAATTACACTTTGTGCCCTTGCGAAGACGTTAGTGGAGCGTGTGTGGTTTACCGGCACACTAAATGGTTCTAAGAAAAGGTAGCAAAGGGTGACTCAATGTTTGTCATAGTTCGGTGGAGCGTGTGTGGTTTACCGGCACATCGAATAGGTGATTGTAACATGTGAGGGCACCATGTAGTTTGCATGGTTATTCACACCCGCTTTGTGATCCTCGGCATCCCAGTCACAAACAAGAGGGGCATATCGAGATTTAAACATGCCACTGAAATGTTCAATGAATCTTAAAGGATCTAGGAGTTTTCATAGATTTAAAACTTAAATTTCTTTTTCGTTTTTCATGGTGGAAATTAGTGAATCGTCATTCACTTACCTTCAAATGTTCTGCAATTTGGGTTACGGCATCCCTCTCCCGAGTTGTAGGATATTGTGTTGGGTCCTAGCCTTGGAATTTCATTTGGGTGATTTACCAAGGACTCAATCAATCAACTAACTTGAATTCAGTTTTTCTCCCGATGTCAAAGTTCGACAACTATGGTCTTCTCAAGTCCCGTGGAACAAGCATTCCACATGAAGATGATATTCCACCATTCGATCGAGGAACAAGAAATCATGCTTCACTTCCTCCTCCTCCTCCAATTATTCTCCCTAACCCACAAGATTGTAAAATTGAAAGGTTCAATATCATTCAAGCCCTTTTGGCAAGTAAACGTAAAGAAGGAAAGTCCGTGTGTGCACACGTCCTAGGGATGAAGTCACACATTGATAGGTTAAGAATGTTGGGACCCGTTGTCGGTGAAGAGATGCCTGTTGATTGAGTTCTTCAGTCACTTCCTAACTCATATAGTGAGTTCGTAAGAGAGTACTATATGATGAACCACGACGTGACCCTTATAGATCTCACCTATATGCTTATTGCTGCTGAATCAGCAATGGTTTGGAACTATAGAAAAGCAAAGTTGATTGGTGAATCTGCCTTCAAGACCTCTATGGATATAGACGATCGCACTGAAAGACATGCAATGATCGAAAAGTTTGATCATAAGAGAAAGGCGATGTCTGAAGTAGTTCCATGTGTTGTTCCAAAGGAGTCAATTTGGTTTTATTACCAAGAGAAGGGGCATTGGAGACGAAGCTGTCCTATTTACCTAAGAGATCTAAGAGATGGGAGAGTCAAAAGTATGACTACGCTTTAGGTAAGAATCCACTATCTAACTCCATTAAGTTCCTATTCATTGATTCTTATAACATGATGTGATAAGATTGCATTTGAATGTTTTGAAGGATCGGTGAAAAGAAAGGAAGCTTGATAAGAGAGCAAGATGAATCTAATCACAAGAGATGGATCTTGATCGCATGGACTTGAAGATTGGATTTTGAGCTTAGATAGTTATGATAGAGTTGTTAGAAATTTTCTTTTACATAGTTTTCAATAGATTTTGCATTGTAAGGACAAATGTTTTTCCACTGCTTTTATAAATAAAATAAATTTTGTTTGACTTATTTATTTATTTGTTTACTTCCTTGCAATGAAATCGTTATGAAAATTGATGTTTGCATATTTCTACAACGAATGGATATGATTCTTAGTTATGGAAATGTCAAGAATTTACCAAATAGGGAGAGTTTCTCATCACCCAAGTTTCAATTGGACAGAAACTTGGAATCACGCAACTTGGTTGTACGATGAATGAGAAATTTCATATTTGGAAATTAGACTAACTCATTGACAAAGTGTCAAGTGAAGGACTAGGAGATCGAGTACACAAAGTTGTGTGTTGATCAAGTTCACCATAAGAGTAACAAAGATATTCGTCATGATTTACTAAAGGCTTAGTAAATATGATTACACTTACAAGATTAAGTGTAATTTTGAATTGATTAAAGGGTTTAGATCAATAGCAAAACGAATAAGAAGAATCAAGTAGGCAGAAAGATAAGAGTTTCTCCATTCTAAGAAGAAGGGAGAGTAGTTTTATGATAGGTCTTAATGATTAAGAACCATATCTCAATTGATCCTCTAAGTGAGTCTTGGTACAATTGTATGTCCAAGAAGAGGAATCAAAGATTGAAGAAATGGTCAAATCAAGAAGTCAATCATACTTCGTTCCAAAACAAGTCTTAAAGTCAAGATTGTGACATTGAGTGAATAGTATTAAGAAGGTTTATAACATTCATCAATTGTGGAAAGTTGTGATGTCGTGGATAAGACAGAGACCAACTAAGACCAATTTATGAAGTGTTTTGATAAAAGCTACACTAACTCTTGAATATTTGGTTGTCAACAAATGTTTATTGACAAGAGAATCTTATATGTCAAGGAGTCAGTGGGAGTCTTAATGGTCTTGAAAGGTTTCAAGAACAAATCAAATAAACCTTATTGATCATCACTAGCACACGAGTTGAGGTTTACAACCTATCGTGAAGACATTATTTTGTTTCTGTGCCAATCCAATCGAGTTAATTATGCATGTGAGTCCTATGAGTTCTCATTTGAATGCATAAAAGGCAAGGACCTTGATCAATGGAAAGTACATTGATAGGAAAAGGTGAGCTGCTTAACTACTTGGAAGACGTGGTGGGCAGCTGTGCTACCATAAGGAAAGAAATCAAGATTAAGGAAGTTCGATCCATATGAGTTTGAATTTGTCATAAACTTTAGTTTTAACAAATTCACATGGATAGGAACACATACACCGTTTAAATCTAAGTGTCATAAGATTTCCTCCTTCATGAAAATGATTGTGAGGAAATGCTTTCACTAAGAAAGATTTTAAAAGATAGTGATTGTAAAATTGCATTCTCGAATTCAATCATGGTTACGGTATCCCTTTCCATAATTTGAATTGTGAAGTTTGGCAATTAGTCTTAATTGTTTAGACACACATATCAACTATCAAAGGCAAAGGTGTACAAGTTCAAGAAGCCTTGATAAAAGATTATCAAAGCACTAAGTATTAGAAACATGAACTTAAGAAATTCAATAAGTATTGTTTTTCTGAAAGTTAAGATGTTTATGAATACATGTCGAAGCTAGTGGGAGCATAAGTGTTATGTTTTATAATAATCATCATGATAGTGGGAGCATAAATGTTATGATTGTATGATTATTAAGGCACGTATTGCATAGTTGGCAATATTAATTATAGAAAACAAGAGTCATACTTTGCAAAGTTATAAGAGTTGAAAAGTTGTTTTGCTATAATTAAGGGAGAGAATATTATGCTTCATTTCAAATCTAAAGGATTAGGTTGTGGAATGTTAATAAATTTAGTCAAGGGTACATAGTGTGTTCTTAAAATTTCGATTATGATTACGACATTCTTCTTCACAATTCGAATTTTGAGAACATAGCAAATAAAACATTATGCATCATGTCCCATACGCTTCGAGTATAGGATCGATTGCAAATGATTTAATGTTTTACCATTCTAAAATTTTCCAAATGTCTAGCGCATTTAGAGGGAAAAGGGACTAAAATCGGTTTTGACTAAAATAATTAAACAACTATCAAAGGACAATCCAAAGTTCGACGAGGATTGGTCGCTTGTGAGTAGTTGGAAGTATATTATTGGAAATTATGGAAATGTTTCCATATTGGATGGACAATATCGACATCATTACGAATAGATAAGATTCTATTAAGAAATTAGTTGTCATATGGAAAATATGGAAGCGTGTCCATATTGGGAAGTAAATATTGAAAATCTATGTCTAGATTAGAAACCTTTATGCAAAAGGATGTTCAAAGGAATGTACTTTGAGTGAGAGACATCGTATCTAAGGAATTGTCTTGTAACAATCTCCGATAGAGGACTTTTTAATATCATTGGCAATAGTCTTTGTGACCTTGGTGCAGTGACATTACGATAGGATCGTTGCATAAAGTGTTAGAATCTATCATATTCTATAAGTAGCGAGAATTTGATATTCTTACACTTAAGAAAATGGATTTGGAGTTGTAAAATGAGAATGATTGGAAATGTGTTCAATTTGTCTATTTCACAAAAGTAAGAACCATAGGTAAACATTGTGTGCATGCTAGGAGCATGGGACAAGTGTAATAATTCAAGTAAGAAGTTGATTACTCGAAACGACAAATAATGAGTAATCGATATGGTGATAAATAAAACGTGTTTTGTTTATACTCAAAGGTTTGAGGCCATATGGGATTAGTATTATTCTTGTGTTTCACTTTGCATGTTTTGATTTCCAGAATAATTGAGTTTATTAAGAATAATCGAATTATTCAAACGGGCCACAGTCGTTCATATGTTGGAAGTAGATATGAATGAAGACTGTCGTGAATTGGTGTGTGGATTGTCTAGAAGAGTATTAGACATAAGCAAATGTTTGCTGCAACGTTCATGAGTGCTTATGAATATGATTTGAGCATTGGATTAAACCCACGCTCACTTGGATCACTATCTCGAGTGATTAGTGAGACGATAACATCTTATATTCTTGAAACCGAGATGTGTGAGTTGTATCTTGCTAATCGGTTGTACATTGATAATATGTAAACGCACTAGTAACTTGGTGTTATAAAACATATTGTTGTGTGTGATTTGGTTAGTGAGTGCAAGCGAGCATTGTATCAAAGTTTATCCGTTCCTTTTGTCCAAGGTAGGATAAAAGCGATATCTTTGGGCCCCTCGATGGTTTAGTGATGACATACGTAAATGCTCGGCCGGGCTAGGGCTAATTTGATTTGTTCAATTAGTCTGTCGTCAAAAATCGGAAATCGAGAAGTAGTACAAAGAGAATGATTTGAAATCATATCTCATACGATATCTAGAATGGAGGAATATATGATCCCTTATCTAAGAACACGCGTATCTGATATGATCAGAGTTGACAGCGGCTTTGGAAAGCTACGATTGCAGATCAGGATCTGAAGTCATACGCAGAATAGTTGTTAGACTTATCCAAGTGGGAGACTGTTGGATTAGTGTCTAAGTCCATAAATATTTTGGTATGTACTTGACCCGATGGTGCATGGTCCTTTTGGGTTGCCTTCACCAAAGCAACTTGATAGGATGAATTATGGAGAGTAAGGATTAAATATGATTTATTATATTATGGGAATAATATATTAAAGGAGAAATCATATTGTTTAATTAATATTAGTCAATAATTAATTGGTAATTAGTTTTGTGACTAAAAGAGATTAATTAAACTTAAGGGACTGGAATTGTAATTATAGGATAATTGCAATTTGGGCCATGGATTGCCTTGTATCAAGGGTTGGACGAATTCTATGGGGAAGCCCATAAGGAAATCGTCCAAGGGCTTTATTAAAAGGAGTCTATGGGTTGCTTAGGGCTTAAGCATCCAAATTAGGGTTTCCTTGTTAGATAACCCTAATAGCCCAACTATATAAAGAACCCTTAAGGCTCAAAAACGTGGCTAAGTTTCTTGTAAGGGTTTACACACGGTTTTGGCAGCCTCCAACCTCTCTCCTCTTCATCCTCTTGCTTATGGTGTTTGTGAGCCATTAGAGGAGTGACACTTGTGACTCTAAGCCTTCCAAAGTCAATTCAAGGAGGAATTGGGATTGTTATTGCTACATAACAATCAAGGTATGATCTTAAACCTAATTACATATTTAATATGATTACTTGTATGCTAGAATTAGGGTTTATAGTCTTGGATTCAAGGCATGTACAATAGAGAAACCTAGATCCAAGCATTAGGGTTTGTATGAGCACATAGGATGTCTTATGACCAAAACCCATCACTATCATCATAAGAAGTAGCCCTAAAGAGTTTTTCCAATCATAAAAATGAGTACATTTTAATTCCATCCAATGAACAATATTTAACCTTGTTAATAACATATGAGAGAAGCAAAATGGCATGCCCTAAAGAGTTTGGCTGCTCGATTTGATAACCTTCAAATGAAGAAAAATGTTGTATGTATATATATATATATATATATATATATATATATATATATATATATATATATTTTCAATCACTTAAGCTTTTATTTGTAAATTGTAAGACATGTTTGTTCAATTTAGATCATATTAAAATGTCATGTATAGCTGGTCAAGTATTTTTTCAAAACCAACATCCAAGTTTATTTGACGGTTTTGCCCTTGTCTAGAAACTCTATCAGCTATGAGTATCTTCAATTTGAAAGCAATTTCAAAAAATCTCTTGTCTATGAAAAAAGACATAAATACCCTCCAACATAATTAATAAACAAAGCCTATATACAATGTCTATGCACACACACACACACACACAAAGGCGAGAAAGAGGGAAAGAACCTTTGGCAATACAAAAAAAAATTAAGATTTCATGCCCACTCTGATCATGATGAAAATTTGGTCCAAATCACTCCATTATTTTAAGCTTATGACTCATTCTCCATGACATAAAGTATTGGGGATAAGAAATCATTCATGCACTGTAAAAGTTAATTATTATATTTCATATGTTACCAAAAACAAATAAAACTAATATATCTCAAGGGAGTTAAAAAGAGTATTATAAAACTATTACCTGACAACAACCGACTTCAAAGTTGTAAATAAGTGTGGCATCAAACTATAACATAGAATATTAACGTTTTCATGGTCATCACCCTCATAAAATGGTAGAATTCCATCAATCCTTAACTTGAAAAAAAAAATACAAGTTAAGTTAAATTAACATTTTTATAGAAAAAAAAGTCCAGAAATTTATCAAACAATATGTTGTTATACGTATACTACATCTTTATCAAACAATCCTTACCTGAAATCGGAATAAACCCAATGCGCGTGATCAGTCTTAGGAGGCATCAGATATTCATAAACAATTATTAACAAAAACATGTAAAACAATAGAATTGGTAGTGAGACATTTCATCGAACACTTGTTATGCACAAAAAAAATCAACCAAGTTTGTCATACAATTAGGAGTCAGAGAGATTACCACTAAAAAAATATCTCTTACTGATTCAGCAATTGTTGAAAGAAACAAAAATTTACCAATATCCTCATCGCCTTCTACCTCGTCAATCACCTCCATCTCCACGTCAACCTGAGAAACCACCGCTTCCACCACGTCCTGCAATCAAAGATTCCCAAATTTGTTTAATACAAATATTACACCAATAAAAAAATGATTGTTGACATTACAGGGAGAAACATACATCCTCATATTGGAGCTCTTATTTTTGTAATCAAGAAGAGGATTACAGTTGTTCCTGCTTGATAGAGTTTATTTATGAAGTGGTTATGGCAATATAGAGTGTTAGTGGCAGGAACACTTACAAAGATGTGAGAACCGGAGGGGTATATCGGGATGAGAGAGACGAAGGTGAGGGAGATGGTTTCGATGGAGATGTATATGAAATACATAGCGAGTACGCATTAGATATATGCAGCTTGAAGCCCTAGCCAATGGATTTCAAATTTGGAGAAGATTTATATCGTTCTAAAATGGAATTTAAAAAGGAAACAAAATCCCTGATTATTTGGGATATCAATTACTTCGAATTTGAAATTGAATCGTAAAAATCCCAAATTAATTGGTGCAAATTTTGAGGGCAGTTTCGTAAATGTAGATGAGGAAAAGAAGCGGGAAAACAATATTTAGGGGTGCTGGGAGATTGACACGTGGACAGATTCTACTTATTTATTAGGATAGGGATATGGAAATTTAGCATCGCTTCTAGTGATGAAGTTAATATTTGGTTTGTAATCTTCATTAATGATCTAATATTGTTGTGGGTTCAATGTAATATGTTGAGAGTTGTTTACATTGCCAATCTAATTTATACATCTCCCAATCTCCCTTCTTAATCTTCATTTCCATCTACTTTAATAAATGATTTTTTTTTATTTTTTGGTGTAATTTGTTATACTTTCATTCAATTTGTAAAATATCATTTTGTAGTTATTTTGAATTAATTTTTATTTCATGTGTTATTTTATGGTTTTTCTATTTTATTAAGTCCACATACTATATAAATGTATATTAATTTCCTTAATGAACTTTCCTTTTAATTTCAAAATTATTATATTAAAGCTTTGTTATTTTTTTTTATTTATTTATCTAATTTATTTGTTTAAATTTAGAGTAAAAACATTTCAATTTTTATAATTCAAAAATTTATCATTTTTCTTATAAATTCAAACTTCTCAAATGTTTGGAATTTTATATTTTCTTTTTTCTTTTAAACAAACTCATGTAATACATGAGTCACATAACTAGTCTACTTTAATAAATAAAAGTTTTTTTTTTGTCACTTGTCACATTCTCATTCAATTTGTCAAATGTCATTGTGTGGTTATTTTAAATTAATTTTTATTCCACATCATTTTATGGGTTTCCTATTTTATTAATTCCACAGTATTTAAATGCAATAATAAATGCATATTAATTTCCTTAATGAACTTTTCTTTTAATTTCAAAATTATTATATTAAAGCATTATTAATTTCTTTTATTTGTTTATCTAAATTATTTGTTTAAATCTAAAGAAAAACACACTTTAATTTTTATAATTCAATATTTTCTCATTTTTCTTATAAATTCAAATTTCTCAAATGTTTAGAATTTTATATTTAGTTTTTTCTTTTAAATAAACTCATGTAATACATGAATCTCATACCTAGTATACTAATAAAAGAATAACTTTAATCACCTTTTATCATGTATAGCTCTAATACAACTCATAATAAATGTAACATACACGCTCATTTATCGTGTTTTGTAACTTTTAAAAATGAATAATATTATGAAATATTATGTGATTTTGAGCGTTGAGTTCTATCGGATAGTTTTTACTAGAATTGAAGTAAACTATGTTTAGAATTATTCAGAAAGTATTGAAAGTCTTATGATATTCCAAACAAAAGTCAAATATTGAAATTAATGAAAGTATAAAAGTTGAAAATAAGTAGAATTATATTATTGAAAGTTGTAAAGAATCTCGTTAGAAACATTTAGGCAAAAACCTCATCGAAATCCGAGTTATAATGAAGAAGTTATGACTCCTAAAAGTTTCGCGACAGAACCGACATGACGTCGTATGACGTAAAAAGTGAGTTTTCGATAAACTACCTTTTTAGCTTTAGTGATCTAAATGAAATTCGTAGTATTTATTAAATTGAGAATTTTCATAAAAAGAATATCCAAATCTGACTTCGTATGAGGAAGTTATGATTTTTCTAAGTTTCGTTATAGCAGTATACAACTAAAAACTCGAAATAAAGATCGAGTGATTTTTAGCCAACACAACCTAAATGATAATCGAAGGTCTCGTCAATAGTAGTACAACGATAAAAAGACAGACGAAAACGGACGTTGGATGAAGAAGTTATGAAATTTTAACAGACTTTTCCTGTCCGGTCTGTTAAAAATATAACATTAAAAATCAAGTCAAAATTAGCCGACGGAGTCTAAACGAAAGTTGTAGAGTATAATCTCACATATGCGTGGACATAGAGAACGTAAAAAACGGAGCTCGTATGCCAAATATATGAATTTTTAAAGTTCTGGGCACAAACTTCGAAGCTTATCCGAAAGGAACGTGCTGCGTTCGCATGAAGTGGACACGTATCTCGCATCTTGACACGTCCGAAGCTCGGAAACCGATACACAACCACACACCCACCAGAACGCGATGCGTTCCTCCGAGGAACGCGCTGCGTTCGGGAACGCTCTACGTTCCTCCAAGGAACGCGTTGCGTTCGAGGGATCAACCTCTTACTATAAATAGAAATCAAAGACCTCTGAGTTTTTGTTTAGAAACTGTACTTCCTCTCACTCTCTACTCCATTTTAGCCTACTTTTAACCCCCTGAAGTCCTAGTATCATCCCCGATACCTGAAGCAAGCCCTGAAGCCCCTAAGTTCCCAAGAAAACCATCTTACTAGTCGAAACTCTGCCCGAGTAAGACCCGATTTTCAACTAAAATCCCCGGTTTCGTCACAGAAAGTCATTTTTAGAGTCGAAGTACTGCCCAAATTATCATTTATTCATTCAGTTATTTCACGGTGAGTTCAATATATAGGAACAATTGTATGTCATATGTTATATGTGCTATGACCTTTTTCGTGTTATTATTCCATGCTTTTTTGGTAGCAAAGCTGTATCTTTGACCATGTGATCAGTGAAAGGACTTAGATTCACAATGATATTGGTATGTAGCCTCTGGCCAGGTAGAGCATGTCGCGTAAGAGAATGACTTCTACCCCTATGGCATTGGTAGAAGGTTAGATAGGGCTAAAAGCCTGAAATCTACCAAAATTTTAAATGACAAAGTGTATGTTTTCTGTGCCATTTGGGCCGAAGCTTTATTGATGTATATCAAATATTGAAATTGTTATGTCTCATTGATTGTATATCTTTGAATCAAATCATTGATTGATATGGAAAGCTTGTCACATGATTCATATATGTCTTTGTTGTTCCTTGTTCCTCTTTGCTTCTGCCACATTGAAGTATATATTTGGCATAGCGTTATATTGTATCTATTATTGAACTCACTAAGTGTTACCACTTACCCCTCTCAATGTTTAACAATTGTAGGTAATAAACATCCAATATAGTCATATACTGATAGAAGATTTTGAATAGTTAAAACTATTACTTTTGTATTTAGTACTCATGTATGTATAAAACTAAAATATTCTGGGTAGTTATGTAATATATAACACTTTGTAATAGTCTAAATAGTCGGTTTATATCTAGCTTTTGTAATCAAATTATCAATATAAAATATTATTTACGAATATGCATGTAGCATATTTTGGAGTAATATGATGTAGTTTTAAGTTTTATTGAAGGGGTTCTCTCAATTAATGTCATGTATCAGAGAGATATATTAAGCAAATCACTATTACAATTAATGATGTTAAGGTTTTAAATAATAGACTTTAAACTTTTTATAGAAACATTTACTTTTTGTAATTATATATTAAATTTGAAGTTATAACTAACTTTAAAATTTTGATATATCTCTTAATTAATAATTATTTAAAATTATTTATTTAAAATATTCGATTAATAATTATAAAGTTTTACTATAAAAATCTAATTAATTTTATAACTATGTTCTCATATGTTATAAACTAGTAAAATAATATTTTAGTGGCCAGTTGTGAACATATTGGTTACAACATGAACCATTTGTAATTATCAAAACATAACTGCCAAAGTTATGGAAAAGACTTGGCCTTATTTACATATAGTGACAAAAATAACAATATTTTTTTGATGCTAACTTTAAATATAATGATTATATTTCTACTTTAACAAATAATTTTTTTTACCATATGTCACATTGTCATTTATTTTGTTACATATCATTTTGTAGTTATTTTATATTAAATTTTATTCCATATGTCATTTTATGGTTTTTCATTTTTCTAAAATTCCATATAATATTTAAATATAATAAAAAAATGCATATCAATTTCATTGATAGACTTTCTTTTTAATTTCAAAATTACTAAATTAAAGCTTCATTGGTTTTCTTAGTTTATTTGTCTAAATTATTTGTTTAACTAGAAAAGAGAACAAAAAACATTTTAATTTTAATAATTCAATATTTTTCTTACTTTTCTTATAAATTTAAAGTTTTCAAATGTTTAGAATTTCATTTTTTCTTTTAAATAAACATATGTAATACATGAGTCTCACATCTAGTTGTTCATTAGAGACGTAAATTTATTGTTCATCTCCAAATGAATAAATATTTATACATAAGATTAAGTTTGATTAACCTATTTGAATGACATTGATGCAAAAATAAAAAATAGGTTAACTGTCCCTCTATGGAAGATCAAGAAACTCAAGTAAGTATTTATTCATGATTTAATGTAATGCAAGTTAGTCATACGTTGACACAATTTTCTTTGACTTTGGCTATAACTAGATCATGTATAGTTATGAATGTGTTACATATCATGTCCATGTAATTTTCTTGTAACCAGATCACGTAATTTTCTTTTTGCTTTGTTCTTATCTAGAATTAATGAAAATATTACCCAAGGATTTGATTTTTTACTAATGAAAATACAAACCTAGACAATATGCATACGTATGTGTGTGTAGAACAATTCCAGATGGTCATGTAGGCTCTACATAAGTATTTCTCTCACCTCTCACTTCCAACCCTTATATTCCTAAACACTTGGAAATTCATCCCTCTCAACTCACTCACTATAGTACAACTATATAGGAACAACTTACAAATAACCAATGCATAGTCTTTCAAGTGATGGAACAAATTAGGAACCCCACTGAAACATGGATTTATGCGATACCACAAGGAATGGAATGATCTTCCCCATGGTAACGACGATACCTCCAAAAAAGTGTAACACCCCGAGTTCAGAAGTGCGAGTTCAGGGTTCTTAGTGTAAATAAGAAAGGTCGACTCGGCAAGTCGATGGATAGACTCGGCGAGTCGAGTCGCGATTCTGGTCACACGTTAAGTGACCAACTCGACGAGTCGAAGGCTGGACTCGGCGAGTTGGTGCTGAAGAGAGAAAACCCTAATCCCGGGGGTTGTGCCCTATATAAAGAACATAACACCTCTTCCCCAGACTCTTTACCTTCCCTTTGAGTTCTAGAAGCCCTAGATTCGTGTGAGCTTTCCTTTGTGAGAAATTAGAGCCTTGGAGGAGGGAATCTTGGAGGGGACTTGAAGAGAAAGAAGATTTGGAGCAAGGGGCTTTACGAAGATTTGGTTCATTCTTTAGTGGGAGCTTGCATTGGAGGTAATAGATCTGTTCTTGAGCTTTTGTGCATCTAGATTTATCAATTGTGGGGTTTTTTGGGGGCATAAATGAGGTCGATCTCGAGTTTGGTGTAAGATTTGAGGTTGCTACCTCAGATCTAGGCTTGTAATAACCCTAGGAGCCATAAAGTCTATGATCAAGAGATGTAGGTGAAGTTCTTTTGTCCCAAGCCTTAGCCCAAGAGTGTATTATGCTTAGATTTCTTTGGATTCACGTAAAGTTTGCAACTTTACGTGAGGAATAGCTTGTAGAAGGATAGATCTATGGATTGGAGCCCCTGCATGGCTTGGAAAGTCACTGTATTGATTAAGAGCTAGAGGTACTCGACGAGTCACATAGGTGAACTCGATGAGTTGGATGAAGATAGGCAGGAACTCAACGAGTTGGAAGAACAACTCAGCGAGTCTAATGAATGTTGCCTTGGACTCGGCGAGTTTGTTCTTGAACTCGGCGAGTTTGGTCGAGGAATCCCAACCTTTTCTGGTTAAGTCGTGAATCGATGAGTCGAAGAATGACTCGGTGAGTTGAGCATGAAGGGACTCAAAGTTCATGGGACTCGGCGAGTTGGGTCGCGATATGGGAGTTTTCAGAGCCCAGTGACTCGACAAGTCAGCGGGCTGACTCGGCGAGTAGAGTCAGTCAGGAAATTTCACTTTGACTGAGGACTTTGACTTTGACCAAGAGTTGAATTCCAAGGGTATTTTGGTAATTATTGGTATTTATTGAGTTCAGTCATTTGGTATTGATCAGTGGTAGAGTTCGTGTCGGAGGTTGGAGCAGCGTGATCTTATCTCTTCAGTTAGCAGTTGCGAGGTGAGTTATCCTCACTATATCGACAAGGTCTAAGGCACCAAGGCCGGCCCTTTATCGGATGGAAATCCGGGTAACTGTTATTTGCTATGTTATTGCATTGTTATATGCTTGCATCCTTGTAGTTAGGATGGTATATGTTAGAAACCTGGTTAAGGTCGGTATCCTGGTTAGAGTATCCTATGTATGTAATCTGCTAGATAGGTTGATTGATGATTAATTGTTATATGGTTATATGTTTATGTGCACATGGTTGGTTGACTGTGGTTGGGTTGAGGCGGCTCCTACTTTGTGTTGTAGGCCAACATACCCAGGGCAGACCGGATATTCTAAAGGCCCAACGAGCGGTCCGGATAGGCTGTAGGCCCGACGAGGGCGGACCAGACGTGCCAAGGCTCGGAGAGTGGACCGGGCCGACTGAAGGCCCGGTGCGGGCGGACCAGTCATACTGTAGACTCAGAGAGTAGACCAGGTGGGTTGAAGGCCTGGTGCGGGCGGACCAACTACACTGCAGACTCGATGGATATGGCTAGACTCGGAGGGTGGACCAGGGGGACTAAAGGCCCGGTGAGGCGAACCAATCACACAGTACACCCAATGTGCATGGCTGTTCTATTATGATATGTTATGTGTATGGTATATGTGGTTGGTATTTTGGGTGTATCTCACTAAGCTTTCGGGCTTACAGTTGTGGTTTAATGTTTCAGGTACTTCAGGAGACCGTGGCAAGGCAAAGTCATGATCGTACCTCTCCTCATGTTTATGTTTTATGATATGGTTCTGGGAAGACTCTGATAATAATTGTATTGAAAATCTTTTTGTAATAACTTAACGAAACTGGGTTGTTTTTGAAAAGTTTAAATTAGTTGGAATTTTACGGGTGTTACAAAAAAAGCCTCCATTCCGCTGAGACATGGATTTAGGAGGATGATACATTTTTTGAATATACCCCTCCATGTTAATCTTGACGACGAATATGATTAAAAAAAGAAGAGAATGTGCAAAATTCCAAGAAAAGGAAACATGAATGTAACATCCCAAAAATAGTGTTTAATTTTTCATTTTTAAGTTCATCAATCCCATACATAAAATGTCTCGAAAACATCCAAGATATAAAATATCCAAAACATTAGAGTAAAATAAATCATAATTGCGGAAACATGAGGGGGAGAATGTTGTGCCATCACCCCAGGCCCTTCCCTTTCATACCGAAAGTACCTGAAACCATAAACATAACTGTAATCACAAAGCTTAGTGAGCTTCCCTAAATACCACATACTATATACACATAAATATAATAACATGTGACTGTTTCAGGTCCGTATCAACCCCATTTAACAACAAGTAGCTGTTTCAGGTCCGTATCAACCTCGAGTCCATAATGACTCCGAGCCCAGATTGGCACCATGCATATATCATACAATCATATCAGTAATAGTGACATAGTCACATACATTCTACACATACGTATTAGTGGGTTGACATTGGTGCCTTCAGCCCACCAGTGAGCGAAAAGACTTACCTCACAGAAAAGTGCTCTACTGCTATTGCTCTCATTGACAGAGTACCACTGCTACGCACCACCTAATCAGTCAAACCAAATAAACGTTGAGTTCTTCCTCCAAAATAGCTGCTTTACCAAAAGTCAACTCAGGTCAAATGTCAAAGCAAACGACCATCGTTGACTTTGGTCAATCGTCACGTCATAGCCACTTATGGCCACACCCTGGCCTTCTAGTAACAATCAGTCGCAATTTTCCCCACCACTATGTTGTGGCAACTCGAGCCATGCTGTGGGCACTGGGGTTTTAGTAGCGTAATGGATGAAGCCGTTTTCTTCGATTCCATAGGCTCCAAATTTCAGATCTGGTCCGAAACAAAGTCTAGAAGGATAAAGTTTCAAAATTTACCCGATAAGACCATCCAAAAGGTCAAAACCTCAAACCCTAGATTCAAAAGAGGCTAACCCTAATGGGCCTAATGACTTAGCTTTTGGGCCTAATTGGATTGTAATGGGTTGGAAGCCCTAATTAGGGTTTAGAAAACCCTAATTTTAGGATTATTGGTTTGGACCTATCGGGACCGGCATTTTGGACCATTGGAGTGAAGTTATAACTCAAGCCCGATTTCATTGTATGTTTGGACTTAATGGATTAACTCATTATTGGGTTGAAAAGAAACACTTAACCCTAATCGTCATTTTATGTGAAAAACCCTAATTGGATTTGGGTTCTGATTGGTCTATTTATTGGACTAAGCTGTTGGGTGCCTTTGTGGGCCAACTGGGAACATATTTACGGACTAAGGAAATTATTGGGCTTTAGTATAAGACCTATTAGAGAGGCTTAGGTCCAATTTGAAAAATTGGGCCATAAGTGGGCCATAATTGGGTCTTGAGGGTAGTAGCTAGTGGGCCATTAGAATGCCAATTGTTTGGACTAGAATAAATGGTTGGGCCTTAAGACAAGCCCATGTAAAATTTTGGGCCACATTTGGAAAATTGGGCCATAGGTTGGGCCTTGGTTGATTATTGGGCTTTTAGGCTTTTAAAGTGTGAGTTTGTGCCTTTGTTTTGAATCAAACTTGGTTAGGGGTAAGAGAGTCTCCATACCCCAAGTATAGAGTTGTGGTTGAGCATTGGAACCCAATTACTGATTGGGTGCTATTTTGATGATTGACAGTTCGAGAATTTGTCATCCAACAGCTAGAGTTTTGTCCGCGGGACTTCAGCAGTGCGAGGTGAGTCTCCTCACCATACCAATGGGTCTAAGGCACCAACGCCGATAGTAGACTAAGACCATGTGTGGGTTCCCATGGCAATTAGTTATATGTGTTATGTAGTATGCTAGCTATTATGTGATATGTGGTATGCTAGATATTTCTGTGATATGTGGTGTGCTATTTGACTATGTGTTGCTTGCATGGAAGACTCGGGGGGTTCCCGAGGCTGTTGGATATAAGACCATGTGGGGGTTCCCATGGCATTCCAGGCTAGTACCATGTGGGGGTTCCCATGGCAGTGATCTAAGACCATGTTGGGTTCCTATGGAATCCGGTGTAAGACCATGGAGGGTTTCCATGATACCTTTATATGTTGTATGTATAGCTTGTAGGGTTTGTATATGTGTAATGTTAATTGATTATGTGTTATGTTGATATGATATTGGTATGGAAGACCCCGGGGGGTTCCTGAGGCAATTGGATATAAGACCATGTGGAGGTTTCCATGGCTTTCCTGGTTAAGACCATGCGGGGGTTCCCATAACAATGGGCTAAGACCAAGCGGGGGTTCCAGTGGCACCCGATGTAAGACCTTGGAGGGTTTCCATGACTTCCCTATATGTTTATATGCATAACTTCTGTAGTTGATATGATTTATGTGATTAGGTGTATAAGACCTTGGAGGGTTTCCATGACATCTCTATATGTGTATATGCATGGTTATGCGATTGATATGGTTATGTGATTATGTGGGGGTATTCTCTAGGGAACTCACTAAGCTTCGTGCTTACAGTTTTGTTTATGGTTCCAAGTATCATTGTTTTGGAAAGGAAGGGATCAGCTTGATCGCAACACACACACCTGTGTTTTTCTTCATTATGTGATTTTGGGATGACTCTTATAAATGTTTTGAATTAGTAATGCTTTTGGAATGTTTGGATTCAAAGATATATGTGTTTTGACTATATTGAAAAATGAGATTTTACCCTTGATTTTTGGGTCTTTACAGACTTTTTCCGGTCACACTAAAGGGTTAAGCAAAATAATGGTTAAAAACACTTCCCTTTGGATCAATGACAACATGAGTTGATTTTAAGACTGAGTTCATAAACCAGTTTACCCCTCCTTCAAAAGTGGCGAACCTTAAAAGAAATATACATATTTTTTAATAATTAGGAGTGGGGAGTCGCAATACGAAGCCTGGGAGCGTTACAAGATATTGTTACAACATTTCCCTCAACATGACTTCAATGTGCAACAAGAAATCTCAATATTTTATGATGGAGTCAATGTGTACACCCGCTAACTTCTGGTCTCTCAAGGGCCCATGAATAAAAAGGATCCGACAACAAATAAAGCTTTGATTGACGAGTTCACTAAGCATTCAAGAGAGTATTGCAACCTAAAGGAGGATTTCACTAGAGAAAAATCAAGTAAAGATGGAGGTCAAGATGCTATCAGTTCAGTAATTACAAATCTCGACGCAATGGAAGAAAGGATAACAAAAATGGGTGGATAAATTCTAGATAGATGCGGAGCTTGTGGGGGGCCCCATTTTACAAGGGATTGTGAATTAGAGTATAAGAGAGATCGAAATACATAAGAAGTTCAACAACTAAAGCATGATCTCTACCCAATAGAACAAGTCCAATCCGAGAAAATAGCTGCTCTTGAGTCAATGCTATTTAGATTTATGGAAGCTAGCGAAAAACAACATGATGCTACATATATAAAATTGAAGTAACAACAAGAATTTTTTTTAAGCATCTACATGCAAGTCGAGGAATTAACAAAGCTTTTGCAATAAAATATACCGAATTCACCTTCAAGAAAAGTCGAGCCAATCTTAATCTCTCAAGTTATGCTGTTTATACAGAAGAAGATGAGGAATTGGTGCATATGGGGCTCCTTGATTCACTAGAAGGACAGTCTAATCAATCAATTAAAGGAAAAGCAAAAGAACAGAAGAATCGTGACTCTGCCCAGTCTCCACGATGTAGATGGGATAGTACCATGACGTAGGCACTAAAGGAATACTATGATTTTTCTGTCGTCGAGCCGTATGCACCACTTCTCCCTTACCTATCTCGTGCCAATGTAAATTTGGTGAAACAAGAAAACACAAAGTTCCTTAAGCATGATGAGTTTGAATATGTAAAAGAAGAAGAGTGGGAGGAATAGGAGGAGCCTTTTCCCAAAGTGCAATTGGAAAAGGAAGTGAATTATTTGAAGTCTCTGTAAAATCCAATGATTATCAAGGTGTTTGCTTTTATAAGACCTCCAGATCAAGTCTTGAAGACTGTTGAAGAAAAAGAAGAAGAGAGTGATGAGTCCAATTTTGAAAAGAAGAACCCTAAGAGAGACAAGACTAAAGCTAAAGAAGCAGGAATGAAGGAAAAACTCAAGCGAAAGAACAAAGAAGGTGTCAACCCAACAGTACAAGAAAACTCAAAAATGGCATTCAACAGAAGGGTCACCTACAAACAAGCAAGGTTCAAGATTATGAAGAACGAGGATGTTACACTTCCACTTAACGTAAGGTACAAAGTAAGGATTATGAATCACGACTCCTAAAAAAAGTGCTTATCGAGAGGCAACCAGATGTTTTAAGAGTTTTCATTTTCGTGCTTTTTGATTTCTTTTTAGCTTTTATTTTCACTTATAGTTTTATTTTAGTTTAACCGAATGATGATGTGTTTCTCTAGTCTTTGATCTTATCGTGTAGTATTGAATGAAAGTGAAGTAGTGAAGGAGCTTAATAGATGAAGAAGTCGCGAGATTTTTAGAAGATTATAACTAAAGACCATATTTTTGAATAAGTGTGGGGTTCCCACTTGTTGGGTACAATGTTATCCATGTATGAATTTGTAAATGGTTTGACTTTTGTAGACCCACTTGCATGTGGTAAAGTTTCCTTATGACATGAGAGATAGATAGATACACACACACACATAGAGAGAGAGAGAGAGAGAGAGAGAGAGAGATGTAAACACCTCTATATAAGGTGGGTTCATTCCACATGTAGAGGTGTGCTTAAGAAATGTAAAATTGAGAGTGTTAGTGTGTGTTAATTTTGTAGATTTAGATCTAGATCCTTTTTGTAACACCTTACATAATCGAAAGCATCTCTTAAACACCGAAATCACCGTGTTCTTTGTGTGTTCTTTAATTCCGCATGCTAAATCAATGTTCATAATTCACATCAATTGGTATCAGAGCGTATCTTCAAAGATCAACCTGATTTTTTTGAAGAAACGATTCTCGGTTTGGCTACAATCATCACAATTGGAGCATTTATGGCGAGTCTCTCTATGATCTCTCTAAATCTCGTTGATTCTTTCTTTGAGTTCTTGATCATCTTGACTCGTTATATCTAATCCGTTTCAATCCCATTGGTGATTCAACAATTTTTTTTAGATCAATCCCAAAACAAACATTAATTTTGTTTTAAATCTTGAGCCTAAAATCATTTTTATTTTTTGTTCATCTAATTCATAATTGGAAGCCCAAAATGTTGAATGTTTTTATTCATTCGATCCAAAATATTGAGCCCAAACAATAATCTTTTATTGTTACTGTTCAAATCATGTAATTGAGTCCGATTAAAACTAATCCGATGAACTACATTCGCTTATTCTCAGTTATCCGATTCGTGACTCTTTGTTGCTGAATTGATCCCATTTGATTAACTAATATTGTTCGTATATTGAGTCCAGATTAATATTGTTCATCTTAAATTTCTTTTCGCACTTTTCATCAAATACATACCGTCTATTGATGAGTTTCAAACGAAAACTCAAAATTCGATCATAACTGTAACTTACTTGATATCGAAAGTAATTGCTTGAAGGTTATTCTTGATACAAAATCGATCATCAATTGTTTGAAGTTGATTTTAGATTCTAGTATTCGATTTCAGTCTTTGACTAATTTTGATTGTCATATATTATGGAGTTGATTGTTGATTAGGTTGATTTTCGATTTGGATGTCGAACACTTCTGTTGAGTTTGATATGCCAATAAGTAATTTTGATGTTAGAGGTCACAATTCAGTTTCGTTTTGAGTTGATTTGAATTTAAGATCGAAATCAGCTTCAAGATATGGTATATTAGATCGTTCGATGACGTATGTGTGTTGAGTCAAAAGTTAAATTTGATTTTGGTAGTCAAAGTCTGATGTCGGGTCAATTAGTTTGAGACGAATGAAATTGGAATCGAAATATGATTTGAGTTATTGGAGTCGAAATTTAAAATGGGATGAGTTAAACGAAGATTGGGTTAATAGTTGAACGAAGTCTTTGAAGATGGATATGGGCCTGTAAAAGTTTAGATGTCGAATGGCCAGGCTTGGAATCGAATGACACAGTTCCTCTCTGGAAGTGAAGTATGTGATTGTGTGTATTCGATTTGGGAATGGTATTTGAATTTGGTATTTGATATTGAGCTGTGATATCGAAATCAAAACTGGGAATGAGATAATTTGAGATGATGATTTCGAAGGTTTGATAGTTGAGTTCGCATTTGGTGATAGGAGTTTGTTTAAGAAATCGTTGGAAAAGCGTTGCAAAGTCAAACCAGGAAACTCAAAATTGGGACTTTTTGATTTCTATGTTAACCGTTTCGAATAATGGCTTGGAATTTTGATTTCGAATGGGTCTGTTAATCGATGTATCGAAGGATTATTATTCGAAATTGCTATTTGATGTCGATAGTCATAGCGTGACGTCGAGTAGTGAATTAATGACTTCGAAATGGCAGGATTGATTGACTTAGAAATGGGAGCATCGTTTGGGTATCGACATGGGTAATTTGGGTTGATGTCGCTTTTGGTTGACGAAGAATTCAACATACACAATTGTTAACGAAATGAATTGGGGAAGAAAACAGAATGTTTCGAAATTGGTCTTTAAACTTTTGAAGATCTAACAGTTTACACCCATATTCAAAAGAAGGACCTACTTTGGACATTTTGGAAGAAAAAGGCATAGTTTTGAAATTGGTCTTTAAAGTTTCGACAAGTTGACAGTTTGTAACCACTTTCGAAATAAGGACTAGTTTTCGACATTTTGATGAAGTGTGCAGAAGTTTCAAATTTGTTCCTGAAGTTTCGAAGATTTGGCAGAATTCACCTAACTTCAACATTGGGCTGAAATTTTTGAGAAATGAGATAATTTTTGAAACAGGCCCTACAGTTAATACAAATTGATGCTTTCTATCCAGTTCACAAATGGGTGAGAGATTCGCATTTTTGGTTGTTTTGGGTGCACCGGGTCACTGCAGAATTTTGAAATTGACAAATTCTACCCAAATTTGAGAAATTTTGTCAAAGGCGGTCCGTGAACAAAGCTAAAAATAGGAGATTTTTTTTGGATTTTATGGATTGAAGCAAAATGTTTATGCCATGTGTTAAGGGAGAGTTTTGGATAGTGAAATTCCGAATTGAGCACTTTCTCATTCCTTTCTTGGTTTTATAATCATTTTTCGATTATAAAAATGGGGAGAGCTTTATATGGAAATTTGAAAGTTGAATTTTTCATATTATTTAGACTTGAAGACCGAAGTGACCTCGAGTATTTGAAGTTTATGAAATGATTTGATTGGATATTCGGAAGTGATTTCAGTTCATGATGGGTTTGGACTTATTGAAAATTTTTGGGGTGTGCTTTTATGCTCAACTTTAGGGTGATTATTTGGAGATTGGGAAACTCCTAATTATTTGTTGATGCTCAGTTCGTATGGTCTCATATTCTAGAACCCAAATTGAAGAATCATGAAAGAATTGAAGATTTAATGTTCATCTCTACATGTATCACATTTGAGGCTCAGTTCGTGAAGTTGCTCGAGTTTGGAAGATTTGAAACGAGTCATCCATTCCTAACTTTGAGGGGGAGACTGTTGGGTACAAAGTTATCCATGTATGAATTTGTAAATGGTTTGACTTTTGTAG
The DNA here is from genome assembly GCF_052625555.1 of Lactuca saligna. Lineage (NCBI taxonomy): Eukaryota > Viridiplantae > Streptophyta > Magnoliopsida > Asterales > Asteraceae > Lactuca > Lactuca saligna. Next base: position 33,636,288 of record NC_136424.1, read on the forward strand.
ACCAACTTGAATATGGTAAAGTAGCCTTGTGACATGATATATATATATATATATATATATATATATATATATATATATATATATATATATAGAGAGAGAGAGAGAGAGAGAGAGAAAGAGAGATGTAAACACCTCTATATAAGGTGAGTTCATTCCACATGTAGAGGTGTGCTTGAGAGATGTAAAATTGATATTATTGTGTGTGTTAATTATTTAGATTTAGATCCAGATCCATTTTTGTAACACCTTACATAATCGAATGCATCTCTTAAACACCGAAATCACCGTGTTCTTTGTGTGCTCTTTAATTCCGCATGTCAAACCAATGTTCATAATTCACATCACCACTTGATGAAGAAAAGAGTTTTGAATAAATTTTACAAAAAGAAAAGGTATGGAATGATCTATGGCCATTCAGAAAGAACGATGCATTATTTTGGCTTTTTAAGGCATTCCGAGAAGACACCACGATGTGGCCATCATCTCCACATTGTGGCATTCGATCGAATGCATCATACCTGTTACCACGACGTGGCAATATTATATTTCATGATCAAGATGACTTCAAACACGACACTACGACGTGCCGTTGCTTTCCCACGCCGTGACTAAGGTTCAACACACTTTTTGAAGAATGGTTCTTTCGTTTATTTTCATCCAGATCATTTACATTCACAACTTAAAAGTATTGTTTCCAACCATTATACAAGAAGTCCAAGCTTTGCCACTCAAGTTTTAGAATTTGATCTCGCTACTACTATCTCAGAGGAGTCTGTTCCAATTTCCCCTCTTTAATTTTATGTTCTTTAATTGTTTAAGCATACCATGGGGACATTGCATCATTTAAGTGTGGGGTAGGGGGTCGAACATAGGAATGCAAGCATACTAATGAAAATAATTAAAATTGACTAGAATTTTAAAAAAATTATTAGAAAATTTTGAAAAAATTATCCAAAAATTGAATCTAGTTAAAAAATTTTGTTGTATTATTATGTTGAGATCTAGGTTGCTAGCGTTGTGCGGGACGATCCGATGCGAGTTTCGATGTTTATTTGAGCCAATATATGTTATAGTGTATTTTTGTCTTCCTATCGCATCGAAATCATGGAACAAAAACACGACATTGTTTAGTTTAACGGACATAATATTTTTAGCATCGTGTAGTAGAAATGTATCCAGGAGAGTTTATATAGTCATTGTACCATAGACTAATATCTTTAACAAATAAGGGTTGAAGTTATGTTCCCTTGCTTAAGCATATATTTTTTAGGATTTTTAGTATTGGGTGAAAAAAGTGAGAAAAAATGTAACACCCAAAGTTTCAAAACCCATGAAAGGAAAGAAAAGCCCTAATTAAAGGGCCGACTCGGCGAGTCCAAGGAGGGACTCGGCGAGTCCGAGCGGGATCCGGGTCGAGGTGTAAGCGACCGACTCGGCGAGTCGGTCAAGGTGACTCGGCGAGTCTGGTCTGTGCGTGGAAAACCCTAAATTCGGGACTTGGGGCCTATATAAATGTCTTAATCTTCTTCCTAGGGTTCCTTACTGCCTCTTTAGCCCTGGATATCAAGCCCTAGCCGTCATATCTCCTAGTTGAACCTTGGAAGGTGCATTTAAGCTTGGAAAAGGAAGAAGGAACTTGGAGGAGCAAGAAGGAGCTATAGATCTGGGATTGTGAGTTCATTCTAAGCACTTGGAGGTAATAAACTAGTTCCTGGACTCTTTTTGCACCTAGATCTATGTGTGGTTGTTGGGGCTCTTTTGCCATAATGTTATTATTTTGGGTTAGAAGCCGGATCTGGAGTTGCTACTTCAGATTCAAGTGTTTTAGGGCCTGGAGGAGCATAAAGTATCAGCCATTGAGTCGATTTTGAAGTCCCTTGGCCTTACACCCTAGTTAATGGCGTATCTTGCCTAGATATCCTTCTCTACACGTAAAGTTTGCAACTTTATGTGTGGAATAGGCTTGGGAAGGGTGGATCTATAGTTTGGAGTCCATGCATGACTCAAAAATCATCTGCATGTAAGGAGATCTGAAAGGACTCGATGAGTCCTTTGAGTGGACTCGGCGAGTAGCATGAAGTTTTGGAGAAACTCGACGAGTGGGATGAACAACTCGTCGAGTCGTATGAAGATTGCCTTGGACTCGGCGAGTTTGTTCTTGGACTCGGCGAGTCAGGTCACAAAACCCCAAACCCTTCGAGTTGTGACTCGAATCAGTGAGTCGGGTGGAGACTCAGTGAGTTGAACAGGTCTGGACTCAGAAATCGGTAGACTCGGCGAGTCATGGACTGACTCGGCGAGTCGAGTCGCGAATGAAAGGAATCTAATCATTTTGAACTCGGCGAGTCAGTAGGGTGACTCGGCGAGTAGGGTTGACCTGGAAGGTTGACTTTGACCAGGACTTTAACTTTGGACCAGGGTGGACTTGATTGTCTTTCGGGGGTCAGTTAGACTCAGTGTTGCATTGATATTGGTAGTTCGGGGAGCAAGGGGAGCAGGAGTTCCGTGAGTTGTCGGGAAGCAGATAGTGAGATCATCAGCAAGTTCATCCAGTTCAGGTGAGTTTCCCTTTGTGTGAATGGGTCTAAGGCCACAATGCCGGCCCATGTAGTTATGAGTAGAAGACCTGAGGGTTAGCCCTAGGCACAGTATGCTAGCATTGTTTGCAGTACGAGGTCCAGTAATAGCGGGCGGGAGCCCAAGGAATTGTTTATATATGATAGTTTATACTTGTTGTCTGTGTGATACATGTATGTACCTGGTAGGGAGGTGAGTGTGGGCGAGGTCCCGTATCTCACCAATAGCAGAGTGTGGATGGGGTTCCATATCTCACTAGTAGCATATTAGGGGCGAGGCCCGAATTAGAACAAGAGTGAGAGTGGGCTAGGCCCGTACCTCACTACCATTAGGAGCATGGATGGGGTTCCATGACTCCTCAGTAGCAGGACATGGGCGAGGCCCAGGAAAGGCGAGGCCTTAGGATAGAACCAGTTGCATGTGTTAGTTGTGTGTTATGAATGTTTATGTGTTATTATTTGTTGACGGGCGAGGCCCTGTGACAGGCGAGGCCTAAGTAAAACATATCTGTATCCGAGCGGGGCTCGAAGCCAGGCGGGGCCTGGAGCGGCGGGGCCGTTGTAGCGGGCGAGGCTGTGGTAAGGGGCGAGGCCCAAGATAGGGGGCGTGGCCCAGTATGTGCAGTATGTGGTTATGCATGGTATGAGGTAGGGTGGGGAACTCACTAAGCTTCGTGCTTACGGTTTTCAGTTTTGGTTTCAGGTATTTCCGGTAGCGGAGGGAAGAGCTCGGGGTGATCGCATGACACACACCATAGATTAGACAGCCTGGGGATGTTTACTCTGATAACGAACATATGTTTTGAAAACTTATACTCATATTATGTTTTGGAATGATGATGTTACTTTAAGTAATGATTTATTAAAGAAATTTTTGGTCTTAAATTTTGGGTCGTTACAAGTTGGTATCAGAGCCTTGGTTTGAGGGATTCGGGCATACTCTCGGGTGTGCCTGAACTCAAACTGAGGGGTCGGATAAAAAGTTTTCAAAAGCGAAAAGATAGTTTTGTAAAGAGAGTTCTGAGAAAGAAAACGGCTTTATAAAAGTAAAAAGAATTCAGAAAGAAAAGAACTTGAAAAGAGAAAAGAGGTGTGGTGCATGCAATCAACCGAGCTCAAGTAAGTACCCCAAAATACCCATACAAGTTTATATTTTGATTATCAGTTAATAGAGCAGCATGCTAGATTAGGACTAAGGATCTAGGGAGGATGCCTTATGTGCCTGTTATATGTGCTTTTGATCTGCATGATAGTGCCGAATAATCAGTAGTAGGATAGCCTGATTAGGTTATGCCTGAGTTATGAGTTGTGTTGCATGCTAGTTCAGATTCCTGCTATGTGGATATGATCGCTTGAGTATGTCATGGTTAGATTTTCCCTTGTCTGAATGCTGCTTGCTTTGTGCACTGTGGGATTCTAAGTGATGGGAGTTAGCCATTAGGTGGATACGTCACGTCACATGTGATCAGGGTTGGATAATCTCAGAGTGTTGGATTTGGTCCTATTGCGCAGCTCTTGTTTGAGTCCAACCGTTGTAGGAACGAGTCTTTTACTTGAAGGATTATCTGAGCCTCGTCACATGTGATGGTATCCAGGTGATGGCTAATTGGCATTGCGAGGAGGCCTTCAGCAGCTGAGGACTGGTTGCGTTGAGTCAAAGGTTTCCCTAGGGTAAGCCTAGGATGAGGTAGTGCTGGGAGCAGTAGTAGTAGAAAAAGGGACCTGGTGGAGTCAAAGTAGTTCCTGAGGAAAGTACGGGTAGATGTGGAAGGTAGTATGGGCCCGTACTACTGAAAGCAGAGGATCCGTACTCGATTCAGGGAAGGCCGAGACAAGACCGGGAACCTGGTAGTGAGTATGTTTGGTCTCGCAGCAGTGAGGAGTATTCTGATAGTGGTTATGTTGTATGTTTCAGTATGGTGACATTGCAAGAGGGACCAACGGGTGGATCAGGCGCCGGAGAGGGATTAGGCTCGGGTTTAGGGGCCGAGCAGCTCGAGGAGCGGATGAGGGAGTTGATATCAGAGGAGGTTACGCGCAGTATTCTAGCTCAAACTCCTGTGATCTTTGGCACGGTCAAGGAGGGTATATTGGAGATTTTGGATGAGAGGCTGGGAGCCTTCCGTACTGAGATGATGGCTTTGTTGGGAGCGCGTACCTTGACATTTCGGGAGTTTAGGGCCTGCGGGGCACCAGATTATCATGGGGCTAGGGACCCCATCGCTAGCAGCAGGTGGTTGGCTGATGTTGCCAACGCATTCCGTACGAGCCGGTGTCCCGAGGAGGACAAGGTCAGACTCGCTTCCTGTCTTCTGAAGGACAGAGCGAGGGATTGGTGGGAGGAGATTGGTCACGCTTTGGGGGATGATGCCGCGTTGGACGCGATGACTTGGAGTGATTTCTCAGCGAGGTTTAGAGCGGAGTTTTCGCCGATTATTGAGGTGCAGCAGTTGGCCCGGGAGTTTCAGGATTTGACGCAGACTACTGAGACTGTGGCGGAGATCACCGCCAAGTTCAGGGAGAGAGCCCTTCTTGTTCCGCAGTATGTCGCGGATGAGGAGATGAAGAAGGCACGATATCATGAGATGCTGAGGGATGACATCAGGGAGTTCGTGAGTAGGTCCGGATGTAAGACCCTGGAGGATATGATTTCTCAGGCCAGGGAGAGGGAAATTGATTTGGAGCAGATTCGGAAGAGGAAGCCGGATGAGGTTCAGGTAGCCGCGAGTTCAGGCAAAAGGCACAAGGGAACGGATTCGAGGTCGAGGGATTATCAGGACCGCAGTCGATGCGGAAGGTGTGGCAGGACGCACGGGGGCGCGTGCAGGAGTGGTAGTGGCGGTGAGTCTGGCTGTTTCAGGTGCGGTCGGACGGGTCATTTTAGCAGAGATTGTACTGCTACCATCACCCAGGGATCAGAATTGATATGTTTTCATTGCAATCAGCGGGGCCACAAGAAGGCCCAGTGCCCTAGTTTGTTTTCAGCAGGACGGGTGATGGCACCCGCTCCTGCAACTTTGAGGATCACAGACGACCGTCAGGGCCGTGCGGAGGCGCCTGCGATAGGAGGCAGGGCTTTTCAGATGGCTACTTTGGAGATGCAAGCATCGCCGGACATTGCAGGTATGCGACTTCCGTTTTCAGTTCTTTTATTTTGTGCATGATTATATTGTTATGGTTCTGCATCATTAGCGGTTGAGAATTTTATTTTCGAGCGGGTTCATTGGGATCGAGTTATGTGCCATTTGCATACCTTGGTTATTGGTTAGTGATTAAGGGATGAGTTGTATCGAAGAAGGTTACTTTGAGTGCAGTATCCGTAGCATGCCTTGGAGGGACTCGGTATGTCTCGCTAGTTCGGAGCCGTATAAGTTTTAAAATGGACAGGTTGGATCCTTAGCTATGGTAAGCTTGGGATTCCTCAGCGGATTGATTATGGTAGCAAGGAATGGGATTTCTTCTCACCGATCATCGAGGTGTGAGTAGGATCTTAGTGGGGGAGAATCCTCCGAGTGTATAAGGGTAAGGACACGCGAATCCAGATCGGGTATATGATTTCGGATAAGGAAAAGGGGGTAGTTCAGCATTTAAAAGTTCAGGGTTGGGAGTTTGAGAACTTCCCATCAGCGCGTGCGTGTGAAGGGTAATGGTGGGTATGTGGTTCGGATTCAGGTTATAGGGCCACATGTAGAGCTCGTGTGAGTCGAAATGGGGATCTTGAGGTCAAGTAGCAGTAGATGTTTTCGTGTCAGCAGTCAGTGGTGGAAAGTGATGTAAGACTACGGGGCAGTCGTAGCATTTTGTAGTAGCTCGTTGGCGGAGTCGGGGCGAGGCCCTTATCTCATAACATTCAGATAGGGATCGGGAATGGAAAGTGGATGAGAATGGTATGGAGTTACCTATATAGACATGGAGGGATGAGACCTTGGAAGAGGCCTCTCCAGGATACAGTCGGGTGAGACCCGTGGGCGGGGCCCGTATGAGGATAGCAGTATAGGTGAGACCTGAGAGCCGGGTGGCTCAGTAGTACGGTTGGGTGAGACCCGTGGGTGAGGCCCGTGAGTTTTAGCAGCACAGGTAGGACCTGGTAGGATCTTAGCGTCTAGACAAAGGGATTAGGGATCCCAGGAAATTGCAGTGCTAGCATGGTGGAATAGATTGAGCAGTATATGTGGCGGAAGTATCTTCGAATGTCGCTGGGAGCGACTAGTGGTTGTGCTGGGTTAGTAATCGGTGAGAGTCGGTAATCCAGATATTAATAGATTGGTAGGGACCAGGATGGTCTCAGTTCATTCGGAAGCCAGATAAGAATAGCAGGATTTCTAGTCAGTAGCAGTGCGGGGATGCAGAGTATGGTGGGATTCAGTTAGTCGATCGTGGGGTGCTCGACACCGAATGATAGTAGGAAGAATGCCCAGTGGTTACTGGCAACGATGACCCGTACTGGGGGTGACGGGAGTAATAAATTTGGTGAGGAAAGGGTCTTCACCGCGGCAGAAGGGATAGATGGTTATGGAGCATTGCCTTGGGGAGGCAAGGAAAGCGCGTAAGGAAAGAAAGGGTGAACCCTACGGGGTCAGTGCGGCATTTGGAAAGTACCAAAAGATTGTCGGTTGAGTAAGTTGTGTTATAGGATGTTTAGGCTCGGGATGGACCCAAGATTATTATCTGTAAGGATCGATATTGGTCTGAATGACTGAACGGAAGGCCAGCAAAGTTAGGCAACTGGTGCTAGAATGGATGGTGGGGCTTTGGAGGTTGATCGCCGACAGTAGAGTATAGTAAACTTCGAGGGCGAAGTTTAGTTTAAGTGGGGGAGAGTTGTAACACCCAAAGTTTCAAAAGCCATGAAAGGAAAGAAAAGCCCTAATTAAAGGGCCGACTCGGCGAGTCCAAGGAGGGACTCGGCGAGTCCGAGCGGGATCCGGGTCGAGGTGTAAGCGACCGACTCGGCGAGTCGGTCAAGGTGACTCGGCGAGTCTGGTCTGTGCGTGGAAAACCCTAAATTCGGGACTTGGGGCCTATATAAATGTCTTAATCTTCTTCCTAGGGTTCCTTACTGCCTCTTTAGCCCTGGATATCAAGCCCTAGCCGTCATATCTCCTAGTTGAACCTTGGAAGGTGCATTTAAGCTTGGAAAAGGAAGAAGGAACTTGGAGGAGCAAGAAGGAGCTATAGATCTGGGATTGTGAGTTCATTCTGAGCACTTGGAGGTAATAAACTAGTTCCTGGACTCTTTTTGCACCTAGATCTATGTGTGGTTGTTGGGGCTCTTTTGCCATAATGTTATTATTTTGGGTTAGAAGCCGGATCTGGAGTTGCTACTTCAGATTCAAGTGTTTTAGGGCCTGGAGGAGCATAAAGTATCAGCCATTGAGTCGATTTTGAAGTCCCTTGGCCTTACACCCTAGTTAATGGCGTATCTTGCCTAGATCTCCTTCTTTACACGTAAAGTTTGCAACTTTATGTGTGGAATAGGCTTGGGAAGGGTGGATCTATAGTTTGGAGTCCATGCATGACTCAAAAATCATCTGCATGTAAGGAGATCTGAAAGGACTCGACGAGTCCTTTGAGTGGACTCGGCGAGTAGCATGAAGTTTTGGAGAAACTCGACGAGTGGGATGAACAACTCGTCGAGTCGTATGAAGATTGCCTTGGACTCGGCGAGTCTGTTCTTGGACTCGGCGAGTCAGGTCGCAAAACCCCAAACCCTTCGAGTTGTGACTCGAATCAGTGAGTCGGGTGGAGACTCAGTGAGTTGAACAGGTCTGGACTCAGAAATCGGTAGACTCGGCGAGTCATGGACTGACTCGGCGAGTCGAGTCGCGAATGAAAGGAATCTAATCATTTTGAACTCGGCGAGTCAGTAGGGTGACTCGGCGAGTAGGGTTGACCTGGAAGGTTGACTTTGACCAGGACTTTGACTTTGGACCAGGGTGGACTTGATTGTCTTTCGGGGGTCAGTTAGACTCAGTGTTGCATTGATATTGGTAGTTCGGGGAGCAAGGGGAGCAGGAGTTCCGTGAGTTGTCGGGAAGCAGATAGTGGGATCATCAGCAAGTTCAGCCAGTTCAGGTGAGTTTCCCTTTGTGTGAATGGGTCTAAGGCCACAATGCCGGCCCATGTAGTTATGAGTAGAAGACCTGGGGGTTAGCCCTAGGCACAGTATGCTAGCATTGTTTGCAGTACGAGGTCCAGTAATAGTGGGCGGGCGCCCAAGGAATTGTTTATATATGATAGTTTATACTTGTTGTCTGTGTGATACATGTATGTACCTGGTAGGGAGGTGAGTGTGGGCGAGGTCCCGTATCTCACCAATAGCAGAGTGTGGATGGGGTTCCATATCTCACTAGTAGCATATTAGGGGCGAGGCCCGAATTAGAACAAGAGTGAGAGTGGGCTAGGCCCGTACCTCACTACCATTAGGAGCATGGATGGGGTTCCATGACTCCTCAGTAGCAGGACATGGGCGAGGCCCAGGAAAGGCGAGGCCTTAGGACAGAACCAGTTGCATGTGTTAGTTGTGTGTTATGAATGTTTATGTGTTATTATTTGTTGACGGGCGAGGCCCTGTGATAGGCGAGGCCTAAGTAAAACATATCTGTATCCGAGCGGGGCTCGAAGCCAGGCGGGGCCGTTGTAGCGGGCGAGGCTGTGGTAAGGGGCGAGGCCCAAGATAGGGGGCGTGGCCCAGTATGTGCAGTATGTGGTTATGCATGGTATGAGGTAGGGTGGGGAACTCACTAAGCTTCGTGCTTACGGTTTTCAGTTTTGGTTTCAGGTATTTCCGGTAGCGGAGGGAAGAGCTCGGGGTGATCGCATGGCACACACCATAGATTAGACAGCCTGGGGATGTTTACTCTGATAACGAACATATGTTTTGAAAACTTATACTCATATTATGTTTTGGAATGATGATGTTACTTTAAGTAATGATTTATTAAAGAAATTTTTGGTCTTAAATTTTGGATCGTTACAAGTTTGATCACACCATAACACATCGTAGCCATGTTCTAAAAGGTCAAACCATACATCCCATCAAAATATCAGAGTACAATCCCAGTAAATCTCGTAAATGCGGAAACCGAAGAGTGTGTGTATGACGTGCCGCTACCGCGCCGGCTCCTTCCCCTTCGATGCAGAGGTACCTGGAAAAAAAACTGTAAACGTAAGCACAAAGCTTAGTGAGTTCCCCCAACGTACCACATACCATACAATCACATAACATACGCACTGCCAGGCTATTCTGGGGTGCCTGACTACCCGGTACGGCCATTCTGGGGTGACGACCTACCCATACGGCCATTCTGGGGTGCCGTCTTACCCGTGTCAAGCCATTCTGGGGTGCTGACTACCCATGTCAAGCCATTCTGGGGTGCTGACTACCCATCGGTCCTAACAACCGATCCTCGGGGACTGGTCCCCTTCCGCTACCTCTATCGCATAACATAATAGACCAACATACAAGCATACCATCACATACAGTCAGATAATTCTGGGGTGTCTGACTACCCAGCGGTCCTAACAACCGAACTCTACTACTATTGCATATAACGTATCATGATAGCATGCAACATAACAGGTGATAGCAAACCTAGATGATATCACAAAGACAATCATCTATCATACATCTCCTACTGGTGGGCCGGCCGTGTGGCCTTAGACCCACCACTACTGGAAGGTAACTCACCTCAAAGTAGCTGCTGAACTGATCGGGTACTAACTGGCTGCTGCTGCTCCGGGAGTCCTCCGGCTGCAATTCCCACAACATACTCAATCAAACACTGCTAACTGTCCTTTAGATAAAATGACCATTTTATCCCCGGTCTAGCTCTAAGCCAATGTTAGGGTCAACTTTCAGTTGACCCGACTTGCCGAGTGGATCTCCACTCGCCGAGTCCCTAGCAAACCATTGACCTGGGTCCCTGGTTCTACTCGTCGAGTCGGGCTATGACTCGACGAGTTCACCTTCTAACTGTCATTCAACTCCTTCATCCTACTCGCCGAGTTGTATGAACAACTCGTCGAGTTCATCTTCATCCGAAGAACACTTTATGCTAAGACTCGCCGAGTTGTATGAACAACTCGCCGAGTCTGTTCTTGATCTATGAAGATTGCCTTGGACTCGCCGAGTCAGGGCATTGACTCGCCGAGTCCTAACATGGGTGAGTTCAGCTCCCAACTCACCGAGTCACCCCCTGTGACTCACGGCTCAACTCGACACATCATGAAGGGACCAAATCGATGACTCGCGACCAGACTCGCCGAGTCACCTATACGACTCGCCGAGTCGTCGCCATGCATCCACCAAATACACAGATTTACTGGATTTCAGTCCATGCCATTCATAGATCTGGACTTCTAGGACCCAAATCACACGTAAAGTTTCCAACTTTACGTGTGGATATTCACTAATGTGGATTTTAGGGTGCAAAATGCCTCAAAAGGGTAGATCTAGGATGAACAAGCCACATGGGGCCATAAAGCTCACAGATCTGAGCTCCTGGAGCTCAATCTTGCCTAGATCTAAAGGTTAATCCACTTATTACGAAACATTAAGCACAAACAAGCTTGAAGAATTGCTCAAGGGTGTCCCAAATGAAATCCTAAGCATAGAAACAGGGGAAAAACGAGATATACCTCAAGGAAAATGTTGAAATGACACAAAGATGGCTGATCTCCTTCCCTTCTTCTTGATCTACTCCTCTTTCTCCTCAAAACCTTCAAGAACACACCAAGAACACTTCAATTTCTCAAGGAAACAAGGGAAAACGATGTTGGGGGAGTTCTGGGGGTGAATGGGGACGAGTTGGGGCGGAATGAAGGTTTAAATAGGGTGCAAACCCTTGAAACTTAGGGTTTCATCCAGCAGCGGTGACTCGCCGTGTCCAAGATATGGACTCGCCGAGTCGCCCACTTAAACGTGTCCTGAGTCTCGTCCCTACTCGGCGAGTCGGACCCTATGACTCGCCGAGTCCAAGGCTAAATTAGGGCAATGCTCAAATAAAATTCACATACCGGAAACCAGGTGCTACAAATCTCCCCCACTTATTTTAGACTTCGTCCTCGAAGTCTGCTGCCTGGTCCTGAAACAGCTCGGGGTAATGCTCCATCATCTCGTCCATCGGTTCCCAAGTCCATTCCGAACCCTTGCGGTGCTGCCATTGCACCTTTACTAGCTCTACCCTCTTGTTTCTCAACGTCTTGGTCTTTCTGTCAAGTATTGCGACTGGGCGCTCAATGTAATTCAAGCTGTCATCAACCTGAATATCCTCCAACGGTACTACTGCTGAATCATCCACCAGGCACTTCCGCGGCTGCGAAACATGGAAGGTGCTGTGGATCTGACTGAGCTCGGCTGGCAGATCCAGCCTATACGCCACCTTGCCCACCCGGGCTGCAACCCTGAACGGCCCGATGAATCTTGGGCCCAACTTGCCCCGCTTCCTGAATCGAATGACACCTTTCCAAGGTGAGACTTTCTGGAGGACCATATCCCCGACTTGGAACTCCAAGTCGGATCGACGTCTATCGGCGTAGCTTTTCTGCCGACTCTGTGCAGTCTGAAGTCTGCTCCGAACCTGCTGGATCTTTTCGGTCGTCTCAAGCACCACCTCGGTGCTTCCCATGACTCTCTGGCCAACCTCCCCCCAACATATCGGGGTTCTGCACTTTCGCCCATACAACATCTCGAACGGGGGTCGGTCAATACTCGCGTGATAGCTGTTGTTGTAGGAGAACTCAGCCAAAGGAAGATAGGTATCCCAGCTACCATTGAAATCCAGTACACACGCCCGCAACATGTCCTCCAAATTCTGGATGGTCCGCTCACTCTGACCATCTGTCTGCGGGTGAAAGGCGGTGCTGAAATGCAGACGAGTGCCCAACTCGTCATGAAATTTCTTCCAGAATCTGGAAGTAAAACGCACATCCCTGTCCGAGATTATCGATACTGGCACCCCATGCCGTGCCACAATCTCCCTGATATAGATGTCGGCCAATTTTTCGGCCAATATGCTCTCCTGAATCGGAATAAAGTGAGCACTCTTGGTCAATCTATCCACGATGACCCAAATCGAATCCACTCCCCGTGCGGTCCTGGGAAGCTTTGTGATAAAATCCATCGTGATATCTTCCCATTTCCACAGTGGAATGTCCAACGGCTGCATCTTTCCATGCGGCCTCTGATGTTCGGCCTTAACCTTCCTGCAGGTCAAACACCGCTCGACGTACCATGCCACATCCCGCTTCATGCAAGGCCACCAATAATCCGGACGAAGATCCCTATACATCTTCGTCGCCCCGGGATGAATAGAAAATCGGGACTTGTGCGCCTCCTCCATCAAAGTCTGACGCACGCCACCGTGATATGGCACCCACACCCTACGGTGTAATGTCAAAAGTCCTCTGCCATCATAATCAAAGGAGGGAACCTGACCCACTACACGCTCGCTCTTCCGATGCTCCTCCTTGATAGCCTCCTGTTGAGCCTCCCGAATCTGCTCCAACAGGGGAGTCACCACAGTCATCCTCAAACAGACGTCCCTGATCGGCGCCGTCTTGCGGCTAAGCGCATCGGCCACCACGTTGGCCTTCCCCGGGTGGTAAAGGATCTCGCAATCATAATCCTTCACCACGTCCAACCACCGCCGCTGCCTCATATTCAGATTCGGCTGGTCCATGAGGTACCTCAAACTCTTGTGGTCCGTGTAGATGGTACACCGAACCCCGTAGAGGTAATGCTGCCAAATCTTGAGGGCAAAGACCACCGCCCCCAACTCCAAATCGTGCGTCGGGTAATTTGCCTCGTGAGGCTTGAGCTGCCGCGAAGCGTAGGCAATGACATGCCCCCTCTGCATCAGAACTGCGCCCAACCCTGAAATGGACGCATCGCAGTAAACCACAAAATCCTCTACGCCCTCAGGCAGGGATAGGATCGGTGCCTCACACAATTTCTGTCTCAGCATCTCAAACGCAGCCTGCTGCTCGGGTCCCCACCGAAAGACCACGGCTTTCTTCGTCAGTCGTGTCAGGGGTACGGCTATCTTGGAGAAATCCTGGTTTGACCTTTTAGACTTCAGACTGCTCCGAACCTGCTGGATCTTTTCGGTCGTCTCTAGCACCACCTCGGTGCTTCCCATGACTCTCTGGCCAACCTCCCCCCAACATATCGGGGTTCTGCACTTTCGCCCATACAACATCTCGAACGGGGGTCGGTCAATACTCGCGTGATAGCTGTTGTTGTAGGAGAACTCAGCCAAAGGAAGATAGGTATCTCAGCTACCACTGAAATCCAGTACACACGCCCGCAACATGTCCTCCAAAGTCTGGATGGTCCGCTCACTCTGACCATCTGTCTGCGGGTGAAAGGCGGTGCTGAAATGCAGACGAGTGCCCAACTCGTCATGAAATTTCTTCCAGAATCTGGAAGTAAAACACACATCCCTGTCCGAGATTACCGATGCTGGCACCCCATGCCGTGCCACAATCTCCCTGATATAGATGTCGACCAATTTTTCGGCCGATATGCTCTCCTGAATCGGAATAAAGTGAGCACTCTTGGTCAATCTATCCACGATGACCCAAATCGAATCCACTCCCCGTGCGGTCCTGGGAATCTTTGTGATAAAATCCATCGTGATATCTTCCCATTTCCACAGTGGAATGTCCAACGGCTGCATCTTGCCATGCGGCCTCTGATGTTCGGCCTTGACCTTCTTGCAGGTCAAACACCGCTCGACGTACCATGCCACATCCCGCTTCATGCAAGGCCACCAATAATCCGGACGAAGATCCCTATACATCTTCGTCGCCCCGGGATGAATAGAAAATCGGGACTTGTGCGCCTCCTCCATCAAAGTCTGACGCACGCCACCGTGATACGGCACCCACACCCTACGGTGTAATGTCAAAAGTCCTCTGCCATCATAATCAAAGGAGGGAACCTGACCCACTACACGCTCGCTCTTCCGATTCTCCTCCTTGATAGCCTCCTGTTGAGCCTCCCGAATATGCTCCAACAGGGGAGTCACCACAGTCATCCTCAAACAGACGTCCCTGATCGGCGCCGTCTTGCGGCTAAGCGCATCGGCCACCACGTTGGCCTTCCCCGGGTAGTCAGGCACCCCAGAATAGCCTGGCAGTGCGTATGTTATGTGATTGTATGGTATGTGGTACGTTGGGGGAACTCACTAAGCTTTGTGCTTACGTTTACATTTTTGTTTTCAGGTACCTCTGCATCGAAGGGGAAGGAGCTGGCACGGTAGCGGCACATCATACACACACTCTTCGGTTTTCGCATTTACGAGATTTACTGGGATTGTACTCTGATATTTTGATGGGATGTATGGTTTGACCTTTTAGAACATGGCTACGATGTGTTATGGTGTGATCAAACAATGTTTTTATTTATTAATGTTTTCTAAAGTAATATTTTAAAATGAAATTTTCGGACGTAAAAATTGGGTCGTTATAAGTTTTCAAAACATATGTTCGTTATCAGAGCAAACATCCCCAGGTTGTCTAATCTATGGTGCGTGCCATGCGATCACCCCGAGCTCTTCCCTCCGCTACCGGAAATACCTGAAACCAAAACTGAAAACCGTAAGCATGAAGCTTAGTGAGTTTCCCACCCTACCTCATACCATGCATAACCACATACTGCACATACTGGGCCACGCCCCCTATCTTGGGCCTCGCCCCTTACCACGGCCTCGCCCGCTACAACGACCCCGCAGCTCCAGGCCCCGCCTGGCTTCGAGCCCTGCTCGGATACAGATCTGTTTTACTTAGGCCTCGCCTGTCACAGGGCCTTGCCCGTCAACAAATAATAACACATAAACATTCATAACACACAACTAACACATGCAACTGGTTCTGTCCTAAGGCCTCGCCTTTCCTGGGCCTCGCCCATGTCCTGCTACTGAGGAGTCATGGAACCCCATCCATGCTCCTAATGGTAGTGAGGTACGGGCCTAGCCCACTCTCACTCTTGTTCTAATTCGGGCCTCGCCCCTAATATGCTACTAGTGAGATATGGAACCCCATCCACACTCTGCTATTGGTGAGATACGGGACCTCGCCCACACTCACCTCCCTACCAGGTACATACATGTATCACACAGACAACAAGTATAAACTATCATATATAAACAATTCCTTGGGCGCCCGCCCGCTATTACTGGACCTCGTACTGCAAACAATGCTAGCATACTGTGCCTAGGGCTAACCCCCAGGTCTTCTACTCATAACTACATGGGCCGGTATTGTGGCCTTAGACCCATTCACACAAAGGGAAACTCACCTGAACTGGCTGAACTTGCTGATGATCTCACTATCTGCTTCCCGAAAACTCACGGAACTCCTGCTCCCCTTGCTCCCCGAACTACCAATATCAATGCAACACTGAGTCTAACTGACCCCCGAAAGACAATCAAGTCCACCCTGGTCCAAATTCAAAGTCCTGGTCAAAGTCAACCTTCCAGGTCAACCCTACTCGCCGAGTCACCCTACTGACTCGCCGAGTTCAAAATGATTAGATTCCTTTCATTCGCGACTCGACTCGCCGAGTCAGTCCATGACTCGCCGAGTCTACCGATTTCTGAGTCCAGACCTGTTCAACTCACTGAGTCTCCACCCGACTCACTGATTCGAGTCACAACTCGAAGGGTTTGGGGTTTTGCGACCTGACTCGTCGAGTCCAAGAACAGACTCGCCGAGTCCAAGGCAATCTTCATACGACTCGATGAGTTGTTCATCCCACTCATTGAGTTTCTCCAAAACTGGGTTGCACCTGATCCTACATCGGCTTGGAAGGAGAACGAAACATCTACTTATAAGGGGTGTGGATACCTTCCTTGTCACAACGCGTTTTAAAGCCGTGAGGGCAGCAGATCCCATAAGAACTCTGCAGTTAAGCGTGCTCGGGCGGGAGTAGTACCGGGATGGGTGACCCCCTGGGAAGTCCTCGTGCCGAGTGGCCCAAAGCGGACAATATTGTGATACGTGCCAGTGGGGGGTGTTACAAAAAAAAGAGAAAAAAAGAAAAATAATTAAAAAAAATTGCAAAAGTTTGAGAGAGTAAGAGTCTGCAAAACTATTAAGAAATGCAAAGAGAAGTTCAGAAATCAAAGACTCAAGAATAAGGCAATATTGCCAAGTTATTATTTTTGTAATTTTTTTTTTATTTGTAGGATATTTTCCATATGTAAGAAAGTTTTACCTTGATGTTAAGAAAGTTTTCTGAGGATAGATTCGGAGAGATGCATAAAATGATGTTGTTCAAAAGAAGTGGGGATGCTTTTATGAAGATTTTGTGTATTTAGGATTGGAGAAACCCATAGAAAAATTTACACACAAATACATGCAATGCGGTCTTGATGTAATGGAGAGGCTCAAAATGGATTGTCTTGTGCGATGTTGGTAGCTAGGGTTTTAATGTGATGGTATGATAATAATAATAAAATCAATTTTGCTTGATGGCAAGAAAATGCCAAGCGTGGGGTATTCTGATATGTGCATATTTAATTATGTATTTCATGCATATTTATAATACTTTTTTTTATTATAATCATGCTTAGTTTTGGAAAAAAGGTACTTATTATGTTTGAAATCTATTTTGTAGTTGCAAAGACATGTTCGAGACAAAAAGGAAGCAAACAAAGA
Organism: Lactuca saligna; assembly: GCF_052625555.1. Lineage (NCBI taxonomy): Eukaryota > Viridiplantae > Streptophyta > Magnoliopsida > Asterales > Asteraceae > Lactuca > Lactuca saligna. Next base: position 33,653,528 of record NC_136424.1, read on the forward strand.
CCTGGAAGCAGGAAAACGGGAGTTAGGACAAAAAAAAGACTTGAAGACTAAGGACCGCGACGTGGTAATCATCCACCACGACATGGTAAACGGAAGACTCTCGACCAATAACCTGACTTGGAGAATACGAGATATACACGAAGACCACGACGTGGTGATCAATTATATAGAAACTATCAATATCTGATCATTAGGTTGAATGGGGTGACTTCTGGCCGATTTTCTGGAGAGAATTGCTACCAAAAACCCTTGGAAACTCAGAAGAAGACCAAAAATCAATTGGAAATAAAGAGTTGAAGAAGATTAAGAAGAATTCTATTTTTGTTTGCATGACTTTTGTGTGTTTTTTTTGCTACTATGAGAAGCTAAAAACCTTATACTTCTGTTTGGTGAAGATAAACATGAACTTATAGTGTTGATTTCGATTTATGGATATTAGATATTGTTTTTTCTTGTGTTTGATAATTAAACCCTAGCATGTTCTAGTTCTAGTTTATATTGCTTATAAATCAGATTCTGTGTGATAGTTGATCATTCTAATTGCATGAATTTGTCACCTAATTGTTTATGATCATTAATTAATTAGAGCTAGGATTAATCACATCTTCGATGAAGTAATTAAAACTAGTAATTTTAACTGTGTTACAGAGCATAATCAATCTTAATTTGTGCTTGGTTGCTTAACTTGGTCATAGGAAAGTAACTACTATCATTCATAGTCCAATTTGTGCTAATTATCAATTTGGTGTTTAACTTGTTCTTGATCATTGCATGGTAATTCATAAATTGATAAGTTTAGATATTTGATCATAATAGCTAGTTAACAAATTGATAATCAATATATTCTATCCATTAGAAATCAACCATTGGAGAAGGTGATATTAGATCTAAGTAGAAATACTTTTTTAATCTTGAAGTAAATTCTTTTTTTTTTGTTTGCTTAATTGTTTAGTTGATAGTAATTTGAATTAAGTTCTTTTGATATTGCAAAATAAGTAAAAAACCCCCACTTTAAGTTAGTCTCTTAGTTTAATTAGAAGTAGTTAGATTAATTAATTAAATTGCGTTCTTTATGTTCGACATCCGACTTACCCAAACTATTCTATGATCCGACTATGTACACTGCCTATAGGTACATAGTTTAGTAAGTTCATTAGTTTAAAATTTTAAAACAAGTAAGTATTTTTGTGCACATAAGTTGGAATTTTTATTTATTTTTATATTGGAATTTTTATTAATTTATGTTTTGGTGTTAATAATTACACAACAATGAATTTTAAACATTCTTACTTGTATGTTTTTCATATCATAGGGACCTAATAATTAACTTCCAATAATAGATGTACCTTTTTCTGTATGTTTTGAATATTAACTGACTTCACTCCGTTAAGCTTAATTTTGACTATTTATGTGTGTGATGAAGGGAATCTAAAAATCAACTTCCAATAATAGACTAATAGGAGAAAATGAGGTACCTTTTTTTATCACACACAAATTCATATCTGTTGCAAAGAAGAAAAAAAATTAGAAAGAAAGAAAAGAACGTCACAAACTTACTAGTCCTAATTCCTAGATATAACAATCCCACTTACAAACAATAATAAGCTAATGGTAATACTTGTAACAAGAAGTCGTAAAGTAGAAAAAAAATGATATTAAAGAGTCTAAATTCCATCTCCGGTTTTTGCAAGTTTGGGAACCAAATACCCGGACCAGTATTGTAACCAAATTTATATATGGGGTCGGTTCTTGATTCTAGGTTTGGGTCACTTTCAGGTTTGGTCCTAAACGGGGTTTAGAATCATGATCATCCCTACATAAAAGTATAAATTAATGTTATACTTATAAGTATATACGTAAATTGTCTAATAATGTGAAAGACCCCAACTTTCGTATTTATGAAAGACCCAAACTTTCATACTATTTCAAAAGTTTTCTTAAGTTACTTCCTCAAAATATGCTACATGCGTATTTATAAAACAATATTTTATATTGATAAAGTGATTACAAAAGATTGGATACAAACCGACTAAGTTTTATTACATTTCATGTCTACCCGGGAATCTACTATTCATATACATACATGAACATTAAAAATACAGAGAAATACTATTAACTATTCTAAATCTTTCAGCAGTATACATCACCTGCAATTGTTAAATATTGAGAGGAATAAACGATAATGCTTAGTGAATTCAATAAATAGATACAATATAATCTTATGCCTCATATATACTTCAATGTGGCAAAAGCAAAGACGAACAACAAGACATATGTGAAATCATGTGACAAGCGTTCATATCAATCAAAGACTTTATTCAAAGATATACTTTTCAATGATACATAACGATTTCAATACTTGATATGCATCAATAAAGCTTTGGCCCAAATGGCACAGAAGACATATAATTTCTGATTATCAATATGATAGATTTCAGGTTTTCACGCCCTGTTTTACATTTCAGTAGATTTCAGTTTTTCACGCCCTGTTTAACCATTTCGGTAGATTTTAGGTTTTCACACCCTATTTAACCATTTGCTAATACCATAGAATAGAGTTCAATTCCCTTACGGAGTCATGCTCTACATGGTCGGAGGCTACATACCATTCCTATCAAACCTTATGCCAATGCCATAGAATAGAAGTCATTCTCTTACGGAAACACGCTCTACATGGCCAGTGGCTACGTACCAGTACCAATGTGAATCTAAGTCCTTTCACTGATCACATGGTCAAAGGTATTATATTTGCTATAAACATAGCGAATAAAATAACACGGGAGAATAACTCAGAATAATAACACTGAGAAGCACATAGCACATATAACACATAACATACAATTGTTCCTATATATTGAACTCACATTAAGTTAACCGAGGGTTAAAATAGTAATTTGGACAACATTTCGGCTTTAAATATGACTTTCTATGTTGAAAATCGGGAGCTTAATTGAAAACCGGGCTCTGCGAAGGTAGGGCTTCAAAACCGAAAAGATAAAATTTTCGGGCTTCTTGGGGGACTCGGGACGTGTTTCGGGTGCTAAAATTGATATCGGGGCTTCGGGAAAAGTCAAAATAAAGAAAATATGGAAAAAGGGGACAAAAATGGCAATTTTTAAAAATTACCCGGGAGATCTCGCAGCCCTCCCTTTTATAGGGTCGAGATGTGAGGCCGGATCAGAAGGGCGCATCAGCAGCAGCAGCTAGGTGGCAACGAGGGAGGAAGACACGCGACTTAAGCGAAGCTCGGACACGCGAAGGGGGCAGCTGGCGCTTCGGAATCCGGACCAAACACGCGTCAGACTTCGGACTTGCCACGATTCGGATGACTCAGCGAGATCGGACACCTGTGCGATAGGCGGCATTGCGAGGCGAGGCCACATCTCCGGTGACGCACCTGCTTCGTGCGAGGTGACGTGGCAGGTTACTATTCATGCGAGATTTCTCGATTTTTGAGCCCCGAACTTCTAAAATCCATAACTTTCGCATACGAGCTTCATTTTTGATGTTCTTTATATTCACGCGTAGCTAAATTACGCTCTACAACTTTCGTTTAGACTTCGTCGACTAATTTTGATTTTATTTTTAATATTATTATTTTTAACAGACCGGGACAGGAAAATCCGTTAAAAATTCATAAATTCTTTATCCGACATCCGTTTTCGTTAGACTTTTTACCGTTGTACTACAAATGACGAGACCTTCGATTCTCGTTTAGGATGTATCGGAAAAATATCGCTCGATCTAAAATTCGAGTTTTTAGCTGTCTACTGCTAAGTTGAAACTTCGAAAAATCATAACTTCCTTATACGAAGTCTGATTTTGGTGTTATTTTTATCGAATTTGTCGGTTTAACAAATACAATGACTTTAATTTAGATTTCTAAGGTTAAAAAGTAGTTTATCAAAAACTTACTTTTTACGTCATCCGGCGTCGTGCCGGTTTTGTCGCGGATCTTCGGTTGGTCATAACTTCTTCGTTATAACTCGGATTTCGACGAGGTTTTCGCCTACAAGTTTCTAACGAGATGATTTACATCAAATAATAAAATTTTACTCATTTCATATTTTATATTTTCGCTAAATTTCACTATTTGACTATTAATTGGAATCTCATAAGACTTCCAATATTTTATGAGTGATTCTAAGCATAGTTTTACTTCATTTCTAGTAAAAACTAGCTGCTAGAACTCAACACTCAATTTTATTCACTTTTAATAATAACAATACACAATTTCAGAACGTGTATGTTACAAATACCTCCTCCTTTTGAGGATTTCGTCCCTGAAATCATAACGATTAAAACAATTAGGGATACTTCACTCATATTTCATTCTTATTTTTCCCAAGTATAATTTGGGCCTCGATGGTGCTTCCACTTGATAATCACCAACTTCATTTCTTTATTACGTAAACTAGTCGTTCTTTCATTTACAATCTCTTCTATTCATCTCGGATAATAGAACCATTTCATCATATATGCTTAACCTTTACACAGATAGCTCACGTGAAACATTTCATGAATATCTGTCAAATCTTCAGGCAAATCCAAGCAGTATGCTTGCTTAACAACCGTTCTTTCTTCCAAAGTAGTATAACGCCTTTTCATGAAATACCTTCAGTATTACTAAATCATCCACCCGGAATTCTACGGGTCGTCTCCTCTTTTCTGCATAGGGAATTTATCGATCCTTGGCCGCTTTCATTCTTTCTCGGAAAATTTGTATCTTGTTAGTGATGTCTTAAATCATTTTAGATCTTTTAAAGATCTTCCATCTTACGTCACGCCAACATATTTCAGTATGATATTTATGCTCATACAGTACTTTATATACCTTCAGTATATTTTCTACTGTTTGGATTGCTCTCTTCTTTTGGTCATTTGTCTGAGGATGATAAGTTATAGTAAGAGCAACTCGAGATCCTAATTCATGCTTCATTCTCACCCAAAAGTGAGGAGTGAAACGAGTATCATAGTCTGAAATAATCTATTGTGGCGCACCATGACTTGCCATAATTTCGTCTAAGTAACTTACGCGTATTTCTCCAATGGATTCGTTTTACGTGTGGCGAGAATATATGCACTCTTCATCAGCCGGTCGATAATTATTCAAAGGTTATCATTCACAATTTTCTTCTCCTCTTTCAAGGTATTAACTGTATAATCCGAATAAGTAGAATATTCCTTCGACATAATTTACGAGTTTTTTTTAAGAAAGAAATTTATTACTTTCACCGTAGACATAAATAGAATCTTCCCTTCCGATAGGGATGCATATCATCTCCTTCTAGAACAAGAGATTTGTGTGGTTCTTTAACAACCATTCCATGTCGAGAATAATATCAAAGATATGAATTAGGTTAGCAGGAAGATTATAACTTTCAATTCCTATAACACTAACTCTATAGGCTTTATCAGCAAGTAATGATATATTTCTTATGTTATCTATGTGAAATTATTGGACAATTGCGTAACAAGCAATTTGAAAAGGATATGCGAATTTATAAGGCACGAAAGAATCTGAGGCATTGAAATCAAATAAGATGTGAGTAGATCTAGAGTTTACGAGAAAATTACTAGTTATAACATTCGAGTTTTAACTTACTCCCTCTGTGGTAATCTAAAATGTACGATATTTAACTTTTAGTTTGCCAAACGATTGTCAAATTCTTCAAACTTCCTAATTACTGGCGGTGTTCAAATTTGCACCCGCTCTTCATTATTTATTGAACATCCAATCTTAATCTTTGAGTTAAAACTCAATTCTCATTGCAGATTCCTGCTCCTTCTTGGTTTATAGACTAAACCCAAGATAAGGTCTTTACTTTTGCTATAACAACAACTCCAATGGTCATATTCTAATGACCTTTGATTTTATCTTACATAAGACACATAACGATCCAAACTCGTGTATTAGAATCAGATCGAATAAATCGAGCTGATAGAATAACGAAAACAAAAAGAGTTTAATCAACATGTGGATGCTTAAGAATCGAAAGAATAGCATCATGTATCTCTAATTCATGCTTTCAGATATACACATCTTTTAGTTTTTTGACACCTCCTCCTTTTTAGTTAGAGTATTCTTTGATTGTTGAACGACAACTTGACTTCCTGCCATTTGACTAGTAAGAGTAGGGAGGATACATTTCTTGTGGCCAATAACACCACATAGCAAGTCACATCTCTGGCTAGTGATTGCTCAATTCTTTAATGAAGATTGTTATATTTCTATTGACTATCTCGACCATTTACTTCTTCAGTATTCCTACTGATGTTTTGTCACTATATAAGACATGGTTCTCTAAACCAATTAACTCCTTTCGCGGATTTATACTAATCGAATTCGATTCTTTATGACATTAAGATTTGAATGATAATTATCTTCTTAGTCATTACCGAAATGAAGGTAACGACAAACATGAATAAAACGAAATCATTTACTAGCTTTTTGGTAACCTTGTGACTTTTCCTGATCCAAGTGTGAGTCCTGTGCTTCCAGTAGTATAGGCCTCTAGTACTATTCACACCTACTCATACTCGTCCCAAGTATTGTCTCGCAGTTCCCAAGTCACCATTCAAAAGTTTTCACAAAGCAACTTATCACACATGAATGTGTTCAAACAAATACGTACAACAGTTTCTCCTAGACTCAACTGGGGTTTTTACGATTCTATCAAACATATATTGGATTACCTATACTCGCTTTTTAGGATTTTTTTTCTCATGCATATGCTCGATTTAATATATCCTAATACTTTTCCTTAGGTCGATAGAAATTTTACTTCCATTTCTTCATATTAATTCTTTCTTGAGTAGTGTCTACTCTACAAGACACACTATTCCACAATTTACTTTAGCAGCATGGAGATAAACGGTCTTCTACTACCTGCATCATCTTCTAACTTATGCAAACCATCATGCACATTTGTTCATTTCTTTATTCTTCCTTGACATCGTTATTCTTGTATCTGAGTAAGTCTAAGTCTATTTCATAGGAGTCTATCCTAAAAAGTCTGCATCTTAGCTACATCTCAGCAAGCTTTACTAGCTTCAACTTGGTTCTCTGTCATTCCTGACTACAACATCTCTTCATACGATACTATGGGTGTATTTCTTCTTCAATTAAGCATTCTACCTTACTTAAACAAGTAAGTTGCTTAACCAGTTACCGCTAAATGACTCAATTCACCATCCCAATCTTGTATGTTAAAGTTGGCTTAACACACAGTGTAACTTTATATCACAAAGTCTTGGCCTATTGAGTCTGAAAACTTCATTAGCCTTTCTTTTGATCTTTATTTAATTCTTCTAATCTTGTACGACATCAATTGAGATACTATCGAAGTATTTATCGCCATCTTCGGTTCTTTCGACTTTCTAAACAATCATTGCTTCAATCTGAACAACGGTAGAACAACTTCGTGGATTTGTACCAACACATTTATCTTATCTAATCGTGTTTCAAATGCACATCTTTCTTCCAAAGATGTTATTATATACCAAACATACTTTAAATGTATATTACCACTCTATTGGTATTTATACACTTATTACGATAACAATTCATACTTATTATTTTACGATATCTCACGATCGTTTATTTATGAACTTATCGATGTCAACTATCATAAGTCTCTTTATCACTTCGAAACATTCTATTATGGAAATTCTTAAAATTTTCTAAACCATGGTCGGCAACAGACCTTAATCTTTCTCACATAATAGAATATAAGGCATATCTCTTCTCTATATTCATTTATCATTTAGCACATAATAGAATATAAGGCATATCTCCTATTTATATTCATTTATCATTTAGCACATAATAGAATATAAGGCATATCTCCTCTTAATATTCTAGTGTTTTCCTCCATTAGGTATTCAACCTAAAATATATCGTATCATCTTTACTTAATAATTCTTGTTTAAGTTTAGAAATTCTTAAATTTTCTAGTTCACTTAAACTAATTTTCTTAAAATTCCGAAGTAACTTAATATCTTAGAATACTAGGGTTTATCACTACCCAATCCCCCACTTAAATATTTCCTATGGTTTGTATCCATATACTTATTATGAATCAGCTCATATATTGAGCTTCCAACAGTTTAAGTCTAAATATCAATCCGTGATATTTAGTTCACTTAAACCATTGCTCTGATACCATGATTGAAAGACCACTTTCGTATTTATGAAAGACCCAAACTTTCACACTATTTCAAAAGTTTTCTTAAGTTACTTCCTCAAAACATGCTACATGCATATTTATAAAACAATATTTTATATTGATAAAGTGATTACAAAAGATTAGATACAAACCGACTAAGTTTTATTACATTTCATGTCTACCCAGGAATCTACTATTCATATACATACATGAACATTAAAAATACAGAGAAATACTATTAACTATTCTAAATCTTTCAGCATTATACACCACCTGCAATTGTTAAATATTGAGAGGAATAAGCGATAACGCTTAGTGAATCCGATAAATAGATACAATATAATCTTATGCCTCATATATACTTCAATGTGGCAAAAGCAAAGACGAACAACAAGACATATGTGAAATCATGTGACAAGCGTTCATATCAATCAAAGACTTTAATTCAAAGATATACTTTTCAATGATACATAACAATTTCAATACTTGATATGCATCAATAAAGCTTTGGCCCAAATGGCACAGAAGACATATAATTTCTGATTATCAATATGATAAATTTCAGGTTTTCACGCCCTGTTTTACATTTCAGTAGATTTCAGTTTTTCATGCCCTATTTAACCATTTCGGTAGATTTTAGGTTTTCACACCCTGTTTAACCATTTGCTAATACCATAGAATAGAGTTCAATTCCCTTACAGATTCATGCTCTACATGGTCGGAGGCTACATACCATTCCTATCAAACCTTATGCCAATGCCATAGAATAGAAGTCATTCTCTTACGGAAACACGCTCTACATGGCCAGAGGCTACGTACCAGTACCAATGTGAATCTAAGTCCTTTCACTGATCACATGGTCAAAGGTATTATATTTGCTATAAACATAGCGAATAAAATAACACGGGAGAATAACTCAGAATAATAACACTGAGAAGCACATAGCACATATAACATATAACATATAATTGTTCCTATATATTGAACTCACATTAAGTTAACCGAGGGTTAAAATAGTAATTTGGACAACATTTCGGCTTTAAATATGACTTTCTATGTTGAAAACCGGGAGCTTAATTGAAAACCGGGCTCTGCGAAGGTAGGGCTTCAAAACCGAAAAGATAAAATTTCCGGGCTTCTTGGGGGACTCGGGACGTGTTTCGGGTGCTAAAATTGATATCGGGGCTTCGGGAAAAGTCAAAATAAAGAAAATATGGAAAAAGGGGACAAAAATGGCAATTTTTAAAAATTACCCGGGAGATCTCGCAGCCCTCCCTTTTATAGGGTCGAGATGTGAGGCCGGATCAGAAGGGCGCATCAGCAGCAGCAGCTAGGTGGCAGCGAGGGAGGAAGACACGCGACTTAAGCGAAGCTCGGACACGCGAAGGGGGCAGCTGGCGCTTCGGAATCCGGACCAAACACGCGTCAGACTTCAGACTTGCCACGATTCGGATGACTCAGCGAGATCGGACACCTGTGCGACAGGCGGCATTGCAAGGCGAGGCCACATCTCCGGTGACGCACCTGCTTCGTGCGAGGTTACTATTCATGCGAGATTTCTCGATTTTTGAGCCCCGAACTTATAAAATCCATAACTTTCGCATACGAGCTTCGTTTTTGACGTTCTTTATATTCACGCGTAGCTAAATTACGCTCTACGACTTTCGTTTAGACTTCGTTGGCTAATTTTGATTTTATTTTTAATATTATTATTTTTAACAGACCGGGACAGGAAAATCCGTTAAAAATTCATAACTTCTTCATCCGACATCCGTTTTCGTCATACTTTTTACCGTTGTACTACAAATGATGAGACCTTCGATTCTCGTTTAGGATGTATCGGTAAAATATCAATCAATCTAAAATTCGAGTTTTTAGCTGTTTACTGCTAAGTTGAAGCTTCGAAAAATCATAACTTCCCCATACGAAGTCAGATTTTGGCGTTCTTTTTATCGAATTTCTCGTTTTAACGAATAATACGACTTTCATTTAGATTTTTAAGGCTAAAAAGTAGTTTATCAAAAACTCACTTTTTACGTCATTCGGCACCGTGCCGGTTTTGTCGTGGATCTTCGGTTGGTCATAACTTCTTCGTTATAACTCGGATTTCGACGAGGTTTTCGCCTACAAGTTTCTAACAAGATGATTTACAACATCAAATAATAAAATTTTACTTATTTCAAATTTTATATTTTCGCCAAATTTCACTATTTGGCTATTAATTGGAATCTCATATGACTTCCAATATTTTATGGGTGATTCTAAATATAGTTTTACTTCATTTCTAGTAAAAACTAGCTGTTAGAACTCAACACTCAATTTTATTCACTTTTAATAATAACAATACACAATTTCAGAACGTGTATGTTACATAATGTGATTCGTAATTTTAAATATGAAGATTTAAATTCAATTTATGAAATGTGATGATAAAGTTTAACTGGACTTGGATCAAATACAATTATGCAATTCTAATTCATATATTTTTTGGAGATGGCAATAAGCTCGGTTGGGTCATAAATGGGTTGACCTGTTTAATTATATGGGATGAAAAACCCTATCCAAATCGCCCTGTTTAAATTTTCACAAAAAAAAAAACTTATTAAAATCAAATAATACATTAAAATAAAATTACATTCAATTTAAAAGCTATAATAATTATTCAAGTTTGAAAATTATAGAATAATAACTTTATAGGCCCGTAACCCAAACACAAATAAATATTTACAATCATAAAACATTATAAATGTTTCATTTCTAAATTCTATGCAACTGGACTATCACTTTATCAAATTTCAATACTGTCTATGGTTTTTGATAAATAAATATAATCAAAATATAATGATCAACTAAATAATACTATTAAATAAATAGAATTTTAAAAATATATAAAATTTTAAGAGGGATTGTAAGGATGTATACGAGTTGAAAATTTTAACCATAACCCAACTCATTTAATTAAACGAGTTAGAAAGGCTGATTCTTTTAACTAAATAAATTCAAAATCTCAACCCAACCCACAAATTATTGGGTTGTGGTTTCAGGTTGGGATTACCACCCGTAATATCTAGTTCTAAAATTGAGACACACTTTCACTCTTCGGCTTTATAGACCGATCGATCTTATTGATATTAGTATAAGATTTTGACCATAATATATATATTCGTGTATTACGTTAAAACTAGGGATAATGGTTTAAAAATGTAATATATTTTTTTGGTTTGTATACTAAGTTTTTTTTTTTTTTTTTTTTTTTTTTTTTTTTTTTTTTTTTTTAATTGTCCACATTTGACCATTTAAGTTGTTTTTTTTCCCACATTCAGTCCTTATAACCGACTATTCTAGGTTAAACCGGAAAAAAGACTTAATAGGGTTATATATTTTTCTGTTTGTACACATTTAGTCCTTATGATCAGTTTTTTTTTTCTTATGACATCCTACATGAGACAATTATTAATGAGGTGTTCTCATACGTGGCTCGTCCTTCACTTACATTATTAACATAATTCACAATTTGGTCAAATAATTTTGGTGCCTTAGTTTTCTCCAAGAAGAAGATGTATTCATCTTCGATTTCATTTATCTTCATAGAAGACGACGAGATTATTTTTCTTGGAAGTGCTAACTCGAGTTGGGTAAAAGCAATCATAAATAATCTCGTTGTCTTGGAAGTACAAATTCTTTTAGTGAGTTCCTTAATTCTTTTTGTCTTGGAAGAGTAAATTCGAGTTAGGAGGAAACAATCACAAAAAATATCATTGCCTGCTATGTAGATAGATGAGAACGAAGACGGAAACATCTTATTCTTGGAGAAAACTAAGGCACCAACATTATAAGACCAATTTGTGAGTTAGGTAACTAATATAAGTGAAGAACATGCCACGTATAAGAACATCTAATTAATGATTGTCCCACGTAGAATGTCGTGAACAAAATCTAAAGAAACCGGTCATAAGGACTAAATATGTACAAAAGTATTAAAGACTAAATGTGTACAAACAGAAAAATATATTACCCTATTAAATCATTTTTCCAGCTTAACATGGAGCAGCCGGTTATAAGGACTGAATGTGGAAAATAAACAAGTTAAATGGTCAAATGTGAACAAAAAAAAAAAAAAAAAACTCAGTGACCAAATGTATACAAATCAAAAAATATATTACCCTTTTAAGTCATTATCCCTTAAAACTAATGTTTTAAAAACAGTTTTATAGTTGAACCGATCCGTAACCGGTTTCCGATTCAACTTGGTTTTATTATTCTTATGTATTTATATTTTCCTACTTATATATAAAACCAAGAATTTGACACCCACAAACATAAATCTTTATCATAACGAACATAACTATTAATATATATCAGTCTTCAAGTTGAAAAGGCCGGTGTCCGACAAGTGTCTAGTCTGTGCCGACATTGTGTACGGTAGTGGTGTGCATCACGACATTCGATTTGTGTACACACTGGAAAACATGATCGACCGAGTTGTTCAATTTTGCTTTGTAGATTGCTTGTTTTTAATGGACCGAGTGAAATCTAACTATCCAAGTCCAACAATCTTCAATCCTTGATATAAACCCATCGATAACTACCCTCAACTTCACAAAGCATCACCACCACCTTTGTCACCCCTACCAAGAAAGAAGCTCCAATCAATCACAGTTGCTAGATTCTGCTCGGTTCTTATCGGTATCAGGAAAGCTCTTAACAAACCTTCTAAAGACTCTTGGCCCTAAAAAACCCCTTTTGCCTGACCAACTTTATTGATCGAGCTCTAGACACTGATTATTGATATTGCTAAAGAAATGGCTTATGTGCAAGTTCGAATCGTGTTATTCCTCCTTATCAACCACTTTCCTTCATCCTACTTGAACCACTGTACACCACCTGTTTATCACCATCAACCACAATCATTAACCCCTTCCACTTACCTACACAAAAACAACAACAATCACGACCGTAAATCAGTTATTATAAATCATTATGACCACTTCTTTAATAGGCCTTCAATCATCACCATATAATCACCACATATAGTTTTCAGCATCATGCCATCACAACCCTTCATAATCAACACTTGACACCCACCGTTTTCACATTTGAAACTCGTAATAAAAAAAAAAGAAAAAAAAAAAGAATTGCACGGGTTGTAATTTGAATCAAAAGGTAGAAATAGATAGTAAGATACCTGTGTTTGCTAGATTAATAAAGTGAAAAAGAGAGATATTGGCTTCGATCGAGAAAGGAACAAGAAGAGAGGCTGCGGTATTCAATTTTTATTGGTGGTTGTTGATTGATTGTGAAGGAAAGACGAGTAAGTTGGGATACGAAAGAACTTATGGAAGAACATCCCTTCCCACTTTGTTGCAACGAGATTTGTGTGAGACAGATAAAAGAGGAAAGGGTAAATATCAATGTTCTAAATAACATTAAGTGTGACTTGGCGGCAATATCAAACGTCAAACTTTTTCGACCCGTGACAGTCATGTTGTTTGTAAGGCCTGACTTAAGGCAACCATTTTGTTTACAATATATATATATATATATATATATATATATATATATATATATATATATATATATATATATATATATATATATATATATATATATTCTACTATTATTAATTTTTATATACATATATGAATTAAGACAAAATTTTATTAAAGCTTGGCAATAAATATAAATCTTGAAGCAATGACGAACTTTTTAAAATCTTGGTAAATATGTAAATGTTACGGTAACAAGAGCCACATCATATTCAATTGATTATGTGACATATAAAACCGGTTATTTTTAAGTTAGATGGATAAAATAAACATGTTAAAATCCACCTTATGTCTTCATAAAACAACAAAAAAAGTTTAAATAGTAATTAGATTAATTCCGAAAACATTATAGAACTACAATGTCATTTTTTATATATTTAGAAGACTAAAAGTGAAGAATCTTGATTGCTTGGTGTAACAATATTTTTTAAAGGTGTCTAATATATTCCTAAACTACTTTATAATTTCATTTATGTCCACCATAGAACTTGAACTTTCAACTTCAATAACAACCTCAATAAGAGAAAATAACATCAAATATCAGCTTTATGTATTACAGGTTGTACGTTAGACATGAAATAAGAGTAACTTGGGTATCTACACTATTATATTCCACAAAATAGAATAATAAAAAGTGAATGAAAATAAAGAAATAGAATATAATTATTGATGGCAGAATCCCACTCCCCGCAACAAGATTGATGATGGTCCATCGCATTACAATATGATACAAATGGAAACCTTGAACTTGCCCATATTAGGTACTATATCTCTTTCATAACAATAGTAAAAGAAAACTTTATAAATATGTTTTTTATTGTTCTAAATATATTAAACTTTCGATAAAATTTGAGATCAAATTCATCTACTTATTGATTGCCAGTTATTAATTATAAAATACTAATCATACTCATGTTGATTGAAATTTTGACAATTTTGTTTATTAAAAATATATTTTAAGTTTTGATCTGTTAGTCACGTATTTTTATAAACTTCTCAAATATTTGTATTAAAATTTTCTATTAGTATTTATTTCACAAAAACCAGTTGTCACAAATATGCTCAGTAAATAACAAATTTTAAAGCCTTTTGTTTTCTTCTAAAAATTAACTAATTATCCTTAATATTTCTCTTATTTTATAAAAAAACCTATCATATACTTTATCATCATACTTTTAAAAAAAATATCATTAGTCGACAACATGACCGTTCTAAATATACATTAACCTTAGAGCAAGAAGAAGAAAAAGGACCCCCAATGTCGAATATAATAAAGATTCGATAAAGATAATATTTAGAAAATAATTAATAATATCATCAAAACACAAATATAGTCATAATATTTATAAAAAACAACAAATTTAATGAAAATACCTCTTGTAAAACTTGTTTATGGCATGTATTATTACATGAAATACTACGAAATGCAATGTCAAATAGAATGGATTGTTAAGTTGTAAAAAATAACTCAAGTGCGGGAGGGCAACGTACTTTGAAAACACACCGTGAAACTAAAGGGGAACGAGGCACGAAGGAAAGTACATTGCTATCACTTAAAGTACATTGCAGAGTCGCGACATAACCATGCTACTAACGCAACACGACGACTGGTGTGAGGCATCAGATACATGGAAAACGTGTGTGACACGTGGTGAAAGCATGGGGTTGTAAATCGACCATATAGGATTCGCGACGCGATGTCTCCCTAGGAGCAAAAATATATGCCATACATATGTAATTTGGGAAACCGTTTGGGAAAACGGAAACTAGAAATAAGATGACGAAAATTGGGGTCGAGAGAAAGGTGAACGTTGGAGATACTATCAGAATACGTGCCACTAAGTGGGTTAAGGTATTCTTTTGTTACATCATTACGTAATTATATTTACGTTGTGTTTTGTAGAGGGTTGTTAGAGCTCATGTATGTTATTAGGGTTGTGGGTACGTAATGTTTAGTCAATGGTTTACGGGATCAAACCGTTTGACAGTTATATTATGAAACTGGACGAATTTGGTAACAAATGGTTAGTTTTCATGCAATTGATCACTATGGTTGATATATGGTCACATTAGACATGTTTTATTAAACTTGATATATTTTTGAAATTGGTCTGGACAAATAATGAATTAGAAAGCAATACAGAACTGGAGACTAGAATGATAGTTAGTCTTCACTACTAACCAGGAGTAACCACATTTCTTTTCTAGATAAATATTATCTAGACATATGTTTATTATTGTATTGTGCTAATTACGTGATAAATACAATATTATGATTATTAGAAAATATTATGCTATGAATTTAGAACATGTAGGGTTATGTATGGTTGAAAGTTACAGTGAATCGGTATGATTAACGCTAAAGCAAATTATTGCTATATAAAGATAAAATTGAAAAAGATGGTCCCTATGGTTGTCAAAATTCTGAAGTTTTGGTTCAAAAAGGTTTGGTGGTGCATTAAAGGTCCAATTTTGGATATTTTTAGTGATTGTGGTACATATACACTTAAAAAGATGAATATATTCCTAATATTTGATTTTTTTTTTTTATATTTTTTGTATTGTTTTTATTAAGTAAAATTAAAAAGGAGTCCACCCTATCTCTTTTATATATATATATATATATATATATATATATATATATATATATATATATATATATATATATATATATATATATATATATATATGCCACCACCACCACGACCCATTGTCAACAAACTTCTTTTCAACCTCCACTTTCCCCTACTATCACCGCCAGATGACGACATCTCCCCCCATTGCTGCCGACTACCATTCTTGATGGAAAAACATGCTGAATGGATTGTACATGGTTCACCATCATCACCACCTCTTCCACATGTATGGTATTCCATACTTAAACCTAAACAGTAAACCGTAAACATTATTGCGTCACCCTACCTAAACCACCCGCCAACACTGCCGCCCACTGCAGTTCATCTGGATCGAGATACAAATCTGTGTATAAACGAAAACATTCGTTGGACTGCCATTTGGAAGCACCTATACCACCCAATACTACCGCCAATCACAACGATTATTCATTACCTACACCCACTGTCGAGGGAAACGCACATTGAACACCATTAAAATCACCATAATCAACCATCTTACCTGTAATCACCGTTGGAGTTGAGAAACCACCATCGACCATCCTACCTGCTACAAATCACCATCCGTATACCACCAAATTAAAACCACACCGAAAACAACCACCTTCATCACCCCTGCACCATCGAGCATCACCTCATCCGAAAACCACTACAGAGCAATATTGGATTAGGTATCTAACCCCATAACTATAATTGGTATAAACTTGATTTGATAATAGCACAATCCTTGTGGGTTGCCTTCATACTAGCAATTAGATAGGATGACCTATTGAGAAAGAGGAAGAATTTATTATTTGATTAATAAATTGAAATGAATGATTTATTAATTATGGGAATAATATATTAACTGGAAATTATATTATTTAATTAATAGTTAATCAGAAACTAATTGAAAGTAATTTTGCGATTAATTGTATTAATTAAATGTGCAGGGGTTGTTTGACAATTTATTGATAGTCATGGAATTGGGCTATAGAATCCTCCTAGAAAGGTTGGACGGAATTTGTTCAAGGGCCTATTGGATGGAGTTCTTGGGCTGCTTAGGCCTTAAGTTAAGGAATTAGGGTTTCCTCCTTAAAACCCTAGTTTTGGCTCTAAACTAACACAACTATATAAATGGTTATACGCCTCATGATTTTGGCCATTCAAAACCTTAGAAGAATAGCCAAAATTTGAGGCTTCCTCCTCCTCTCTCATATCTCATCCTCTTGCTAAGTGTGTTTGCGAACCACTAAAGGTGCAACACTTGTGGTGCTTGCTACCAAAGGTTTTCAAGGATTAAAGGTTTTCAAGGAGGAATTCTAGATTTTTTACTACAACAATCTTAAAGGTTGTTTGCTTTTTCTTATAAGTCAATTAGATTATAGAAAAGTTTTATAACTTAGGGTTCATAGTATGTTGCTTTACTTGAAAGACAGATCCAATTAGGTTACTTGTGTCCTAATCAATTGAATTGTTTGATTGTTTTCCGCTTAAGGCATTGTAGTTGTAACCCCTAAAACTCATCAAGAAACACCTCATCGAGCCTCCTTATTCACTAGAAAAGAATGTCCGTGGTTCGCCACCACTACCTCAACATTATTGCCTATCAAGTTTATCCAGATCAAGATAAAATCTCGATCGAGTAAGCTGCGTCCACCACTAATGAAAGGGAAAGCGATGAACACTGGTGGCGGAAAAGAGATAGATCTATTGTGTCGATCATGTTTTGCAGATCTGGAAACACGGGGGTTTTGTAGATGAGAACATCGATGACATCGAAAGATCTATGGAAGGTTGGATTTTTGAACGGAGGGTAAGGGTGACAACGACGAGTGTCGGTGGCAGAAGACGATGGTCCGGAAGGTGTTGGCTCTACAGGTGGAGGTCAAGGATGTTCCAACAGATGGTGTTCCATATGTGGTACCAGTGATGGTTTTGTTGTGTGTGTAAGAGAGAGAGAGAGAGAGAGAGAGAGAGAGAGAGAGAGAGAGAGAAAGAAAGAGAGAGATAGAGAGAGAGAAAGAGAGAGAGGGAGGGAGAGAGAGAGAGAGACACACACACACATATAAAGAGAGAATGAGGTAAAAGTATAACTTAGGAAGGGTTTGACTTGGATGATATTTTCTTTTTTCTTTTTTAATAAAAATAATAAGAAATTTAACAAAAAAATAAAAAATAATTTTGTAAGGGCATATTCGTCTTTTCAACTCGGATGTGGACCAAAACCACACATGATATCCAAAATTGGACCTCTAACATACCACTAAACC
Organism: Lactuca saligna; assembly: GCF_052625555.1. Taxonomy (NCBI): domain Eukaryota; kingdom Viridiplantae; phylum Streptophyta; class Magnoliopsida; order Asterales; family Asteraceae; genus Lactuca; species Lactuca saligna. Next base: position 33,672,127 of record NC_136424.1, read on the forward strand.
TTTTTGGACCAAAATTGCATAATTTTGCCAACCACAAGGACCATTTTTGCAAGTTTGTCCTATATAAAACAAGGAGTTGGTTGAGCTCCATTATAAATAAGTTATATAGATTAAATGATTAATCCAGTTGTATTGGTTACTGGTAGTGAAATGTTGGTGAATTCATTAATGGCTACAAACAACAAGGAATTTATATAGTGAAGTGTTATGGTGGAATGGATATTGATAGTTTGGTTAATGACCATTGTATTGTATGAGAGGAGTTTTCCACTATATTATATATAACATTGTATATTTATAGTACAGTAGGATGTTGGTGTATCATTAGTGTACAAATATGTATTAGACTAGAGTAGTCTTGTTGGTTAACCGAAAGGTAGTATGATGAAGTTGTATGCCTCGAATGGGAAGATGTCAAGAATGGTATTGTATTGTGACTCTATATACCCAAAAAAGATGGTAATATGGGTGATTATAATACCATCATTTGAGGAGTAAGATTCAATGACAAACTTGGTGTTTGTAACACTATACTTGTATGTTGTTAGCAAAAAGTTATGGTAGTTTGGGTGACTGGAATACCATCATTTGAGGAATGCAAATCAATGGCGAACTTAATGTATGTAACGCTATTCTTGTAGATTGTTAAGAAAGAATTAGTGGTATGCTTGGTGCTTTAATGACAACTAGATTAGCATTAGTTAATAGTGGTATGCTTAGTACTGTAAATACCTCTATGTTATCTTGGATGAAAGTAATAATTTTAGTGGTATGCTCAGTGCTATAAATACCAATATAATGGAATTTTGTTAGTAATGATGTTCTTGATGACTATAATATCATGGACTAATATAGTGGTGGTCTTGGTGACTGTAATACTACGGTAATGAGATTAGTTATCAGTGGTGGTCTTAGTGACGGTAATATTACTGTAATAAGATTAACTATTAGTAGTGGTCTGGTAATACCACGATAGTGAGATTAATTGTTAATGGTGATCTTGGTGGCTATAATACCATTATATTGAGACCAATTATTAGTTATGGTCTTGGTGATTGTACCATCACACAGTTATAAAGATGTATAAATGCTTCTATGTTAGCATTGAATTATGATAGCAACCTTTGTGGTCCAAATGCTATATTGTGCGAAAGAATACATTGTAGTGAAAGTTCGTATGGTTGTAATGCTAGTAAGAGAACTGTTTTTTAGATGAAATGGTCGTTTGTTTAGTATTGATGATACAAAGAAGAGGTTAATTGGAAGTGATAGTAGATAGCTTGGCTATAAGTCTACTATAAAATTTTAATGGTTGGTACAACAACCAGAAGAATTATATACTAATACTCAGGTGTATGTTGATTGATCGAATGGAATATTAGAAGTTATACGAGTTGTGAATATCATGATATATATTAGTGTGTAACTATTTATATACTGATGTTGTGGTTACTCACTAAGCTCATTGTAGCTTACCATTTTGTTGTGCGTGCGTTTCTGATTCAGGTGGCTTTGTAGAAAGAAGTGGAGTTAGTAGCGTCCAACTGGGATTCTTACATATGATTATTGTAAGATCTTTTTGATAACTACTTGTACTGATTTGTGATACGAATGTACACCAAATTTGTTATAATTCATGTTTTGAAAATGAAAATTTTTGAGTGTATCGTGTATTAAAAAGTCGGGTGTTACACTTATTCTAGTTTTTTAGATGCAAAAGCATTGATAATTATATCAAAATCAATTTTATCTAACATATATTTTTCTATACGTAATATTGCAAAACCATTTAAAATTTCTTATGATATTGATGACCTTAGTTAATGTCGATTCACAAGGTCGAGGTCATGATGTTGATTCAGTTACCGAGGATATCGATTCGATTATCTATTCATAAGCCGCCCATAATCGGCTAATTTGTGCTTCCATCATTCGGTTGTTCTCATTCTTCCCAAACTGCAGACACTTTTAACCAGAAGCAACCCAATTTGTTTTTTGGGCTAACTTATGTTTGGACTAACACTGAGCCCTAAAAACATTTAGATTATATATATATATATATATATATATATATATATATATATATATATATATATATATATATATATATATATAACACTACATAGGCTAAAATTTTTTGCCCCCCTAAAAACATAAGTAGTCGCCCACCGTCTGACCAGCCTTCGTTGACAATAATATAGCCCTTGTTGACAGTAATATTTATAAGGTTATGTTTGACGTACTAGATGAAAAGCTGACTGATAGCTGAAAAGCTAGCTGTTAAATAAAAAGTTAGCTAATAGATGAAAAACTAGCTGATAAAAAATGACGTTTGGTAAAACTAGCTGAAATATATAAAATTACATAAAAGGATGTGTGAGAGTATGTGTTTCTATAACTAATTGAGGGGCGCATTTGAAATTAAAAAAAAAAAAAACTCTTAAAAAATTAGTCTAAGTAGCTTTTCAAAAAACTAGCTTATAAGCTATTTTTTAGTTTACCAAACACAACAATATAAAAAAGTTCGAAAAATAAGCTAATTTATCAACAAACTGTGGAGTGTCAAACACAGTCTAAACATTGAGTGTGTTTTTGGATTTGAACGGTCACCCACCGTCTAGACCAGCCATGGTTAACAATAATATTTCTAAACATAGGGTGTGTTTTTGGATTTATGCGGTCGCCCACCATCCACAATAGTAATTGAAAAACTAAAATCAATTGCTTTGTTTGATTTCGTAATCCACTTTTAGATTGTACAAATTTGTAATGTTTTCTGTCTAGCCACTTGCTATTGTTTGTTTTGTAATATATTCACGGCCGCTTAAAAACCATATTTTAATAAATAAATAAAAACAAAATAATATCTAATAAAAATGTTTTTTCCTATTGTTTTGAAAAATTTGACAATTATTTTTTATTAATATAACGTAAGCATCAAAATAGACAAACTTATAGAAAAAGTAAGGGGCTGAACTGATTGTTTTTGAAACCCATTTAAAAAGATATCAAAAGTTTTTTTTTTTCAAAAATTATAAATCTTAAAAAAAATACCTATGATATTACAATAAAATATTTAAATGTTTTATTATATGACAACTTGAATCTAGACCATGAGGGTGGGATCTTCTAACCCATTCCTCCCCCTCTTCTTGTTCACGCATGCTCTAAAGAAACAACCAACAAACTTTTGTCAAAAAGGGGTCAAAGAAAAAGAGGTTTGTGCATACAAAACAAAAGTAGTAGGCCTCCATCGACTTTAAAGTAATAAATACATTCTTGGTTTCCTTTTATGTTAAACAAGACAATCATACGTCCAAATTTCATGTGAAAATCAAAATGGCATGTATCCAACCATCGAGGATATAAAATAAATTTACACAAATTTGGTATATGTCTATATAAATTTTGTTTGACTTATAATCCATGACAATGTACTTTGTAAACAACTTCACTGGATAACCGTCCAACTCATAATGACATTCGCTTGTTCGAAGACCAACAAGGACCGGATGACCAGGTTCAAATATGACAAAAAAATGGATGTTTTTATAATTATTTTTCAAAGGCCTATAATGAAAGGTATCCAATGTAAGAAGGGACCAAACAACCCATTTGTCTCTGTAGAATAACTTGCCATTGCAATCTTTATTTTTATTCTTGATGTAATGAGTGAAACTAATGTTAAATTTATCAAAGTTCAACCTAATACTTTCACTGCCTTTCCCCCACCCGATAAAACTTTCTTGAAGGGAATGAATTTCATAGCTATTTGGTATGTTGTAAAGTGTGAAGAACATGAGCCTAAAGAGAAGTTTGGTCATTTTCTGAACCACCACTACCATTTCTGAACCCGATAACTTGCTTGACCTCCGCACATGTTAAACCATTCTAAAACACAATCATAAGGGTCTCCTTCTACCATAAAAAATGAAACATCCTTTTGATCCTGAACCTTCCAAATGATAACCCGACATATAGATTCCTAAATCCATCACTTGCTGAGATACATATTTTGCACTTATAAACTAACGATCCCCGATGCGAATCTCAACCAAGAGCTAACTCGGTATATAACCATAACCTGAGATCTAAGGATTTACACTTGCGTTTCACCTGAACTCTTCTGATTCACGACAACCATTCCCTAAACCGGGATATAAAATCGCCAAACCACCATTGAGACTGCCAGTCTTGCACCTGTTCTAACCACCAGGTTCCTGTGAGTCTAACAGATAAGGATATTCTAGCCTATGCACCACTTTATGCCACTCCCTGGCCACATAATCCTCCTACTATAACCATAATCAAATTCCTTGACCCAACCGGTCTCTACTAGGTCTCACCTATATTGCCATAATCATACGAGCCATGCCCATGGGTCTCACCCACTGAGTGCTACACAGGCCCAATCCATCTCGGACCCTAATGGTCCTATTCCCATAACAAAGATATGCTCTCCGATCCCATTATCCGCCTTGCCCAAGTCACGAGCTGATCCTCCATTATACTCACGACAACCCCAACGATGGTCTACCTCAATCTGGTGAATGCTACGATCCCATCGCAGACTTACAACACTTCTATACCATCTACCAATCTAGTGAATGCTATGAAAACCCTATGGTCTTATGATACGTCTATCCTACCATGGTCACCACCCATGGTCTTACCACACACAATTCCTTTCACAGAACATGTTACTATCAATGCAAAATACGATGAAATCATGGCTGCACATGACTTGGTAATAGGATAAAAGGTTGTATTCTTGATCTATTTCAAAGGCCATAACCCAAAAGAACCATGCATATAATTCAAACCAAGTGCTCCAATTCTATCTTTTCCAGTCACATACACCCCTCTTGGCAATACATATAATGAATTACCCCAATGCACATGCATAGAGAACCCATAACATCATCCAAAAAGGAGAGAAATACCATAGTTCTCTTGAACGACAAACCTCAATCACTAACAGAAGATATCCCCATGAATGATCGAAACAAGACCCCATACCTTGGTTGAGAGTAAACAGATTCCACCAATACGCAACCAACTCATGAAGACTTCCTAGGTAATCCTAAATTTTACCAAAACCTAAGCCCGCTATGAACCAAAATTCCACACCACCATCATTAAGGGTAAACATGCCCAGAGATCAAAGGAACATAAAACACACTGAAGTTGATGATACGTTGGCACATCCATTGAACTTCAACTGACATAACTTGAAACTTTTGGAGAACCTTTGATGATTGATGAAGATGTGACCAGAAATCGAGTATGCATCGACATTAGATCAAATGATCTAAAACTTGCCCGAAGATGGTCGCACCCAATTCTGAAATCGATTCCTTGATCGACCTTTGAACAAGCTAGACTATAATTAGAAATTCATGTAACAAGCTGACAAATTCCCTCCGCAACCAATACTCAACCTGAGTGGTCCCAACAGTTCCTCATCTAATATTTTCCATCCCCACAAGAAACTAATAGTTGCAAAGAGCTCATTGACCAACCACTTCCTGCTGAGGGACAACTCATGTGTCTCCTACATACATACATCCATCCGATCTCCACCTACTATATACCCCTACATTCACTAAATCCTGAATCGAGATCCCACATACTCGCACCGAAGATCCCTAGGAACCATTCTCTTAATACTACGAACCTGAACGGATTGACGATCCTCCAAGGAATACCCAATCCCCCATAGGGTTAGAACTGATGGGTTTTTGTATACTACAACATTCTATGGTGCACATACAACCCTAAAGACCTTGGATCTATGTTTTCACAAATTATAAATGCAAATGGTTTCCAAGGCATTAAACCTATAACTAGCATGCAATTTGTCATAATCAATACAAGATACTAGTTAGAGTAACGTACCTTTTATGTGGCTTGAAGTCTTGATGTATTTGGTGTTGCTAGAAAGACTTTGGCCTTTAAGAACTTAGGGCCCCAAGTGTTGCACCTCAAATGGAATCACAACTCACCTAGGACAAAGGTGACTCTTGAGAGAGAATTCCATGCACCAAAAAACCTCCATATTTCTCTAAGAAAAGAAGCACTTCATGTAGGCGTTTTTAGGTCATGAAGAATGTATTTATATGCTGGATCCCAAGGGTCATGGGTATAACCGAAATCCATATCCATGGGTGTTATGATCCATGGTTCATGTGTCCCAACTCTTTATGTATCCATACATAAACTTGGTCCAACATGGATCATAAGCCCAACACATATAAATATAACTAATTACCATAATTAGTCCCTATAGATTTAATTAGTCTCTTTTGATCACTAAATTAGTTCGAAATTAAATCTTGATCAATACTAATTAAAACGTATGATTTCATATTAATGTATTAGAACTTATAATATATTAATAAATCATATATAACCTTATCTCAAGAGTCCATCCTAAAAAATTGTCCTGGTGTTATGCAACCCAAATGGACCATGCTACTCTCGGGTCGAGTACATACTAATAATAGTTATGGGCTTAGACATCTAATCCAATAGTCTCCTATTTAGATAAGTCTAAAACTATTATTGCATATGACTCCAAGATCTCGACTAGCAATCGTAGCTCTTAAAATCCGTTGTCGAACTCTGACCTAGTCAATGACATGTCTATTTGACAATGGATCATATATATTCCTCCATTCTAGATATCATATGGACTGAGACATGGATTATAATCATTCTCTCTGTTATCTGTTGTTTCCTGATTGAACAAATCAAATCAGTCCAGGCCCGACCGAACACTTACGTTTGTTATCACTAATTCATCGAGGGGCTCACATATATCACTTTTATCCCTCTAAGGGTAAAAGTAATGGATAAACTTTGACTCATATGCTTGCTCTATATACTTATCAAATCACACACAACAATGCGTTTTATAACAGCAAGTTACTGGTGCGTTTTCACATTATCAATGTGCAACCGACTTGTAAACTACAACTCATATCTCTCCATTTGAAGAATAAAAGATATTACCGTCTCATGATCATCCGAGATAAAATCCATGAAGTGATTCAAATGAGCGTGGGTTTAATCTAATACTCGAATCTTATTCCAAGAGCACTCATGAATACTGCAGCTATGTCTAGGCCACCTAGACAAACTAAAGACCCATTCATGAAAGTCTTGCCTCAATACCTACTTCCAAAGTATGATTGACTGTGGAGAGTTTGAATAACATAGTTATTTGGGAAGTCAAAACATGCAAAGTGAAACACAAAAATAATACTAATTCTATATGGCCCCAACCACTTTTGAGACTAAATAAAACACCTTTTATTTAAAAACCATATTGATTTCTCATTATTCATTGTATAATGTTTCAAATAATCAACTTTATAATTGAATTAAACACAACAATCATTCCATGCTCCAAGCATGCACACTATGTTTTTCCAAACAACAGCTATGCCATACTCCAAGTATGTACACTGCATTTGTCTCTGATCCTTACTTTGTGGAATAGATCAATTGAACATAATTCCAATGATTCTCATTTCAAATTCCCAAATCCTTATCGTAAATATAAAAATTCCAAATTCTTGTCATTTATCAAAATCTTTTAGATTCTAAACTTATATGCATTGTTCCTCTTGTAATGACTGTGCACAAAGTTACAAAGACTTGATAATAGACATTACAGAGTATTCCAATGGAGATAAATTCCATGGAAACGAAGTCTCAAATTCAAAGTACATTCCTTTGAACATCCTTCTTGCATTAAGTTTTCTAATCTTGCACATATTTAATGGATAGCTTCCACCTATGGAAACATTTCCACACTCCCATTTTGACAATCCCTTCTGAACAAGAGTTGCCTCCTTTCAGAATATGTCAATATGGTCCTTTCCAAAAATTTACACCATACTTCCAACCGTCCAAGAGCAACCAATCTTTGGTAAACCTTAGATTGTCCTCGAAAATTGCTTAATTATTTTACTCATCCAAATCTAGACCTTTTTCCCCTTTTAATGTCCTAGGCATTTGGAAAATTTAGAAAGGATAAATATTATAGCACATGTAATCGATCCTATATCCGAAGAATATGGGACACGATTCATGATGTCTCACATAAAAACATGATCCTAGACCAATCTTTTGCTAAAATATTTTTTATTTGCATGTTTTCATAATTCGACTATGAAGAGGGATGTCGTAATCATAATCAAAATTTGAGAACGCTATATATATATATATATATATATATATATATATATATATATATATATATATATATATAGAATTTCCTTATGCTGAACCTTTCCAACATAAAATTCATATATATATATATATATATATATATATATATATATATATATATATGTATATATATATATATATATATATATATATATATATATATATATATATATATCCTTGACTAAAGATGATTAAAATCTCAATCTAAACTTTTAGAATTGAAATGAAGTATAATTTCATGTCCCTTAGTTATAGCAAAACAACTTTTCCTAATTGAAACTTTTGTTTTCTATAATTAACATTGCTAACTTCCAACACTTATCATAATTATCATGCTCCCACTAACATGATAATTATTAGCATAACAATTATGCTCCCACTAGCTTTGACATGTATCCTGAAATCAGTTGGACTTCTAGAAATCAATACTTTATTGACTTTCTTACCGAAGTTCAGATTTCTGATACGAGATGCTTTGATAAGACCTTATCAAAATCATACACCTTTCCTTATATAGCTCATATGTGTGTCTAAACAATTTTTAGAACTATAAAAAGGGATGCCGTAATCATAGTCTCAATTGTTTAGACCTTTTTCATTTCTCACAAGTCCATGTTAGTGTGTCGGTTAACCACACACACTCCTTTAACGACTTTGAGAATGCAAACATCACAATTGCTATCTACTTAAAATCTATTTAGCGAAAGCATTTCCTCACCATCATTTTCATGACTCAGAGATAAACCTTATGACACTTAGATTTTATGGTGTATGTGTTCATATCCATGTGAATTTCTCAAAAACATAACCACAAGAGGAGGTTAGTGACAAATCCAAACTCATATGGACTGAACTTGTTTAATCTTAACTTCTTGCCACTTGGCAACACAAGGGCCTACCATTTCTTCCAAGTAGTTATGAAAACAACTGAGAACTCATAGAACTCACATGCATAGTCAATTTTAACTTGAGTGGGCACAGAAACAAGAATATGTCAACACGATAGACTATAAACCTCAACTCGTGTGCTAGTGATTAAGAACAGGTTTGATTCTTGATTAGTTCTTGAAACTTTTCAAGATCGTTAAAACTCCTACTGACCTCTTGACATATAAGATGCTCTTGTCAAGAATTGTTCCTTAACAAAGCAAATATTCAAGAGTTAGTGCGGATTCTTATCAAGATAAACACTTCACACAATTGGCCTTAGTTGGTCTTTGTTTTATCCAAAACATCACAACCTACCAATTTCAAATGTACAAGAGTAAGAAAACATTTACTCTACATTTGACAAGTGTTTTAAACCTTCTTAAGATTATGTCACTCAAGTTACCATCTTGGAGTATTACACTAAGACTCAAATTTGGAACGAAGTATGAATTATCCTTTTGATTTAACCAATTCAACAATCCACGATTCCTCTTCTTAGCTAAACAAGTGCACTAAGATGTCCATAGAGAATCAATTGTGATATGGTATCTTAATAACTAAGATAATCATAAAACATGATACTAAAGTACTCTCCCATCTCTTTAGATTTGAGAGACTTTTATCTTTATGCCTAATTTGATTATTCTCATTCGTCCCACCATACGTTGAAACTTTTCCAATGTTTCAGAATTATACTTAAACTACTAAACTTTAGTAAATCATGATGAATAGCCTTATCGTTCTTTGTGGTGGACCTGGCCATGAACAACCAAGTGTGTTCAATCCTATAGTCCTTCACTTTGTGGAATTAATCTTAATTTCCCAAAGATGAAAATTCTCATTCAACATACAATACAAGTTGCATGATTCCAAGTTTCTATCCAACTGAGACTTGGGTGATGAGAATCTTTCATTATTTGCTAAATTATGACACTACCACAAATGAAAGAATCAAATATATTTTCCAATATTGCTATCAATGGAATCATATAAACATCAATTTTCAAGAATGCCATTGTAAGGAGATTTAAAATACATATAATCAAAACTTTTCTTTTTATTTAAAACTTGCGGAAAAAACTTATTCTTACAATGCAAAATGCATATAAAAAATATGTTGTTATCTATTCCTAAGCAATCTATCACAACTCTTAAGTAGCAGCTCAAAATTCTGATCTTCGAATCATGCGATCGAAATCCATCTCTTTGCGATCAGAATTAGCTTACTCTTCCTTTAAGCTTCCTTTCTTCGATTCTACAAAAAATCAAAATGTGACCTAGTTACATCATGTAATAAGAATCTCCAAATAGGAACTTAATAGAGTCAGATAATGGACTTTACCTAAAGCATGTGACCTAGTCAAATTTTTTGACTTTTACCATCCTTATGTACTTTTAGCTGAACAGGACAGCTTCGCAACTAATGCCCCTTCCTTTGACAATGGACTCTTTAGTAATGGTACATAGGACTATTTCAGACTTAGCCTTTCCGTTTATCATTTGGTCAACCAGGTTGACTATGGTCAATCCCTTTCAATTGGGAATAGAAAGCTTTTCTAGACTTCTAATGTCACCATTGTCAATGTCCATGGAAGTTTAGGAAGTGGATCTTCCAATCAAATTTGATTTATAAGTGCTCCAAAATAATTGATGATTCAGCAGCAACAAGCAAATAGGTAAGACCAATAAGGGTCATGTCGTGATCTATCATCAGGGAGTGACTAAAGAACCAAGTCAACAGCCAACTACCTCAAGACTTCGACACCCAACTCTCCCAGCCTATCAATATGTAACTTCATCTTAGAGATGTAAGCACATATAGACTTTGATTGCCAATAGGAGTTGAGTGACCTTGAACTTTTAAAGAACTTGTGGGTTACGGAGAATAATTGGAGGAGGTGGAGGAAGAGAAGTATGATTTCCATGATCCAATTTCAGGACATCATCTTCATTAGGAAAGCTTGTTCCAAGGGATTTGGGAAGATCACAGTCGTCCAAACCAGACATCTAGAATGGTACAAATTCAAGTTAGTTGATTTAAGTCCTTAATATAACTGATGGGTTTTGGTCATAAGACATCCTATGTGCTCATACAAACCCTAATGCTTGGATCTATGTGACATCCCCATTTTACGGCCAGAAAATACCGATTTGTTTATGCTTTGTTTTATAAAATCAGATTAATCTTTTAAAGAAAATGGTTGCGAAATTTGTTCCCAAAAAAAGATAAGATAATAACTTATCAAAACATTTCACAAAGAGAATGTATTTTCATTTAATAATAAAACCTTGGGATGTCATGTTCCGATACAGACATATAAGCATAAACAGAACTTACATTTAATTACACAATTGATTTATATCTCCTTTAAATCTCTCTGTGAAATATTTCTTTGTATTAATACCTGTGATACAAAAAAACTGAGTGGGTAATGCTTGGGAGCCTGGTGAGCATATAGGGTTTTCATCCCACAATGTTATATCATATATTTATAAATATAGAACATTCAAACTTGTACAATTTCACCATATAAAGGCAACTCTTATCCCACCCCATCGATCCTCACAACGACACGATCTAAACTCTCATATCTAAAATTTTCCTCTTTACCTGATCCCTACTCACGGATCTAAAACTAACCTTTTTCACCTGATCCATACTCACGGATCTAAAACTACCTGATCCATACTCACGGATCTAAAACTAACCTCCTGATCTGATCCATACTCCCGAATCAATAATTGTACCCAATCCATACTCCCAAAATAAGGACAATTAACTATACCTTAATCCTGATCTGATCCATACTCCCGGATCAATAACTGTGCCCAATCCATACTCCCGAACTAGGGACAATTAACTTAGTCTTAATCCATACTCTCGGACTAATAACAAGTTTTATCTCTTTACCTGATCCATACTCCCGGATCTAAAACTAACCTCTTGGTCTAATCCATACTCGCTGAATAACTAGATCAACAACAACAATATCGGGGCCTCTCATCTGTTTATCACACATCAACTATCTACCCATGTTCTACCCAACATATTAGTAGATAAAAAAATATATTTTTATACATAGTTTAAAACCTGTATAACATTCTCATTCAATACCTATTCCACATAACATATGAGGCATACCCACATAATGCATATTTCATAGAGAATAAATCAGATCTATGAGATAGAAGAAAGTGAATATACATTCACGCATATAACAACAAAATATACACATAAAACATATTTTATATTAAATACTTAATAATTATGCGTTAGAAGAAAGTAACCACACACTCACTTGATTAGAAGATGATCGGACAACACTACGACTTGTAGAAGTAGTATTCTTCGACAGATCTGGAAGATCTTTACAAAAACCGGACTCCTCGCGGGGAGAGCTTCGGCTCGGGAATCGCACTTCTCGAGATCTTCGGGGCCTCGGGACTTGCTTCGGGGCTCGGGAATGATACCGGGGATTCGGGATGTTTCTTGCACAAAAAACGATGCAAAAACGCGAGAAAACGGGAAGAAATGAGCAAACTACTCGGCTGACCTCGACACCCTTTTATAGGGGCTGGAAGGCCGATTTACGCGGGGCGTAATCTTAGGTTACGCGGGGCGTAACCTGGATAAGCCCGGTGACTCCCCCCTTGGATAATATCGAAAATTTATATTTAAATAAAATATCGAAAATATTTAATAAACTTCAAAAATTCATATCTTCCTCATACGAACTCCGTTTTCGACGTTGTTTATATCCCCACGTAGATGAGACTACGATCTACAACTTTCACTTAGACTCCGTCGGCTAATTTTGACTTTATTTTTATTATTTATTTTTAGTAGGCCGGGACAGGAAAACTCCGTTATAAAATCATAACTTCTTTATCCGACGTTCATTTTCGCCTATCTTTTTATTGTTTTACACCTATTAATGAGAACGTCGATTCTCATTTAGATTGTTTTGGCTAAAAACCGCTCTGTCTCAAATCGAGCATTTGGGCTGCATACCGCTAAGTCGAAACTTCGAAAAATCATAAGTTCCTCATACGAAGTCAGATTTGGGCGTTCTTTTTATGCACGCTCATGGTTTAATGTATTCTATGACTTTCATTTAGATTGCTAAGGCTAAATATCACTCTAACATAAATTCACTTTTTACGTCGCGCTGTGTCATGCCGGTTCTGTCGTGAAACTTCGACAAGTCATAACTTCTTCGTTATAACTCGGATTTCGGCGTTCTTTATATGCACGGAAACCTTGTAAAATATACTATAACTTAATTAAGATTATTCCTTCAAAATAATCTTCCATAAAAAAGTCATTTTTGATGCTTAACGTCTCTAATTGACTAGCCCGGATCTGTGGGCGTTACAATTATCTTCCCTTTAGGATGATTACGTCCCGGAATTATCAACAAAATAGGACTTGCATAATGATTCCACATGTTATTTATTCATCCTAGGTAATAACCGTAACTTCTATGTTTCCTCGAAAGAGTATTTAACTCTATGGCTTTCTTGATCGCAGAAGATGCCCAATCTTGCATCTGCTTATCGTACTATGTTGTAATTTCAATCGTAACCTTCAAGTTACCAGATAAGTCCTTATTGTGGACTCCTTCTTCTTCTCAAGATAATTACTTTCATTTATCTATTGTAACAAATCGATGGGTCGTTCTCTATTGACCTCTCATCGCACGATGCAACGCTTAGACTCGGTCTTTAATGAAGTTAAATTCCAGGATGGAATATACCTTTCTTCATATTCTAATGTGATATAATCACATTTCAGCATGTAGAATTTCTACCTGCAAACTTCTTTTAACAACGAGCGCGACACTATCAATCGCATTAACTTCAACCTTCTGACTTAAGTCAGATGTTACATCTAACTTGGTCCTCTAGACCACGTAACATACTCCTCGTAGTCAAACCCAAATTTAAATATGACCACTAGGGTCGGAACAAGAACCATATTACTAGTCATTACCGAAACAATGGTAATGACATACCAGAATAAAGTGGAATCAATTACTAGCTTCTTGGTAACCTTGTGACTTTCCCTGATCCAAGTGCGAGTCTTGTGCTTCCGGTAGTATATGCATCTACTACCTTTCACACCTACTCATACTCATCCCAAGTATTGTCCCGCAGTTGACCAAGTCACCATACAAGAAAATCAGACAATCATTCAACACATCAGTTAGCAAAACTAGGGTTTATATTAATTCCTTGAAACGATTACAATAAAGTTCAAGTTCACCCTATACTACGCCTCTAGTAGGCTACACTTCCCGATACAAACTTTATATATTGACATGAAGTCTTCATCCTTGAATCCTCGCATTGTATTCGCTTCATCGAGGATCATGTGGAATGCTCTTGGCTTTGGTGGTGCATTTGGCTTTATAGCCTCTTCTCTTCTTGGGCATTTTTGCTTGAAGTGTCCTTCTTCACCACACTTAAAGCAGGCTTCTCTTTTGTTTGGGCATTTTCTGGCATAATGACCAGTCCTCCCGCATTTGAAGCAGGTCATTTCTTTAGAGCATTCCCCAATGTGCTTCCTTTTGCACTTGTCACACCATTGTGCTCCTTCTTCAAGCTTCTTCGAATCAGACTTCGAAAATTTTCTTTTCTCATTAGAACCTGAAGTTCCTTGTAACTTTCTCTTCTCGCCAACTTCAACCTTACTGTCAGTCCTCCCCTTGATCATATTCTCAACAGACTTGGCAACCCAAATAGCTCCCTCTAGAGTAGGTGCCTGATGTACTAGCACCGCATACTCCCAAGGGAGTCCCTTCGCGTACTGGTCGACTTTCGTCAGTTTGTCTGGGACGATGCGCAAAGCAAACTCCATCTTGTCTGTGAAGGCATTAGTGTATTCATCCAGTGACATGCTGCCTTTCTTCAATATCAGAAATTTGTTCTCCAACTCTAGCAGGTTTTGGGCCGAGCAGAACTTGCGCTTGAATTGCACCAAGAACTCTGCCCAAGACAGTTGCAGTGGCTCGTTAGGGCTTAGAATATTCCCTAGAGTGTTCCACCATCGAACGGCTCCACCTCAGGACTCACGCACTGCATAGATAGTCTGCAACCTGCCTCTGCAGCCACAAGTCATGAAGGCTAGCTCCATTTCCGATATCCAATCCATAACTCCGATCGGATCTTCCTTTCTAGTGAAGGTCGATGGTTTGCAAGTAAGAAAATCCTTATACTTGCATCCCATTCCAGCATTCCTTCCATTCTGGTTGTTTTGCCTAACTATCGGTGGGTTGGCTTGACCAACAGATCCACTAAAGTTTCCACCTTCCGAGTGCCCTTCATTCAATTCGGGCTGCTCCACTTGAATTAACAGTTCTTCACGGTTCTGTTGAAGCAGGCGTCTCGTCTCATCCATCTGACAATCCAACATCACCTGAATCATCAATTGTACACCGGCCATTGTTATTGGCTTAGGTGCTGCTGCTATGACAGGTATTTGCTCAATCTCTGGTGGTTGATTCCTGTTTTCATCAACATTTCCAACTCCACTTCTTGTTCTCACCATTTTTTATCTATACACCGAATAAGGTGAAATTAGATCCTTATTCAGGATAGATATTCAAATCATCCTTATCACTCCGAAACGTTTACATGCTAGTTCTAATATCGTAGCCATATGCTTAGAATCGTAAACACATAAGGTTTCCAGATCCGGTCGGCAACAGACCATAGATCCGAACAAATAATAGCATCAATATAGCTATCACACAAAACATTTAGCACATAAAAGCTTTTTAGGCATCATTCCTAAAATAAACTAGTACTTGTGTCAATTTAGGTGTACTACCTAACATATTTTAGACACACTCCTCACAATCATTACTTAGCATTCTAAGTTTAAGTCTAGAAATTTCCTACAAATTCCTAGTTTGCTTAAACTAATGCTCTGATACCAACTGTGACATCCCTATTTTTACGGCCAGAAAAGACCGATTTTTTTATGCTTTGTTTTATAAAATCAGAGTAATCTTTTAAAGAAAATGGTTACGGAATTTGTTCCCAAAACAAGATAAGATAATAACTTATCAGAACATTTCTCAAAGAGAATGTATTTTCATTTAATAATAAAACCTCGGGATGTCATGTTCCGATACAGACATATAAGCATAAACAGAACTTACATTTAATTACACAATTGATTTATATCTACTTTAAATCTCTCTGTGAAATATGTCTTCGTATTAATACCTGTGATATAAAGAAAACTGAGTGGGTCATGCTTGGGAGCCTGGTGAGCATATAGGGTTTTCATCCCATAATGTTATATCATATATTTATAAATATAGAACATTCAAACTTGTACAATTTCACCATATAAAGGCAACTCTTATCCCACCCCCATCGATCCTCACAACGACACGATCTAAACTCTCATATCTAAAATTTTCCTCTTTACCTGATCCCTACTCATGGATCTAAAACTAAACTTTTTCACCTGATCCATACTCACGGATCTAAAACTACCTGATCCATACTCACGGATCTAAAACTAACCTCTTGATCTGATCCATACTCCCGGATCAATAATTATACCCAATCCATACTCCCGGAATAAGGACAATTAACTATACCTTAATCCTGATCTGATCCATACTCCCGGATCAATAACTGTGCCCAATCCATACTCCCGGACTAGGGACAATTAACTTAGTCTTAATCCATACTCCCGGACTAATAACAAGTTTTATCTCTTTACCTGATCCATACTCCCGGATCTAAAACTAACCTCTTGGTCTAATCCATACTCGCTGAATAACTAGATCAACAACAACAACATCGGGGCCTCTCATCTATTTATCACACATTAACTATCTACCCATGTTCTACCCAGCATATTAGTAGATAAAAAAAAAATTTATACATAGTTTAAAACCTGTATAACATTCTCATTCAATACCTATTCCACATAACAGATGAGGCATACCCACATAACGCATATTTCATAGAGAATAAATCAGATCTATGAGATAGAAGAAAGTGAATATACATTCACGCATATAACAACAAAATATACACATAACACGTATTTTATATTAAATACTTAATAATTATGCGTTAGAACAAAGTAACCACACACTCACTTGATTAGAAGATGATCGGACAACACTACGACTTGTAGAAGTAGTATTCTTCGGCAGATCTGGAAGATCTTTACAAAAACCGGACTCCTCGCGGGGAGAGCTTCGGCTCGGGAATCGCACTTCTCGAGATCTTCGGGGCCTCGAGACTTGCTTCGGGGCTCGAGAATGATAACGGGGTTCGGGATGTTTCCTGCACGAAAAACGATGCAAAAACGCGAGAAAACGAGAAGAAATGAGCAAACTACTCGGCTGCCCTCGACACCCTTTTATAGGGGCTGGAAGGCCGATTTACGCAGGGCGTAATCTTAGGTTACGTGGGGCGTAACCTGGATAAGCCCGGTGACTCCCCCCTTGGATAATATCGAAAATTTATATTTAAATAAAATATCGAAAATATTTAATAAACTTCAAAAATTCATATCTTCCTCATACGAACTCCGTTTTCGACGTTCTTTATATCCCCGCGTAGGTGAGACTACGATCTACAACTTTCATTTAGACTCTGTCGGCTAATTTTGAATTTATTTTTATTATTTATTTTTAGTAGGCCGGGACAGGAAAACTCCGTTATAAAATCATAACTTCTTTATCCGACATCCATTTTCGCCTATATTTTTATCGTTTTACTCCTATTAACGAGACTGTCGATTCTCATTTAGATTGTTTTGGCTAAAAACCGCTCGGTGTCAAATCGAGCATTCGGGCTGCATACCGGTAAGTCGAAACTTCGAAAAATCATAAGTTCCTCATACGAAGTCAGATTTGGGCGTTCTTTTTATGCACGCTCATGGTTTAACGTATTCTACGACTTTAATTTAGATTGCTAAGGCTAAATATCGCTCTAACGTAAATTCACTTTTTACGTCGCGCTGTGTCGTGCCAGTTCTGTCGCGAAACTTCGACAAGTCATAACTTCTTAGTTATAACTCGGATTTCGGCGTTCTTTATATGCACTGAAACCTTGTAACATATACTATAACTTAATTAAGATTATTCCTCCAAAATAATCTTCCATCAAAAAGTCATTTTTGACAGATAACGTCTCTAATTGACTAGCCCGGATCTACGGGCGTTACAATCTAGGTTTCTCTATTGTACATGCAAGTTATCCAAGACTATAAACCCTAATTCTAGCATTCAAGTGATCATATTAACATAAGAATAGGTTTATAATGTTACCTTGATTTTTATGTAGCAATAACAATCCCAAATCTCCTTGTATTAACTTTGGAAGGCTTAGAGTCACAAGTGTCACTCCTCTAATGGTTCACAAACACCATAAGCAAGAGGATGAAGAGGAGAGAGGTTGGAGGTTGCCCAAAAACGTGTGAAACCCTAGAAAGATCATTAGCCACGTTTTTGGGTCATAAGGGTCTTATATATAGTAAGGCTATTAGGGTTATCTAACAAGGAAACCCTAAATTGGATGGTTAAGCCCTAAGCAACCCATGGAGACCTTTCTTTAAGCCTTGGACGATTTCGTATGGGCTTCCCCCATAGAATTCGTCCACCTTATCATATAAGGCACTCCATGGCCCAAATTGCAATTATCTTATAATTACAATTCCAGTCCCTTAAGTTTAATTAATCTCTTTTAGTCACAAAACTAATTACTAATTAATTATTAACTAATATTAATTAAACAATATGATTTCTCCTTTAGTATATTATTCTCATAATATATTAATAAATCATATTTAATCCTTTCTCTCCATAATTCATCCTATCAAGTTGCTTTGGTGAAGGCAACCCAAAAGGACCATGCACCATCGGGTTAAGTACATACCAAAATAGTTATGGACTTAGACACTAATCCAACAGTCTCCCACTTGGATAAGTCTAATAACTATTATGCGTATGACTTCAGATCCTGATCTGTAATCGTAGCTTTCCAAAGCCGCTGTCAACTCTGATCATATCAGATACGTGTGTCCTTTAGATAAGGGATCATATATTCCTCCATTCTAGATATCGTATGAGACATGATTTCAAATCATTCTCTTTGTACTATTTCTCAATCTCCAATTTATGACGACTGACTAATTGAACAAATCAAATTAGCCATAGCCCGGCTGAGCATTTACGTTTGTCATTACTAAATCATCGAGGGGCCCAAAGATATCGCTTTTATCCTTCTTTGGATAAAAGGAACGGATAAACTTTGATACAATGTTCGCTTGCACTTACTCACCGAATCACACATAATAATATGTTTTATAACACCAAGTTACTAGTGCGTTTTCATATTATCAATATGCAACCGATTAGCAAGATACAACTCACACATCTCGGTTTCAAGAATATAAGATGTTATCGTCTCATCAATCACTCGTGATACAGTTCATGGAGTGATCCAAGTGAGCGTGGGTTTAATCCAATGCTCAAATTCATATTCATAAGCACTCATGAACGTTGTAGCAAACATTTGCTTATGTCTAATACTCGTTTAGACAATTCACACAGCAATTCACGACAGTCTTCATTCATACCTACTTCCAACATATGAACGACTATGGCCCGTTCGAATAATTTGACTATTCTTAACCAATTAAATTATTCAGGAAGTCAAAACATGCAAAGTGAAACACAAGAATAATACTAATCCCATATGGCCTCAAACCTTTGAGTATAAATAAAACTCCTTTTATTTATCACCATATTGATTACTCATTATTTGTCGTTTCGGATAATCAACTTCTTACTTGAATTTCTACACTTATCCCATGCTCATAGCATGCACACAATGTTTACCTATGGTTCTTACTTTGTGAAATAGATCAAATTGAACACGTTTCCAATCATTCTCATTTCACAACTCCAAATCCTTTTTCATAAGTGAAAGAATATCAAATTCTTGCTACTTATAGAATATGCTAGATTCTAACATTCTATGCAATGATTCTTTCGTAATGTCACTGCACCAAAATCACAAAGATTATTGCCAGCGATATTACAAAATCTTCTATTCGGAGATTGTTACAAGACAATTCCTTAGATATGATGTCTCTCACTCAAAGTACATTCATTTGAACATCCTTTTGCATAAAAGTTTCTAATCTAGACATAGATTTTCAATATTCAATTCCTAATATGGACACGCTTCCATATTTTCCATATGACAACTCATTCTTAATAGAATCTTATCTATTCATAACAAAGTCAATATGGTCCATCCAATACCATGCTTCCAACTACTCACAAGCAACCAATCCTCGTCGAACTTTGGATTGTCCTTTGATAGTTGTTTAATTATTTTAGTCAAAACGGATTCTAGTCCCTTTTCAATCTAAATGCGCTAGACATTTGGAAAATTTTAGAATGGTCAAATATTAAAGCATTTGCAATCGATCCTATACCCGAAGCGTATGGGACACGACGCATAATGTTTTATTTGCTATGTTCTCAAAATTCGAATTGTGAAGAGGAATGCCGTAATCATAATCGAAATTTTAAGAACACACTATGTACTTTTGACTAAATTTATTAATATTCCTCAACCTAATCCTTTAGATATAAAATGAAGCATAATATTCTCTCCCTTAATTATAGCAAAACAATTTTACAACCCTTACGACTTTGCAAGGTATAACTCTTGTTTTCTATAATTAATATTGCCAACTTGCAAAACTTTCCATAATAATCATACAATCATAACTTTTATGCTCCCACTATCATGATGATTACTATAAAAACATAACACTTATGCTCCCACTATCTTCGACATGTATTCATAAACATCTTAACTTTTAGAAAACAATACCCATTGAATTTCTTAAGTCAATGTTTCTAATACTTAGTACTCTGATAATCCTTTATCAAAGCTCCTTGAACTTATACACCTTTTCCTTAGATAGTTCATATGTGTGTCTAAACAATTAATACTAATTGTCAAACCTCACAATTCAAATTATGGAAAGGGATACCATAACCATAATCAAATTCGAAAATGCAATTTTACAATCACTATCTTCTTAAAATATTTCTTAGTGAAAATATTTCCTCACAATCATTTTCATGAAGGAGGAAATCTTATGACACTTAGATTTAAAGCGGTGTATTTGTTCCTATCCATGTGAATTTGTTAAAACCAGAGTTTACGACAAATTCAAACTCATATGGACCGAAATTTCTTAATCATGATTTCTTGCCTTATGGTAGCACAGCTGCCCACCACGTTTTCCAAGTAGTTAAGCAGCTTACCTTTTACTATCAATGTACCTTCCATTGATTAAGGTGCTTTGCCTTTTATGTGTTCAAAATGAGAACTCATAGGACTCACATGCATAATTAACTCAATTGGAACAGCACAGAATCAAAATATTGTCAACATGTTAGGCTGTAAACCTCAACTCGTGTGCTAGTGATGATCGATAAGGTTTATTTGATTTGTTCTTGAAACCTTTCAAGACCATTAAGACTCCCACTAACTCATTGACATATAAGATTCTCTTGTCAATAAACAATTCTTGACAAACAAATATTCAAGAGTTAGTGTATTTTTTTATCCAAACACTTCATAAATTGGTCCTAGTTGGCCTTTGTCTTATCCAAGACATCACAACTTTCCATATTTGATGAATGTTATAAACCTTCTTAATACTTTTCACTCATTGTCACAATCTTAACTTTAAGACTTGTTATTGGAACGAAGTATGATTGACCTTTTGATTTAACCATTTCTTCAATTCTTGATTCCTCTTCTTAAACATACAATTGTACTAAGACTTACCTAGAGGATCAATTGAGATATGGTTCTTAATCATAAAGACCTATCATAAAGCATAAAAGGTACTCTACCTTCTTCTTAGAATGGAGAAACTTTTATCTTTCTGCCTACTTGATTTTTATTCGTTTTGCTTTTGATTTAAACTTTTTCAATCAATTCATAATTACACTTAATCTTATGAGTATAATCATATTTACTAAACCTTTAATAAATTATGACGAATATCTTTGTTACCCTTATGGTGGACTTGATCAACACACAACTTTGTGTGCTCGATCTCCTAGTCCTTTCACTTGACACTTTGTCAACGAATTAGTCTAATTTCCAAATATGAAATTTCTCATTCATCATGCAACCAAGTTGCGTGATTCCAAATTTCTGTCCAATTGAAATTTGGGTGATGAGAAACTCTCTCTATTTGGTAAATTCTCGACTTTTTCCATAAGAATCATATCCATTTGTTGAAGAAATATTTAAACATCAATTTTCATAACGATTTCATTGCAAGGAAGTAAACAAATAAATAAGTCAAACCAAAGTTTATTTTATTTATAAAAGCAGTGGAAAACATTTGTCCTTACAATGCAAAATCCAATGAAAACTATTTATTTCAAAATGAAAATTTCTAACAACTCTATTATAACTATCTAAGCTCAAAATCTAATCTTCAAGTCCATGTGATCAAGATCCATTTCTTGTGATTAGATTGATCTTGCTCTTTCACCAAGCTTCCTTTCTTTTCACCGATCCTACAAAACATTCAAATGAAATCTTATCACATCATGTATTTGAATCAATGAATAGGAACTTAACAAAGTTAGATAGTGGATTTTACCTGAAGCGCAGTCATACTCTTTGGCTCTCCCATCTTTGGAATTTTCAGGCTCTTGGGGCAGACTTCTATCCAACGCCCTTTCTCTTGGCAGCAAACGCCACGTCGGTTCTCCTAGAACATCCTCGGAAGCATGGTCGGTTGACTTTCCCAACAAATATGCTCCATTGCTTCGCCAAATCATTTCTGATTCAACAGCAATGAGCATGTAAATTAGGTCAATGAGGTTGTCGTCATGATCCATCATATAATACTTTCTTTTGAACTCATTATATGATTCAGGGAGTGATTGCAGAACCCAGTTCACAGCCAACTCATCGGGAAATGACACACCCAACATAATCAGCCTATCGATGTGTCATTTCATTCCTAGAATGTGGGCACGCACGGATTTACCATCTTCATGTTTCATTTCCAGTAGGGCCTTAGTGATATTGAACCTTTCAATTTTTTGATCTTGTGGGTTAGGGAGAACAATTGGAGGAGGTGGAGGAAGTGAAGCATGATTTCTTGTTCCTCGATCGAATCGTGGAATACCATCTTCATGTGGAATGCTTGTTCCACGGGATTTGGGAAGACCATGGTTGTCGAACTTTGACATCTACAAAACAGGAGAAAACAAATTCAAGTTAGTTGATCGATTGAGTCCTTAGTAAATCACCCAAACGAGATACTAAGGTTAGGACCCAACACAATACGCTACAACCTAGAAAAGGGATGCCATAATCTAGTTGCAGAATATTTGAAGGTAAGTGAATGACGATTCACTAATTTCCACCATGAAAAACAAAAAAGAAATTTATGTTTTAAATCTATGACAACTCCTAGATCCTTTGAGATTCATTGAACATTTCAATGGCATGTTTAAATCTCGATATGCCCCTCTCGTTTGTGACTGGGATGTCGAGGATCACAAAGCGGGTGTGAATAACCATGCAAACTTACATGGTGCCCTCACATGTTACAGTCACCTATTCGATGTACCGGTAAACCACACACGCTCCACCGAACTATGACAAACATTGAGTCACCCTTTGCTACCTTTGCTTAGAACCATTTAGTGTGCCAGTAAACCACACACGCTCCACTAACGTCTTCTCAAGGGCACAAAGTTTAATTTCATGGAATTGCATCGATTCACTTTGCCTAAGTAACTAAGATTGGGAATTTGTAAAAACATTTAGTTACTTTTGTATTTCATTATACTTATAATGGAAGGTTTCGTCCTATCCTACCCGTTCGGATAACGACTCTCCACTAGTCAAGAGTGCGGTGAGTAAGAGTGGATACCCATTCAATCGCCATATTATAGGCAATTTCCTTAAACACCCCTTATAGACCAGCTTCGTGAATGAGGCCTACTAACAGTAAGACTGACTTTTACTCATACATATATATAATGTTAGACTTTTAATGTTATATATAGTATAGGGTGCATTTTACACTTTTAAAATATTAGGTGATCAAATTTAACAATTATACTTTTAATTCAATTAAATTGTAAACCTAAACTTTTATGGATTTATTAAACTTCTTTTAATTATACACCTTAATTAATTAATAAAACCATAAGGGTGTGATTTGAACTTTTCAAAACATTACTAGGGTTTTAGAATTTAACATTCCTAATTAAACTTTTAATCAACTTTTAAATTCCAAAACTTGAGGGCAAGTTTTGAAACATTTCAAAACATTAGGGTTTAGAATTTAAATATATATCACAATTAAAAAATTAATCAAAATTTAAATTACAAAACTTGAGGGAAAGTTTTGAAACCTTTTTTCAAAACATTAGGGTTTTAACTATTTAAATTTCAAAACTTCAAAACTTTTGGGTTCAAATTTAAACTATAAAACCTAAAGGGGAAAATATGAAACTTTTCATAACAACAAGGATCAAATAAAAAATAATTCAAACTAACATTTAATCACATAATTATCCATATTTGATTTATTTAATGATTTCTTGCAAAACAATTTATCAATTTACTCAAAATAATTAATCAATTATCACATAAGGAAACAATTATCTTATTAATTGATAAATATCTTCAATTAGATCAAAATTATAGTCAAATATATCATATAATCGGATTAATATTGATCTAACATGATAAGGTAACTATCCATAAGCAAAAACAGCAAGAAAACCCGAGATACCCTCCATCTGACGAGTTGACTCGTCGAGTCAGGCTTGGACTCGGCGAGTTCTGTTATGGACTCGGCGAGTCCAGCCTCCAAAACACCAAAAAACGAATTTTTTGAACATGTAGTGCATCAATACAATTGAAACCAAGCTAGTCTCTGATACCACTGATGTGTTTTGGTCATAAGACATCCTATGTGCTCATACAAACCCTAATGCTTGGATCTAGGTTTCTCTATTGTACATGCAAGTTATCCAAGAATATAAACCTTAATTCTAGCATTCAAGTGATCATATTAACATAAGAATAGGTTTATAATGTTACCTTGATTGTTATGTAGCAATAACAATCCCAAATCTCCTTGTATTGACTTTGGAAGGCTTAGAGTCACAAGTGTCACTCCTCTAATGGTTCACAAACACCATAAGCAAGAGGATGAAGAGGAGAGAGGTTGGAGGCTGCCCAAAAACGTGTGAAACCCTAGAAAGATCAATAGCCATGTTTTTGGGTCATAAGGGTCTTATATATAGTAAGGCTATTAGGATTATCTAACAAGGAAACCCTAAATTGGATGCTTAAGCCCTAAGCAACCCGTGGCTCCCTTTCTTTAAGCCTTGGATGATTTCATATGGGCTTCCCCCATAGAATTCGTCCACCTTATCATATAAGGCACTCCGGCCCAAATTGCAATTATCTTATAATTACAATTCCAGTCACTTAAGTTTAATTAATCTCTTTTAGTCACAAAACTAATTACTAATTAATTATTAACCAATATTAATTAAACAATATGATTTCTCCTTTAGTATATTATTCTCATAATATATTAATAAATCATATTTAATCCTTTCTCTCCATAATTCATCCTATCAAGTTGCTTTGGTGAAGGCAACCTAAAATGACCATGCACCATCGGGTTAAGTACATACCAAAATAGTTATGGACTTAGACACTAATCCAACAGTCTCCCACTTGGATAAGTCTAATAACTATTATGCGTATGACTTCAGATCCTGATCTGTAATCATAGCTTTCCAAAGCCGCTGTCAACTCTGATCATGTCAGATACGCGTGTCCTTTAAATAAGGGATCATATATTCCTCCATTCTAGATATCGTATGAGACATGATTTTAAATCATTCTCTTTGTACTATTTCTCAATCTCCAATTTATGACGACTGACTAATTGAACAAATCAAATTAGCCCTAGCTCGGCTGAGCATTTACGTTTGTCATCACTAAATCATCGAGGGGCCCAAAGATATCGCTTTTATCCTTCTTTGGATAAAAGGAACGGATAAACTTTGATACAATGTTCGCTTGCACTTACTCACCGAATCACACATAATAATATGTTTTATAACACCAAGTTACTAGTGCGTTTTCATATTATCAATATGCAACCGATTAGCAAGCTACAACTCACACATCTCGGTTTCAAGAATATAAGATGTTATCGTCTCATCAATCACTCATGATACAGTTCATGGAGTGATCCAAGTGAGCGTGGGTTCAATCCAATGCTCAAATTCATATTCATAAGCACTTATGAACGTTGTAGCAAACATTTGCTTATGTCTAATTAATTATTGACTAATATTAATTAAACAATATGATTTCTCCTTTAATATATTATTCTCATAATATATTAATAAATCATATTTAATCCTTTCTCTCCATAATTCATCCTATCAAGTTGCTTTGGTGAAGGCAACCCAAAAGGACCATGCACCATCGGGTCAAGTACATACCAAAATAGTTATGGACTTAGACACTAATCCAACAATAACACCCAATATGAAATATTAAGGCTAGGACCCAACACAAAATTTTATAACTTGGAAGAGGGATGCCGTAATCCAAGCTATAAAATATTTGAAGTTAGGCGAATGACGATTCACCAATTTCCACCATGAAAACCTAATAGGGTATTGGGTTTTAATTGGATTGAAACTCCTAGATCCTTTGAGATTCATTGAACTTTTCAATGGCATGTTTAAATATCGATTGTGCCTTCTCAAGTTTGTGACTGGGATGTCGAGGATCACAAACAAGGTGTGAATAACCATGCAAATTAACTTGGTACCCTTAATCTTTATCACCTAATCAATGTGCCGATTATCCACACGCGCTCCACCAATCTATGATAAACATTAAGTCACCCTTTGCCACTTTTACTAGTCCATGTTAGTGTGCCAATTACCCAGACACGCTCCACCAACGACTTGGTAAGGTACAAAGTGTAAGTTCATGGTTTAGCACTAAATCCACAATTTCCTGAAGTAACTAATATTGGAAATTTAATATAGTTTAGTTACATTATATATATCATTATACTTTTAATGAAGGGAGAATTAATGTCCTGTCAAACCTGTTCGGCTAACGACCCTCCACCAGTCAAGGAAGCGGTGGGTGAGAGTGGACACCCATTAAACTGTCATTTTATAGGCAGTAACCTTATACCCCCTTTATAGACCGACTTCGTGAATGAGTCCTACTAACTCTAAGATTGACTTTGTTCTTATACACACACACACACACATATATACATATATATATATATATATAAAACTATTAACTATTAATATTATAATAGTATAAGGGTTGAATTTTAACATTTAAAATTCTAAGGGTCTAACTTGGAATTAAAGTATTCAGGGGGAAACTTTACAAATTTCAAAACTTGAGGGCAAGTTTTGAACAATTCAAAAACCTTTGATTTCCATATGAGTTTAAAGTAGTTTAATGGAAAAACTCTTCAAGTTCCATAACTTGAGGACAAGTTATGGAAGACTTTAAAACATTTAAAAACGAGACTCTTCATTTTCATAACTTATGGAAGTTTTATGATTTTTAAAAATTATAAATGTGACTTTTCATATAACTTGAGGACAAGTTACAAAAACATATATTATGAACAACTTTTAGATCAATTTGGATCGAAAACAAATTACCACATAATTTTTCTATTCGTCTAAACCATTAGAAAAATCAATATGCAACACATTATTTCATAAATTGTCTACAACCATCATAGTTTCATATACACCATCACAAGGTAATGCTTCAAAATAAAATACACCAATATAATAAATATTACTAAATCCATTCTCATTATTAAAAGAATATCTACAACCATGTCTGTACAAACCATGAAAAGAAATAACATTCCTCGTCATTTCTGATGAGTAGCAATAATTATCCAAGTCTAAACATAATCCACTACTAAGATTTAAAGAATAAACGCCAATATTTGTAACAAGCGACGATCTCCTATTACCCTTTATCATGTTCATCTTTCCAAGCTCCACATTCCTACTTTCTCCTAGTCCATGCAAGTCAGAGCAAATGTGAAAACCACATACAGTATCAAGGACACAAGAATTAGAATGCGATGAATTTTTAGATAAAATAGTGTAAATACCTGCCCAGGTAGGCTTGATCTTTCCGTCCTTAATGTCTTGCAGATACTTAGGGAAGCTTCTCTTCCAATTGCCCTTGTTTTGGAAGTAGAACATGTTGCATCCTTTGAATCTGAGGCAGGGGGAGCTGAATTGTTTTTTCCCTTGGGCCCACTACTAGAAGACCCATCATGAGACTTTCCCTTCCAATTTTGCTAGAGGGAGATTTCCTCTTTTTCCCCTTGCCATGTCCAATCGCCATGATTGGAGCAGCAGCAGGAGGAGGAGTGGATTCAATAGCTTTTCCTTTTAATCCACTTTCAGCAGTTCTCAGCAAGCCTTGAAGTTTACTCAATGTAACATCCTCTTTTCTCAAATGATAAGTCATTTTGAAATGATCATAACAAGGTGGCAATGAGTGCAAGACTGTGTCAATAGCCAACTCCTCATCGAAGTTCACATTCAGCTTAAGCAAACGATCCACAAATCTCTGCATGCGTTGCAGGTGGGTCGTGATGGACTCTCCATCCTTCATCTTGGTGGTAATGAGTGACTTGACTATCTCATACCTTTCTTGATGTGCTCTTTGATGGTACTTCTCCATCAAGTCCTTACACATCTCATAAGGCCAATAGTCCTCATATAACCTATGTAGCTCGGGAGTCATAGTGGCCACCATAATGCAAGATACTTTGGTAGCTCCTTGTAGTAAGCCACATACTTAGCTATTTCTTTAGGAGTAGCTTGTGACTCATCTATCTCGTTTAGCTCTTTGTCGATGATGTATTCCTTTTCCTTAAAACGAAAGGCCATTCGGAGGTTTCATATCCACTCATTAAACGTGGACCCATCGAATGTCACCAAGGCACAAATGCTTAAGAGCGAGAAATTGTTTGAGGAACCGGAGGCATTGTTTGAGGTAGACATCTGCAAAAGAAGAGGCCATTCGGAGGCTTCATATCCAATCCTTAATATAACACCCAAAATGAAATATAAGGCTAGGACCCAACACAATAATTCCTAATTCAGAAGAGGGATTCCGTAATCCAATTGTAAATTATTTGAAGGTAGGTAAATGATGATTTACCAATTTTAAAAGAATTCGGTTTTAAATGAAATGAAGTTCCTAGATCTTTTGAAATTCATTTAACTATTCAATGGCATGTTTAATCTCCCTTATACCCTTCAAAATTGTGACTGGGATACCGATGATCACAAACAAGGTGTGAATAACCATGCAAATTAACTTGGTGCTTTCTATGTCTTTTACCACCTAGTCAATGTGACAGTTAGCCACATACGCTTCATTGATCAATGATAATATACGAGTTACCCATTACCACCCTTTGTTTGTCCAAGTTAGTGTTCGGGTTAACCACAGACGCTCCACTAACGACTTGACAAAGTGCAATGTGCAGTTTCATGGATTAGCATCAAATTTAACTGAATGGGTGAGAGTGAACACCCATTCAACTGCCATTTTATAGGCAGTTTCCTTATACCCCCTTATAGATTGGCTTCGTGAATGAAACAACTAACGGTAAGACTGATTTTCTTACACACACACACACACACACATATATATATATATATATATACACACACACACACACACACACACACATATATATATATATATATATATATATATATATTAAACTTTTAATCTTATAATAGTATAATGGTGTATTTTAAACTTTTAAAATACTAGGGTTCTAGAATTTAAGATTTCAAAATTAAACTTTGAATTAAATTTTAGACAAAAATTCAAAAATGGTTCTTGTGGTTTTTGAAAATATCAAGTTTACTCCCTAAGTTCAAAAAATCTCACAGATCGTCCCTATGGTTTCAAAACTTTTAACATTTGGTCCTTCCGGCTCACTCCGTTACCATTTAGCCTTTAAGTCAAGGGCAATTTTTTCGTTTCATTACCCCAGGACCATTTATGAGGTTTTCTATTACTTTTTTTAAATAAATAAATAAATTTAATATACAAGGGTCCCACCTCTCTCTCTCTCTCTCACACACACATAGACACACACACACACTCTCTCTCTCTCTCTCTTAAAATCCTTTTGATTCTTCTATCTATCTTCTTTCTTTTTTCCCTCTAGAGAAACACCTCCACCATTTACCACGAACCTAACCATATAAAACCCTATATCCCACCGATAGCCACCTTATCTATTGTTTTCTCTGGAAATTGTGAGGTTGTTGGAAATGAACACTAGAATACCACCAGAAGATGTATGACACAAAGGTAGAGGTGAATCTGGAGAAGAATATTAGAAGTAATGAATCCAGAAGTAATCAATTTCAGTTATTTGAAGCATAAAATTCTTAATTGCAAAAGCATATGAAGTTAAAATGTTGACTTCTCTTCAACAACACATAATCAAGGGGCATTGTACCTAGATTGGAGTGATTTATACTTGAGTTTCATTCAATCTAATGATTTGCTCCTGTAAGTTACGAAACCTGAAAAAATATATAATAGAGGGAATATGAAACTGAGGGACTCGGAAGGGGTGAAAGTGGGATTTCGCCCTAAGGCAGCTTACTAAGACCTCAGGTAACCTCCGGCAGCCTAAAATCTTTATCTTTTTCTCACAATTTTGTCTAAAATTTAACTGATTTTCTTCCATCTGTCCGAGAAGAGATTTGGGTTACTCGAAGCTTAGGATTAAGCTGAGTTTGTGGATATTAGTCATGAGGTTGTCGACCTTTAGGTTCTGGTTATGTCTTCCAAGTAAGTTTGTGCAATGACTGTTGGTTTTTTCCATCGATGTTGAGTGGTGGAGTTGAAAGTCCCGAATTGCAGTTGAATAAAATGAGATGACACCTTGGTTTTGTATATGAATCGTTGTAGAACCCTTGTGATGCCTCTAATTGTGTTACATGAACCAAATATTGGAGCTTTGACTGCAATTTAAGGA
Source organism: Lactuca saligna (assembly GCF_052625555.1). Taxonomy (NCBI): domain Eukaryota; kingdom Viridiplantae; phylum Streptophyta; class Magnoliopsida; order Asterales; family Asteraceae; genus Lactuca; species Lactuca saligna. Next base: position 33,703,463 of record NC_136424.1, read on the forward strand.
GCTCGTTCCGATATAGGGGTGGTAGTAGGTTTTGTACTGAAAATTACGAAACCTTTTTAGAAGGTGAAGAGACATTTAGGGAGGGGAAGGGTGGTCGAGGCTCTTTGATTTCACAGAGATGATCTTGCAAAATGGAGACTGATATTTGATGTTGCAGAAGAACGAGCAAATAAGTGCACCAAGGAGCTAAAAAGAGTTTACATTTACAATCACAATTCACATGTTCCTGAAAACATCGAGCATACAATCTATTGAAATACTGCTAGATTTAGGTTGGATCCTTTAACCTAATTAGTAAATGTGTTCTTGTTTATATGTTAAGGAGAGTCTTGGAGATAAGATTGGTGTCAACATTACCAATAGAGAGAGAGAGAGAGAAATATATATAGAGAGAGTAGAGAGAGAGAGAGGTGGGACCCTTGCATATTAAATTAAATTATTTATTTAAAAAAGAGTAATAAAAAACCTCATAAATGGTCTCTGGGTAATGAAATGACAAAAATTTCCCTAACTTAATGGCTAAATGGTAACGGAGTGAGTCAGAATGACCAAATGTTAAAAGTTTTGAAACCATAGGGACGATCTGTAAGGTTTTCTGAACTTAGGGACTAAACTTGATATTTTCGAAAACCACAGGGACCATTTTTGATTTTTTGTCTATATTTTAAATTCCGAAAATAAAGAGGTATTTTTAAAAAAATTTCAAAAAATACAAGATCAAATTTTAAATAATTAAATTAATATAATAATTTGTCTTTATCTTAAATTTTTACCAAATCTCTTAATTTGATAAGGATATTGATTTACTTTTCCAGAAAATTCGATTTTAGACATTTAAAACGAATTTGGTAATTATCCTAATCAAAAAAAGATATCAAAAATCGATAAATTAGGGATCTGATAGCCTGACTCTTCGAGTTATTGCAATACACTCATCGAGTAGGGGCAACTCGTCGAGTTCCACTATGAACTCGTCGAGTCTGATGAACAGATTGCCGAATCTGTTCCCTCCTCCTTTGGACAATTCACATATGCATCAAATTCAACTGAAAAACATCCTAAGATTTGATGCCACTGATGGGTTTTGAGCATAACTACATCCAATGTGATCATGCAACCCTAATTGCTTTGGATCTAAGTTTTTCACTAGTTGAACATGCAATTGATTACCAAAGCAATAAATCCAAGATCTAGCATATAATTTTCGAAAATCATATAACAAAAGTATTTTGATGATTAAATTACTTTTTATGTAGTAATAACAAGAACTCCTTTTAGATCTTTGACTCTTGAAAGCTTAGTGCCTCAAATGTTGCACCTCTAATGGCTCACAAACACCACAAGCAAAAGGATGTGAGGACGGAGGAGGGAATGCTTCAGAATTTCGGCTAGGGTATTTAGCAAGGACACAGTGGCCGAAAATCACATGCATGGGGTTCCTTATATAGTTGTGGGTTGCTAGGGTTTTCTGGAGGAAACCTTAATTTCTTGCTTAAGGCGTAAGCAACCCATGGACCTCCCATCAATAGGCCTTGGATGAAATCTATAGCGCCTCCCTGTAGAATTTCGTCCACCCTCAAGTATGGAGTCCATTAGTCCAATTTCAAAACTATCAATGATTTTCAAAACAACCCCTGCTCTGTTAATTAGTTCCTTTAATCCCAAAATTAATTCCAAATTAATTTCTGATTAAATACTAATTAAATATTATGATTTCTAATTAATATATTATTTTCATAATACATTAAAAAATCAATTTATTATTTCAAATATTAAATTCAACATATCTATCTCCAAAATTCATCCTGTCAAGTTGCTAAGGTGTAGGCAACCCAAAAGGACCATGCTACTATCAAATCAAGTACACATTAATTATAGTTATTAGCTTAGACACCAAATCCATTACCAATCTGGTACCTGACCTGCCTATATCCCAAGAACACGGACCCTTGATTACATTACAAAGCATCCATAACACATCAATCCACCCGCATACTCTTGTGTTGACATACTGTTGTCAAACATCATGACCTATAGACCCCATGATGGGTTTACATACTAACTTTGAAAGTTGCAAGCCTGCTCACTCCTTCTTTGAACCTAGAGAACTGAAAGGGCATCACCCCTCCCATACATGGCTACATTCCAAACCATCAATCAACCACTCACTTCCAGCTGCAGTCCTCTAGTCGATCATAACAATCTTTTCCTTCTTAAGTCTCACGATTCGAATGCATGACCTCGAGCAACCCTACCACAATATTGAAAGATACAGAACTACTACCACGAATCATGGTATCAAACCATGCTATCTTTCCTAACCATCCCTTACAATCCCCGAAACTCTCCTCGATTCGAGTATGGATTATGTGCTTCCAGTAGTACGTGCCCAATACTACCTTCCACTTCTATCCATACTTTCCTCAAGAATCATCTCAGGTTCTCTAGGACCTACTAAAAAATATCCTCCCGACACCAACTCAACAATGAAATAACCGCACTATAATACTTCTTAGGTTCTCAATAGATTTCTCTACCTCCCCTGCCATCAGCTACTAAAGAGCTCTAATCAATGTCAGCCAACCACTTAATGAATACAATTACATGCAACAAAACTTAAATAATCTGTCGACTAAAGGACCCAAACCTACAACGGATAGACTTAAACGAGAGTTGTGCAATAGGTCCAAATCCTTAATTCTAAGATTACTTAACCTCCATTGCATGGACTTAATATACTAATTTGATAGTTAGATCACATCAACGTGATCCCCACAAAGCACAAAGCAAGCAACATTCAAGCAACGGAGACGAATGGCACTAAGATACTATAAAATCAGACAAATCCTCATATGAAATTCTTGATCGCTATCTCCCAGAATCTCGGATGCACCTTCACCATGTCCTTAGTCTCTCAAGAGTGGCTAATCATTCCACATGCTATTCGGCCATGAACTGCACCCACTCATGAAATTTCCACCAACCCTGCAACACTTGTGTATGCTAATTATACATAACACCAGATCCTATAGACAATCGAATATTTGATTCTACCTTAAGCCCTTCATAAAAAAGAACAGGAAATAAGCCCAAACCAAACATTCTGAGGCTATAGAATCTTAGTTATGTACAACTATGATGCATACACCAAGCAACTATAGTAACAATGTCAATTTCATATAAGAAATAAACCTAGGCTATAAGGCATCGTATAATCAAACAATTCTATCATGCAATTCCTAAAGATCCTTAGCCTATCTCTAGCATGTTGTTCTAACATATTACAATATCCATAACAATGTGGTAATTTGGGGTCTACTTACTGGCTCCAGCTGATTGTACATATCACATCCTTTCTTGATTATTTTATAAACAATTTTGAAAATCACTTTAAAATCTTTTTATTTCCTTAGTTTAAGACTGTATCCACACAAGTGTTCCTCTAATTCACTCAAACCAAGGCTTTGATACCAACTTGTAACATCCAAAAAATTTCAACAAATTTAAACCTTTCAAAAAAACCCATTTACTAATAAAAGTGTTTATAAAACCATTGTTTAAAAAAACATGATTTAAAATCAGACTGCCCCAAGATTCAATGAGTTGTAAAACCAAGGATGTGTACGGTCACGCCTTCGCCTTGCCACAACCATCTGAAGCACCTAAAACAATAAACTGAAACTGTAAGCACAAAGCTTAGTGAGTTCCCTAAAGTACCACCATATACACATAAACAAACAAATCACATGAAAAATACCAGTGTCTGGCCCAATTAGCCTCAAGCTGGAATACCAAGCATGTCTATGATTGGCCTAGTCATCCTCAGGTGGAATACCCTCGTATCAAACGAATGTTTGGTCCAATCAACCATCGGGTTGGAATACCAAACATGTCGGGTCCAATCAACCATTATTTTAGAATACCCTCGACCTTTTCACTGACGCATAAAGTAGTCCAGTTTCACCATATACCATAACAATCATGTCGTGTCCAATCAACCATCGGGTTGGAATACCCCAGGCCCAAACAATCATAGGGTCCATTCAACCTCTGGATGGAATACCCTAGATTGGGATGCCAATATATACATAACTCGGGTCCAGTCACCCATCAGGTTGGAATACCCTTGGTCTGTTGGCTCATGCACAAAGTAGTAAAGCCTCAACCATCAATCAAATATGTGCACATATACAGATAAACATATAACCAGTCAGCTGACAAATAGGTAGATCTACAGATTTGTTAAGACATATTTATATGTGGTTTGGGCTAGGCAATTATTTGTATAGGCCTTTATAGGGTCTTGGTCATTTTATGTATGTTTTGATGTTGTTTGCGGTTGTGAAGGTGTTCACGGCCGTGAATGGGTATACGACTGTGAACCTTGTTCATGGCTAGTCTATCCATATATATAGGTGTGTGTGTGTGTCAGATCGAGTCAACAACATGGTCAGAGAGTTCACGGTGTAAGTGTGTGTAGTCAAGGTGTACCAGACGTGTTTGCGGCCTCGCAATAAATCGTGTGCATTGCTTGATCAATTTCTTATTCTACTATTTTCTGTTCCTGTTTGATTGATTGTTATTGTTTGATCACTAGTTTGGTTTCTAGATTTGGGACTTTACAATTGGTATCAGAGCCAATCCAGTGTCTAATTCATTTTTGGGTGTTTATGGCTACTGTTCTTCATCAAATTATTCGTTTTTGGGTGTTCAGTTGCTGCACTTGTGCGTTTTTTGAAGATTCAAGGCTATCAGGAGCAAAATCTGTTGTGTTCATCAAAATTCACATGTTTACGGTTGCAATTGTTGAAGTGATTACGACCATGATCTAGTATACGGCCATGAACCATTCAAAAAAGGTTGACTTTGAACAGTTTTTGACCGTGAACCATTCAAAAGGTTTGACCGTGAACAAATTTTCAACTGTGATCCATTCAAGTATTTTGACCAAGAAATCTTCATTCATCTTGAAAGCTTCATATTTGACTGTGTACGACGGTAAACAACAGTATACGGCCGTGATCTTTATACGGCCGTAAACCCACTTTGGTGTTTGAACAATTTCAATTGTATTTTCTTTATTAGTTTGATTATTTAAATTTTAAATAAAAAATTGGAATCTCAAAACACTACCATTCTTCAAGAGCTTGACTCCATTACGGGAACGACCACACACATTCCAAGACTGCTATCTGTTGAAGGTTTCCTAGAGTGGAAATATCGTATAGAAAAATATATCAAAATGAAAGATTTCAATATTTGGAGATGCATTTTGAAAGAGCCTGTCAGAATCACCACAACTCTAAAAAATGGAACAATTGTTGACAAAGAGTATGAAGAGTACATTGATGAAGAATTTGATAGAGTTTAACAGCAATAAAAAGTACTTGTCACACTCACTATGGCCCTATCACCAGAGATTGCTCAGGGATTTCGAGAATATACGTCTGCAAAAGCTCTATGGGAGGCATTGATCGAGGTTTATGAAGGCAACGAAGATATGAAGCAAATTCGCGAAGATATGCTCAGGCAAAAGTTTAACATGTTCAATCATGTTCTGGGTGAAACATCGGAAGTTGAATTGCAGAGGTTCATCACTCTTACAACCAAAATGAGCTCTGTTGGTGACTTGGTCACCAGGTTCGAAATTAACAAGAAACTAGTAAATTCATTGCCAAAGTCATGGGATATGAATGTTTCTGTAATCAAGAAGACGAAGGACCTCAACCGTCTATGTATCGCTGAAACCATGGCAACTATTAAAGCTTGTGACATGGACTATAAGCAGAGCGACATTAATTACGTGAATTCATACTCAACAGCCAACCTCGGGATTTAATCAAACAATGCATTTTCATCCTTTACTACGCCACAAGTGCAAGCATTTGTTGCTCCTCAATCACTATCTTATGGCACTCCACCCATGCAAAGTGTCCAATCATCAATGTCTCATCGACAAGCTGCTTCCTCTTCAAAAGTACCTGTTTCAGCTCCCGCTCTCAAGGAAAATGATGAAAACTTGGCTCTTGTTACCGGTTTGGTCAACTGCTACAATGCCTTCGTGGCTGTCAAGCTACCTCCTCAACTATCTTTTGCTGATCTAGATCAAATTCATCCTAAAGATGTTGAGGAGATGGATATCACATCGCAAATTGCTATGGTAATATTTAGGACCAAACAGTTCTCCAAGAAGACTGGCAAAAACAATTGGGGAATGAATTCTGAAAAGAAGGTGGGATTCAACAAGGGCAAGCTAAGATGTTTCAACTGCCATGAATCTGGTCACTTTGCCAGAGAATGTCCAAAACCAGAAAGGAAGGAAAATAGTGAAAGAACCATGGTGCATGTTAGGAAGTAGCAGGGGAGCTGCCACAAATAACCAGACATCAAATCTTGCAGTGGTGGCATAGTCGTTTGACTGGGAAGACCAGATACAGGCCGTAGACATTTCAGGACCTAAAAATGCGCATCTTGCCCATATTGATGAAGCCCCATGAGAAGCTGAAGTGGACCCAGAGGCAGAAATGATGGAACTACAATTCGCGTTCATGGTGCAAACCACTCTAGAACCTGCAAACCTAGAGGTCAGTGAAATTTCTTGCTCTCAAACTTGTATTAATACTGTCAAATTTTTAGGTGAGAAAATTGAACTGATAAAGAGAGAGAGAATGAGGAACTTAAGTATCAGAGATACACCCTTAGGAAAGGCCAGAAACCTTTAAAAGAAGAACTAGAGGCAAAGACTAAGGACTTTAAGAAACTTCAGGAGGAGTATAGCAACAAGTGTGTCAATTATCGATATCTTCAGAAATAACTTGTTGCTGTAATCGAGGAACTTGACATATTAAAAAATCGTTTTGAAAATGCTGATTTTCATTTAAAAAAATATGATGTGTCAAGTGACAAAGTTGCAACAATGATTGAGAAACATATGAAGTGGAAGGATCAAAAGCAAGTTGGTATAGGTTATGAGAGTGTCCCTCTCCCATTCAATCACAATTACACTACTACACCTTTGAATCAGGAGGAGATTGACCATGATCCATCTATGGTTTACGGTAAACCAGATGCTGAACAAACAACAGAAAGTAGTGCTAGGAAGTTAGATACTAACATTTCCACTTCTCATGCAGATTTGTCAGTATACAAGGGAAAGCATGAGAATGAAAAGATTCAGTCTAATAATTTTGTGTCTAAATTTGGTGTTTCTATTTTAAACAGTGATGATTATGTGTCTATTAACATTGATGTTATTTGTGATGATTTGGTATCAAACTCTAATTCTTCTGATAAATGTGGTGTTGTCTTTGTGAAATCTGCTGAATCTGACACTTGCACATCCACACCATCTACACCAGTTCTAATAATAAAAAGCAAATATGTTTCAACTACGGTATTGCCGGCCACATTGCTCACAACTGTCCTAATAGTACATTTGTACATTTTTCAACACCGAGAAGAGAAAACGAGTCTCGAGGAAGGTCTCTAACAAGAAAATCTTCAAGATATCGTCTTCGCGATGATGATAGGAAAGTTCATAATGATAAGAAAAGGGCTAATATTAAAACGAACAAATAGGTTTTCACTAAACCAACCATAGGTGCTTTGCCAAAATCAAAGGCAGCTAAGCCAAGGTCGATTTCGTCAAAGGGTGCATCTGGATCTTCGACTAATCCGAGCCGAAAATCCAAATGCCCAAAGAAAAAAGAAAATATTTCTAAATCACCTGTGAATTCTTCAAAACCTAATTACCACTGAGTGCCCAAATCTATTCCTGTCCAGTCATCGCCATCTTCTGACGGTGCATCTAATTGTAATTCAAAATTGAAAAATCAAAAGGATAAATCTATGAATGTTATGGAGAAACCTAGGGTTGAAATGACCTGGGTCCCCAAATCTAAATCATCCCGCTCATTGTGCAGGAACAGCCGCGAAGGAATGTTGCCAAACCAAGGATTTATAACGCATGACCATATTAGCGCTTAGGGAGAACGCATTGAAGGCATGTGATGTGTGGAGGTAAACTGGGGAGGTCACAAGGTTCATGGTTTATGTAACGCCCTGTTCCGAATTGTTTCATAATATGGGGCGGTGACCTGAAGTGATGGGTTTTGAGCATTCTAACACTTCCTAAGTGTACATGCAACCCTAATAACCTTGGAACTATGTTTGTCTAATTATCATGCAAAGTTGAATTCCAAGGCTATATTCCTATCTAGCATACATGGGGAACAATTTTAACTTGAATGATAGATAGAATAACTTACCTTGTTGTTGCTTGTGTTCCTTGAAACCTTGTGAGCCTAGCACCCCAAGTGTGATGCCTCAAATGCTTCACACAACACCAAATGCTCTTGGAAAAACTTATGAGAGAACACACACTTCTTGAAATCGGCCAAGCCGTCTTGTTTCCTTAGTGTAGCCGATTTTGATGGAGAATGAGATCCTTATATAGTGTTGACACATCTAGGGTTACACCATGTAAACCCTAATGTGTCATGACTCTTCATTTCCATGACCCATGGGTTTGTAACTCCCATGGAGCATCCATGGAGCATCCTATGGGTGGAACCCTACTTGATAATCCATGGAGCCTCTTAGTCCACTATACAAGATATGGATGATTTACATAATCAACCCATATATTTAATTAGTTATCTTTTGATCACTTAATTAATTCTAAATTAATTCTTGATCAAACTAATCAAATAATATTATTAATATATTAGAACTTATAATATATTAATAATCTCCAAGTGTTATTTCTCTCATTTAGTCTATCCAATTGCATGGTGCCATGCAACCCAAATGGACCATGCCGGGTTGGGTCAAGTACATACCAGAAATAGTTATGGACTTAGACACCCTATCCAACAGTCTCCCACTTGGATAAGTCTAATAAATATTACTGCAAGTATGACTTCAGGAACCGATCGGCAATCGTAGCTCTTTTTCAAGGTTTCTCGAAACTGAGAAGATGATGGTACGCCATTTAAGATAAGTGATCATATAATCCTCTGTTCTAGATATCAGTCGGACAAATACATGGAACAATGTCTTACTTATTGTCCAACAGTTTGTTTCCCGATTTCCGATTTGTTTGACAAAGAATTTATTGAACACATCAACTTAGTTCTGACTGGGCCCGGTACATGGGTCAAAACAAAATCATCGAGGGGCTCAGATATCAGCTTCTAATCCAAGAAGGAACAGATAAACTTCGACTCATATGTTTGTTCTACCACTCATTGAATTACACACAAGAGCACGATTTATAACATCGAGTTACCAATGGGTTTTCGTACAATCAATGCATAACCAACTTGTAAGTAACAAATCATATCTCTAGGTTTGAAGACTTATATGATATTACCGTCTCACGATCACTCGAGATAGAATTCCATGAAGTGATTCCAGTAAGCGTGGGTTGAGTCCAATGCTCAGAACTTATGAGCACTCATGATTCTTGTAGCCCTTGTCTAACACCTTAGACCTCTACAACCAATCATGATAGTCTTGATTCATACCTACTTCCGACATATGACCGACTGTGGAGGTTTGAATAATATGTTATACCAAACAAAATTATTCTGGAAGTCAAAACATGCAAAAGAAATATAGTAAACGATTGACAAGAGATAGCAACACTTTACTCATAAATAAAACACCTTTTATTCATCATCTAATCTCAATTACACTTTACAAATTTCTAGGTTATCTAACTACTAAATCTAATATCATCCTTCAGCCCTATGCTCCGAGCATGCTGGAGATGCTTAACCCGAGTCAGTCCCTTCGTGAGGGGATCTGCTGGGTTCTCATCCGATGATACCCTCTTTGCCATGAAGAGTCCTTCTTCTATTCGATGTCTAATAAAATGGTATTTTCTGTCGATGTGCCTGGATCTCCCGTGATCCCTTGGTTCCTTGGCTAAGGCAACAGCGCTTTCACTATCACAGAAAATTTCCATTGGCTCTTTAATAGCTGGTACAACTCCATGGTCTCCGATGAAGTTCTTTAGCCACATAGCCTCCTTTTCCGCCTCGCTCGATGCAATATACTCTGATTCACAAGTGGAATTTGCCACTGTCTCTTGCTTGGAACTCTTCCAAGAAATTGCTCCTCCATTTAAGGTAAAGACCCAGCCTGACTGAGAGCGGAAATTATCCCTATCAGTCTGGAAGCTACCATCACTATACCCTACAACTCTCAAGTCATCACTCCCACCGAAGGTAAGGACCCAGTCCTTAGTCCTTCGTAGGTACTTGAGAATATTCTTTACCGCAGTCCAGTGTGCCTTGCCAGGGTTCCCTTGAAACCTGCTAACCATGCTCAAGGCAAAGGCTACATTAGGTCGAGTACACGTCATAGCATACATGATCGAACCTACAGCCGAATCATAAGGTACTCGACTCATTTCTACTATCTCAGCCTCAGTGCTAGGGCTTTGTGTCTTACTCAACTTGGCGTTACTCTGGATGGGTAACTCTCCTTTCTTGGAGTCCTGCATGCTGAATCTCTTCAGCACCTTATCCAAGTAGGTACTCTGACTAAGTCCAATTAGTCTTTTACTCCGATCTCTCAAGATCCTTATCCCTAAAATATAGGCAGCTTCACCGAGGTCCTTCATAGCGAAACACTTTCCAAGCCAGGACTTTACTTCCTGCAGGGTTGGAATGTCGTTTCCTATGAGTAGTATGTCATCCACATATAATACCAAGAAGCTAACTATACTCCCACTAGCCTTGACATACACATAGGATTCATCTTCACTCCTAGAAAAGCCAAATTCCTTGACCTTTTCATCAAAGCAAAGATTCCATCTACGAGGTGCTTACTTTAATCCATAAATGGATTTCTCAAGCTTACACACTCTATTAGGGTACTCGTTGCTGACAAAACCCTCTGGCTGACTCATGTAAACATCTTCAGCCAACTTTCCATTAAGGAAAGCGGTTTTGACATCCATCTGCCATATTTCATAGTCATGAAATGCAGCTATGGCTAACAGAACCCGAATAGACTTAATCTTGGCTACCGGAGAAAAGGTCTCATCATAATCCACTCCAGGAATTTGAGAGAAGCCCTTTGCAACCAGTCTAGCCTTATAAGTGTGTACTTTACCATCCATGTCGGTCTTCTTCTTGAAGACCCATTTGCACCCCACTGTCTTACGACCTGGTACATTTTCAACCAAGTTCCAAACTTTATTGTCATACATGGATTGTATCTCGCTATCCATAGCCTCTTTCCATTTAGTAGACTCGGGGCCTGCCATGGCTTCCTCGTAGCTGTTAGGGTCATCTTGACTTACTAGTGTCCCATCACTAATAAGTGTCTCACCTTCTGCAATAATATGGAATCCATAGTAATGCTCAAGTGCACTCCTAACTCTCGTGGAACGCCTCAGAGGTACAGATTCGTCAATTGGCTCAACAGGAGTTTCCTCCTCAAGTTGAGGGCTAGAGTTTGAAGTTCCTTCACCACTTGACTCTTGAATTTCTTCAAGATCAATTTGCCTACCACTGTCTCCTTGGCTTATAAACTCTCTTTCTCGAAAGACTCCTCTTCTTGCTACAAAGACCACATTGTCACTAGGTCTGTAGAAGAGGTAACCAAAGGATTGATGTGGGTAGCCGATGAAAATACACCTCTCGCTTCGAGGTTCAAGCTTATCATGAGTCTCGCGTCTCACGAAAGCCTCGCAACCCCAAATCTTGATGTGATCTAGTTTAGGTACTTTACCAGTCCACATCTCGTGAGGAGTTTGGCAACTTTCTTTGTAGGGACTAGATTAAGGATATGGGCGGTAGTCTCTAAGGCATACCCCCAGAATGAGATTGGTAGCGAAGCTCGACTCATCATGGAACGAACCATGTCCAACAAGGTTCGATTACGCATCTCAGCCACACCATTCAACTGCGGTGTCCTGGGAGGTGTCAATTGTGAGACAATCCCACATTCCCTTAGATAGTCGAGGAACTATGAACTAAGATACTCACCACCTCGATCGGATCGAAGCATCTTAATGTTCCTGCCCAATTGATTCTCGACTTCCTGTTTAAATTCCTTAAACTTCTCGAAAGTCTCTGACTTATGCTTGATTAAGTAGACATATCCATATCTACTGTAATCATCAGTAAAAGTCAAATAATAACGATTAGCGTCCCTTGTGGCATGTTTGAATGGTCCACACACATTCGTGTGTATAAGGTCCAACAAACCTTCACCCCTTTCACACGAGCCTGTGAAGGGTGACTTTGTCATTTTTCCAAGTAAGCATGATTCGCAACTATCATCTGACTTTAGATCAAACGACTCCAAGACTCCATCCTTTTGGAGTTGGCCCATGCGTTTCTTGCTTATATGTCCAAGAAGACAATGCCATAATGATGCTTTATCCAAGTTATTATTATTAGGAGAATCAATACACAAAACATTATTTCCTGAGTTATCTACAATAGATACAGCTTCATACACACCATCACAAGGTAATGCTTTAAAATAAAGAACATTATTAAAGAAAGCATTAATCGAACCAACTTCATTATCAAATGAAAAGGTGAAACCTTGTTTGTATAATGCATGAAAGGAAATAATATTTCTTGCCATTTCTGGCGAATAACAACACTTATTCAAATCTAAATTTAACCCACTACTTAGCGATAAAGTATAAACTCCAATCTTGGTGACAGGTGTAACTTTCCTATTCCCCATGATTAAGTTTATTCTTCCTTGCTCCACATTCTCACTTCTTCCTAGTCCCTGCAAGTCACAACAAATATGAATACCACAACCGGTATCAAGGACCCAAGATTTCGAATGGGGTGAGTTATTAGAAATGATAGTGTAAATACCTGCATGGTTGGGTTTAACTTTCCCATCCTTCACATCTTGCTGGTATTTTGGGCAGTTCCGCTTCCAATGTGATTTTTCATGGCAATAGAAGCATTCAGCCTCTTTTGGGTCAGAAGAAGGAGGGACGAAACCTTTCTTGGTTCCACTTGAAGAAGAGCCATCAAGGGTCCTAACCTTGGTACCCTTCAAAGAACTCTTTCTCTTCTTCCCTCGACTTTTCCCGATTGCCAAAACCGGAGTGGAGTTTGCAGTAAAAGTGTTAACAACCGACTTCCCCTTAAGACATGATTCTGCGGTCTTGAGAGGTCCCTGAAGTTTGCTGAGTGTGACCTCTTCCTTATTCATGTGATATGTCATGCGGAATTGATCATAGCACGATGGTAAGGAGCGCAAAATTATATCTATTGCAAGCTCCTCAGGGAAGTTCACATTAAGCTTCAGCAATCGATCCACATACCTTTGCATTTTCTGCATGTGGCTCGTGACGGAATCCCCGTCCTTCATCATGGTTGTAATCATGGAGCAGATGATTTCGTACCTCTCTTGTCGTGCACTTTGATGGTATCTTTCCATCAAATCTTGGTGCATTTCATAAGGGTATAAATCCTCATAGGACTTTTGGAGTTCTACTGTCATTGTGGCCATCACGATGCATGCTACTTTCGTAGCATCCCTTTTATGTGCCTGAAAGTCAGTGATCTCCTGAGGAGTTGCAGTGGTCTCATCAATCTCTTTAAGCTCCTTGTCGAGGACATATTCTTTTTCCTCGTAGCGGGTAATCATTCTAATGTTTCTGATCCACTCATTGAAGTTGGATCCATCAAAAGTGACTTTCCCACACAAGCTCATAAGAGTAAAGGAGCCATTAGGATTTGAGCCAGAAGCAGCATTGTTTGAAGACATCTGAAGGAAGAGGACAAGATTAGTTTAGATATTAAGAGAATCCTTAATAAAACACCCAAATGTAATATTAAGGCTAGGATCCAATCACAATATATTATAACTTAGAAGAGGTATGCCGTAATCCAAGCTATAACATATTTGAAAGGTAGGTGAATGACGATTCACCAATTTCCACCACGAAAACCGAAATATTAGATATTAGGTTTTATGATTGGTTCTTAGAAATTCCTAGATTCTTTGAGATTCAATGAACTTTTCAAAGGCATGTTTCAATCTCGAGTGTGCCCTCCAGGTTTTGTGACTGGGATACCGAGGATCACAAAACGAGGTGTGAAGTAACCATGCAAATCACTTGGTACCCTTAAAGTTTATCACTCAATCGATGTGCCGGTAAACCACACACGCTCCACCGATACTAGAATAAACCTTAAGTCACCCTTTACCTACCTTTTTAAGTCCAAGTTAGTGTGCCGGTTAACCACACACGCTCCACCAACGACTTAGACAAAGTGTAAAGTGTAATTTCATGGGTTAGCACCTTATTCACATTTTTCCTAAAGTAACTAAGATTGGGAATTTAATAAAACATTTAGTTACTTTATAATATTCATCATACTGTGAATGAGAATTTATAAGTCCTTGTCTTACCCGTTCGGCTAACGACCCTCCACCAGTCAAGCAAGCGGCGGGTGAGAGTAGACACCCATCAAGTCACCATTTTATAGGCAACAACCTTATACCCACCTTATAGACCGGCTTCATGAATGAGGCGTACTAGCGGTAAGACGACTTTGTTCTTATACATATATATAATTATTAAATCATCATAATATAAGTATAAGGGTTGAATTTTAACTTTTAAAATTCTAGGGATTGGAACTAAAGTTTTAACTTAACTTTACTTGTTCCAAAACTTGAGGGCAAGTTTTGTAACTTTCAAAACTTTTCATTTCTTGTAACTTATGAGTTTAATAGAGTAATAAAATGAAGACTCTTCATTTTCTAACTCTTGTGTTCTATTAATGGTTTTAATTCAAGTGTGACTCTTGGTTTTCCATAACTTGAGGACAAGTTATGGACTCCATTAAAACACATTATGATCAAGAATTAATCTACCACATAAGTTACAAATAATTCCTATGATCATCTAAAACATCATAAGAACAAGAGCATGAATATGAACACATTCATAAATCAAAAATTACACTTAAAACTTTGTAATTTTGATAACTAGTTGTTGTAAATGAATTAGCAAAGACATTACACCATCTAAAACAAGTTTTCAAGTACCAAAACAGTTTAGGGTAATGTTTCTAATTCATTTCCCGCAACTCAAGTCGAAATTCTGCAACCTGTCGACCCTACTCGCCGAGTGCATGAACTTACTCGCCGAGTTGGTTGAAGATACACGTGAACTCGATGAGTCCCCCCTATAGACTCGACGAGTCCATTCGTAGACAGCAAGATTTTCGACTTTTTTTTTTCAACTTTTAAGCACAAATAAAAAGCAAACAAACCTGGCTCTGATACCACTGATGGGTTTTGAGCATTCTAACACTTCCTAAGTGTACATGCAACCCTAATAACCTTGGAACTATGTTTGTCTAATTATCATGCAAAGTTGAATTCCAAGGCTATATTCCTATCTAGCATACATGGGGAACAATTTTAACTTGAATGATAGATAGAATAACTTACCTTGTTGTTGCTTGTGTTCCTTGAAACCTTGTGAGCCTAGCACCCCAAGTGTGATGCCTCAAATGCTTCACACAACACCAAATGCTCTTGGAAAAACTTATGAGAGAACACACACTTCTTGAAATCGGCCAAGCCGTCTTGTTTCCTTAGTGTAGCCGATTTTGATGGAGAATGAGATCCTTATATAGTGTTGACACATCTAGGGTTACACCATGTAAACCCTAATGTGTCATGACTCTTCATTTCCATGACCCATGGGTTTGTAACTCCCATGGAGCATCCATGGAGCATCCTATGGGTGGAACCCTACTTGATAATCCATGGAGCCTCTTAGTCCACTATACAAGATATGGATGATTTACATAATCAACCCATATATTTAATTAGTTATCTTTTGATCACTTAATTAATTCTAAATTAATTCTTGATCAAACTAATCAAATAATATTATTAATATATTAGAACTTATAATATATTAATAATCTCTAAGTGTTATTTCTCTCATTTAGTCTATCTAATTGCATGGTGCCATGCAACCCAAATGGACCATGCCGGGTCGGGTCAAGTACATACCAGAAATAGTTATAGACTTAGACACCTTATCCAACACGAAGATCGAGTATCATAAGTCTTAAGGCATTTGGAGTAGAGATATTTATATCCATTTGGGTGTGGTTAATGTAATTTAGATGATGCAGCAGTTCGGTTTGTGTTCTGAAGCCAAGGGGTATATCCGTAAAGTGTCAGTTTGGGCTTTTATGGAAATTGGATTTTGGTTCATGTAAGTATTAAGACCTTTATTAATCTCCTTTTTAGGTGTTGAGTCCTATTTAGGCATGTAAGAGATTAAAGTTGGCAACATTATTGTTTAAGAACTTGCCTTGGGATCAGATCTATGTTTTGGACAACTTGACTTAACCCATTAAGAGATTTTTGAGAAAATTTGGCTTTCTGCTGAGTACCTTTATTGTGTTAATTTTTGGCACTTTTATCGAAACGCTAGGTGTTTGACATAGAATGCTAGACGTTCAAAAACCAGATGTTCTATGATGGACGCATGTGTTTTCACGCAGAAACCAAACCCTAATTTTTAGGGTTTGCATCCTATCACAAAAATATTATGGCCTCAAAACCCTTCACCACTCTAGCCTCCATCCTCATTTTGAAAACCCTAAGTGTGTAAGAGAGTTTGAAGCCTTGGTTCATCTTTTTGGTATCATTTAGTGTTCTTGATAAGAGAAGGAAGATCTTTGGAGTATTGTGGTTGCTCTCTAGCTTGTGGATTTGGACTCTTGACATCTTGGAGCATCATGTTGAGGTATAGTATTCAGATTCTAATGTCTCATTTGTTAGATCTTGACTTAGGGCTAGTTTATGTTCTTTTTTGTCCCAAATACTTGATCTTTATGAGTTTAGGAGGGTCTATAATTTTGGACTGTCCTTTCAAGCATAATAGTGAGTCTAGAATCATAAAAAAAAACAATCTTGGGTTTTCATAATCTTCCATGCAAGAGTTTTGGAGCCTTAAAATTGATTTTGAGTTAGGATCTTAGTGTTGGGCTCTTCTTTGTAGCCATGCATGGCCATAAAGTTTGCAACTTTATGGCTTTAGACATTCCATTATAATTGGGTCTAAAGTTTGGACATGAGATCTTAAGCCATTAAGACATTGGTGTGGAAGTTGGTAATCAATGAGCAAACACTAGCCGTTTTCATGGGAACGCCCAACATTCAGACGCTAGACGTCATAGGGTGGAACGCTAAGCATTCTTAGCAAAAGCCCAATGGATCGATTTTGGGACTTGGGCGATTAGGGTTTTGGGCTTAGTATAGTTGGGCTTGTATGTAAAGGAAAAAACAGCCTTTTTCCCTCATCATGATAACGAATGGACTAGACCATAGGTTTGGGTTAAACCCTAATTATTGATTAGGTTTGTTTTTGGTTTTGGTTTAGCGTGAGGAGTAGTATTCACCGCAGATCGAGTGGTGTTTCAGTTATCATAAGTAGATGTGAGTCTCCTCACTATACTCCTGGGTCGAGGGCACCAATACCGACCTACTAGGATACGTTATACTACTTGTTTTTGTGACTCTTGTATGATATGTAGGGCTAAGCCCATTAGTATGCTGGAATGTGCTTATTAGTAGGTTGGGCTTGGCCCATTTGTATGTTGGGTTAGGCCCAACATGATCACAAAGCATCCAATCATGTTTCCACATTATGATGATGTTGGGATTGTACTATGATAACCGTTTTCTTATAAAGTACCTTTGAGTATTTAGAAAAAGGATAATAAATGTTTGACTTAAAGTTAATTAATGTTTGTTTGAATTAAAAATGAAAATTTTACCTTATAATTTTTGAGACATTACAGTTTAAACCGATAAGGATACCTTTGAATTGGTCTCTTCTTGTTTGTTCTCATTAAAATAGGGTTTAGTCTTCGTGACACCCAAGTGACATCATCTGTCTGAGTGAAAGGAAATTTTCCAATTTTGTGGGGGATTATTGGAAATTCTGAAGGTATATTAGCAAGTTGGCTATTTTTTCTTTATACCTCATTGGTGGGGGAAGAAACATTTAGTGGGTTTATAAGGTTTTTCCTTTGATAGGCCTTTAAAGGCTTTAGTGGATCACAGGAATGGGCCAAGGCTATGTGCGCGCCTAGCCTAGCCAATGAAAATTCTGAAGGTATAATAGCTATGTATCCTCACAGAATGATATTCTTACATAATGTAATTCTCGTCTAATGCTAGTCTCATAGAATGTCATTCTTATAAGAATTGTTGGAATCAAGTCGATTCTGGACCATTGAAGAAGATCAAGTGTATTTGTTTAAGAATTGTATAGTTAAGCGTTCTATGTTTTTTAAGAATTTATTTTATTTTTATGACATTCTGTTAGAATATTATAAATGTATTAAAATATATAAGACTATTATTCTATAAGAATATGTATGAATCTACATTCATATGTCCATGAATATACAATGATCTTGTTAATTTTCAACTAATGGTTCAAGAAAGTTGTTTTTCTTCAAGAAGTTCGTTTAATCAAAAAATATATTCTGTCAGAAATATGTATCTTGCCATTCTTATAGAATATTATTTTAACAAAATGTCATTCTAACAAAATAAAATCTAGTATATTTAAAAATTATGTTAGAATTGAAATTGAATTAATTAAAAGAATTAGAGTTTTTAAATCCATATAATTAATTATCCCCCAAAAATCAAGGATTTTTCCTTTTTAAATTTATTTCAGTTGTCTAAAATACTCTTATAGTGAAATTGGATGATATTTTTAAATTATTTTTAATTCAATAATATATATTAATAATTTTCTTAAAATAACAAAAATATTGGTCCACAATCAACTCTACATCCATGTAATAAATAGTTAGAATACTATATATATATATATATATATATATATATATATATATATATATATATATATATATATATATATATATATATATATAATTGCCTTTAGGTTTGTTTTATATCTTGTATATCTATTTTTGTTAGTAATAATTATAATAAATTTAGTACTCCTAATTTTTTTAGGATCTAAGTTTCTTAAAAGTGGGAGATGAGCTTTCAACAGAGTGAGAAGCTCTTATCATGTAGGACAGGAGTAGTAGAAGTTGAGGGTGAGTGCCCACATTGCCCATCCCGGAGTGGACCGAATTCAAGCTGTAGTATTATGGTAGGCCAATCATATATCCATTGCATCCGACTCAAATTTGCAATCGGAATTTAAACAATATATACAGACATTGCAATCCACTCAATCATTAACTTCTTGAATTGGCACATCTTCCGGATTTATGTGTCCAACCCCCTTTTATTGGTGGGGTTCTTCATAGATTTTGGTCAAGTTGATCTATTCCTCTTATATATTTTATTTTGGCTAGGTTTGAGCGATATGACATGGTGCAATGATAACAATCTATGTAAAAAAAATGATTATTTGTAGATTCCTGTAATCTGTTTATGCGGGTTTAATGTAGTCAATGTCATTAGAATATGATTTGGGTTTGATCATTGTTCTTTCGTTTTGGATGTTTCAAGAAATTATGAAATCCTTTGCTGGTAGTGGTAGTTAGACATTTGTTCAATTCATACTCGCTGACTTAATCTACATTACAGGAGAATTGTAGTTCATATCATCATATATTGTTACGAAACAAAGGGCTTCTAGCTCAATGATATCTGATGTTGTCTTCTTTCCTTAAAGTTGAGGGTTCAAATTTCAGGTATATGTAAACTCAAAAATTAGTTTAGGAGTACATTAGATTTGCTATTTAAAAAAATAGATATATTGTTACAACTTACGATATCAACCTTATCTCTAGGGAACTTACTCTTCAAAAGTTCACTGTAAAAACAAATTAAGGTAATTTTTTCTCATGTCATGAATGTTATATACCTCTAGTAAGTGTTTTGATTAAAATCGTATGTTAGGCCCTTCTAAAAGTGTGACACATATCATGGTATATGTATTCCTTCAACAAGTCCAAGTGATAAGCAATCTTGCTTATCATGAGAGCTAACTTGTGTGCTCAGGTTCATTCTCTTTTCGAAGCCTATTATTCATTTTCATGTTTTATATCTATAGTTTTTAGCTGAAATTTCATTTAAGTAGTTTTTATTATGTTTTTTTAAATAAAATTTTAAAGGCATTCTTAAATTTTATCAAAATTTCTTGTTGTAATGTCAACCTACTCGGGCACAAGTTGAGAATAAAAGACTTGTCGAAAGAAGAGAACTAGCATCAATGCATGTGATTCACAATATTATTTGATAGTGTCTAAACACTACAAACAATATTTCATTTAGTGGCATATAAAAAATATCACTAAGAACCAAAAAAATATCACTAAAAGCTTATTATAGAATGAGCAACACACATAATAAATGTCACTAGAAATGCTTTCATTATAACCTTTAATGACACTTTTTGTTTATGTCATTATAAATTTTTAGGTTTTTCATGACATTTTTTTATTTGTCACGGTAGAGTAAGTATTTTTTGTGGCACATATTTTGCACAGGTAAATACTAATTAAATTCAAGAATTTTTGTTGTTTTAGTGGCATTATAATTGCCACAATACAATACAAAGTTTTTTTTTTTTGGCATATATTTTGTTTCATTAAACACTAATCCAATTCTAGAATGATATTATTATTACTATAGAGGAACACATTTTTAGCTATAATATAAAATAAAAAAGCTAATTAAAATATATTACATGAAAAATAATAAACATTTCACTGTTTTACATCAATGTCAAAAAAGTTAAATGTTGAATCACATAGACACCAAATATAAAAAATAACTGAACAAAAGTTACAAAAAAGCTTTAAAATTTTTCGATTGAGCTTCTTCCCTAAACTTCATGTATCTTAATAACCTAGTATATAACCGATACTAGCAATTCTCTATAAAATACACAAACGAAAATATCAAGTTTTATTGTAAGTTTACTAGGATATTATTTACCTCCTTAAACACTAGATCGAAGATGTTATAGTAACTCAGATAGCAACCTGCAAGACAACATTTATTTTATAACTCGATGTTATATATAAGGATATTTTAGTAAATACCGAACACTAGTTCAACAGGGAATATATAGAATTATAGGGATCATAATTTGTTTTACATATTCAAACAATGGGGTGAAAAGGCCTTAACTGGTTTAAAACACTTCCCCAACAGGTTTAGGCTTAGCAGCATCAAGTATCAATGTGACAACAAGTTCAATAAATCGTTAGAAAGTTACCCATTTAACCCTCAAATATCAAATATTGATTATTTTAAGACAAAAAAGTGATAATATTACATTTTCAGACAACCATTTTAAATTTATATTATTCGATAATAGGGATATTCGATAATAGGGAGACTGATAATAAGGATACTGAATTCCATGAAAACTTTGACTTGCTTCCTAACTTTATCGTCATTGCCGTCTTTTTCTGAGTTTTCTCCCATTTATAAAGAATGGAAATGTTAAAATAAGGAAAATAATATATATATATATATATATATATATATATATATATATATATATATATATATATTAAAGAGAAAGATATGTTCATATGTTTCTTACAATTATTATATGTATGTATGAACCAATAAGAATTTAAGAATAATTTAATCATTAGTTAAATTAATAAAGGTATATTAGTAATATTACATATGTGCATTAATTAATATACAAACTTAACAATTGATGGTTTTTATTAACATATTAAAAGCCTACCCCACTAACCCTAATTCCATTTTCTCATCTCTAATTCTTTCCAATACAGAGACTAATGGTCCTCATCCACACTACTACAAAAATACTAAAAGGACCCGGTTAAATACTACATAGGACCCGGTTTGCAATCGGGTTCTTTATGGGGCGAGTCCTATCCGTGAAATTTAATAAAGCCCGGTTTTACAACCGGGACTTATTAAGTTAATACAACCCGGTTATATTTTATAAAATCGGGTTTGTTTTCTTGAATGACAAGGAAATCTATATCACTATATAGCCCAGTTCTCACAAATACAACTACAGATTGTTTTATATCTTATACCAAGATGCTTACTGTTAAAATTGTTACATTTCAGTTTTTGCATTTAATATACTCAAATAAGTAAAACCTTTTATTAATTTTCAATGAAGTTCTACATATTTACATCCACTAACACTAGGATACGACTTTAACAAATTGTTCCCATATGTAACCCAGTTGAAGGATTTTGACACCTATCTCATTGTCACACCCTACTTGCCATAATAATCAATTTGTTCATGTTTCTCACTTGAAACACTTAAGTATATACAATCCAATAAAACTAGATGTGCACCCAAAGACTATTATGCTTCTTATTGATATATGTCCATCAAGTTTATCAATACCTACAAGAGAAAACATAGCATATTTAAGAAAACTCTAAATGAAAATGGGCTTTTACACAGTAAAAAAAATATCAAATATACATACATTGCAACCCTTAGTCCTTTAGTATTCAAACCTGGTCATCATGTGTTCATGTACGTCACTTCCCAGTTGTTCATCATACTCAACATAATATAAGTGATCAGAAAAGCAAAAGAACAAGTCAGATTCTTAGAATTTTTCAGTACTCATAATCAATGCCACTAGCTTCAATCATCTATTTTTTTTGGTTCCTTTTCAAAATTCCATCTACCAATTTTATAAACAACACCTTTCTTTAGTTCCTGCAACAAAAATGGTTACCATGAGGTGTATAAATCTCCATGTCTACAACTACTTATGGGGCATAAAATATAAGGAGGATTTTATATCACTAGAAATGGAAATGAATAGAGAAAAAAAAATGTAAAACTAAACAAACATTAGACACTGCTTTCTACTACATATAAGATGGTAGAAGGATGCTATATTGAATAGCTAAACCAATAGATAAATCGTAAAAATAATAATAATAACTAAACCATTGTTGGACGGAAAATATAAGTAGGATGTAATATGGAAAAACCAAACCAGTAATTAGATTTGAAAACAAAAGTTAGACCAGCAAATATATTGAAAAGGTAAACTATAGTAAATGAAAGTAAGATGCTATACTAGATACGATTGAAAATGGAAGTCAGATAAAAAAACATACCAATATATCAATCAAATTCTTTCCTGAAGGAAATAGGGGACAACCTTGTCAAAAGAATGTTGGTAAGAAACAAGAGATAAACCCTATTAATTAAGATTTAAGAACATAACCACTTTTAATTGTAACTTGTAATAGAAAACATACCATATAAATTGGAGGTCTGATGCCACACTGGTTGACTTTCTTTCATCTTTTGCTGTGAAAAATACTTCCATGAGCTTGTTAAGAAGTAAAATAAAAATATGCAATCATAAATATCAATAACCTGACAATATTGATAAATGTTTCCTCCAAGGCCACAAGTGATGTTTCTCACAACATTATTTCCATTAGAAATCAGGATTCCTATGCGTTTAAAAAAGAAGGAATTAATCAGAAATCAAGTAATGATGTCAAGAAAGCAACCATTTATCGTTGCAGGTTGTACCTTTAAACAGGTTTTAGGCATTTTCATACACCTATTAGGTTTTCAAACTTTAATATGATTTAGAGTTTTGAACGAAACATTATATATTTTTCAATCATTTATAATTGATGGGATGGAAAAATATCAACATCCATCAATTCAATAATAAAGCCTAATCAGAATATGCATGATTTAAAACAAAAAACAGATGATTGGTAACTCAAGTCATCTAAATGAATTTCCAAACCTTACATAAAGAATGCATATTAATTGGAATGGTACCTCAATAGTGTGGCTCTAGTTAGTGGCAATAAAGATTAGAGTTCTCCTTGTTTCAGAGTATTAGGACCTTTGATTGTTGTGGCTCTAATGAAAATAGTGGCTACAAAGCTTTGAATTTGTGTTGTTTTAGGTTATTAGGGTTTTAGATCGGTGGTTTCTAACTTTCTAAATTGGCTGCATTCAAAAAGAGTAGCTTCAAATTGAAATCATATACCTGGTCAAATGGTGGGATAACGAAAATTGGTAGGCGGGGTGACAAATAATTATGGCGGGATATCAAAATTGAAAGGTCCTTAGTCATAAATCAAGATTATAATTACAAAACCGGGTTATATAACTTTCCAGCAAAAAGAGCCGTTTTCTTACCTTTAAGTGGGTTATTTAATTTGAACATATGTCCCATTTTCTTACTTTTAGCCGAGCCTTATAACACTTCCCTTTATAAAACCCGATTTTTTCATAATAAAACCCATTTTTTTCAAAAATCGGGTCCTATATAGTGACTCCTACGTGCCTTTTTGTAGTAGATCGATACATTAGTCTCTGCTTAAGAACACCACCACTAGAGCAAAATCATTGTCGTTCTCTTTCGCGTTGCACCTGCTCTTTGCTTTTTGTCTCTCGCGTTGCTCCTATGCCTCCTCCACAATTGACATCATCGTCTCCGATCGCCATCAATTATTACTCACCATAGTCGCTCACACCTCCACACCATTGTTGACTTCAGTCGCTCACATCTCTGATTTTGCTCCTACTAGTCGCTCACACCTCCGATGTCGCTCTTATCAGTCGCTCACACCTCCGACGTCGCCCCCCTTCGACGCTCACACCTTCGATCGATCTTTTCAGGTTATATAATCAATCACCTGGGTTCTTTCTTGTAAGTTGTCTACGATTTTAGATTTTTATTTTCATTCTTGCAATTTGTCTGTGAATCAGTGATTTCATTTGTTTGTGTGATTTTGATTGTGAATCTGTGAGTTCGATACATGTTGTTATTATGAGTCTGTTACTTTATAGATTTTTTGTGTTTTGTACTTTTGTCTAATTAAATATGTTATTGTTGAATTGGCTGAGCTTCAGGATAAAGAAGTAGTAGATTGCACAAATATATAATTACTGAAGGTATTGCACCCTAGTTCATACATCTTTGTTTTGGCAAATGTATTAGAATCTTGATGGAAAATGCTTATTAATGTATTATTTTGATAACATTTTAGAGAGCAAATGATCTTGTTAAAAATAAGATTCACCCCACATCAGTGATAAATGGATACAAAGTAAGTGTTACAATCCTTGGTGAAATTGTAGTCAAGTCTAAAAATTTAATGGCATTAAATTAATTCTGCTATTAGTTTAATGATTCTTTAAGACTATTTTATGTTGGATGGTTTTGGTTGTTATTTGTCAATTTTTTATTAAGGATTAAACTCCATGATATGACACATAGTTTTTTTTAGTATCTTGATTACAGCTTCTATTATATTTGTTGACATATCATCAAACATTTATAATCTTTCCAATAGATGATTCTTCCTTAAGAATATTATGCAGCAAGTATATTATTTTGTTAGAATATTCAACAAAGAATGTTATATTCTGGTAGAATAATCTACAAAAGAATGTAAAGATTTTCGCCAGCGAGTGCAGGTAAATCTAGGGTTTCAAATTTCATTCCTCTCACAACTTAGATCTGTTTACATTACTAATTCATACCATATTGTGTATATACTGATGGGGTTGATTTCTATTGCCAACATAGTGAATTAATTTTGTTTATTACCAACATAGTAAAGGTTTGATATCATATGCCAATATAGATTGTCGAAAGCTACTCATCTTGTTCTAGAAAATTGTTTAAAAAGGTAATTAATTTGTTTGTGTATTATTTTGGTTCAATTTGTGATTTTGAAATCAAATTTCTATTGTCCCTCTTTATTGTGTCTTTGGAATCTAAAATTATATTAGTAGTAAATACGATACTTTTGAATGTATTCTATGTATTTTGTCAGAATATATTCTATCATAATAAAATCTATGTATTTTGTCAGAATATATTCAGTGTATTCTTTCATATTCTATGTATTCTAACAGAATATATAAAGTGATAATTCATTTCAAGTAACATGTTTTTAACCATTATTAGTTTTTGTTATATTTGTCATAGGAATGGCTGGAAGAATGCGTTGAAGATCTAATAGGAATAAGTTGAATAATGAATAAAGTTTGATCATACTCACATTTCAATAATGTTGTTATTTTTTTAAGAATTTTATTCATTTTTGTTAAAATTCTTTTAGAATATGTATAATTATATTAAAATGTATAAAACATTTAGTGTGTAAGAATATATATGAATTTGTATTTATGTTTGGAGGTATAAGAATATATTAGAATGTTGTTATTTTTCAACCTCGAATTCAAGAATTTTGTTAATCTTCAATAATATTTTCAGAATAAAATTCTGAAAGAGCATCACTCTAACAAAAAAAAACTTTGACATGATAAAATCGGTTATGTTTACAAATTACATTAGAATTAAAATTGAATTAATTAAAAAAATTCATATTTTTTAAATTAGGAGAATTAATTATCCCTAAAAATCCAAAAATTTTCTTTTATAATTGTAGTTAATTGTCCAAAATACCCTTTGGCTAAAATTTGTGTGATTATATGGTACATGCTATCCCATTTTAATATCATACACTCTCAAATCATGTCCATTGATTATTTCCATCCGTTGGTCCAGATCTATGAATTCTAGCACAAAATAGTTACTAAAAACAAAATAACCTAACCCTATATATATATATATATATATATATATATATATATATATATATATATATATATATATATATATATGGACAAAAGAATACACTTACAAATATGAAATGGAAGGATTTATATATATCCAACCTGATTCAGAGTCAACATGTGTCATAATCAAAGTCCGCCTAGAACAAATATAATCTTGTTTGACTAACAATGCTTCCTACAAATATGTAATAGATAGACATGAACTTCAAGTTTCTAATGATGATATTTTTAAATTGAAAGAGTGAACATATATGGGACGCTATATAATGTTAGATTAATGATATGAGTTATGTCAGGTGTGTGATTCCTAAGTTTCTTAAAGTCTGAGAAACTTTTTCAAAGCTAAATATATTAACAAAAAAAATAATGCTTGCCAGAAGGATAACGAAATGATTACCTTCTATGCAACTCAACAAGAGTCCCCATAAGTCCTTAGTATTTGCATCATTCCAACCTAGAAATTGTTAAAAAGAAATATCAAAAGGATAGATTTTTCGTTCACATAATGCCTACATGGTACGACAATTTTTACTCCACATATTACCCTAAATTTTCTTAGTATTAAGTGAGTACTAAAAATGGGAAATTTTATTAGGCTATGTTTGACATGCTACAACTAGCTTATTTTTCGAGTTATTTTTTTAAGTTGTCAAGTTTGGCAAGTCGAAAATCGGCTTAAAAACCAGCTTTTTAGAGTGCTACTTGGACTAGTTTTTCATGAGTTTTTTTTAATATTTTCTCAATATACACTTCATTAATTATAAAGATAACATTTTTCTAAATTCCCTTTTATGTAATTTTATATATTCCAGCTAAGTTATATGTGTGTACATTCCCATCTATGTCGTTCTTCTTCTTGAAGAGCCATTTGCACCCGACCGTCTTACGACCTAGTACATTGTCAAACGAGTTCCAAACTTGATTGTCATACATGGACTGAATCTCGTTGTCCATCACCTCTTTCAATTTAGCAGACTCGGGGCCTGTCATGGCTTCCTTGTTGCTATTAGTGTAACATTCATGATATTAAATAAATAAATATGTAAGGGTTAATATGAGTAGAAACCCTAAAATCATTAATAATTTAGCAAGATGCTGGTTTCAAGGAGTTAATCGTCAAATTTTAGAAAATGGGGGTCAAAAGCGTAAGTTCCAAATTGGTTTTGTGAATACTTATGCAGGCGGGGCTGCAATTGGTAATAATTTATAGAAAAGGGGCTGCATGGTAATTTTAGGCTTATTATGAAATGAAATTATGGAATAAGGGGCAAAAGTGTAAATGATGGATTAAAGTCAAAGGAAATCTAGTGAGGAGGGACTGCTCTTGTAAAAAGATTGAAGGTTTGAAAGTGAAGTACGGGTTTTACCCGACACTCTTTCCTCGTCCCATAACCCTCAACCTAGAAGTGTATACTACAGCCACAACCCTCATGACAGCCTCAAAGCCACTACCTCCTTCCTGTTCACTTTTCCGATCAAATGAGGCCACCAAGCGGCTACCTTGCCATTGTAACGCCGCCACAACACCACTACCGGTCGAAGACGTCATGGGCGGCTGGAAGGGCCGCCAAGATGGGAGCCATTGGTAAGTCACCGCAAACCACCTTCTTTTCTCTCTCTCGCTGTTTCTGTGAGTACGACACCAGAAGCGTCATGGATGACGCCGAAGGCCGTGGGGCTAATGTGTGTGTTTTTCCGACGACTCCTACCACCTAGGCGGTGACTGTATAGTTGCATCGAGTACTTCTTGATTTATGTGTTCAAGAGGATTATAAAGTGAGTTTCGCATGAAAATACCAACCATGGTGGCTGCTGCCGCGTCACCACCAACAGCCGCCATATGGTGGTGGTTTTGGGTATTTGTTATGATGATTATGAGTATGTCTTGTGTACTGGGACTTGTGTTAGCATTTTTGGTGGAGGGATTGAGGGGAAAACCACCACCACCACCGCGAGGTGGTGGCTGCCGCCGTGAGCTGCCACTGACTACCACTACCTGAGGCGGTAGTGGGTGGTGCTTGGCATAGTGAACCCTAATCGGCCCAAATGGTTCATTTGGACTAGTTGGATGGAAAATTGGGTTAGGAAACCCTAATTTTGCGTCTGTTGGTTTAGACGTATTAGGACCCACGTTTGGACCAGTGGACTAAAGTTATGATTCATGCCGATTCCGTTGTATGATAGTTTAGTAGAATAATGGACTTAATGGGTTAAGTGAGAATACTTAACCCTAATTGTCTTCTCATTATACTTAACACTATTGACCGGAGGGTCTTAGTACATTATTGATCGGAAGGTCTCAGTGTAACACCGTAAATTTCCAAAACAATTTTTTGCATTTATAATAACATAATTCATTTGTAAATCATAAAAACATCATTGTTTGAAACTCAATTTATAACATATAACAATCCCAAGATCTCATAACATAAAAATCCCGTGTGTGTACAGATCAAGCCGGCGCCTTCCCACGATCCTCACTAGTGCCTGAAACACATAACACAAAACACTGTAAGCACAAAGCTTAGTGAGTTTCCCAAAATACCACATATAACACATATTAGCCACTCGAGGCTATAACTATGTGGGTCCGTGCACCCAAACTCTGTGAACCCTCAGGTTCTAACTCTGCAAGCATGCACAACATAAATCACATAGAAGAATGCAGTGCAACAACAATATATATATATATATATATATATATATATATATATATATATATCACATAACTCTATTTACCTACTCAAGGTAAAGTATAGTGAGAAGACTCACCTTGCGTATCTCGGTAAATATTTGTCTCGGAATAAATGTGATCTAGCCTCCGCCTAATCACACAAAGTAATAGATTTCATAAATACAACTGAACTCAACCCTAAAGGTCAACAAGGTCAACGGTCAACTTTGACCGGACTCAGCGAGTGCACTAGGGCGACTCGGCGAGTCTATACGTGTCCACTGACTCCCTTGGATCCTCTGTTGACACGCCGAGCACTTCTTTGACTCGACGAGTTTCACCTGGCATAAATCGCGGGGCCACCACGACTCAACTCGATGAGTCTCAAGAACAACTCGGTGAGTTCTGGCTTGACTCAGTCCCCCCTGACTTTCCTTGACTCACTGAGTCGACCCCTCAACTCGACAAGACCACTCGCTGAGTGGTCACGGGCAAACTTCATGCTACTCGCCGAGTCTGTTCCTCAGACTCGGAGAGTCCATGCCATGCATAAACTCAAACTCACTTCTGAGGCCAGTTCTGTTCCATACAATCATATATCTGGCCTCCCCAAGCATGATAATCACGTAAAGTCCAAACCTTGGTGCTCAAACAACAACTATTTGCTCCTAAATGATGTTTTAGCCACATATCTCATTACTCTAGGTCAAAACTCCCATGAATCCTCATAAAGTTTAAGGAATAAAGCTTCTTTGGACCTCTATGGATCCCATCTCAAGCCTCATCACAAATAGGGATGAAATGGACATCAAATCTAACCAACAAAGGGGTCAAGAAACCCCATGTAGTATTTTGAGAAAGTCTTGGAGCCTCCTAGCATGTTGTTGTAACACCGTAAATTTCAAAACAAAATTTTCAATTTTTATAAAAACATAATTCACTTAATATTCATAAAACACCCATGTTTGAAATTCAATCCAAGTAATAACAAAAATCCCAAGATCTCATAATCATAAAATCCCATGTATGTGTACTGATCAAGCCGGCGCCTTCCCATGGTTGTCACTAGTACCTGAAACAAATAACACCAAACACTGTAAGCATAAAGCTTAGTGAGTTCCCCAAAATACCACATATAACACATATTAGCCACTCGAGGCTATAACTCTGTGGGTCCGTGCACCCAAACTCTGTGAACCCTCAGGTTCTAACTCTGTAAACATGCACAGCATAAATCACAAAGAATAATGCAGCGCAACACATAACACATATATAGCATACAAGCACTGTATCACATAACTCTAGTTACCTACTCAAGGTAAAGTATAGTGAGAAGACTCACCTCGTGTATCTCGATAGCTCGCAAATCCCTAAACCCACTCGTGCTCGATCCCCTGAGCTCTCCTATAATACAATACATCTCTAATTAACATTTTCACAACTAAGGTTGACTAACCCCACTAAGTCAACACATGTCATCTTTGGTCAACGGCCAACGGTCAACTTTGACCGGACTCGGCGAGTACATTAGAGCGACTCGGCGAGTCTACACATGTTCGCTAACTCCCTCGGATTCTCTCTTGGCACGTCGAGTACTCCCCTGACTCGATAAGTTCCACCTGGCATGAATCGCGGGGCCACCGCGACTCAACTTGCCGAGTCTCAAAACAACTCGGCGAGTTCCAGTTTAACTCAGTCCACCGTCAACCCTCTCTGACTCTCCCTGACTCACTGAGTTAACTCCTTAACTCGGCAAGACCACTCGCTGAGTGGTTATGGACAATCTTCATGCTACTCGCCGAGTCTGTTCTTCGGACTCGGCGAGTCTATGCCATGCATGAACTTAAACTTACTCCTGAGGTCAGATCCGTTCCAATAACTCCTAGATCCAGTCCTTCCAAGCACATTCATCACGTAAAGTCACAATCTTGGTGCTCATGCAAAGGTCCAAAGGCCTTATTTGATGATATGGTCTCTAGAATGCTATTCTAAGCTTATGGCCTCCATTAACACTCATAAAGCTTGAGGGAAAAGGGTCTCTGGACCTCTTTGGGTCCAGATCTAAAGCACCAACACAAGAAGGGGCCAATTACTCCATGGATCTCTCCACAAAGAAACCCTAACTCTATGATTCACATCAAGGACTGAGAAAGGAACGAATGGATACCTCAAATGAAGTCTCTGAGCTCAAAAATCACTGGATTAGCACCTTCTTTGGTCTCCTCTTGCCTTGATCCTCTTCTATGTGCAAAAACACCCATAAATAGTCAAGGATCTTCCTCTTCTCTCTCACAAAGCGCTCACAGACTCTTTAGGGTTCTCTCTGGGATTGGTGGCCGCAAATGACGGCCATAAGCCCCCTTAAATAGGTCTCATACCCTGGAAATTAGGGTTTCATTAAACAGCGTGGACTCGCCGAGTCCATTCCTTGGACTCGCCGACTCCGGACGCGAACCCGCATCCAAACCACGATCCTACTCGGCGAGTTTGAGCTCCAACTCGCCGAGTCCACTCACAATTCTCCAAAAATACAATAATAATAAATACCTGGGAATCCGGGCTATTACAATTCTCCCCCACTAGAACTAGACTTCGCCCTCGAAGTCTCGCTCTGCAAATAACTCTGGATGCTGCTCGCGCATCTCATGCTCCGGCTCCCAAGTCATCTCGGACCCCTTCCGATGTTGCCACTGAACCAAAACCAAGTGCACCTCCTTGTTCCTCAGAACTTTAATTTTGCGATCTCTGATTGCCACTGGTCTCTCAGCATAATTCAGGCTCGCATCCACCTGAATATCCTCTAATGGAACCACTGCCGACTCATCGACTATACACTTCCGCAATTACGACACATGGAAAGTGTCGTGAATCTGCCCCAACTCTGCTGGAAAATCCAAACGATAGGCTACCCTGCCTACCCTCGCGACCACCCGAAAAGGACCAATATATCGGGACCCCAACTTGCCCCTCTTCCTGAATCGAATCACTCCTTTCCAAGGAGAGACCTTCAAGAGCACAAGGTCGCCGACCTGAAACTCAAGCTCGGACCGGCGTCTGTCCGCATAACTCTTCTGACGACTCTGAGCGGTCAACAACCTCTGTCTGACCTGCTGGATCTGCTCTGTCGTCTGAAGCACTATCTCAGTACTGCCCATAACACTTTGTCCAACCTCTCCCCAGCAAATGGGGGTCCGACACCTCCTCCCATACAACAGCTCAAAGGGTGGCATACCAATGCTCGAATGATGGCTGTTGTTGTAAGAAAACTCTGCCAAGGGCAAGTACGTATCCCAAATCCCCCCGAAATCTAACACACATGCCCGAAGCATGTCCTCGAACGTCTGAATCGTCCGCTCACTCTGTCCGTCTATCTGGGGGTGATATGCGGTACTAAAATGCAGCCTAGTACCCAGCTCCTCATGAAACTTCTTCCAGAATCTGGAAGTGAAACGTACATCCCGGTCTGAGACAATCGAGATCGGCACCCCATGCCGAGATACCACTTCCCTCATGTACATCTCTGCTAACTTCTCTGCGGAAGAACTCTCGCTGATAGCAAGGAAGTAAGCGCTCTTCGTCAACCTGTCCACAATCACCCAAATTGCATCAACTCCCCTAGCAGTCTTTGGCAATTTGGTGATAAAATCCATGGTGATCTGTTCCTACTTCCATTCAGGAACCTCCAATGGCTGCAACTTACCATGCGGTCTCTGGTGTTCGGCCTTAATCCTACGGCAGGTTAAGCACCTCTCAACAAACCACGCAACATCCCTCTTCATACAGGGCCGCCAATACTCCTTCCTCAAATCCAAATACATCTTAGTGGCCCCAGGATGGATCGAGAATTTCGACCGATGAGCCTCTTCCATCAAAATGGTACACGTTCCTCCCACAAACGGTACCCAAATACGCCCCTGAAATGTCATAAGCCCCCGACCATCGGTAACGAACTCCGATACCAACCCAACAACTCGCTCTCTCTTTTGGTTCTCCGACCTCACTGCCTCAGCCTGTGCTCCCCGAATGGTGTCCAACACTAGAGCCATCGCGGTCAATCGCAGACATACGTCTAGCAACGGGGCGCTCTCCACCCTGCGACTCAGGGCGTCGGCTACCACATTAGCCTTGCCCGGATGGTACAGGATCTCACAATCATAATCCTTAACCACATCCAACCACCTTCTCTCCCGCATATTTAGGTTGGGTTGATCCATCAAATACTTCAAACTCTTATGGTCTGTGTATATCGTACACCGAACCCCATACAGGTAGTGACGCCAAATCTTGAGAGCGAACACCACTGCCCCCAACTCTAGATCATGGGTGGGATATCTCGTCTCA
Organism: Lactuca saligna; assembly: GCF_052625555.1. NCBI lineage: Eukaryota > Viridiplantae > Streptophyta > Magnoliopsida > Asterales > Asteraceae > Lactuca > Lactuca saligna. Next base: position 33,737,107 of record NC_136424.1, read on the forward strand.
TGAGGCTTCAACTGCCTCGATGCATATGCTATCACATGCCCTCTCTGCATCAGCACCGCTCCCAACCCCAAGATCGATGCATCATAATATACAACAAAGTCCTCCATTCCCTCCGGGAGGGCCAATAGCGGGGCCTCGCAAAACCTTTGGCGAAGCGTCTCAAAGGAGGCCTGCTGCTCGGGGCCCCATGAAAAAGCGACACCCTTCTGGGTCAACCTAGTGAGTGGCACTACGATCTTAGAGAAATCCCTGATAAATCTCCGATAATAACCGGCCAACCCTAGAAAACTCCTGATCTCGGAGGGTGACCTCGACACCTCCCAACTCATCACCACCTCAACTTTGGCCGGGTCGACCAATATCCCTTCCTGGTTAACAAGATGTCCCAGGAACTGGACCTCTCGCAACCATAAATCACACTTGGAGAATTTGGCATAAAGCCTCTCCGATCTCAGAACTCCGAGGATCTCCCTCAAATGCTCCTCATGCTGCTCTCTAGATCTCGAATATACCAAAATGTCATCAATGAATACAATCACCGACCGATCCGACATCGGCCTGCACACCCGGTTCGTGAGATCCATGAACACTGTCGGGGCATTGGTGAGTACGAAAGGCATCACCACAAACTCATAATGCCCATAACGCGTCCTAAACGCTGTCTTCTGGATGTCCTCATCTCGCACCCTCACATGATGGTAACAAGACCTCAAATCGATCTTGGAGAACCAAGATGCTCCCTGCAACTGGTCGAACAAATCGTCGATCCTCGGCAACGGGTAACGGTTCTTGACCGTCGGCTTGTTCAACTCCCGGTAATCAATGCACATCCGGTGTGAACCGTCCTTCTTCTTGACAAACAGAATAGGCGCTCCCCACGGCGAGCTGCTCGGCCAAATAAATCCCTTTCCCAGCAGCTCTTAAAGCTACGAGGATAACTCTTGCATCTCTGGAGGTGCAAGGCGATAAGGCACCTTAGCGATAGGTGCGGCCCCGGAACCAGATCGATACTGAACTCTACTTGCCTCACGGGAGGTACACCCGGCAACTCCTCTAGAAAGACATCCGGGAACTCACGTACTATAGAAACCTCCTCTACTGACCTCGGCCTCTCGGAATCAACCCGCGTATCCGACACGTACGCCACAAAACCCTTACAGCCCTGCTGTAGACACTGCCTCACCCTAGCGGCCGAACAAAACGCTGATCCAGAATGGGTACCCTCTCCGTACACTGTAAGAACTTGTTGGGTTTTTAGCATTCTAACACTTCCTAAGTGTACATGCATGTCACACCCCGCTAAAGCGGAAACGCAAGGTATGACAGCGATAACGGTTTCATTGCAAAAGATAAAGATACATCACCATAGCAGTATTTAAAAGTTTACAACCCATAGCTTCAAAAGAACAAAATACAAGTTTTTCAAAATAACATTGTTCAAAATATAGCTTCATAATAGCTTCAACACGATGCAGCATGCTCTATGATGATGAATCTTTACATCCACTTACTATTTATTTCCTGAAAAAGCATGTAAAACGAGCGTCAACTATGAAAATAGTTGGTGAGTATCACAAGTTTATAAAATCGAGCGTACAATAAGGCTTTTCGTAAATACAAGTACATTGCTTCAATGATAAACAAGTTGATTGCTATTAATGAATACAAGTTTATTGCTATAACGAGAAACGAGTTTGTATGTGTATGAGCAAACAATGAGTCTCAACCAAACCTATGACTGAAGCCCTATCGAGATCTATGCTTATCGTTCCATAGATGAATATGGTATCATGCACTCCAGCGATTCGGGCGAGTGAGGAGTTGTCAATTCCTAATAGCGCTATCCATAACGACCATTGGCTCAAAGAGTTAATGGTTAGAGATAAGGGAAGGGCCTTTGTACGATAAGTTCTCATGTTCCGTGTTGCATAGACATACATAAAGAAACATAGCAATACAATAGCAATCATGTTTGATACAATTCAATTTAAGTACAACATGCAAACAATAGTTTTTCTGGACATGCTTTTCCACCCCAAAACATAAAAAAACGAAAATAGGGGAGTGCGTGAATACTCACGATGTTTTGTGTAGACACAAGCGGTACTTCGGGATGCACCAACGTCTTACTACCGGGATCCTACGACACCAAACACACGCACTAGTGAGTTTCCATGTCGATATCTAATGCTAATATACTAAACTCTACATATAGGGAAATGCCAATTTATGTTTTAGTATTGGATTTATATCATTTTGTTACACTTTTTCTGATGTATTGAAATTTTACAAGTCGTGCGATTAATTACAACCTTGGAAGGTTAATTTTCCAAATTTTAAGTCTCAATAACAACATAAATTCACGAAAAATAGTATTCGAGGGATAAAAATTCTCAAACTTTTTATTTAACTGTTAATACACAACACTAAGCTGGGAAAATTATAAAAATGGATTTCCAAGCTGTTTAATTATATTTTATAATTTTTGAGCATTTATTTCAATAAAAATTGAAATAAATAGTAAACAGTTTCCAAAATTACCCAAACTTTTTATTTAATTGTTATTATACATAAATAGGCTGGGAAAAATATAAAATATATTTTTCAGTGGTTATTTGTATTTTTCCTTGTTTTATTTCTTTAAATAGTCATTAATTAAAGAAATATTATTAAACAGTTAAAATAAATTACCATAAATTTTTGTAACATCATTTACAGTATAAATATCTTGGGAAAAATATCAAAAGTGGTTTTCATAATGTATAAACTGGTTTTGGGTATTTATGTATATTTAAGTGAATTTTAGTGCAATTAACTTTAGAAAATAAGGGAAAAATAGTTTACAATGGAGAAAAATATTCAAAATTTTTATGTAACCTCCTACTATATAATATGATATCCTGGCAAATTTTCATGAATTTTGGATAATCAGAACTATTTTTCCCATTTTTAAGCCATTATAATTACCAAAAATTGGGAAAAATAGCTAGACATGATGAAAAATCTTGAAATTATTTTCTTGAGTCACCCATCACAAGTAAGGTATGCGAAAATTGTTAGATACAATTTTCACATCCTAAAAAGTGGTTTTGTAATTTATCATGTCCTAAATAAAAGAAAATTTGAAATCATATGAAACAGTAACAAAAATTGCTGAAATTTGGTGAGGGGTCATTATTCCCCATAAGTATCATCCATGAATTTATTTAGGATTTATTGACCTCTGGAAGTATTTTATATGATTTATGCCCTTGGTTTTAGCAATAATTCTAATAAATCAAATAAATAACAAAAGCTCTTGAAATTTTCCAGATTATCTCATGCATGCAAGGGCTTTCAAAAGTAAAAATGTTAAGAATGTATTCAGAAGAGAAATGAGGGTAATGATTCCAAACAATTTAAGAAAAGTTGCATGCAATAATGCATGAAGTGTAGATGTGGCTGAGGTTCATGAATTTTTGTAGCCCATTCAGTGAGGTTTTAAGCCACGAAATTTCAACCATAACTCACTAGATATGTTAAGTTTCTAAGGTATTTTTCCTAAGATTTATGGTTGGGTTTAAGACCATTGTTTAAGCAAGATAAAAATAGTGATCACAGAAAAAGAGCTGTATGCGCAACCTTTTTGTAAAATCTGCCAAAAATCGGATATTTAATATTTTACAGTAAGACCAGTTGGGTTTGAAAGTTAACTCGTGGAACTAACCAATACAAAAAGAATATCATGATTTGGTTAAAAAATGACTGAGTTATGACTGTTCAAAGTCGAACAAAATAATCTGGCAGATTGCATGTTTGCTTGTGTGCATTTTTAGGGTATTTCAATAAGAACATCATGCATGTCCTTGGTAAGATCCGATTTCTAACACATGCATGGAATGAATGAGGATTCAATATGTACTAGAAATGGTTTAAATGCTTTTGGTCATGCATGAACATAAAAGAGATGGAGAAGAACATGAAATATTAGATTTTGATGTCACATGATCATATGTGCATCTTTTTCACTCCTTGCATGGGTTTGATCCCGGATTTTCACCATTTCAAACACATGCATTGTGTTATGGTGAGAATCTACAAACCACAAGGGGAGAATAAAGATTTCTAGCCATGGAAAGGCATAGAATCCTAAAAGAAGAGAAAACTAAGAAGGAAAAGAAGTAGAATCATCAAACTATGGAAGAAGATGATGTTGTTTACCTTGGTTATGATCTTGAGAGAAGTAAGAACACTTCAAGGTCTTCAAAGTCTTGAAATTTGGCAGAGAAATGAGAGAAATTTCGTGAGTTTAGAGAGAGAGAGGAAGAGGGTGAAGTGTGTGAAGAGAGTGAAGTGAGAAGAGTGAAGAGAGAAGAGGTGGAGTGTGGGTTTGAGTTTAATCATGAGTTTTGGGAAGAGAGTGCATGGGGAGAGGGGAGATGGCCAGATTTTTGAGGCATTAAAGCCTCCTCTCTCCTAAATTCAAATTTTTATAAAAAATCCCTCCTTAATTTTTATAAAAATCTAATTTTTATAAAAATCTAATTTTTATAAAAGTGATTCTTTAAGCAATTTTTGATTTATTTAAAAATCTTGTTTTTAACTAATAAATTATGATTAATACTTGTAATTTATATTTCTATTTCATTGGTATAATCCATAATTTGATTAATAAAATTTGATATTAGAAAGTTTATAGCCAAATTTTATAAAGTTTTTAAGCTTTAAGATTTATAAATTTGGATTTTTGGCTGTTTAGAGTTTTTGGAACATTGATTGATATTCAACAACATGTTGAAGTATAATTAGAATGTTTTAATTTATTTTTAGAGTTTTATACCCTATTTCAATTATAACAAAGCTTGAAGCTTTATTCTAATTATAGTATTGGCATTTCCTATTGTAGCTAAGCAACTTACTAGAATTGTAAGTATCAAGTATATTAGTCCTAGACCTTAGTTGGATCCTAGTTTATGCAAGATTTTTGACCTAATTTATACTACTAGGTCATGACATGTTGTGCATGAATGGTTATTATAAAGATGCATGAGTCCAAGAATGACCTGAATTGGCAGTTGTCACAGTATATCCCACTTAAAAAGAATTTCGTCCCGAAATTCATTCTATATCATCGCTTGTCATCGCATGGGAATAGTTGCGGATACTTTTCCTTTATGTAATCCTCGCGCTCCCAGGTGTACTCCGGCCCGCGTTTTGAGTTCCATCGAACTTTCACAATCGGGATCTTACTCCGCTTAAGTTGTTTTACCTCCCTGTCAAGGATTTCTATCGGTTCCTCAACGAAGCTCAGCTTATCATTGATCTTAATTTCCTCCAGGGGTACTATTAATGTTTCGTCGGCTAGACATTTCTTAAGGTTGGAGACGTGGAATGTGTCGTGAATGGCGCTTAACTCTTGGGGCAATTGGAGTTTATACGCTACCGGACCAATCCTTTCAAGGATTTCAAAGGGTCCAACATATCTCGGGCTTAGTTTTCCTTTCTTACCAAAACGCACAAGCCCTTTCCAAGGCGACACTTTTAAAAGTACCTTGTCTCCTACTTGGAATTCTAATGGTTTTCGACGATTATCCGCATAACTTTTCTGACGATCTCTAGCAGCTTTAAGCTTATCTTTGATGATAGTAATCTTGTCAGATGTTTCCTGGATAAGTTCGACTCTAGTCAACTGTCTGTCACCGATTTCTGTCCAGCATAAGGGCGAACGACACTTGCGTCCATACAATGCTTCATATGGAGCACATTGGATACTCGTGTGGTAACTGTTATTGTAGGAAAACTCAATTAGGGGCAAATGAGTATCCCAATTTCCTTTGAACTCAATGACACACGCTCGTAGCATGTCTTCCAATGTTTGTATTGTTCTCTCTGTTTGCCCATCTGTCTGAGGGTGGTAAGCTGTGCTCAAATCTATCTTGGTTCCTAGTGCCCTCTGTAACATCCACCAAAATCGAGATGTAAAACGACTATCTCTATCAGAAATGATAGATAGGGGTACACCATGCAGAGAAACAATTTTGTCGATGTAGATTTGGGCCAATTTTTCCATCTTGAAATCTTCTCGAATAGGGAGAAAGTGAGCGGATTTCGTCAGTCGATCCACTATGACCCAAATTGAGTCGTGACCTCTAGCAGTTCTAGGGAGTTTGGTAACGAAATCCATAGATATTTGCTCCCATTTCCATTGGGGAATTTCAGGTTGTTAACCCTTGGAATCCAGACCCTGTCTTTAAAATAACGAACTCCATCAGGTTTGGTTTCAAATCTTTCTTCCAAACCATGTAAAGTTTCGCCTGGAAGATTTTCCTTGCATAACGCTTTCTCCTGGGCATTAATGATTTGAGATTTCAAGCTTGTCTGAATTACCATTCCCAAAGCTCTCACACGGGAAGGTTTCACTCTTACTTTCCTACTAAGAGCGTCGGCTACTACGTTAGCCTTTCCTGGGTGGTATCGTATCTCACAATCATAATCACTAAACAACTCTACCCATCTTCTCTGCCGCATGTTTAACATTTTCTGATCCAGGATATGCTGAAGGCTTTTGTGATCGGTATAAATGGTGCACTTGGTTCCGTACAAATAATGCCTCCATATCTTAAGGGCGAAAACTATTGCTCCTAGTTCTAGATCATGGGTGGTATAATTCTTCTCGTGCGGTTTGAGTTGTCTGGAAGCATACGCAATGACCCTATCTTTTTGCATTAGCACACATCCTAATCCTTGATGAGACGCATCACAATACACCACAAAGTTCTCTGATCCTTCTGGTAAAGCCAGAATTGGTGCATTGCACAGCTTGTTTTTCAGGATTTGAAACGCCTCTTCGTGTTTCTCTTCCCAGAGAAATTTTCTATCCTTTTGGGTCAAAGATGTTAATGGTTGAGCAATCCTAGAGAAATTCTCAATGAAGCGTCTGTAGTACCCAGCTAATCCTAGGAATTGTCGTATTTCTGTCGGGGTTTTGGGGGCCTCCCATTTCTTGATTGCCTCTATCTTAGCTGGATCTACATGGATTCCTCTTTCACCGATCACATGACCAAGAAAATGTACTTCCCGAATCCAAAATTCACACTTAGTGAACTTGGCATACAATTTTTGTTCCTTCAACAGCTCCAACACTAGCTTTAGATGTCTATTGTGATCTTCTTTGGTCCGCGAGTAAACAAGTATGTCATCGATAAAGACAATTATAAACCTGTCTAGGTATGGTCTACAGACCCTATTCATCAAATCCATGAATACAGCGGGTGCGTTCGTTAGTCCAAAAGGCATGACTAAGAATTCATAATGTCCATAACGGGTTCTAAACGCTGTCTTGTGAATGTCCTCTTCGTGAATTCTTAGCTGATGATACCCTGACCGAAGGTCGATTTTTGAGAAGTAGGAAGCGCCCTGCAACTGATCGAACAAGTCATCTATTCTAGGGAGGGGATATCGATTCTTGATTGTCAACTTGTTCAATTCTCTGTAATCAATGCACATTCGGAACGAACCATCTTTCTTTTTGACGAATAACACTGGGGCTCCCCAAGGTGAAGAACTTGGTCGAATAAACCCTTTGTCTAGAAGTTCTTGAAGTTGTCCGGATAGTTCTTGCATCTCGGATGGTGCAAGGCGATATGGTGCTTTTGCTACCGGTGCCGCTCCGGGAACTAAGTCTATCCGAAATTCGACCTGTCTATAAGGGGGTAGACCGGGCAATTCCTCCGGAAATACTTCGGGATAGTTTTGAACCACCGGAATCTCCTTGAGTTGCTTAGCTTCAGGTTCTCTTTCTAGCACATGGGCCATGCATGCAATACAATTCTTCTTCAGGTACTTGTGAACCTTCACGCTTGATACTATGTTTAAACTTCTTCCTGGCTTCTCACCGTGTATGATAAGGGTTTCTCCATTAGGGAGAGGCACTCTGATGACTTTCTCATAACAACCAATGTCTGCTCTATTTTTGGATAATCAATCCATCCCTACTATCACATCAAAACTACCTAGCTCTATAGGAATTAGGTCAATGCTAAAGAGTTTATCAGCTAAATTCAGAGTACAACCAGGAATTATATCACTAGCCCTAATTTCATACCCATCAGCAAGTTCAATAGCATATGCAATCCTCATCTTTACCGATTTCAAGCCAATTAACGGTCTAAATGCTAAAGAAACAAAACTCCTATCTGCTCCCGCATCGAATATTACTGATGCAAAATGGTTGTTCAGGAGGAACGTACCTGTTATCACTTCAGGGTTCTGACGAGCTTCTTCTGCACCAATCACAAAGGCTACACCTCTTGGCTGTCCAACTTGATTTCCTTGAAAGTTTTGCCTGGCTTGGCCTTGTCCATGGTTACCAGGTCCATTGTTCAGTTTAGGACATGCTCTACGGAGATGATCAATACTCCCGCACTCGTAACATGTCCTTTTTCCCTCCTTATTCACCTTACAATACTTCGAGTAATGGCCTGTTTGCTTACAGTTTTGGCACACCGGGCAAGCTCCCTTGTGATGGAAGTTACACTTATTGCACTTCGGAAGCGGCCCTGAGTACTGCTTTCGCTCCTGCACTTCTTGTCCTTGAGTTTTCACTGGTTCTTGCTCCTGGGCTCTTACCATAAAGTTTCTTGAGACTTTCTGCTTCCTCCCTGACTTGCCTCCATACTTCTTCTCTCCCTGATCTGCTGGCTTCCTCTTGCTACTAGAGCTTTCCTTTGTCAATGCTCCCATCCTTATCACATCACAATCAGGAACAGCCCACCAAACACATAATATGCTGTCATCGCATGACCTGCCTCTCGTCTAGCAGCACTAGCAGTGTTAGCAGTCTCCATCGAATGCTGATACAGGATTTCCATTCCTGCTAAAACTTCATCCAAAACTTCTCGATGCCCAGCTATCGCAGCGAGACTGTGACGTAGGCCTGCTGCTATCGACTGCAATCTCCGGGACTCCTCCGGGGTCATACCTGGCTGTCGGACAGGTATCCCTATGACTTGCTGAGGTGAGGATGCTCTTGGTCCTGCATCGCTGGGTCCTACCCCGCTAGGTCCTGCCGTGCCATGTCCTGCTGTGCTGGCGGGTATCCTTCCTGGAATGGGGACACTCTTCCTCGCTGTCCTCCGAATGCGAAGTCCATAGAGCGGTGGCTGTGGCAACACCGATGTCGGTGATGCCTCGCGTCGTTGACTCGGGGCGTTGTCATTGCTGATCTCCACCGAGTTCCCAGTATCTTCCGTATCCTCTGATGGGTCTTCTTCTATCGAGGCGGGGGGATTACGTCGAGGGATAACAGTGACGTAGCCGGATTCATCGGCTGAGGCGGTAGCGCGGGAAGATGACGATCTTGACATAGTGGACTGTGACATAGTTTCAATGAGATATGAAATAAATGACAATGCATGCCTATAATATGCAATGCTTACACACACCAAAATTAACCTTTTGAAATTTTTAAATAAGGTTTTCTCAAATATTTTTGTTGAACATATTCCCATTATAATTAGCTCAAGCTTTGTATAAATCTTTTCTTAATTAAACATAGGTGATCAGGCTATGTTTAATCAAGGTCCAATAATACAACTCCCAACCTAATTATACTTGTAATATGTTTGATGTAAAAGGAATTTCTTTGTAAGTTTTAGTTATAGGTTGTGTTTTCTTAAAGAAAAACCGATGTTCTCTATAACTTTAGCTCTGATACCACTTCTGTCACACCCCGCTAAAGCGGAAACGCAAGGTATGACAGCGATAACGGTTTCATTGCAAAAGATAAAGATACATCACCATAGCAGTATTTAAAAGTTTACAACCCATAGCTTCAAAAGAACAAAATACAAGTTTTTCAAAATAACATTGTTCAAAATATAGCTTCATAATAGCTTCAACACGATGCAGCATGCTCTATGATGATGAATCTTTACATCCACTTACTATTTATTTCCTGAAAAAGCATGTAAAACGAGCGTCAACTATGAAAATAGTTGGTGAGTATCACAAGTTTATAAAATCGAGCGTACAATAAGGCTTTTCGTAAATACAAGTACATTGCTTCAATGATAAACAAGTTGATTGCTATTAATGAATACAAGTTTATTGCTATAACGAGAAACGAGTTTGTATGTGTATGAGCAAACAATGAGTCTCAACCAAACCTATGACTGAAGCCCTATCGAGATCTATGCTTATCGTTCCATAGATGAATATGGTATCATGCACTCCAGCGATTCGGGCGAGTGAGGAGTTGTCAATTCCTAATAGCGCTATCCATAACGACCATTGGCTCAAAGAGTTAATGGTTAGAGATAAGGGAAGGGCCTTTGTACGATAAGTTCTCATGTTCCGTGTTGCATAGACATACATAAAGAAACATAGCAATACAATAGCAATCATGTTTGATACAATTCAATTTAAGTACAACATGCAAACAATAGTTTTTCTGGACATGCTTTTCCACCCCAAAACATAAAAAAACGAAAATAGGGGAGTGCGTGAATACTCACGATGTTTTGTGTAGACACAAGCGGTACTTCGGGATGCACCAACGTCTTACTACCGGGATCCTACGACACCAAACACACGCACTAGTGAGTTTCCATGTCGATATCTAATGCTAATATACTAAACTCTACATATAGGGAAATGCCAATTTATGTTTTAGTATTGGATTTATATCATTTTGTTACACTTTTTCTGATGTATTGAAATTTTACAAGTCGTGCGATTAATTACAACCTTGGAAGGTTAATTTTCCAAATTTTAAGTCTCAATAACAACATAAATTCACGAAAAATAGTATTCGAGGGATAAAAATTCTCAAACTTTTTATTTAACTGTTAATACACAACACTAAGCTGGGAAAATTATAAAAATGGATTTCCAAGCTGTTTAATTATATTTTATAATTTTTGAGCATTTATTTCAATAAAAATTGAAATAAATAGTAAACAGTTTCCAAAATTACCCAAACTTTTTATTTAATTGTTATTATACATAAATAGGCTGGGAAAAATATAAAATATATTTTTCAGTGGTTATTTGTATTTTTCCTTGTTTTATTTCTTTAAATAGTCATTAATTAAAGAAATATTATTAAACAGTTAAAATAAATTACCATAAATTTTTGTAACATCATTTACAGTATAAATATCTTGGGAAAAATATCAAAAGTGGTTTTCATAATGTATAAACTGGTTTTGGGTATTTATGTATATTTAAGTGAATTTTAGTGCAATTAACTTTAGAAAATAAGGGAAAAATAGTTTACAGTGGAGAAAAATATTCAAAATTTTTATGTAACCTCCTACTATATAATATGATATCCTGGCAAATTTTCATGAATTTTGGATAATCAGAACTATTTTTCCCATTTTTAAGCCATTATAATTACCAAAAATTGGGAAAAATAGCTAGACATGATGAAAAATCTTGAAATTATTTTCTTGAGTCACCCATCACAAGTAAGGTATGCGAAAATTGTTAGATACAATTTTCACATCCTAAAAAGTGGTTTTGTAATTTATCATGTCCTAAATAAAAGAAAATTTGAAATCATATGAAACAGTAACAAAAATTGCTGAAATTTGGTGAGGGGTCATTATTCCCCATAAGTATCATCCATGAATTTATTTAGGATTTATTGACCTCTGGAAGTATTTTATATGATTTATGCCCTTGGTTTTAGCAATAATTCTAATAAATCAAATAAATAACAAAAGCTCTTGAAATTTTCCAGATTATCTCATGCATGCAAGGGCTTTCAAAAGTAAAAATGTTAAGAATGTATTCAGAAGAGAAATGAGGGTAATGATTCCAAACAATTTAAGAAAAGTTGCATGCAATAATGCATGAAGTGTAGATGTGGCTGAGGTTCATGAATTTTTGTAGCCCATTCAGTGAGGTTTTAAGCCACGAAATTTCAACCATAACTCACTAGATATGTTAAGTTTCTAAGGTATTTTTCCTAAGATTTATGGTTGGGTTTAAGACCATTGTTTAAGCAAGATAAAAATAGTGATCACAGAAAAAGAGCTGTATGCGCAACCTTTTTGTAAAATCTGCCAAAAATCGGATATTTAATATTTTACAGTAAGACCAGTTGGGTTTGAAAGTTAACTCGTGGAACTAACCAATACAAAAAGAATATCATGATTTGGTTAAAAAATGACTGAGTTATGACTGTTCAAAGTCGAACAAAATAATCTGGCAGATTGCATGTTTGCTTGTGTGCATTTTTAGGGTATTTCAATAAGAACATCATGCATGTCCTTGGTAAGATCCGATTTCTAACACATGCATGGAATGAATGAGGATTCAATATGTACTAGAAATGGTTTAAATGCTTTTGGTCATGCATGAACATAAAAGAGATGGAGAAGAACATGAAATATTAGATTTTGATGTCACATGATCATATGTGCATCTTTTTCACTCCTTGCATGGGTTTGATCCCGGATTTTCACCATTTCAAACACATGCATTGTGTTATGGTGAGAATCTACAAACCACAAGGGGAGAATAAAGATTTCTAGCCATGGAAAGGCATAGAATCCTAAAAGAAGAGAAAACTAAGAAGGAAAAGAAGTAGAATCATCAAACTATGGAAGAAGATGATGTTGTTTACCTTGGTTATGATCTTGAGAGAAGTAAGAACACTTCAAGGTCTTCAAAGTCTTGAAATTTGGCAGAGAAATGAGAGAAATTTCGTGAGTTTAGAGAGAGAGAGGAAGAGGGTGAAGTGTGTGAAGAGAGTGAAGTGAGAAGAGTGAAGAGAGAAGAGGTGGAGTGTGGGTTTGAGTTTAATCATGAGTTTTGGGAAGAGAGTGCATGGGGAGAGGGGAGATGGCCAGATTTTTGAGGCATTAAAGCCTCCTCTCTCCTAAATTCAAATTTTTATAAAAAATCCCTCCTTAATTTTTATAAAAATCTAATTTTTATAAAAATCTAATTTTTATAAAAGTGATTCTTTAAGCAATTTTTGATTTATTTAAAAATCTTGTTTTTAACTAATAAATTATGATTAATACTTGTAATTTATATTTCTATTTCATTGGTATAATCCATAATTTGATTAATAAAATTTGATATTAGAAAGTTTATAGCCAAATTTTATAAAGTTTTTAAGCTTTAAGATTTATAAATTTGGATTTTTGGCTGTTTAGAGTTTTTGGAACATTGATTGATATTCAACAACATGTTGAAGTATAATTAGAATGTTTTAATTTATTTTTAGAGTTTTATACCCTATTTCAATTATAACAAAGCTTGAAGCTTTATTCTAATTATAGTATTGGCATTTCCTATTGTAGCTAAGCAACTTACTAGAATTGTAAGTATCAAGTATATTAGTCCTAGACCTTAGTTGGATCCTAGTTTATGCAAGATTTTTGACCTAATTTATACTACTAGGTCATGACATGTTGTGCATGAATGGTTATTATAAAGATGCATGAGTCCAAGAATGACCTGAATTGGCAGTTGTCACAATGCATCCCTAATAAACCTTGGATCTATGTTTGTCTAAGATACATGCAAATAATTAATTTTCCAAGGTTTATATCCTAGCTAGCATGACATGGGGAACATGAATCAAATAAAGCTAGAAGAAATACTTACCTTGAAGTTGTAGTTGATTGCTTGGAGTTTTTGAGCCTAGCACCAATAGTGTGGATGCCTCAAGTGGAAATCACAAATCACCACAAACTTGGAACTTTGAGAGAATAGTCACTACTATCTTGAAATTTTCCCTCACCTCAATAAGTGTAAACTAGTCTCATTTCAAGAACCAAAGCCTCCTTTATATAGTGTGGAGGATTAGGGTTACATCCCCAAAACCCATGTCTCTTCATTTCCATGAGATCCATGGGTTAAAGCTCCATGGAGTATCCATGGACTTTTCCATGCAAGCCTAGCCCATTCCAAATAAGCTTTAGCCCACACTATATAAATATAGAAGCCCATATTTAATTAGTAATATATTTGATCTCTAAATTAATCCTAGATTAATTATAGATCACTACTAATTAAATAATATGATCTTATATTAATATATTAGAACTTATAATATATTAATAAATCATAACTTGTACTATTCTCAAATATTATCCATAAATTGTTCGGGTGAAGTGCAACCCAAATGGACCATGCCGGGTCGGATCAAGTACATACCAAATAGAGTTATGAGCTTAGACACTATATCCAACAGTCTCCCACTTGGATAAGTCTAATAACTATAGTTGCAAGTATGACTTCAAGAACCAATCAGCAATTGTAGCTCTTTAAACTCTGTTGAACTAGAACGCGCCATTTAAGATAAGTGATCATATAATCCTCTGTTCTAGATATCAGCCGGACAAATACATGGAACATGGTCTTGCTTATTGTCCAGCATTTTTTTCCTGATTTCCAATTTGTTTGACATAGAACTTAACTGAACACATTAATTTAGTTCTGACCGGGCCCGGTACATAGGTCAAAACAAAATCATCGAGGGGCCCAGATATCAGCTTCTAATCCAAGAAGGAACAGATAAACTTCGACTCATATGTTTGTTCTACCATTCATTGAATTACACACAAAAGCACGTTTTATAACATCGAGTTACCAATGCGTTTTCGTACAATCAATGCATAACCAACTTGTAAGTAACAAATCATATCTCTAGGTTTGAAGACTTATATGATATTACCGTCTCACGATCACTCGAGATAGAATTCCATGAAGTGATTCCAGTAAGCGTGGGTTGAGTCCAATGCTCAGAACTTATGAGCACTCATGATTGTTGTAGCCATGTCCAACACCTTAGACCTCTGCAACCAATCATGACAGTCTTGATTCATACCTACTTCCGACATATGACCGACTGTGGAGGTTTGAATAATATGATATACCAAACATAATTATTCTGGAAGTCAAAACATGCAAAAAGAAATAAAGTAAACGATCGAAAAGAGATAGCAACACTTTGCTCATAAATAAAACACCTATTATTCATCATCAAATGTTAATTACACTTTACAAATTTCATAATTTATCTAACTACTAAAACTTATATCATCCTTCAGCCCTATGCTCCGAGCATGCTGGAGATGCTTAACCCTACTCAGTCCCTTCGTGAGGGGATCTGCTGGGTTCTCATCCAATGATACCCTCTTCGCCACGAGGATTCCTTCTTCTATTCGATGTCTGATGAAGTGATATTTTCTGTCAATGTGTCTGAATCTCCCATGATCTCTTGGTTCCTTGGCTAAGGCAACCGCACTATTGCTGTCACAGAAAATCTCCATCGGCTCTTTTATAGCTGGTACAACTCCAAGGTCTTCGATGAAGTTCTTTAGCCATATAGCCTCCTTTGCTGCCTCGCTTGCTGCTATATACTCTGATTCACAAGTGGAATCAGCCAGTGTCTCCTGCTTGGAACTCTTCTAAGTGATTGCTCCTCCGTTTAAGGTAAAGACCCAGCCCGACTGAGAGCGGAAATCATCCCTATCAGTCTGGAAGCTAGCATCACTATACCCTACAACTCTCAAGTCATCACTCCCACCGAAGGTAAGGACCCAGTCCTTAGTCCTTCGCAGGTACTTGAGGATATTCTTTACCGCAGTCCAGTGTTCCTTGCCAGGGTTCCCCTGATACCTGCTAACCAAGCTCAAAGCAAAGGCTACATCAGGTCGAGTACACGTCATAGCATACATGATCGATCCTACAGCTGAAGCATAAGGTAGTCGACTCATTTCTGCTATCTCAGCCTCAGTACTAGGGCTTTGTGTCTTACTCAATATGGCATTACTCTGAATGGGTAACTCACCTTTCTTGGAGATATGCATGTTGAATCTTTTCAACACTTTATCCACATAGGTGCTTTGACTAAGTCCAATTAGTCTTTTACTCCTGTTTCTCAAAATCCTTATCCCTAGGATATAGGCAGCTTCACCAAGGTCCTTCATAGCGAAACACTTCCCAAGCCAGGACTTTACTTCCTACAGAGTTGGGATGTCATTTCCTATGAGTAGTATGTCGTCCACATACAGTACCAAAAAACTGACTATGCTCCCACTAGCCTTGATATAGACGCAAGATTCATCTTCACTCCTTGAAAAACCAAATTCCTTGACTTTCTCATCAAAGCAAAGATTCCACCTGCGAGGTGCCTGTTTCAATCCATAAATGGATTTCTCGAGTTTACACACTCTATTGGGGTACTCTGTACTGACAAAACCCTCTGGCTAACCTATGTAAACATCCTCAGCCAACTTTCCATTAAGGAAAGCGGTTTTGACATCCATTTGCCATATTTCATAATCATGAAATGCAGCAATGGCTAATAGAACCCTAATAGAATTTATCTTGGCCACTGGTGAAAAGGTTTCATCATAATCAACTCCCGGATTTTGACAATAACCTTTTGCAACCAGTCGTGCCTTATAAGTGTGTACATCACCATCCATGTCGGTCTTCTTCTTGAAGATCCATTTGCACCCTACAGTCTTACGACTGGGTACATTCTCAACCAAGTTCCAAACTTGATTATCATACATGGATTGTAACTCGCTATCCATAGCCTCTTTCCATTTAGCAGCCTCAGGGCCTGCCATGGCTTCCGTGTAGCTGTTAGGTTCATCCAGACCTACTAGTATCTCATCACTAATAAGTGTCTCACCTTCCGCAGTAATATGGAAACCATAATAATGCTCAGGTGCATTCCTAACTCTCGTGGAACGCCTCAGAGGTACAGGCACATCAACTAGCTCAACAGGAGTTTCCTCCTCAAGTTGAGAGCTAGGGTTCGAAGTTCCTTCACCACTTGACTCTTGAATTTCTTCAAGATCAATTTGCCTCCCACTGTTTCCTTGGCTTATAAATTCTCTCTCTCGAAAGACTCCACTTCTTGCTACAAAGACCACATTATCACTAGGTCTGTAGAAGAGGTAACAAAAGGATTGTTGTGGGTAGCCGATGAAAATACACCTCTCGCTTCGAGGTTCGAGCTTATCATGAGTCTCGCGTCTCACGAAGCCTCTAAGGCATCTCGTGAGGAGTTTTGGCAACTTTCTTTGTAGGGACTAGATTAAGAATACGGGCAGCAGTCTCTAAGGCATACCCCCAGAATGAGATTGGTAGTGTAGCTCGACTCATCATGGAACGAACCATATTTAACAAGGTTCGATTACGCCTCTCAGCTACACCATTCAACTGTGGTGTCCTGGGAGGTATCAATTGTGAGACAATCCCACATTCCCTAAGATAGTCGAGGAACTCTGAACTAAGATACTCACCACCTCGATCGGATCGAAGCATCTTAATGTTCCTGCCCAATTGATTCTCGACTTCTTGTTTAAATTCCTTAAACCTCTCGAAAGTCTCTGACTTATGCTTGATTAAGTAGACATATCCATATCTACTGTAATCATCAGTAAAAGTCAAATAATAACGATTAGCATCCCTTGTGGCATGTTTGAATGGTCCACACACCTCCGTGTGTACAAGGTCCAACAAACCTTCACCTCTCTCACAAGAACCTTTGAAGGGTGACTTTGTCATTTTTCCAAGTAAGCATGATTCGCAACTATCATCTGAATTTAGGTCAAACGACTCCAAAACTCCATCCTTTTGGAGTTGGCCTATGCGTTTCTTGCTTATATGTCCAAGACGACAATGCCATAATGATGCTTTCTCCAAGTTATTATTATTAGTAGAATCAATACACAAAACATTATTTCCTAAGTTATCTACAACATATACAGCTTCATACACACCATCACAGGGTAATGCTTTAAAATAAAAAACATTATTCAAGAAAGCATCAATAGAACCAACTTCATTATTAAATGAAAAGGTAAACCCTTGTTTGTACAATGCATGAAAGGAAATAATATTTCTTGCCATTCCTGGCGAATAACAACATTTATTCAAATCTAAACTAAACCCACTACTTAGCAATAAAGTATAAACTCCAATCTTGGTGACAGGTGAAGCTTTCCTATTCCCCATGATCAAGTTTATTCTTCCTTGCTCCATATTCTCACTTCTTCTTAGTCCCTGCAAGTCACAACAAATATGAATACCACAACCGGTATCAAGGACCCAAGATTTAGAATGTGGTGAGTTATTAGATAAGATAGTGTAAATACCTGTATGGTTGGGTTTAACTTTCCCATCCTTCACATCCTGTTGGTACTTTGGGCAGTTCCGCTTCCAATGAGCCTTTTCATGGCAATAGAAGCATTCAGCCTCTTTTGGGTCAGAAGAAGGAGTGATGAAACATTTCTTGGTTCCACTTGAAGAAGAGCCATCAAGGGTCCGAGCCTTGGTACCCTTCGAAGAGCTCTTCCTTTTCTTCCCTCGACTTTTCCCGATTGCCAAAACCGGAGTAGAGTTTGGAGTAGGAGTGTTAACAACCGACTTCCCCTTAAGACCTGTTTCTGCGGTCTTGAGAAGTCCCTAAAGTTTGCTGAGTGTGACCTCTTCCTTATTCATGTGATATGTCATGCGGAATTGATCATAGCACGATGGTAAGGAGTGCAAAATGATATCTATTGCAAGCTCCTCAGGGAAGTTCACATTAAGCTTCAACAATCGATCCACATACCTTTGCATTTTCTGCATGTGGCTCGTGACGGATTCCCCTTCCTTCATCATGGATGTTATCATGGAGTAGATGACTTCATACCTCTCTTGTCGTGCACTTTGATGGTATCTTTCCATCAAATCTTAGTGCATTTCATAAGGGTAGAAATCCTCATAATACTTTTGGAGTTCCGCTGTCATCGTGGCCATCATGATGCAAGCCACTTTCGTAGCATCCCTTTCATGTGCCTGAAAGTCAGCGATCTCCGGGGGAGTTGCAGTGGTCTCATCAATCTCCTTAAGCTCCTTGTCAAGGACATATTCTTTGTCCTCATAGCGGGTAATCATCATGATGTTTCTGATCCACTCAATGAAGTTGGATCCATCAAAAGCGACTTTCCCACACAAGTTCATAAGGGTA
Source organism: Lactuca saligna (assembly GCF_052625555.1). Classification (NCBI taxonomy): domain Eukaryota; kingdom Viridiplantae; phylum Streptophyta; class Magnoliopsida; order Asterales; family Asteraceae; genus Lactuca; species Lactuca saligna. The sequence goes on from NC_136424.1 coordinate 33,756,083, forward strand.
AAGGAGCCATTAGGATTAGAGCCAGAAGCAGCATTGTTTGAGGACATCTGAAAGAAGAGAACAATATTAGTTTAGATATTAAGAGAGTCCTTAATAAAACACCCAAATGTAATATTAAGGCTAGGATCCAATCACAATATATTATAACTTAGAAGAGGTATGCCGTAATCCAAGCTATAACATATTCGAAAGGTAGGTGAATGACGATTCACGAATTCCCACCACGAAAACCGAAATATTTAAATATTAGGTTTTTGATTGGTTCTTAGAAATTCCTAGATTCTTTGAGATTCAATGAACTTTTCAAAAGCATGTTTCAATCTCGAGTGTGCCCTCCAAGTTTTGTGTATGGGATGCCAAGGATTACAAAACGAGGTGTGAAGGAACCATATAAATCACTTGGTACCCTTAAAGTTTACCACTCAATCGATGTGCCGGTAAACCATACACGCTCCATCGATACTATAATAAACCTTAAGTCACCCTTTACCTACCTTGTTAAGTCCAAGTTAGTGTGCCGTTTAACCACACACGCTCCACCAATGACTTAAACAAAGTGTAAAGTGTCATTTCACGGATTAGCACCTTATTCACATTTTTCATAAAGTAACTAAGATTGGGAATTTAATAAAACATTTAGTTACTTTATAATATTCATCATACTTTAAATGAGAATTTATAAGTCCTTGTCTTACCCGTTCGGCTAACGACCCTCCACCAGTCAAGCAAGCGGTGGGTGAGAGTGGACACCCATTAAGTTGCCATTTTATAGGCAACAACCTTATACCCACCTTATAGATCGGCTTCATGAATGAGGCGTACTAGCGGTAAGACGACTTTGTTCTTATATATATATATATATATATATATATATATATATATATATATATATATATATATATATATATATATATATATGTATAATTATTAAATCATAATAATATAAGTATAAGGGTTGAATTTTAACTTTTAAAATTCTAAGGGTTGGAACTAAAGATTAACTTGGCTTTACTTGTCCCAAAACTTGAAGGCAAGTTTTATAAACTTTCAAAACTTTTCACTTCTTGTAACTTATGAGTTTAATAGAGTAATAAAATGAAGACTCTTCATTTTTCTAACTCTTGTGTTCTTTTAATGGTTTTTAATCCAAGTGACTTTTGGTTTTCCATAACTTGAGGACAAGTTATGGACTCCATTAAAACACATTATGATCAAAATTAATCTACCACATAGGTTCCAAATAATTCCTATGATCATCTAAACATCATAAGAACAAGAACATGAATATGAACACTTTCATGAATCAAAATCACACTTAAACTTTGTAATTTTGATAACTAGTTGTTGTAAATGAATTAGCAATGACATTACACCATCTAAAACAAGTTTTCAAGTACCAAAACAGTTTAGGGTAATGTTTCTAATCCATTTCCAGCAACTAAAGTCGAAAATCTGCACTCTGTCGACCCTACTCGCCGAGTGCATGAACCTACTTGACAAGTAGGTTCAAGATACAAGTGAACTCGATGAGTGCCCCCATGGACTCGCCGAGTCCAGCAGTCAGACATCAAGTTTTTCGACTTTTTCCAAAATATTGCAACAAGTATCAAACAAACAAGCCTAGGCTCTGATACCACTGTTGGTTTTTTAGCATTCTAACACTTCCTAAGTGTACATGCAACCCTAATAAACCTTGGATCTATGTTTGTCTAAGATACATGCAAATATTAATTTTCCAAGGTTTATATCCTAGCTAGCATGACATGGGGAACATGAATCAAATAAAGCTAGAAGAAATACTTACCTTGAAGTTGTAGTTGATTGCTTGGAGTTTTTGAGCCTAGCACCAATAGTGTGGATGCCTCAAGTGGAAATCACAAATCACCACAAACTTGGAACTTTGAGAGAATAGTCACTACTATCTTGAAATTTGCCCTCACCTCAACAAGTGTCAACTAGTCTCATTTCAAGAACAAAGCCTCCTTTATATAGTGTGGAGGATTAGGGTTACATCCCCAAAACCCATGTCTCTTCATTTCCATGAGATCCATGGGTTAAAGCTCCATGGAGTATCCATGGACTTTTCCATGCAAGCCTAGCCCATTCCAAATAAGCTTTAGCCCACACTATATAAATATAGAAGCCCATATTTAATTAGTAATATCTTTGATCTCTAAATTAATCCTATATTAATTATAGATCACTACTAATTAAATAATATGATCTTATATTAATATATTAGAACTTATAATATATTAATAAATCATAACTTGTACTATTCTCAAATATTATCCATAAATTGTTCGGGTGAAGTGCAACCCAAATGGACCATGTCGGGTTGGGTCAAGTACATACCAAATATAGTTATGAACTTAGACACTATATCCAACAGAACTCCCCCACTAGGGTCTCGTATGGTCACAAGTTGTCGCTCGCAGTCGATAACCGCACCGAACCTGCTCAACCAGTCCATGCCCACAATGACACAGACATCCCCCATGGCAATTGGAACCAAATCAATCGGGAACTCAACACCGAAAATCTCGAGTACGCACCCACGGATCACCTCCGTGGCATATATCACCCTCTCGTCAGCTATGGAAACTCTCAGAGGCCGACTCAGCGGCTCGCGACTAACACTGATGTGCTGACTAAAAGCCAAAGATACAAAAGACCGACTCGCACCCAAGTCAAATAACACCAAGGCAGGTACATAATTCACAAGAAAAGTACCTACATATAACATAATATAAGCATAATATCTCAACATTAAAATAAATATACGAAAGAATAAATACCAGCCACGACATCGGGCGCTGCGCGGACCTCTTCCACAGTCAACTGAAAAGCTCTCCTTCGTGCCCTTAGCGCCTCGGCCTTCATTAGCCGAATCTCGGTAGCTCTGATGGCGGCAGGGGCAGATCCCTGAGGCGCTCCCTGAGCGGATCCTCACAAATGTGGACACTCCGCCTTCCGGTGTCCGGTCTGGCTGCAATGGAAACACAGTGCAAACCCCTTGGGGCAGTCCTTGGCCATATGCCCCTTCTTGCCACACTTGTAGCAAGATCCAGCTCTACAAACTCCATCATGATCCTTGCCGCACATTCCACAAGTGCAGCCCTTCTGGCTCCCAGATTTGGGATCAGCGGGCTTGGCCCGCTTGGCTGCCTGCTGGGACTGTGTCGGTCGCCGATCCCTCCCCTGAGACTCAGCCTCCTCTCTAGCTTGAGTCTCCAGCTCGATCTCCCTCTTCCGAGCATTTTCCTGAAGCTCAGCAAATGTTCGGTACGAGGAGTTCGCCACAAACTCCGGAGAGTCTCGCCTCAGGATACTCAAATATCGGTTGATACATGCCTAGTCAGTGGACACGTGCTCAGGGTAGAACATTGCCCTCTCGTGGAACATCCTGGTTATCACCATAACATACTCAGTGCCCTGCTTGAGGGTCAGAAACTCCTGGGCCAAACGCTCCCTCTCCACCTAGGGAACGTACTCATTTCGGAACATGGCAGTGAGCCTCTCCCAGGTCACCACCGCAAGCTCAGCAGGCGTAAAGTGCGCCGTCACAAACTTCCACCAGTCCTTCGCTCCCAAGCGAAGCTAGTTCAGCGCGAACCGTACTCTCAAATGCTCAGGAGATGAGCAAGTGAAGAAACACCCTTCTATGTCAGAAATCCATCTCATAGCCGCCACTGAGTCCTGGGTCCCATCAAACTCTGGTGGTTTCGTGTTGTTGAACTCCCAGAACAGCAACGCATCACCACCCTGCGGCCTCACAGCAGCAACAGCTGCGGTGGCTGCTGCAACAGCAGCCTCAGAAAGAGCAGCATAACGCTCGTCGAAAGTCTCAATTAGCATGGTCTTAATAGACCCGAACATCTCCGGTATCTTTGCCCTGATGGCCGCAGCCACCTCCTCGTGGATGATCTGACGGATCTCCTCATCACTAGCCCCAATGCCCTCTGGCATATGACGTGTCCTCACCATGATCAACCTCTGAAATACAACATACGATAAATTAGAATCCATTCGAGCATACTCATACTCGACAACTCATCCCTCCTTGATCCTTGGCATTCCGAAGATTCTTACTTGGACCGTACACCACCCCGGTGCTTTCAGTAGTACGGGCCCAATACTACTGTCCACACCGTTTCAGTATACACCCCAAATCCTCCTCTTCGGATCCCAATTTCCAAGTACTCTATCACTCTCTAACAGATATCTCATAAGCTCCTCGCTGCTACCTATTCACTCTCAAGCATCTCATAGCAGCTCACCTCTCCCTAGGCTAAGGCATCACAAATCAGGGCTCTCTAGTCCTAATAGGAATACCTAGCCTACTCTAGCAAGATAATACATCATCTCAATTTCATAAACATATAATATAAGGGTATTTGGGAAATCACTGTTCGGGCGCTGACTAATCGTACACACGTTTCTTCTCTGAGTTTCTCTAAAAATCTTTTACTTTTAGAAAAATTTGGTTGTCTTTTGAAAATATTTTCCAAATCCTCAATTTGAGTTCAAATACTCCCGAAGGTGTACCCGAATCCCTCAAACCAAGGCTCTGATACCAACTTGAAACACTATAAATTTCAAAACAAAATTTTCAAATTTTATAAAAACATAATTCACTTAATATTCATAAAACACCCATGTTTGAAATTCAATCCAAGTAATACAAAAATCCCAAGATCTCATAATCATAAAATCCCATGCGTGTGTACTGATCAAGCCGGCGCCTTCCCATGGTTGTCACTAGTACCTGAAACAAAGAACACCAAACACTGTAAGCATAAAGCTTAGTGAGTTCCCCAAAATACCACATATAACACATATTAGCCACTCGAGGCTATAACTGTGTGGGTCCGTGCACCCAAACTCTGTGAACCCTCATGTTCTAACTCTGTAAATATGCACAGCATAAATCACAAAGAGTAATGCAGCGCAACACATAACACATATATAGCATACAAGCACTATATCACATAACTCTAGTTACCTACTCAAGGTAAAGTATAGTAAGAAGACTCACCTCTTGTATCTCGATAGCTCGCAAATCCCTGAACCCACTCGTGCTCGATCCCCCGAGCTATAATCCTCCTATAATACAATACATCTCTAATTAACATTTTCACAACTAAGGTTGACTAACCCCACTAAGTCAACACAGGTCATCTCTGGTCAACGGCCAACGGTCAACTTTGATCGGACTCGGCGAGTACATTAGAGCGACTCAGCGAGTCTACACGTGTTCGCTAACTCCCTCGGATTCTCTCTTGGCATGTCGAGTACTCCCCTGACTCGACGAGTTCCACCCGGCATGAATCGCGGGGCCACCGCGACTCAACTCGCCGAGTCTCAAAACAACTCGACAAGTTCCAGTTTGACTCAATCCACCCGTCAACCCTCTCTGACTCTCCCTGACTCACTGAGTTAACCCCTTAACTCGGCAAGACCACTCGCTGAGTGATTATGGACAATCTTCATGCTACTCGCTGAGTCTGTTCTTCGGACTCGGCGAGTCTATGCCTTGCATGAACTCAAACTCACTCCTGAGGTCAGATCCATTCCAATAACTCCTAGATCCAGTCCTTCCAAGCACATTCATCACGTAAAGTCACAATCTTGGTGCTCATGCAAAGGTCCAAAGGCCTTATTTGATGATATGGTCTCTAGAATGCTATTCTAAGCTCATGGCCTCCATTAACACTCATAAAGCTTGAGGGAAAAGGTTCTCTGGATCTCTTTAGGTCTAGATCTAAAGCACCAACACAAGAAGGGGCCAATTACTCCATGGATCTCTCCACAAAGAAACCCTAACTCTATGATTCACATCAAGGACTGAGAAAGGAACGAATGGATACCTCAAATGAAGTCTCTGAGCTCAGAAATCACTGGATTAGCACCTTCTTTGGTCTCCTCTTGCCTTGATCCTCTTTTATGTGCAAAAACACCCACAAATAGTCAAGGATCTTCCTCTTCTCTCTCACAAAGCGTTCACAGACTCTTTAGGGTTCTCTCTAGGGTTGGTGGCTGCAAATGACGGCCATAAGCCCCCTTAAATAGGTCTCATACCTCGGAAATTAGGGTTTCATTAAACAGCGTGGACTCGCCGAGTCCACTCCTTGGACTCGCCGAGTCCGGACGCGAACCCACGTCCAAACCGCGATCCTACTCGGCGAGTTTGAGCTCCAACTCGCCGAGTCCACTCACAATTCTCCAATAATACAATAATAATAAATACCTGGGAATCCGGGCTGTTACAGTTGTGTTATTATACATTATCATCTATTGATGTAAGTTTTCACTAACTCTTTTATTATATGGACGATGTGATATTAAGGTGTGTGAAAATGAAAAATATCTGGGAGAGAAATGCTCGTGGGCTGGTCAACTAGAAAAAATCCTCTTGGAGTGAATCTCTTTAAACCAGTAAGTAGAATCATAAGACGATATGTTAGTTCACAAATAGCCTCTTGGAGGGAAGTGTTTGTGGACTGGACAACTAGAGAATATCCTTTCGGAGGGAAGTAGTTGATCTGCTAAGTAGATATGTTTATGTTATCATATGTTATATGTATATATGACATGCGATTTATTGCATCAGATTATGTGTTTTTTAACGTATTGAATATGATATGTATTATGAGTGAGTGTTGTGATTACTTACTAAGCCTTCGGCCTACAGTTGCTACTTGATGTTTTTATAATTGGTCCTTCATGTGTGTTGAAGGGGAAGGATCTAAATTGACTATGATATCTAGATATTCTCAAGGAGATGTTCTTTATCTAGTATTTATCTGCCTATGAGATGATTTTCAAAATATTATTTATGCTTCTGCAACCTGATGTCACACCCCCAGCCGGTGGCGGAAATGCTAGGCTTTGCAACGTTAGAATGTTGGATCATAGAGAACAACAAATAGCACCGAATTTATCACATAAACATTATATTTTATTAATTATCTCATATAGATTTGATAATTGTTTGAGGTACAGGTACAAGACAAAAGCAAAGTAAATAATCATAATACAAATACCTCCAACTACACTCTTGGGAATACGTTTGTCATCTATAGTACTCATTCTCCTGAGAATACATGTAGTTTTGAAAGGTCAACATAATCTTAGTGAGTTCACAGGTTTTTATATTTTAAAATGTTTTGTGTAGTTTTTATTGTATAATAGTTTATAGGTGTTATTATTTTACTTAACTCACTTCCTTGAGTTAGTGTATGATTTGGCTACTTCTTAGGCTTCCTTTTTAAGTAGTTATGTTATTTAAGGCTAAACAAAGTTACAATGAGTTCCTATAATCGAGCTCATGATGTTCAAAGTCCCCGAGATGATTCTTCATTAGATGTCACCAAAGTTTGGAAAGCTATTTCTGCTGTGACTCGATCGCCAAAGATGTAGCTAGCAACTACAGGTGGGGGTGTCAATCCCATATAGATCTATACATACCTCTCCCTCTCATTTAAGATTTACTGATTATAGGTTGGGGTTAGCTAAAGGTCATTTAGCTAAAAGATGAATAATGTCTCATTGAACAACTAATTTTGTGTTGTCTTCATATCATGTACCTTGCTTTCCGTTGGTATATTTAGTTGTACTTTATATATATATATATATATATATATATATATATATATATATATATATATATATATATATATATATATGTTAGTTTAGTTTATTCCAGTAGGCTATTCGGGGATAGTAACAACTAATTACAATGTTATCCTAAAAGTTAGCTAGGGTGACGACTAAGTACGATGTTATATTGAAAAGTTAACCATAGTAACAACTAGGTTAAATGATTTCCTAGTGAGTTAGTCAACATAACGAGTAGTGATTTAGTCACCATAATGACTAGGTATATTATTATACTTAAAAGTTTGCCAGGGTATCTACCAAGCATAATATTACCCTAACATTCTAGTCATAGTTATCATTATTACTATATAATTACCAATGATTGAAATACAGTGTAGTCTTATAACATGTATCCCCCCTCCCAGTATAACTTTTGAAAACTATAAAAATAGAGTCGTGAACTTACCCTTGAAGCATGCTTGAATACCCGAGGCACGGTGTTGGATCGTCGAAGGCTCGGGTGGTAAGAAGGTTCAAAAGTCGAGAGAGAATGAGTAGTGAAGGTGTACATAATGATCTATCATGAATTCCTATTTATAAGAGAATTTAAGGCGCGCAACCATGCTTTCTGTGTGTGGTTCCATTAGAGAGCTTCCACATGTGGTTCTCACATTATACCACACCACCCATATCCTGATAGATCTCAACATCAGAAACGTACACCATGTGTGACGTGTGGGCATGCACGCAGAATGAGAAATTTGTTTTGTAAATTTTGAAACTCCTGCATTCGAGTTCTGTTTTCGAAGATTCTTATATCCTCGCATTGGTATGTTTCCATTAAAATTTATTGAATAACAATTATATGTTTCCATTAACACCTTGAATTGGTCTGGACATTGACAAGTAAATGCCCTAGATTGGACTAATCACATTCCATAACACTAAGTAAACACTAAGTGTTTTATATTAATCCTTTGCATATTATGCTATTGCAACATTCCATAACACAAAGTAAATACTAGAATACATTTATGCATTAAGCATGATACCGATTTTATTAAGTACTTAATTCATTTACATCTAGCCATGTATTCCTATTATAACAAAAATTTATAACTCGCATTTTCAAGTTAGTAGCAACTAACTTTCAATTATCTTCAAATCCTCTTTCTGATGAACTTTCAATTTTCCTTAGCCCACAGCTATTAAATTTCCACATTAAGCTCTTTTATAACATATGTTAATCAATTAAGAGCTTAATAGCATTTCCAATCACAATTTCATATTTTAGCCAAAACAACATCTTAACAAGTTTTTGTAAAGAAATGGATTAAACTCCATGAATTAAGCTTCTCTATAACTTAATTCATCAAGTTATTAACTCAATTTCATCACTTCATAACTTTCACTATTTAGGGTTTGAAACCCTACCAATCAATATACGAATTAAACCACAAAATCACTACATAAGGCTTATAATTAGCTTCTAAACAATTCCCATAACTTTATAACTATGTTCAGGACCGGTCCAAATGTATATAGGGATTGGGGCGAAAAGAAAAAAAGGGCCCCTCAAAGACAAATATATTAAAGATTAAAAAAGTTATCGTTTATTCTTCACTATAGACTGGTTCAATTAGCAATAAGAAGCTAGCCAAATTGTTTATCTTTTGAGCTAGTTTGAGTTTGAACCAACTTTAGGCCCTAATAATCATTTAGGTGATATATATATATATATATATATATATATATATATATATATATATATATATATATATATATATATAGACACACACACACATACATACACACTAGTTTGCCTTAAAAATATGGGCCCCCGAAGACGTGGGCCCTAGGCGATCGCCTGGGTTGCCCACCGTCTGGACCGACCCTAACTATGTTATCTAACAAGTAATTCCAACTTCCCACTCAATTCATAATTCCACCATTAAATCTCATAAGCTTGGTTAAAGAGTACGATAATACATTCAGATGTAATTGAAGGTTCATTCTAGCAACCGTCTATTCTAACTGTATCAAGACCTCTTCGTGCCTTGAAAATCACTCTTACAGAGCTCTGGATCGAGTGGAGTGTGATGATGTTCGTGAAAAAGAGATTAAAAACATTAAATATATGTTTTGGAATTAGCGTAGTCATGCGCGCGCACGTCACAACCCTTGAATAATCATAACATTCTACTTTCAAAATAGCGCCGTGACTCATTTTCTAATCATATCGCGACCATAGTACAATGCCCTACTTAGGTCAAAATAATCGTCTAATTACCATCAAATTCTAGCACCACGAGCCCAATAGATCGTGTCGTGAAACCTACATTTTCCAGATTCTATATTTATTTTATGAACACTTCTTTTTCCAACGTATTATACCTATGACATGCAAGTTAATACTTCATTCATACCAACATGTACTAGTGGATTCAACATCTAATCTAATAACTCATTATATATGAGCATTCAACATTTCCAAATTGCATGCATTTTTAGCAATTGAACCAAAATACACTTTACCCCTAAAACCATTTTATCACATCATCTTATACAAAATTTTAGGTTGTTACACTCTAGGCCTAATTTGAGGATGTTATAGCAGCACCAACAGTTCCATGAATTTGTCGAGGTGGGTAGGAGGGGGGGGGGCATTGGTAAGGGTTCAACCAGATGATATGTATTTCCAACTTGCCTCCTCTTTCTTTTTATGTGCAATCTCATCTTGTACCATATATGCTTCAATACTTGTACATTGAAAGTGAATTAGAATAGATGTACTCCTTGTGTTGAAGGTTGGTAAAGATGGAAGTGATATGAGAGAAACAAATTGATATGGTGGAAAATAAGGTATGGAAATATGAGTTTCCTCGGCCATGAGGTGTATCATATCGGGTCATTTTAGAGTGTTTTTGATTGTTTAGTGTTTTTGTGGAGTAGAGTAAACATGAGATTGTTTTGAAGTGCATATACGTTAGACTGTGTCTTTATGGCATTATAACATGCTAATAAATTTTATGAGGTAAATAGTGGCTTAAATACAAGTTGGGGCTAGCTCACTTGGCTAATATGTAAATTATGTACTAAGTAGGGGTGAACATATTAACCGAAAAACCAAACCATAACCAAATTAAATGAACCAGTTTAACCGAACTATTATTAAAAGATATGGTGCGGTTCTAATTTTGATTAATCGAATACATATGGTTCAATTCGGTTATGGTTTTCATCTAAATCTGAACCACTGTAAACTGAACTGAAACAATAATATTTATAAATATTTTTAATATATATATATATATATATATATATATATATATATATATATATATATATATATATATATATATATATATATATATATATATATATATATATGGTATGTAATTATATTAAAAATTGAAATTTTAAAAGGCAATTATTTTAAATTAGATAAAATAAGTAATCTTCTATCAATACAATTATATATACATAATCATTCATTTTTTTTATAACAATGGAATTTATGTTTTTCAATTTTATAGATTTGTTTTTTATCTTTTGTCTTCTTGGACAATTATGGCTATCCTATATTAACCATTAACCGACTAAAGCTGTTAACCAAAACCAATATTAATTGCTACTTAATGGTTATCAAAATACATTAATCAATTGTAATGATTACGATTCGGTTTAGACCAAAAACTAACCAAACCGTCTCATACACACTCTTATTATTAATAGGAGCGGTCCTGAAAATTTAAATATTGTTAAAGGCCCATGACAAACCAGAAAAAAAGATCCTTATCGTTATAATAAGTTGTTAATTTTAAATAAAAATATATAATAAAATAATTGGATCATGTGCACTGCACACTTTGCACACCCTCAACCCCTTATGATTATTAACAATTAACTAGGAGATCTTTGATTCAATCCTAAGAAAAGAACAAAAATAATTATTTACCGTTTAAAAAAATTAGTTGATTAAATGTAAAAGAAAGTTAAATTATAAGTGGATTTTCAACTCGTACACTTAAATATTGGGATGACATGATATTCCAAATAAAAATAGCTTTTCAACAATTAAGTTTGTAATAGTTTTTAAGATAAATGATAAAATGTAAGAGAATTCTTGGAATTTCCCTCTAAATTTTTATTAAAAAATATGTTAACACCAAATATAACATTGGGTTGGAGATTTCCCAACATGATGTTTCGTTGTTTAGTCGATGATTATGTATGTTGTTATTGGGGTTTCTTATAATCGAAGTATGAAAATACTAAATATTTTATTTGAAATATGCATAAAATTAATTATTACTTATTTCCAGTAAAACACCTTTCGTAAAATATAAAAGGAATTTGAAGCTGAAATGGACATGAGGACCACCACAAAAAATAAAACCCAAGTACAATGCACCTGAATTAAAATTTTGATTTGAGCATGTCAACAATTGGACTGCAAGAGTATAGGGGACAAAATCCATAATGTTGTTATTCCAACCACTATTTCATTAAAAAAAAAAATTACGCTATTTGTATACGTTTTTATAAGCAATAATAATTTAAAATGTTACTTTTACTTGTCTTCTTTAATAAAAACAAAAAAAAAAAACAAAAAAAAAAAAAAAAAAAAAAAAAACCCAACAACACAATATAATACCTTGTTTTCAAACTTAAACTAATGTTTTGTTCATATTTTAATGTTTTATTGTTAAATTGTCAATTTACTAGTGAGAATACGAATATATACCACTTACTATTTAGGTGTTGTTTCTTTTTATTTAATGTATTTAATGTATAAAAAACTTAATAAATTCAATATACATAGTTTTTTTTATTTAATATTAATTTTTTTTAAACGGCAAACTAACTAAATCTATTCTTAAATACCATCTATGTCACCTAGAGACTTGATCCTATGACCTCTCATTTGAGAGGACCACTCCTTACTGCTAGAAAACAAATCACGGTCTTGAAATGAGGATTTCTCTTTTTTACTTTTTAAACAAGATCATGTCGTAATTCGGAACATTTTTAGCATCGTTTTGGTACTGTTTATGGATGTTCTATGTTGCCTTTTTTATTCGTTTGACTTCGGTTTATTCGTTTTTGTTATTGTTACGGTATGTTTGTTTTGGTTTTTGGTTATTGTTGACATTTTTTTGTATTCACTACTCATATTCATTTGTTTTTGGTTATTGATGATATGGGTCATAGGGACGACTCTCTACACTCCATTAATACTTAACTAAATGAAAAAGATTATGGTTATTAGGGTTATATAATGAAAATTTCTTTTCAGTGTAAAAAGATGTGGGGCATTGCTACTGTTGTAAAAGGAAAAATGATTAAAAAGAAAGCTAAGAATTATGCTACGTTACTAGACTCGTGGAATACTGGAAATTTCAAGATCATGGGATTAGTTGGTGCTTTCGGACTTTACATTGTTAGGAGGGAGAGTAACTTTCAGATCAGTTTTTGATGGCACTATGGTATGGTGTTGAAGTATTATGTGGAACAACCCCTCAACGCACCCCACTTCTAACTGTTGATTCGATTGTTCATGAATTCATTACATATGAGACTTGGTTCGAGTCTCAAGAAGATAAATGACCTAAAGTGTCTTCTACTCCTATTGTTTTAACTGTTCTACAATGACCATTATTTGCAAATGAGAGTAGGAAAGTTCTCAAAGTTTCCTTTGATGAATGGGCTTTCTACAAACAGAAGAAGCATTAGAAGTTATAGTGAAATTTTCTACTATCCTTCTTGGATTAGGAGTGGACAAAAACTAGTAGGCAAGGGGTTCTATTTATAGCTGAACTAAGTAACCTTGAAAAACCTAATTTGAATATATAATAATATTATTTCAAATTAGGTAAATCCAACTTCTTAATTATTTTTAAGGATTAATCTAAAAACTCTTAAAAGGCTCTTTAAAACCTTCCATGACCCATGGAAGGTTCTTGAATCCCTCTTTTTCAACTATTGAACAACTACAACTTAAGTCTCTGCACTTTTAATTTATCCAATTATTCCTAAAATTAATTCCAATTAAGTTCTAGTTAATTATTAATTAAATAATACTATTTATAATTAATATACTAATATCATAATATATTAATACATTATTTATTGCTATTTATTAATCACATAATAAATCAATTAATCAACCTCTCTCTTTAAAAGTCATTCTACTTAATTACTAGTTCTGAGAGCCACCCAAAAAGGACTTTTCTTTTTAATTCAAGTATACACCAATTTAGTTATTGGCTTAGACACCCTAATCCCACACCTAGAGTCTGGTACCACCGGTTTGTTGTCTTTATCACCTCTATCGGCTTTACCAACAGTCAGTCTTGATGGGTTTTGAGCATAACGTCATTTCTATGGTGTACATGCAACCCTAATTGCTTTGTATCTATGTTTTTCTAATTTGAACATACAACTATGAATACCAAAGCAATAATCCTATGACTAGCATACATATATTGAAAATCACATATGATTAGGGTTAGAATCTGTACCTCTCTTGTTATGTAGAAATAACAAGTTTAATCTTCTTGATCTTGACTTCGGAAAGCCTAGTACCCCAAGTGTTGCACCTCTAATGGAGCCACAAACACCCAATACAAGGCGGATGACTTAGGAGAGAAGGATTTCGGCTAAGGTTTCTTTCTTGAATGCTTAGGCTGAAAATCCCCTTATATGGGGTCTTATATATAGCTCTGGCTACTAGGGTTTTTTAGGTGGAAATGCTAATACCTAACTTAGGCAACAAGCAGCCCATGAACTCCTTCCTTAGAGCCCATGGACGAAATCTTATGGGCTTCCCCATAAATTTTGTCCACTCCACACTATGGAGTCAATCAGCCCGATTATGCAACTATCAAAGATTTGCATAACAGTCCCTTAATTATTTAATCAGTCTCTTTTGATCACCAAATTAATTCCAAATTAATTTTTGATCGCTACTAATTAAATAATATGATTTCCAAATAATATATTAATAAAACCATTTTGAGTACCAATTTATTATTCATATAATAAATTCTATCATGTCTCCTCTTGTCATCCTATCAAGTTGCACAAGTGAAGGCAACCCAAAAGGACCATGCTCATAATCAAATCACGTACATACTAAAAATATTTAAGGGCTTAGACACCTAATCCAATAGTCTCCCACTTTGATAAATCTAATAACTATTATTGCAAGTACGACTTCAGAATATGATTAGCAATCATAGTTTTCAAAAGCCGGTGTCAAACTCTGATCTTATCAGTAACACATGCTTTAGATAAGGGATCATATATTCCTCCATTCTCAAGATATCGTATAGACATGACACATGGATTATAATCATTCTCTCTGTCTATGTGTTGTTTCCCGATTTCCGATTTAAGACGACTGACAGTAGACTTCAGTTGAACACATAAACTTTGTCCAGGTTTGGCCAAGAGCTTATGGTGTCATCACTAAATCATCGAGGGGACCACAGATATCGCTTTTATCCCACTTTGGGTAAAAGGAATGGATAAACGTCGACTCATATGCTTGCACTATTTACTCATCAAATGACACACATCAATACGTTTTATTACGGCAAGTTACTGATGTGTTTACGCGTTATCAATGTGCAACCACTTGTAAACAACAATAACTCATATGCTTGCACTATTTACAGTCAGATTCATGACGGTCTTACTTCATTACCTACTTCCAAAGTATGATTGTCCGTGGATGTTTGAATAACCTAGTTATTCTGGAAGTCAAAACATGCGAAGTGAAACACAGGAATAATCGAATCTAATATGGCTTCAACACTTTGAGTATAAATAAAACACCTTTTATTTAATCACCATATTGATTACACATTATTCATTGTATAATGTTTCGATTAATCAAATTAATACTTGAATTGAAACAATAGTCATCCCATCCTCCAAGCATGCACACTATGCTTACCTATGGTCCTTACTTTGTGAAATAGATCAATTGAACACATTTCCAATGATGCCCATTTCACAATTCCCAATCCTTATCACAAGTGCAAGAATACTAAATTCTTGCCACTATTAGAATGTGTTAGATTCTAACATTTTATGCAATGATCCTTTTGTAATACCATAGCACCAAAGTCATAAAGACATTGCCAATAAAATTACAAAGTTCTCTATTAGAGATTGTTACAAGACAACTCCATAGACATGAAGTCTCAAATTTAAAGTATATTCATTTGAACATTCTTCTTGCCTAAAAGTTTCTAACCTACACATAGATTCTTAATATCCAACTCCCATTATAGAAACATTTCCATATTTTCCATATGACAACACATTCTAAATAGAATCCTATCTGTTCATAATAATGTCAATATGGTTCATCCATTACTATACTTCCAACTGCCCATAAGTGACCAATCATTGGCGAACCTTAGATCGTCCTTGACAGTTGTTTAACTATCTTAGTCATATCATGTTCTAGTCCTTTTCCCTCTTAATGCCCTAGGCATTTGGAATAGACAGAAAGGTTGAATATTACGGCATATGTAATCGATCCTATACCCGAAGCATATAGGAAATGATACATAATGTCTTATATAAAGACATGATACTTTACTAGTCTCCTGCTATAATATTGACATATATAGAATTTACTTATGTTGAACCTTTTCAACATAGCATTCATATACGTCCTTTGACTAAATTTGATTAAAATTTCTCAATCTAAGCTTTTAGATTTGAAAATAAAGTATAAATTTCAATCCCTTAATTATACCAAAGAAAATTTTCAACCTTTGCAACTTTGCGAATTGAAACATTTGTTTTCTATAATTAATATTGCTAACTTGCAACACAATAATCATGCTCCCACAAACATGATAATTATATCCTTACCAACATAACACTTATGCTCCTACTAGCCTTGACATGTTCCTAAAAATCAATTGGACTTCTAGAAATCAATACTTATTGACTTTCATTACCAAGGTTCATATGTCTGATATGTAATGCTTCGATAAGACTTTAACTAAGCTCATGCACCTTTTATTAGAATGCTCATATGTGTGTCTAAACTATTTCAGAACTTATATCATTAAGTCCCAAATGTTCAGACTAATTGCCAAAGCTCATAATTCAAACTATGAAGAGGGATGTCATAATCATAATCGAATTTGAGAATGAAAATATCACAATTGCTATCTCCTTAAAATCTTCTTAGTGAAAGCGTTTCCTCACAATCATTTTCAATAAGCGAAGAGAAACCTTACCACTTAGATTTTATGGTGTATTTGTTCATATCCATGTGAATTTGTCATAACCATTATCACAGGACAATGTTTGTGACAAATCCAAACTCATATGGATTGAACTTGTTCAATCATTATTTCTTGCAATTTGGCAACAGAAGGGCCTATCATGTCTTCCAAGTAGTTGTGCAGCTCACCCATACAGATATATGAACTTTCATTGATTAAGGTGCTTTGCCTTTTTGCATTTAAATGAGAACTCATAGACCTCACATGCACAGTTAACTCAACTGGAATGGCACAAGAATATGCCAACACGATATGTTATAAACCTCAAGACGTGTGCTAGTAATAGACAATACGTTCATTCTTGATTAGTTCCTGAAGTTATTCAACGCCATTAAGACTCCTACTGACCTCTTGACATATAAGATTCTCTTCTCAAGAAACATTTCGTGACAAACATATATTCAAGAGTTAGTGTGGGTTCTTAACAAGACAAACACTTCACACAATTGGTCCTAGTTGGTCTTTATCTTATCCAAGACATCACAACTTACCAATTTCAAATGTGCAGAAATATGAAGAATTTTTTCTACTCCACATTTGATGAGTGTGTTATAAACCTACTTAAGATCTGTCACTCAAGTCACAATGTTGGAGTTTAACTCAAAGACTCGATTTTGGAATGAAGTATGATTCACCTTTTGATTTAACCATTTCAACAAATTATGATTCTTCTTCTTAGTCATACTAGTGCACTAAGGTGTCCTTAGAGGATCAATTGTGACAAAGTTTCATAATCACTAAGTTAATCATAAAGCACGATACTTAAGTACTCTCCCTTCTTTTCATATTGGAGACACTTTTATCTTTCTGCCTAATTGATTCTTCCCATTCGTTCTGCTTTACATTGAAACCTTTTCAACGATTCAGAATTACACTTAATCTTCTAATCATAACCATATTTACTAAACTTTTAGCAAATCATGACAAATACTCTTATCATTCTTTGTGGTAGACTTAACCTAGTGCACAATAATGCGTACTAGATCCTTTAGTCCTTCACTTGACTCACATACTTATGTGAATAAAGGAATTAGTCTTAATTTCCCAAATATGAAGGTTCTCATTCATAATACAATACTAGTTGCATGATTCCAAGTTTTTGTCCAATTGAAACTTGGGAGATGAGAATCATTCCTTATTTGGTAAAATTTTGACACTACCACAAATAACATAACTAAGAATCACATCCGTTTCATTATTGCTAACAATAGAAACATACAAACATCAATTTTCACAAAAGTCACTGCAAGGATATATATATATATATATATATATATATATATATATATATATATATATATATATATATATATATATATATATATATAAGACAAAAAAAATAAAAATTTATTTTATTTATAAAATGCGGAAAAACTTCTC
This sequence comes from Lactuca saligna, assembly GCF_052625555.1. NCBI lineage: Eukaryota > Viridiplantae > Streptophyta > Magnoliopsida > Asterales > Asteraceae > Lactuca > Lactuca saligna. Next base: position 33,774,382 of record NC_136424.1, read on the forward strand.
TTTACAACGCAATTACAAATGAAAACTATGGTACTAAATATTCCTAATCAATCTATCATAAGTACTACGCAGTAGCTCAAAAATCCGTTTATCGAACCATGCAATCAAAATCTGTCTCTTCACGATCAGACTCAGCATACTTTTCCTTTAAGCTTCCTTTCTTTTCTTCGATCCTACAAAACATCGAAATGCAATCTTATCATCATACATTAAAAATCTACAAATAGGAACTTAATAGAGGTAGATAGTGGATTTTACCAGAAGCAGAGTCATACATCTTGACTCTCCCATCCTCGTGATCTTTCAAGTAAGCGTGGCAGCTTCGCAACCAATGTTCCTTGTCTTGGCAATAGAAGCAAACATACTCTTTTTGAATAGAAAATGGGATAATTTCAGATTCAGGCTTTCTCTTTACCATTCGGTCAAACGTTTTGACCTTGTCCGATCCCTTTCCATTAGGAAGAGAAGACTTTTCTGGTCTTCCAATGTTACCATCGTCAATATCCACGAAAGTTTGTGAGGTTGAACTACCAATCAAATTTTCTTTACCAATGCGCCAAATCATTACTGATTCAACAACAATTAGCAAATAGGTGAGATCGATAAGGGTTACCTTGAGGTCCTTCATATAGTAATCTTTTATAAACTCACTATATAACTTAGGAAGTGATTGAAGAATCAAGTCAATAGTCAGCTTCATTGAGACATCGACACCCAACATTCCCAATATGTCAATATGTAACTTCATCTCCAAGACGTGAGCACATATAGACTTTCCATCTTCGTGTTTGATTGCCAATAGGGCTTGAGTGACCTTAAACTTTCAAGACGACGAACACGTAGGTCAGGGAGAATTAATGGATGAGGTGGAGGAAGTGAAGAGCGATTTATGTTTCCATGATCCAATCGTGGAACATCATCTTCATGTGGAAAGCTTTTTCCAAAGGATTCAGGAAGACCATAGTTGTTAGAATTTGACATCTACAAAAAGGAGAAATTCAAATTAAGTTGATTTAAGTCCTTAATATAACACCCAAATGAAATATTAAGGCTAGGACCCAACAAATTATTCTACAATTTGGAAGAGGGATGTCGTAATACAATTTCAAAAATTTTAAAGGTAGGTAAATGACGATTTAATAATTCCCACGATGAAAAATGAAAATGAATATTAGGTCTTAAACGAATTGAAATTCCTAGATTTGTTGAGATTCATTGAACTTTTCAATTGCATGTTTAATCTTGATTACGCCCTTCAAGTTTGTGACTAAGATGCCGAGGATCACAAACAAGGTGTGAATAACCATGCAAATTAGTTTGGTACTCTTGAAGATGTTTATCACCTAATCAATGTGTTGGTTAACCACACACGCTCCATTGATCTATGATAATCTACGAACTACCCATTGCCATCTTTCATTAGTCTCATATTACTGTGTCGGTTAACTACACACACTCCACTAACGACCAACAAGGTACAATGTGTAATTTCATGGATTAGCACCAAATTCACATTTTTCCTAAATTAAATAAGATTTTGGGAATTTATAAAAGTGTTTACTTACTTCGTATTTCATTATACTTATAATGGAAGGTTGTGTCCTCTCCTACCCATTCAGCTGACGGCCCTCCACTAGTCAAGGGTGTGGTGGGTAAGAGTGGATACCTAATGACGGTCATTTTATAGGTCGCTTCTTTAAACACCCCTCATTGACCAACTTCGTGAATGAAGTCTACTAACGATAATATTGACCTTTCACTTATACATATAGTATATTAAACTTTTAATTTTGTATAGTATAAGGATGTATTTTATACATTTAGAACACTAAGTGGTTTAATCTATTAATAAATTATAATTTTAATTTGATTAAACTTAAACCATATTATTATGGATTTATTAATTCTATCTTTTAATTAAACACTTAATTAATTTAATAAAATCTATTAGGGTGTAATTTGAACTTTTCAAAATATTAGGGTTTTAGAATTTAATATTTCAAAATTAATATATTTCAATTAAATTTTAAATTCCAATACTTGAGGATAAATTTTGAAACTTTTCAAAATATTAGGGTTTAACTATTTAAATTTCAAAACTAAAACTTTTAATTTCAAATTTAAACTATAAAACTTAAAATATGTAATTTAAAGTTTTTCAAAATTACCAGGTTAAATATCTGAATCAAAATAATCTTATATCATCCATATTTAACCAAACCCACCAATTTTGATAAGGATATCTCACACCAATCATAAATAAGATGGAAAACGAGTTTTTGTAATTATCCTAATACAAAACTGACCAAAAAATCGAAAATCCTGGCATCAGATCACTGGACTCATCGAGTCGACAATGGAACTCGTCGAGTTCAAGCAACTCGTCAAGTCTACACATGGACTCGTCGAGTAGACCTATCACACAACAAAATTTTTGACTTTTTGATCTTTCGGCAGTTTACTTTTGCATCTATTCAGTAGAAAAACGACCTAGGCTCAGATACCACCGATGAGCATAACATCATTCCTATGGTATACATGCAACCCTAATTTCTTTGGATCTAGGTTTCTCTAATTTGAACATACAACTATGAATACCAAAGCAATAACCCTATAACTAGCATACATATATCGAAAATCACATATGATTAGGGTTAGAATCTTTACCTCTCTTGTTATGTAGCAATAAAAAGTTGAATCCTTCTTGATCTTGACTTTTGAAAGCCTAATGCCCCAAGTGTTGCACCTCTAATGGAGTCACAAACACCCAATGCAAGGAGGATGACTTTAGAGAGAAGGATTTCGGCTTGGGTTTATTTCTTGAGTGCTTAGGCTGAAAATCCCCTTGTATAGGGTCCAATATATAGTTGTGGTTGCTAGGGTTTTTTAGGTGGAAACCCTAATACCTAACTTAGGCAACAAACAGTCCATGAACTCCTTCCTTAGAGCCCATGGATGAAATTTAATGGGCTTCCCCATAAATTTCGTCCACTCCACTCTACGGAGTCCATTAGCCAATTATGCAACTATCAAAGATTTGCATAACAGTCCCCCAATTATTTAATCAGTCTCTTTTGGTTACCAAATTAATTCCAAATTAATTTCTAATCAATACTAATTAAATAATATGATTTCCAAATAATATATTAATTTTGTAATATATTAATAAAACCGTTTTGAGTCCCAATTTATTATTCATATAATAAATTCTACCCTCTATCCTCCTGTCATCCTATCAAGTTGCATGAGTGAAGGCAACCCAAAAGGACCATGTTCATACTCAAATCAAGTACATAAAAAAATAGTTATGAGCTTAGACACCTAATCCAACAGGTCTTACTGTTAGTTATTCACTTACCACTATGGCTTTGATAACATCTTCCTTCTCCTCTTTGTTGATGATATAATCCTTAATGCTTCTTCTTTCGCTCTCATTTCCTGCATCATTAGATGTATTTCATCTGAATTCTCATGTTCGATTTAGGTCCTCTTTTTTCTCTCGAAATTGATACTTCTCGATTCGACAAAGATATGCTCTTATCTCAGACCTCCTTTACTATTAAAATTCTTTCTCGTGCCGATATGTCCTCCTACAATCCGTGTAGTACTTGTCGGTGGTACTCCTGTCTCTGACCCTATCCTTTATCGGAGCCTTGTCGGTGCTTTGCAATATCTTATATTCACCCATTCTGATAGTGATTATGATATTCACCAAATCTGTTTATTCATGCATGATCTATGTAAACCTTACATCGTTGCTATTAATGATATCCTTCGCTATCTCCACCGTACATTGTCTCATGGTTTGTCTAATTAGCGATCCTTTATTGATCGCTTGGTCACTTATTCCGATGTTGATTGGGCCGATAGTCCTCACACTCGCTGATCACTTCTAGGGTCAGTGTTTATCTTGGCAACAATCTAATCTCTTGGTCCTCCAAACATCAAAATGTTGTTTCTCGATCACCATCTGAGGCTAAGTAATAACGAGTAGAAAATGTGGTTGTTGAAGCTGATTGGCTTTATAATCTTCTTCTCGAGTTATCATGTCCATTATGTAAAGTTACAACAATGTGAGTGTCATGTATATGTCTTCTAACCATGTACAACATCAACATACCAAGCATGTGGACATAGATGTACATTTTGTTAGGGGACGTGTTGTCATTGGGAACATGTATGTTTTGCACGTGCCATCGACTCATCAATTTGTAGATATTTACTAAGGGTCTTCCTACTAAGTAAATTTTAAACTTTCAGGACAGTTTTAATAATTTCAAATCTCATGCTCATACCGAGTGGTGTTTAATTTATACTCTTTTTTATATGTCTTTTATAGTGTAGGGACCACATTGTAACTTTCTTTTATACATATATATATATATATATATATATATATATATATATATATATATATATATATATATATATATATATATATCGGTCGCTTTTCCATAAATAACAGTTTAGAAAGTTAAATGGAACATATTTAAATATCTAATTAAGAATTAAAAAACTTTTATTTTTTCCATTGAATTCCAAATTAATTAAATATTAAGGTGACATTTCACAATAAGTAAAGTTTTATGCTTGAATGACAACTAGACTTGCTAACTCATTCTTCCATTGACTCTCCATTATGAATGCTCTAAATGGTCTATACAAGAGTAGGGTGTCATTCTTCCATTGACTCTCCATTATGAATGCTCTAAATGGTGTATACAAGAGTGAGGTGACATGGTCTGAGCTATACAAAATAGTGAAATACAATACAAATGCTAACATTTATGACCAAACTTATAAATTCTCATTTTATTACCACCAGTAAGATAATAATAATAATAATAATAATAATAATAATAATAATAATAATAAATAAAAAAGATAAACCAAATTTATGTACCATGCTGCAAACATTTATTTTATTTCAATAGCTGTGTAATGGTTACATTTGGTATGTGTAGAAACAATAATACAAGCTGTATGTATGTGTAGGGAACAAGAGGGGTCTTCTTTTATGTTGTGTGGTATGGCAATGAAGGATAAGAGCCAAAACTCAGGTCAACTGGGCCAATCTCCCCTCTCTCTTCCAATCTCTTCATCTTCACTCCTTGAGTAGCATTTCCCATCTGCCATCGATTAAATTTTGTCATTAACTACCAAATTTTTAGGTACCATATAATATGCAATTATTATATTCCATTTTCCATAAAATATATGTACAATAAAACTCACATATAATCTGATGAGAGTATGTTACGTTACTCGAATATCTTTTAAATAATTACATAATTGATCATTTATGAAACAAAGTTACTTTTAATATGATTATTGTAATAACTAAAAGTCAAATAAGAGTTTATTTGGATGTATTTTGTCAATTTGTGTATCCACTTATCGTGATTTAAAGTAATAACTAATAATTACTTAATTTTCAATGTTTGAGTAAAGTAATATTGTCAATTTTGATTAGTTTGTTTTCTAGAAAATCAGAATTAGTTTTGATTATCTGATATGATCAAAGAATTAGTTTTTGTTAACGAGTGCATTAATAATACCTCCAACAATGAAAGAAAATTACTATATTATCCTCATTTTAACCATATAACCTTTTATAATAATAAAATAATGGATAATATATACATAAGCTTACTATGATAGCTCAACTTTGTTTTTTAATAATTTAATAATACAAGAGCATGTCCTTTTCAACATTTTAGTTATTAAATTATTTTAATTTTACGATTACTTGAAACTAGTTATTGGTTATTATCATTTCAAATAACAAAAACACATTCCAATACTATTAAAAGAACCCTCTACATAAATTACCTGTAATATATCCATCTGTTTTGAGTCTGACGAATCGAAGCTGTGGAATATGCTTGCTTCAGTAAGCTTCATAGATAGAAACTGAAACACACATCAAATATTTGAGTTATTTTACATATTTAAAGTATTTTCTATTTTTAAAAAGTTTAATACAAATCATTCAAAAATATATTAATCATTTGGGTTCAAAAAACTCACTTCCACTTGATTTTGCAACGACTGCACATAGTTGATTATCTCATCCAACATTACCGCCATTCCCATCGACTGTAAATATATACAAAAGTAATCCAGTTAACTCAGGAAAATGAAACACGTGTACAGTAAAATCTAGCGAAACATACCGAAAATGTAATTTTACCATTGATTCTATTTAGAAATTTACCTTGTAGCATCCTGGGACGATATCTTGCAAGCATCTCAAACGTTCGTTGATTTTTCCTCTTCTAACCTAAACCCATATAGCAAGAAAAGCTTAGTTTTTGTATATATTTGACAAAATGTGATAAAAATATTCGTTTATGTACAATTATATACTTTTCTTCTAGATAGTAATGTTACTTTTGCTAATTTTGAATAAATAGCCAAAGTTTTGACCTTACCCTTTCTGCTATACTGTGACTATCAGTTGCTTGGCCCCTTCTTGCTCTAACGTGTACCACTTCCTTTGGTGCTTCCTCATTTTCACTCGCTTTAACTTTCTTTCCTTTTCCGGAATTCTATATAGAATGAAATCAAGAAAATTATTAAGTATTAATTAAGTAAAAGTCCTAGAAAGATAAGTAATTAATTACCATGCATGTGATCTAGCTTTTTGCTACAAATAAACTATCATTTTTACGACGTTTGTCGCATGCAACATGTGTTAGATTTGAACAGTGAAAGCTGCAGTTCTTCTATACCTGGTATTTCTTTTCGTTAATCTCATTTTCTGGAACTGGGTGAGACGATGAATTCCCTGAGCTGCTTGCTGAAACATCCATTGATTTTCTCTTCCCATTTATGGATGGACCTGTGGCAACGGGGTCGTGAATCACCATGATATTCTTTTGTTCATATTGAGAAACTGGTTGAAAGCTTTGAGCGAATTGATGATCAAATGGTGGTAATACTTGTTGATACAAGAAATTATCATTTGAAAACCCCATTAAGCTCTGAGAATTCAAGTTTGGATTGTCATATTGGACTGAAAATTGGTTGAGGAATTCCATGCTTTGATCGATGTCTATGAAAGAATATGAAGGTTTACGACTATGGAAATTTGATGTGAAACCCTCCATATATGAATCTTATTTATAATACAAAGCTTGTATTAAATTTGCCGAAGAGGGTTGTCATTGCAAGTTGTGTGTGGTCGCCCTCTCTCTATATATATGTGCTATTGTCTTTGTCTCTTTGTACAATTAAAGTATTTTTTAATCTTTTCTTTTTTGGTTTATTTAGAAAATATAAGGCCACAGGACATTAACATATACAGCTTTTTTAACGATGTAACAGATACACATGTTAATGAACTTAATAATCTATGTCAAATTGCAGCGTCAAAATGAAGTGTCAATTTGCAATTGCCAAAATGTCACATGTCGGTAAAAGAAGTATACATCGAAGGTCTTTTGTGTGTTATCCGAAACGATTCAAATTAAAGACTTGATAGAGATAGTCTTTCAGAGGGCCACGTGGAAATTCCAGCTTCTTTGGTTATGTTCCCTCTGTGGGTCCTGTTTCAGGAGATATATCTATAGCATAGGGCCCATCATTTGTTTCTTGCTTATTGTATAATATTTGGTGCCCATCAAAAGCAAATATATAAAAATGGAATATAATGGTAGTCACTAATCAAAGAGTTGGTGGGTTGTTCTTTTTCATTAAAGTTTAACGTTCCAATGCATGTATCCATTGGTATGTTAAGTGATTTTGGTCACAAATCGCTAATGGATTTCAAGGTGATCAACAAAGAGATTTGTTGACGGATATATGGGCCACGCTCAAGATTGCTTGGTTTCATTTCCTTTGAGGCAAATTTCTGTGAGCTTCACTAGTTTTGGACACATTCTTTTAACTTTGTTTTAGTTATTCTTTTTATTGACAACTTTTAGAATAAATTATCAGAAGTAGCAACATATTTACTTTGTTGTTAAAGGAACATCATATTTTTCTTTCACTAACAATACGAGAAATACATTTTATTTCTTATACAATATGTCAATGTAATTTTATATTTTGATCGATAATGATAGCATACTCACGTATTTTTATTGATAATAACAATATATAACTTAAACCTTATGCAATGCTTGTTACAAATTGATGTTATCAATAAAACTTGTAAGTACATTGATATTTTAGTTGCATCCAAAAACATATGTTGTTATTGTAACTAAAAAATTATCTTTTATAATTATTAACCATATCGGTAGCACGTATGAAAAATGTAAACGTGTTAAAATTATTGGTATACATGTAGATTCATTGTTATTTAGCATGAAATGAAGCATATTACATATATTGATAACAAAAGTCAAATATGTTGCTACATTTAGCAGTTTATCCCTTTTAATTTATTAAATTATTTTTTATATACAAGATATGTAACCTCCAACGATGAACAAAGTCCCTATATCATTACCCTTGTCGTTGCTATAGACTATTGGAAACGACATGTCGTTGCTGCATGGTTTTTCATTTCGCTTTGTGCTTATAGCTCAAACATCAATGCTAAATACTTTGCCACTACAGAAAACCTTCTATCAACGACGATTTATGGTCCAATGTTGTAAGATTTTTTTCTAGGTATTTTTTATCAAAATATATATATATATATATATATATATATATATATATATATATATATATATATTTAAAATCATTTAAATCTTATACAAAAGAATCGAATTTCTTACAAAACCATCCAAATATAATATAAAAACATTCAATCCTAAAATCATTCATGTAACACCTCTTTTTGGGTGATTTTAACATGGTATTTAAAACATGTTTTAAATCTTTTAAAAGCGAGAATTTCATAAAGTTTTGAGGAAAATAAACGGTACCAAAAGTATTCAAGTTAATAGTTTCAAAAGTGAGGTATTATTAGGTATAAGTTCCTCACATCATTGGGCCTTGTAAATGTCCTTCACCTTTAGTATCTCGAATACTTGAACTTGGGCATACATCAAAATAAATTTGACAATGGATTTTCCTAGTGAAATGCATGAGGTCGATTCACTTAAAGTAAATGATGATGAACAATCATACTCGAATCAAACCCCCCAAAAACAAACACAAAAGGGCTTGTAGCTCAGCGGTATCCGGTGTTGCCCTCCCTCCTTGAGGTTGAGGGTTCAAGTCCCGTCGTGGATATAGGTGGATTTAAGGTGTAGTTTAGGAGTAGGTTAGATTTGTCATTTCAAAAAAAAATTAATTGTCAACACATTAAACTCATGAGTTTAATAACCCAAATCAAATCAAGGGTCATATATGTCTAAAAGATCAAGTGCAAAAGATATCATTACCAAAACACTTATAGTCTAACAATTTCTAATAAAGGTAAATCAAGGCTATAATATATTAAGATGCAATGCATGCAAATAGCCTATACTCGTGTCAATCTCAATAGTTAATCTCCTTGTTCGGTAAATATGACACTATGATGGTAGTTCATTCTTGATGGCTCAAAAAGATACTATGATGATAATCTATATCCTGTGTCTAGGGAGACACCACCCGTAACCCATACAAGCAGAAACTAACATCTAATTGAGCATGTGAAGATTATCTGAAAATCTACTCATAACTCAACACGCAAGGGATCCCAAGGACTTGACCACTCAAGTCACCCATCCTAGTATGTAACTAATATGTAGGATGCCAAAACCACTTTCAAAATAAATATTAGCTTTTCCAATCAAATCAGTTTCAAAATCTTGTTTAATGAATGCAACAAGTATACGAATTATTAAGCAACTAGCAATCAATTAATAGAAGCAATGCAATTGAAATCAGGTCAAATGGAAGAGTAAAACTCCTCAAACTAATAAATCTAATTTCAAAATAGTAGGTTTTACGCAACAAGTGACATGCCGCGCTATGCTTATGAATGTGTCGCGTTCCTAGGTTGCATCTTAACTTTGGGCATCATACTTATGTTACACATCACATACTACACATATATGTACCACATCTTGTACAACATAATACCAACATAGATTTTAACCACACTTTAAGTCATCTCAAATCCATTTAAAAAAGATGGCCTCTAAAGGTACAAATTAGGACAACCAATATGGACTTCCTAATACCATTATTAGTCATTAAGTTACATAAGATGCATTAACTTAATCCATTAAGTCTTTCACAATAAATCATGGCATTTATTGATCATTAAACTTCTTTTAATGGACTTAAGTGCTTAATGTGATCAATGACTCACTAGTGTTACTTAGAACATCCTAAACGTTTCAATCCAAAATTTATTATAAAGATAAAGTTTAATCCATTCCAATATATCTTAACTTCATAAGAAGATTACAATTCATTTTTTTCTTCTAAATTTCATAATTTTCCGATGTGGCTAACAATCCTTACAACCATTTATGGAATAATGGATTCATCATGTTTTTGCATATAATTTAATATCAATGTATTAATCCTCTTCATCATAAACCATCAATAAACAATTGTAGAAGCTTAATATATATATATATATATATATATATATATATATATATGTGTGTGTGTGTGTGTGTGTGTGTGTGTGTTTATACAGACACGCATACATACATCCATATCCATATCCCAATCGCTTGATTCTCTTACTGCTTTTAGTATGTGCATTACTTGAAGGATTATTGCATCAAAACTACTTTAATGATCATAGGATTCTTTAGGGAATAATTTGATAATATTTACATTATCAATGTGATCTAGGGTTTATGGTGAGATTAACACTTAAACACTGAATCTATCAAGATGAATGCAGATTTGAGTTTAAAACCACATCAACCATCATATAAGTGTTAGAAAACAAAACCCTAACCCTCAAATAATCTTGAAATCGACTTTTGTTCCACTATATGCTTTTAATTTGAATTTAATGTAAAATGGGGAAGTGATTATACATTAAACCCCTAGATTCCTTCTGCTATTTGCACCAATTGAGTTAAACTTACTTGAACTCTATTCTAGAGGGTTATTCTACAAGAATGTTGTCATTTGAGTTCTTGAAAATCTATATTGGTCCTTTTTAAGGATTCCTTGGCATTGCAACATCATGACATTCATAGAGACTATTTGAATGGTCACATAGAAATCAAGATTTTGGGACATAAAAAATCATGGATCATATGTCTATGTTAGATATAATATGCAAGATACAAAAAAAGTTTACCTTAATATTAATCATACATAGTGAGAGCTATAAAATGGTTTAGAAATAAATAATATATTAATTACATCAATTATTATCTACCAATAACATAAATAAGTAAATAAATTTATTTTTTATTTATCAAAAAAATAAATAAAGTTAAGGAGGTTGTTTAACAATCAAATAAACATATGTATTTATTTAATTGGCAAATAATTAGATGGCCTGAGTTAGTTAAATTGGATGTTTTGAAAGACTTTTAGAAAGCCTACGTTGCATTGTAAGTATGTAAAAGAATGGAAGTTGTAAATACGAGAATAAGCAATAGTTAATATGCGTTTGGTTAACTAGAATTAAATGAAATTCGGTGGGAAAATAAATTCAATTTTACCATATTTCAGTGTTTGGTTCAACTATATATATATATATGATAAAATTGGAATTATAAATGAAATTTTTTTCCATCAAATAGAAGAAAGCACTTTCATTCAAGAAGATTTTGGAATTAATTTGCTACTATGAAAAAAAGTGACATTTTACCTTATTTCACAACATAACCTCTACCACAATCACTTACCGTTACCGCCACCACATCCACTTGCCGCCACCATCTACCACCGTCCACCTACCGCACCATCTACCACCACCACTGCCACCGTCACCCACTTATCGCCACCGCCAACATCTACCATCACAACCACCACCACCAGCCATCATCACTACCCACCCACCACCACTGCCACAACCATCGTATGGATACTGATAGTGACAATTAATCATAAGTGTCACCGCTGACATTAACAGAACTCTATATATATAAAGATACGATCCAAGACGCTCTATTAATTTTCATGTGTAAGTTAATCCGCTCTAGGATTGTTGGGGTCGAATGTTTTTGTGTTAGATGTCGAATGTGTCTAGGTCTTTCCAAGTATCGAATGTCTGTTTGTAAATTGAGTATAAGGGCATTTTTATGTTTCAAAGTTGTAATGTTGAGTCCCTTATATTTTCTGTTTGCTTTCTTTATCCCTATAAATATGGGATGGATACATGTCTTAGAGGTTAATAACTTTTGCACACTCATTGTACTCATTGCATTACATCTTATATTCTCTGAAAACAATATAGAGCCAACCAGATTATACATAGATTCCGTATTCTAAATTTTTCTTAACTTTGATTTATATTCAAACTCAATTCAATCTACACTACAAGGATAATTAAGATTTTAAATCTGAATTTATGATGTGTATTAGTTCTCTAGATTATTTTTTGGAATTTGATTAAACATCAACAAGCGGTCCAAAGAAGGGTACGACACGGGCTAGTTGCTAGGCCTGCAAATCTAAGCAGCCCACAAATGTGTGTGTATAAGCATAATGTAATACCTATCAAATGCATCATCGACATTCATCGACTATAATTTCTTAGGCCCCATAAAATTTAAAAAACAATGTTAACTAAACAATAACATCGTGTTGGAAAACGTTAACTAAGTGCCCATTTCTTTACCCATTAAAAAAATGCTCCTCAATGTAGCAATTGCAGAATTTTCGATTAAAGAATTATCATTTGGGAAAAAAACTATTAATCATGGGATTATGGAACAATAACCATATTTTAACAAAATTTTAATCCTTAAAGCCAGTCGATTCTTCTATGGATCACGGCTAGAACTATCACTTATATATTTGTGGTCAATCTTTACGTTATGTTACATTATAGAAATTCGTTTGATAATTACATTGATTCAGCCAAGTGGTATGTACTTGTGCAAATTAAATACTCGAGCATATATGTTGGTTAGTACTGCTATCGATACTTTTGAATTGTTATTGCTATTCTATTTTAGGGTTAATATAATAAAATGCTTTATATATCAAGTTTTCTTCCTCCAATTAAACCTTAATTTTATTTTTTTATTTTTCTTAAAAAATACCTTGTATTTTTTATTTTTCCGAAAAAATCTCAACATTTTATTTTTTAGAAAAAACCCTCAACCTTTTATATTTTTTGTGAATAAACCTTCAAAGTTTTAATTTTTTTTTTTTCGAAAAAACCTCAAGTTAACAAGTTTTTCGGAAAAAACTGCTAAAATGGTTAAATAAAAAATATGAAAAAAGTACAAGCTATTTTTCAGAAAAAATAATAAAACTGAAGTTTAATTCGAATGAAAACACAATATATATATATAATAATTATTTTATATGAAATTAAGTATTTATCCTAAATTCTGTTTGTTATCAGTAGAAGGTTATTATGTTTTTAACTTGTTTTGGCATATATATAGTTTTTACTTTTTTTATTTGTTTATGGTATGGTACTACGGTGGCACCTTCGTATATAAAATCGTTTATCCTTATGTATATATACATTGCACGATAGGTTTTTGGAAAAAGATGTTGGGGAAAAAATTATAAATGGCAGAAAATCAAGCTTTAAAAAGTAGGAAACAAAAATTTCCGTTTTGAGCACCAGTAAGTTATAAAGTGAAGCCGGTGATGTTGTAAAACAATATAAAGATGTTTCCATGTATTTTGAGTTGGTCTTTTTTTTTTTTTTTTTATATACAATTATATTATCCTAAGTTTATTAGTGAAATATAAGAGTATTTGAGTCGTTTATTTTTATGTAGAGCATCTTTTTATCGTATTTTACTGGATTCCTTAATGTTTTTTGTGTGGACCCAAAATATACTTGAAAAGACACCTTGAATACATATGTTTAAAATTATAAATGTTGGTTGAAGTACATGTAGATGCTGGGCTCTAGTTAGGGGTGTCAATTTATGGCACGACACGATAAAAATACACGAAACGAAACGAAATCGGGACGAAATCAAAATTTGAATTCGTGTTCGTGTCAAAATTAAAAAACACGATGTCGTGTCGTGTCGTGTTCGTGTTCATAAATCGACACGAAATTGACACGACTAAGCATATGGTTGTCGTGTTTTTCGTGTTTGTCGTTTTTGTCGTGTTATATATCTTTAAGTATGAATGAAATACACTAATAGTTATGTAATATTATCTTTGTCGTGTCGTGTCGTGTTGTCGTGTTTTAATTGGTTCGTTTTCGTGTTAATGAAAAAAAACACGACATCGTGTCGTGTCGTGTTCGTGTCATCCAAAACCTTGTTATGTCGTGTCGTGTCAGACAAAAACACGACACGACTGCCCGATTTGACAGCCCTAGCTCTAGTTTGAAGTCCGATTCCCAACTTATTCTAATAACGTGGATGGATTCCAAAATATTAAGGTTGCATTTACTTATGGAAAATCAGTTTTCATTTTCTGTATTTTGTTGTTCTTTTTTGTATTTCGTTTTCTGTTTCTGATTTTCATTAGAAAATTTAGAAAATGCCTTTAGACGTTTAGTTAAAACTTATTCATTTTTCATTTTCAGTTTTAGAAAATTAGAAAACATCTTTAGATGTGTATTTTTTGTTTATCGGTTTTCATTTTTACAAAACGGTAGCGCTGGTAGGGTGGGCGTGGGGACGGTGATGGTGGTGGGGGGCAGCTGCGGGGGGCAGTGGTGGTGTCGATGATGGCGATGGTGGTGGTGGAGGTGGCGGTGGTAGCGAGGTGGCGGTTGTGGTGGTGATGATAGACGGTGCTGGCGGCGGTGGTGGTGTTGGTGATGGGTTAGTGGTGGTGGTGATGGTGATTGTGATTGTAGGTCGGTGATTGTGGTAGTGGTCTTTGTTAGGTGTGTGTGGGGGGGTAGGGTGGGGTAGGTGTGGGTGTGAATTTGTAGGTGTGTGTGTATGTTTGTGTGTGTGTTTGTGGGGGCGGATGTGTGTTTGTGGAGGTGGGGCAGGGCGTGGGTGTGAGTGTGTGTTTGTGGGGGTGGGGGTGGGGATGTGTGCAGGTGTATGTGTTTGCGGGGGTGGGTGTGTGTGGGTGTGTGTTTGTGTTTGTGGGGGTTGGTGTGTTTGTGTGTGTATGTGTGTTTATAGGGGTGAGCTTGGGAGTAAGTGTAGGTAGGTAGGGTGTGGTGGGTTGGGGGTGTTAAGGTGAGGGTAGGTAGACGTGGATAGGGTGAGAGTGAGTGTTTGTATTTTAAAATTTTTTTGAAATTAGAAAAATGTAGAAAACAATGATTATCGGTTTTCCAAAAATTTCCAACTTCTTTGTAATTTTAGAAAATTAAATTTTTTTCATTTTCCATGAAAAATTTAAAAAAATATACGAACTATACACGTTTTCATAATTCTCATTTTTCTTGGAAAATTTTTGCGGAAAACAGTGCATTTTTCCGCAACTAAACGTACCCTAAGCTACTCTAGAAGCTAATGAGAATGTGGACATGGGCTCTTGGTTCGCATCTTAGCCACATTAAAGGGGTTGCTTTTAGACTGCTATAATAAAAATTATTACATCCAAACTTGTTAATAAAAATTACACATCGAGTCAAAATATCACATCCAGTCAATAATAGGAGTGGTTCACAAGGTGATGTAAATTTGGAAGGAAATTTTGTTTCTCGGTTTTCAAAATGTAAATTCTAATGTAGTCTTGTTGCATACTGCTAATTGGGGTGGATGTCGTCTACTCATCCTGTTCTAGTCACTAGTACAAAATGTATTTTTAATGCGATGAGGTTTTTTTCTGTTGGTGTGGTCGTAGCCTAAAACCGCACCATTAAAACACTTTCGCGTCAATAAGTCAAGAAACCGCACTAATAAATGCATTTTTTATGCTGTTTTCTTTAAACACACTAATAAATGCATTTTTTTATGCTATTTTTCAAAATCACAGTAATAAATGTACTTTTTGATGCAGTTTTCCAAAACCACATTAATAATAAATGTATTTTTTGAAGCGGTTTTCTTAAAACGTACTAATAAATGCATTTTTTAATGCTAATTTTCAAAATAACACTAACAAATGTATTTTTTGATGCCCTTTTCCAAAACTACAATAATAACAAATGCATTTTTTGATGTGGTTTTGGATTGAATTCTGTCCTCAAATTTTGTTCCCGGGCCGAAACTCCTTCCAAAAGTTCATTCCCCGCGCAATGCCTTTATCTTCCCTTATATATTTCCTTAATCTAATTTTATTTGGCCACACAAACCCTAATATCATCGACTACTCTCGCACTCACCAACATCCTTGAGTCCTATCGCTCGAGTCCGCATCATCGTCGATTCCGGCTGCCACAGCCTCCATCATCTTTGATTTTGGTCGACCCTATTCTTATCGCTGTTGATTTACAACTTCAGGTCAGCAGCATGATGAATCTGAAAAATCATTGAGGAGTCGACCTGCACAATAATCATCTTTGTCCATCGCAATCAACACATCGTTAAGACTGTGAGGTATGGTTATGATATTATGATTTATAATTTTGATTCATAATATTACTTAATCTATGTGTCTAATACTCTGATTTCTTAAGTTAGGTTGTGGAAAAAAGAAGGGTTGGACAAAGAAGCTTGTGACGTTCAAAGGAGAGCACATATGTATGCAGGGGAAGATATAAAGGTAGATAAAACCTAAAAAAAGAAACACTCTTATGTTGTTTTATCTACCAAAATTGAATTAAGGCAAGTTTTTTTCCTTTATATTGATAATCTTTATAACTTGTGTAATTTAACTTTTGATTAGATGGATTGTATACATTTTGATAAAATTATTTTGTAATTTAGCTTCTGAATTCCTATCGAAACGAGGTAACGGATTCAAAGGTGGGCATCATCTCTGAAAGTCTGCATGATACCGAAGAAGAGCCATATGAAGATGGTGATGATGAAATTGAACACGTATATATCAAAAAACTTGTATATGCTTCTGTAGTTACCTTCCTAAACAACTTACATATCTGTAGTTATTATATCAAATTGTAAACAGATACAAGGATGAAAAGGTTAGAAAAGAATGGTATTTTTATTAAGATAATTTGAATCTCTTGTATGGTTTGTGCCTTTACATGTTTTATGATTTTTTGTTGTTTTGTTTTCGTATTGTAAATCAAGCTGATTATCTTTGTAATGGTGGTCATCTTGAGTTTATTTATTTATTTATTTTTTTATATTTATTTTTATTATTTAATGGAACGGTTCTAGCTTTTAATAGTGCGGTTGTACTCTCTTTTTAATGGAAAAGCATTTGTTTTTTTTGGTGCGGATGTTCTATCTTTTGGGGCGGTTTTATAACCGCATTAGTAAATATAAGTATTTTTTGAGGCGGTTCAATAACCTCATCTATTAATCATTTTAACCATATCAAAAAAATCTTTCTGTGCTAGTGAGTGGTCGCCTGATAAAGCAACAATTATGTATTGTTTGATAATATTAGTGGTCGCCTGACAAAGCAACAATTGTGTATTGTCATACATATTTATAAAGCTAACATTTTTTCTTGAATCTCATTCATTTGAAACCCTCATTCTTTTTTCTTTCACCACATTCATTTGAAACTTCCATGATTTTTCAATTTCTTTATAATAATAAGTATAATTTGGTAATTTAACTAAATTTCAATATTAAAATAATATCTTTAATTCTACTTATAAAATTATTTTTTTTAACTTTTAAGATATTATACTTAATTTATTACTTTTAATATATTGTTGGATATAAACCATTATCATTTTAAAGTTATAATTTTTGAACAATTTGTATAAAATACTTAAATTATTAATTAAAATATAACATTATAGGCTCAACTTAAATATAAATTTTATTTAACTTAAACAACCCAAAGATTATTTTATAAATAGTTAAAAGTGATAAATTGTATTGTCTTTCTAATAATGATTGTGAGTTGGTTAATAAGGTTAAATAAATATCAAACATAAAGTGTAATCATAAACAGACTAAATTTCAATCTTAAAATAATATCTGTACTTCTATTTATTAAGTTATATCTTTACATTTGAAACCCCTATTTTTTTTCCTTTCACCACATTCATTTGAAAATCCATCACTTTTCAATTTTTTTATAATAATAATTATAATTTGGTAATTAAGTTAAATAAATATTCGAAAGTGTAATCATATATAAACTAAATTTTAATAATTTCTTTAATTTTACTTATAAAATTATGTTTTTTAACTTTTAACATATTATACTTAATTTATTAGTTTTAATATATTGTTGGATGTAAACCATTATCTTTTTAAAGATATAATTTTTCAACAATTTGTATAAAATACTTAAATTACTAATTAAAATATAACATTATAGGCTCAACTTAAATATAAATTTTATTTAACTTAAACAACCCAAAGATTATTTTATATATAGTTAAAAGTGATAAATTGTAGTGTTTTTCTAATAATAATTGTAAGTTGGTTAATAAGGTTAAATAAATATCAAACCTAAAGTATAATCATAAATAGACTAAATTTCAATTCTAAAATAATATCTTTACTTTTATTTATAAAGTTATGTCTTTAAATCTTAACATATTATACTTAATTTATTAGATTTAAAATGTTGTTACATGTAAACCATTATCAGTTTAAAGCTACAACTTTTGAATAGTTTGGACAAAATACTTAAATTGTTAATTTAAATATAACATTACTGTATCAACTTAAATATAAATTTCAGTTCCACTAAAAAAACCAAATAATACTTTGAAAATACTTAAAAGTGATAAATTATAGTGATAAATGCACAAACTAAATTGTAATATCAGTTTAACTAACATATTTCTTAAATATATTTTTATAATCGTTAAAAGTTTCCAAATAAGTAGCTTAAAATAACTTACAATAACAATAATTAAAAACAACTATATATAAAAGATTATATTATTACCTTAAAAATCAAAAAATAACGTGTGATGTTTTAAATAATTATATTGATAGAAATTAAAACATTAAGCAAATTAATTTTAAAATTTTTTTTAACAATAAAACAACTATAAATAACATCAAATATTATATAATATTTAATTTTATTCATGTGTAACTCGCGGGTAGAAGTCATTCAAACGATTGAGATTATGAAGTTATAATAAATGCATATATCTCTCGTATAATAAAAGCCTCCCTAAGGTGCCACATGACATTCTTCTAAACAACCAAAGTCCACGTGTCGTTTTCTACATTTTTCTCAGAAATTTGTTCCCGCCCAAATCATCCCTATAAATTAAACAAAAAATCAGAAAGTCAAAAGTTAATATTTGTTTCAAAAAAAATCTGTATCCATATTAAACGAAAAATTTGTTTCCATATTAAACGAAAAATTCAAACTAAAATATAATCACCTTCCTAGAAAATCGGCAATGTAAATTGGCAATGGTTTTTTAAAATTAAATATGTTTCCCTAAAACGAAAATCTATGTTTCTTATAAAACTTTTACCTCTCGTACCTTCTTTGAAGAATCCACATATTCTCCTACTAATCAGCAATTATTTTTCCATATTATACCTGCATTAAATTTCATTATAATTTTAAAATTTAAATATATCATATATCATAAAAATCATACATTATCATCATCATATCGCATAAAATCAGGAATGGTTTTTTATAAAGTTTATCTGTTTCCGAAAATATCTGCATGATTATACTAATTAAATCATTTAAACGAATTACAATATTCAATCACAATATTGACTTCGGTTGTTTTATTCCGCCTATAAATACAGAACCCCTAAATTCTTTTCAACCATTTGCATTTTCTCATTTGCTTCGTATCTGAACTCTAAAACACTGCAGAGAAGGTAAAGCATCCCAAAACAACTATGCTGAATTTTTTTGTTTATCATTCGTTCGTATTCTTATTGTAATTTTGATTACATCTATATTTTTCTCCTTCTGTTATTTTCTATATATGTTATCTTATACACAAGCTATTCAATTTTTTTTCCTACGTACACACAAAATGAAGAAATCAATACACATGTCCTCCTTATAATAAATACATATAGGAATATGTGTGTTTTGTTAGTCAGGAATTTGAATTTATATATATTTTTCATCAGATTTATATAATTTTGTATTTTTTCAGTTAAATGGTTCAAATGCAATCTGAATTTGAATCATAATAATACCAACATATTGGAATATTTTTGTTAACTTAGTCAGGGCTTTGAATTTACATATATTTTTCACCAAATTTATATAATTTTGTGTTTTTTCAGTTAAATGGCTACTCCCAATGTCACTTTGATTGCTGATGTAGATGTGTTGAGGGACGATTTGACTCTAAAAGTTCGTGTCATCAACTTGTGGAAACATATGTCATTCTACAACAAAGATGAAATTTGTTCCATCGAATCAATATTACTTGATGAATAGGTATTAAACACTCTACATATTAATTATTTCTTACAAATACACATTTAAGTACAATTACTTATATAGTTGATCATATATTACTTTTTTATAGGGGAGCAAGATCCAAGCTACTGTTTGGAAAAAGTTTCCGTATCGATTCAAAAATATATTAAAGGATGGGTCGACTTTTTACATCACGAGTCCAAGTTTTGCATCACAAAAGTCCGGTTGTTTCAAAATAACTCCTCAAGATCAAAAACTAACCTTTGTCCAAAATACTGTTCTCAAAGAATGTGCAGAATTTTCTGGATCCACATTTGGATTTTCATTTGTTGACTATCAGACTGTTCTGTCGTTGCTACATCCTGAAGACATATCTGTTGATTAGTTAATATTTATTATTTTAATTATAAACTAAATATTTAATTGGTTTTACCTATGTTTATCTGTTATATATTATATATTATATCTTTAAATTTCAAAGGGCTCTTCAAATGTTTTTTTTACAGATGTTATTGGATTGGTAGTTGCTATTACTGAGATGATGATGGATGATCCTGAAAAGTCTAAACACAGACTAACCATTCACATCCAAGATGCAAAGTTTGTTGTTCATTTCTTTATATTTGTATTATATTTTATATTAAAACATGACTTTTAAAAACAATTGTTCAATATTCAGTGCTTTGCAACTCTGTGTAAATTTGTGGGGTGATTATGCTTACAAGATGCAAGATTACATAGATAACAATCCACCAAATGAACGTGTCGTTGTTATACTTCAGTTTGCAAAGATTAGTGTTTGGAGAGGTATATTTGTTTTATTAACTAACCAATTTTTACATCTTTGATTATTAAACTGATTATTATTATTTGTGTTATAGATCGTCCGAGTGTTAATACCTACTTTACATCTTCAAAGTTGTTCATTAACTCCGATATCGATGAAATTAGTCTTTTCAAAAAAAGGTAACACGTTTCTATGTACGTGTTAAATATACAAATGTTCATTACAACAATACTTAAAATTATTTCTTTGTGTAATTTACAGTTTAGATGGGGATGATCGTCCTAATTCGTCTTCAAATACAATTTCAGTCATTGAATCTAAACAACTTTCTGAATTAGATGATTTCATAGTTAAAACTAAGCTGAAGACTATTGCTGAGATTTTTGAACCACATTTGGTATTTATTTGAATTTTTTAAACTTGTATATTTATACTTTTTTTTTGTAATTTTTAAAATAAAAAATGTTATAATTAACCAATCATTCATGCAAAAACCCATCTCATTATAGTTGGCACTATAAAGGGAATCTTGCAGAATGAGAAATGGTTCTATCTCGCGTGTACAAACTGCAGTCACAGGCCTTTCCGGATACTGATGCAAAACCAATTTCTTATGAATGTCGTAACCAAAATTGCACAAAAAAAATCAACTACTGTTGTACCGAGGTTGTTACTATAAACTATATTCATCCAAAAACGTTTCTTACTCCATATATATTAATAATATTTTTGATATTTTATATATAATTTTTTGTAGATTTATGATCTCCATACGTGTGCAAGATAATACCGGGACTATTACCTTAACAATGTTTGAAAAAGAAGGAAGGTATCTATTGAAGACATCAGCCAAAGAGTTGTTTAAAAAAGCAACAGAGGTCATTTGAATATTATGCAATCATTATTTAGTTTTATATATGTTCACTTTAACCGGAACGTGTATTTACATTATTATTTGATGCAGATTGGGGACAATACTGATTTCTATCCAGGGGAGATTAATGCATTGAAAGGTTTGAAATTGGCATTCAAGATTTCTGTTACGGATTTCAATGTGTCGAAAAAAAACGAATCAGTATGGTATTTATAGAGTCAGTGACAATGTTGATTTAATTGAACAACTCGAAAATAAGTTTACCGAATCACAGGTAATTAAATTACTAATTATTGTTTTTTGGTTGTTAACTATATATTCTTATAATATTTTTAAAACAATTTTTTTCTTATTTTATGTCTTATGCAGACTGGTATAACACACTCTTTGGATGTTTGTTCGGGAGAATTCGAATCTCAAGATAACAGGCCTTTAAAGGTTACATTCATATTAAATTAGATAAATATGTTATAAAATAATACTTGGATGTAAATAACAATGTTGTAAAACTATTTTCTTTAGGATCAAATTTCAGGAAGAAGTCTTTGAAGTTTTTGAACACAACACCAATTTTGAAACGAAATCTGGAAGAAGTCTTTGATTTGGAATTGAATGAAAACTTATCATCGTCAAAAACAAAGAAAGTATCCCTAGATGGTCCAAGAAAACAGTTGTTGGAGGTAAAGTTGGAAAAAAGTGGCTGAATTTCATTTGGTGGTGAATCGGAAGACAGTGTCCATTTTGGATTTTCATGAACAATTTTCAGTTTTTAATTTGCATGGTGCTTTTTTAACTATCTTGGTTTGATTTAATGCGACATTCTGGTTATTAAGGTTTAAACTTTGGGATTATTTTCTTTTTAAATGGTTTGTTATGCTATATTATGCTAGCATGTTATGAATTAATTTTTTCATATTTTAGACGTGATTTTATTATTGCTTTTCCATTATTGGTACAAAATGTCATGCTACATACTAATATATTTATTGTTTTAATATTCAAAATGAAAAAGTAGTGGTATTTGCTTAACTTTTGGATATCTTTTGTTATTTTTATAGATCAAGGCCTATAATTTGTGTGTTTGTGTTAATGTACTTTGAAAATGCATTGCTATAATTTGTGTGTTTGTGTAAATATACTTCTGTAATACAATGGCTTAATAAGAAAAAGACAAAAATGAAATGTTTTTTTTTGTAAAAAAAATCGATTTATACCAATTATAGCAATATACTTTCAAAGCACATTGTTATAATTTGTGTGTCTTAATATTCCTATACTACAATTGAAAAGTTATTTAACGTGTTCAGAAATTTTCAAAATGTTATTTAAAACCCATAATTCAATTTTTATTTTATCTTTAATGCCTTAAGCCCATAATATATATATATATATATATATATATATATATATATATATATATATAATAATAATAAATTAAAATAAATAGAATGCTTAAAAACAATTTGTAGCCTACTTTCAAATACTCATTTCTCTGTACAGTTTGATCCTCCTATAATAGATGAAAAATTGATTAGGGGGAGGGGTACTCTTTCTGTTGATTTACAAGATTATATTATCATTAATTCTGCATGTGGGTGTGTTAATGTACCTGTGTATGTTTGTGTAACTTTTTTATACAGTGGCTAAGTATGTAACTTATTATAGTAGGACCTGCTATTTTTTTAATTTTTAAATGTTCAAACTTGGGTTTGGTAGCACCCGGTTCATATTTTTCTTGAATATATATGTGTGTTATTTGCAGGTCAAAATTTTGATAATGGAAACCATGGAAGGTGCACTTCAATCCTCTAAAACAGCCCCTGGTCATGTTTGATCCATCACAAATATATTATTAATTTAGAAAATGGTCCATATGGCATTATTATTTTTTTTTACATTTTTTGTTCCTTTATTAATAAAGTACACATTAGATATATAAACATTTTTAAAACAGGAACGTGTTTCTTTGATCATGTTGCTTTCTATGTGTGTCAATATGTATGTAATTAAATTACATATTAGTGTGTTATACCATCTGTGAAACTTCAGATCCTGAACCATCTGTTTTGAGTTACATACCTGTGTGTTATACGGTTTAAATCTAAAGGGGGCATATCAGTTGGTTATATTCTTAAAATTCTGCTTTTTTGGGCAATTTTATGCCATTTTTTGTCTTCAAATCTTGCTGTCAAATAAAAGAAATTGCAATCTAGATTCATTTTTTGTTCTAAACCATTACTTTCAATTTCAAACCACTCACTAGGTACTGATATGAGTTTCTCCTCCATTTTGCACATATATTTAACCCTAATATCTAGCTAATCAATATAAAAATCGCATTCCAATTTCGGAAGGTATATAAAATTATAATTCAATTAATAAATTATTTGCTAACATTAATCGGATGCACAAATTTAACCCTAAAATCTTGGAAATTCAAATTTCAAAATTTCAAACTATTACGCACAAAGTATGAAAATCATACTTTCAGAAAATTGAAAGTTACCTGATTGTGTCTTCGCTCTTGACGTATTTCGAGTTACTCATACCATTTCAGTTTTCGATAACTTCTTCATAAGAATCAAATTTCTGCCAAAAACAATCAGGTACAATTTCTTTCAACTAATCTATGTTCTATTAAGAAAACAATCGTTAACAAAAATTTACATCTTACCTTCAATTGTCGCATCTTCATACCATATTCATTCGTACATTTAATTGTAAAATCGGTATAAGCTTCTACTACCTTCAAATTTGATTCGATGATTGTATATTCCTATCTTCCTTCACGATAGCAATGGACAAACTTCCATATCTTTCTTAAATGAATGTCTTCGAAATGTTAATCTTCATTGCGGAGATATAAATTTCGATATTTGATTGTTCTAGGTCTCTGTTTCTATTACAACAAAAGGGAAAAATGGGGTTTATTACTAATAGATGATTATCCTCTACGTGGGAGAATAGGGGTTATTACTTGTGTGAATCCTTCAATAATATTTTTCTAATTTTTTTATATCAATAATATTTATATAATTTGGATTGGTATGTATCCCATTTATTATTGAAATAATTATAGTTTAAATAATTACCTAAGAATTTATATTGATATGTCGTAATTATTAAATTCTAATTTAAATTGACATAATCTATTTAAATTGCCATTTTATATATCATGCTCCACAATTTAATAAATAAATGTGATTTATATATAATTATGTAATTTTATGATTTAGAAATATCATTTATATCCTATTTGGTTAGTATTCAATTCGTCAAGTGAAGTTTATACAAATTATATAAGCTACCAATCGATGTAACATTTACTATCAAATTATTAATTTTATTTTTCACTATACTTTTTTATTTTTATTATATATCAAACAAGAACATGAATGCAGTGGACGTTAGAGAGAGAAGAAGAAACAGAAAATTATATTTGGATAACAGAAAATCCAAAAAACGTTGTACTACATCATCATCTCATCGTACACCTACTAGACATTAGGCCTGGCAATTGGGTTGGGTTCGGGTTGACGGGTCACGGGTTCGTGGGTTGGCGGGTTAGAATACATTGACCCAACCCAACCCATATAATATATGGGTTGATGGGTTGGCGGGTCACGGGTTAGCGAGTTGAAAACATCAACCCAATCCAACCCATATAACTCGTATAAATATATGGGTTCGTGGGTCAGTGGGTCAAACCCAACCCGTATAAGCAATTTAATAAGCAATACATTTTAAAATGAAATTGAAAAATACAAATAAAATGAAGTTATAAAGTCTTAAACATTCAACATAAAGTCATAAACATAAAGTCATAAAATTGTAAATAAACACATTAATGCAAAGTGCAATAGTTCAAACATATCCAAAAATCAAATGCGATAATTTGTTCATGCTACAATTTCCATTTCTTCTTCCAACATCGACTTCTTCAAGATCACCTTCAAATAGAAACAATATGCAAAATTAAATTTATGATATTTTAAAAGCTACATAAATAATTATAAAAAGAAAGAAAAAAACTCACCAAATGACCACCTAAAGTATGTTGGAATTTGTAGCCTCCGTATTGTCTTCGTTGATGTTCAAATTCATTACATTTTGGGTTAGGTTGTCAACAGCCACATTCAAATCAACTACACAATGAATAGAAAAAAAAAAGAAAAATTAATACAAAATTTTAGTTAATATGAATAAATTATGAAATATTACCTTTTTCTCCAAACAACCAATCCCTAGTACAAACCAAAGCTTCAACCACATCAGGCTTCATGGAACTTCGATATTCATTCAGAATTCTTCCACCAAGACTAAAAGCCGATTCAGATGCTACTGTTGAAACGGGAACACAAAGTATATCCATAGCTAATTTAGCTAATTCTGGATATCTATATTGTTGGGCTTTCCAAAAGTCAAGCATTTTAACAGAAGAAGTTCTTTTAGCTCTTGGCTCAAGAAGGTATACATGCAATTGACTTGTGGTATTGGAACCCGAATCATCATTATCATATTCGTCAAACTCCTATAATTAAAAATAATATATATAAACCAATTAGTAATTTAGTATATTTAAAAACTAAACTATAAAAGTGAATTTAATGATAATTAAAAATTGTGATTTACCTCAAGAATGTTGTTTTGACTAGAATCTCCCCCAACATTACTTTGTCTAATGTTTTCATTGCTCCCTTGATGTGATGTCGATTCGAATGTGGTTGCATTTTTTGAAGCTTGCACATATTCATCATAAAGTTCATAAAGGGCACTCTCAATAGCCTTAAATTGTGATGAACCTTCTCCATAAAGTTTTTTATAGCAAAAGTCAACAAATGTTAACTTATATCTAGGATCAAACACCACGGCTATAGCTAACAGAAGATTAAAATCAGCCCAATATTTGTTGAACTTATTCCACATTTGAGTAGCTATTTTATTCATATACTCATCCGGACTTTTCTTCTCTTCAACCAACTTCAAATGTATTCCAAAGATCTGAGGGAAATACAAATTTGAAGTAGGATAAAGAGATCCTGAGAATTGAAGAGTCGCATCATAAAACACTTTCAGAAAGCTACACATTTTCTCAACTCTTTCCCATTCATCAGAGGATGGACAATCTTGAAAGTTAGAATCACTCAAACTAAGATGCGAAAACGCTAGTCGATAATAAAGTGCACAAGAAAGCATCCTATAAGTGGAATTCCACCTAGTAGGAACATCTTGCATCAAAGCTTTATTGGTGTCCAAAAGATTTTGTGAGCAACATTGAAAAAACCTTGTTTTTCTTGCTGACGATCCTTTGACATATTTCACACATTCTCTAACTTTTTCCACAGCAACATCAATTTGTTTCAACCCATCTTGAACAATCAAATTAAGAATATGGGCACAACATCTCAAATGAAATAACTTACCATCATATACTAAAGCATTCATCAAACGAAATTGATTCTTAAGCAATCCAACGCAAACATCATTGGAGGAAGCATTATCCAAAGTGATAGAAAACAGCTTCCTTTCAATTCCCTAACTTTTTATTAACCCACTAATCTTTTCCGCAATAGCAACACCGGTATGTGGAGGAGGAAATTCAGAAAAATTTAAAATCCTCTTCTGTAAGACCCAATTGCTATCAACATAATGGGCAGTCAAACTCAAATAACCATCTGTAACAATAGATGTCCAAGCATCAGAAGTCAAATATATTCTACTTGGACATTTAAGCAACTCGCCACGAAGTCTATCACACTGACTTGTATATAACTTTTTGACATCTGCCTTTGCTGTGTTCCTACAAATATGACTGGCATTTGGTTCCAAGTATTTGCAAATATTTCTAATTCCTTCATATTCAACGAAGGAGAATGGCAAGTCATGTCTAACAACAGCTTCAATCAACAATTCCCTAAGTCTTTCCTGACTAAACTTTGGAGTTCTCATATTCATTGCACCTTTGCTAGAAGAAATCATATATTGACCAATTTCTCTAGTATTATTATTTTCACATTTGGTTCGATGGCGAATTAGATTACCGGTACCGCAAGCACTTCCTGCTTGATATTTTTTACCACATTTGTTGCAAACACAATATAGGATTTCATCTGGTGTTTTTCTAGGTAATTTAGTAAAACTTTTCCAAACATCAGAACTTGTTGTCCTTGTTTTCCTTTTCTTTGTAGAAGTACTTTCAACTCCTTGAGAGTCATTTGGTGCTGCAACTTCTTTAACTGAATCATCACTCTCACTTTCTTCATTGTTACCCTCCACATTATTGTCAACAGTGATATCTTCATTATCCATAACTTACTAGAAAACCCCAAAAGAAATCATCAATTATCTAACAGGTTAGAAGCAAAGCAATTAAAAAAAATACAACTTCTGATTAGTGATCAATATGAAAGCATCACAAAAAAAAAAAAAAAAAAACAATGGGTAACAAGTTCTGATCAGTGATCGGTACATGATTTCTGCTAGCAACAGGTCAAGGCTCGGACTTGCTTTGTTCGAGTCTTAGAGATTTATGCAATAATCAAACAAATCCCGATTATTGTCTCAATCATTCAATCATTTATTGATTAGAAGAAGAGACGAACACAAGGTAGCAGCGGAAGACGAATCAAGGCTTAGAGATTTTCTGTGTTCAACTTCGAGGCTTAGAGATTATTGTCTAACAAGACTTGCTGCTAGCAATCGGATTTTCTGTGTTCGACTTCGAGGCTTAGAGATTTAGGTTGTCACAATGTTACTTACCGGAAGAATCGAGGATGGAGGTGGGTTAGCGACTTAGCGTCGGACAACGTCGGTACTCGGTAGTAGCGGAAGACGACTGCGAGTCTGCGAGACTGCGACGAAGCGACTTAGTGCCAATCGCGTGATCTGATCGACGGAGATGAGAGTATGAGACTTGCGATAGTTCGTCTGTTCGTGAGCAGTGCCGATGATGAGTTTGGATTTTGGATTTTGCCAATTTGGAGAATTGTTTGATGTTTAGGGGGCTAGGGCACCGGATACAGTATTTGATAAATAATTAAAAAATCAAAAGTGATAAATAATTAAATGTATTTTTTAAACCTAATATATATATAATCGGGTTGGCGGGTTGACCCGCGAACCCAAACAGGTAACTCAACCCAACCCATTAAATAAACGGGTTGGCGGGTCAAAAATCTCAACCCAAACCCGTTTATTTTCGTGTTGGGTCACTTTCGGGTTACGGGTTGGGTCGAGGATTGCCACCCCTACTAGACATGCTATAAAATTTTGCCAATACGGTAATCTTCTTGCTTTATTTTGCATTGATAATTATAATATGAATTATTGATAGATTTTAAATATGTTATTCATTTTTATTTAAAAAATAAAATTAAAAGAAATTATAATATATTTAAACTTAATATAAAAAAATGTCTTTAAGTTGTTTTCTACGATTTTACAGGTTCAAATAGTACTACATAATCTACAAATGCTAAAGAGAGGAGAAAAATTAGAAAGTTATATTTGGATAATAGAAAATCCAAAAAATTACCAAGCATATCAAGCCATCAAAATTCATCTATTACACATACTTCTTACATGTCAAATAACGGTATTTATATTCATTTATTTTACAATTGATTTGTAAATATAAAAATTATATTAAATTTGCATAACTATTTAATTTAGTGTATTTATAATAATTAATATTTTTTTATTATTACTAACCATTTTTTCTAATTATGTAACAGATGTCTACAATCATCGTGTTAAATTAATATCTACAGGTAATTATACAGACGTTACCTTAGATAAGGAAAATATAAACTCAGCCAAATCATGTGTATATCAATATACAAGTATTCATCATACTTCGAATGGTACGAATTTCTATATATACGAATTTAAAAAGATACGTTTCACATTTATATAACTTATAACAATTTCTAACATTCTAATTTGTATTTTAATTTTATCAGGCAATTATATTTTCAACAATAAAGTTCAAACACCACTATCTATTAATTTACATAATTCAGTGTTTGGCATTGGCACGACATCCACCACATCCACCAATCGTTCCACAATAACTTATAATTCTCCTTCAACAAATATAAATGTCAGAACTCCCTTTTCTAACATTTCGAACGGTATGCATTTATAAATACACAAAAGTTAGAAATATATGCTTTATATTTATATAAATCATACCAATTGCTAATGTTTTGATTTGTATTTTTATTTTATCGGGCAATTGTATATTCAACAATAACCTTCAAACACCAATATCTATTAACAAACACAATTCAATGTTCGTGAATTCCACGACATCCGGTAATCGTTCGACAATAATCCAGAATTCTTCATCAATCAAGTTACCAAGAGGAAAACATCAATTAAAAAGGAAGACTCCAGATATATCCTGTATACCTGTTTTTGACTTGACATTAGATGAAGAAAGTAATCATGATCATATTGTCGAAGATAAATTCCGCGGTATATCAAAAGGTGATAATAATTCTAATACTTTTAATATTATTTAAATTTATTTAATAATCTGATTTATATATATTTTTTACTTTTTAATATTTTTTTCATTCAATAGATTACTTGGATCATGGAGATGAGATTGTTATATGTCAGATTTGTCATGCAAAATTATGGCTAGATGAATCGCTTAGAGGACAAAAAAAGGCAATACGTCTTATTCCTTATGTTGTGGTTACGGAAAAGTTGAGTTACCACCCTTAAAAGAAGCACCGTCGTCTTACAAAAATCTTTACCGTTCCGTATATTCTAAAAGCAAACACTTCATGAAGAACATTCGACGTTACAATTCAATGTTTTCATTTACATCCATGGGAGGCAAAGTTGATTCATCCATCAACTCAGGCAACGCACCATACATATTCAGACTTAGCGGTCAAAATTATCATAGTATGGGAAGTCTTTTACCTACACGTGGATCACGACCAAAATTCTGTCAGTTATACATATATGTCAGATTTGTCATGCAAAATTATGGCTAGATGAATCGCTTAGAGGACAAAAAAAGGCAATACGTCTTATTCCTTATGTTGTGGTTACGGAAAAGTTGAGTTACCACCCTTAAAAGAAGCACCGTCGTCTTACAAAAATCTTTACCGTTCCGTATATTCTAAAAGCAAACACTTCATGAAGAACATTCGACGTTACAATTCAATGTTTTCATTTACATCCATGGGAGGCAAAGTTGATTCATCCATCAACTCAGGCAACGCACCATACATATTCAGACTTAGCGGTCAAAATTATCATAGTATGGGAAGTCTTTTACCTACACGTGGATCACGACCAAAATTCTGTCAGTTATACATATATGATACAGAGAACGAGATTTCAAATAGATCGACAAGTATTGGGTATATTTTTATAATCTTCATCTAAAAAATAATTTCAATTCATTTATCTTTTTAACTAACATTAAAGAATTCTCTATAATATTTTCAGTGGACCAAGGAGCGGTTCTACATCAAGTTCAAGGTCTTATGATCTCCAAATTATAGAATTTTTGAAGGATATGTTAGATTCAAACAATGTGTTGGTCAAGTCTTATAGGATGGTAAGAGACAGTCTTCATGATTATCCTGGTGCTAATTTGAAGTTAAGATTAATCAGAAAAAGAGAACAAGATGAAAGGACGTATAACTTACCAACTTCTTCTGAGGTAGCCGCTTTAATTGTCGGTGACATCTGTGATTCAATTGAAAAAAGAGACATCATTGTTGAAACCTCATCAGGATTACTAAAGCGTATCAGTGAATTACATCCTTCTTACCTTGCTCTTCAATATCCATTACTATTTCCATATGGCGATGATGGTTACAGAGTTGACATCCTTCATAGAGGTATTACATCTTCAAGTAACAGCAAGCGCCCGACCTGTACTATGAGATAATTTTTCGCTTACAGAATTCAAGATAGAGATCAATCGTTCTTACTACTTCTTAATGCAAAAAGGTTGTTCCAACAATTTTTGGTTGATGGTTATACAATGATTGAAAGTGAGCGATTATTTTTCATACATAAGCAACAAAAAATTCTTAGATGTGAGTCTTATGAGAATCTGCATAATCACCAAGCATGTGGGAGTACAGATATTTCGAATGTTGGGTAACGTGTGATCTTACCTTCTTCATTTACTGGTGGTGCACGTTATATGATGCAAAACTATTTGGATGCCATGTCGCTATGTAAATGGTTTGGATATCCTGATTTTTTCATAACCTTTACGTGTAATCCAAAATGGCCAAAAGTTCAGAGGTTTCTTAAGGACACTACACTTAATCCAGAAGATAGACCGGATATATTATGTAGGTTATTTAAGATGAAGTTGGATGCCTTTATAAAGATTTAAGGGAAAATCAAATTTTTGGCAAGGTTCAAGCAGGTATTTAAACTTATACTTTAACTGATATATATATACACACACACACACACACACACCTTCTTTAGCTGCTAACTTCTATCCTATTTGTATATTTTTACATGCAGTGGTTTATACGATTGAATTTCAAAAAAGAGGTTTGCCTCATAGGCATATATGTCTATTTATGCATTCTGACTGCAAGCTTCCTATAGTTGAATATATTGATCCGATTATTTCTGCTGAGATTCCAAATATCGATGAAGATCCAGAATTGTATTCACTTGTCAAGGAGTTCATGATTCACGGTCCATGTGGAGCTGAAAATTTGAATTGCCCATGCATGGTGGACAGAAAGTGCTCTAAAAACTTTCCAAAGAATTTATGTAATCATACTTCAGTTGATTCAGATGGTTTTCCCTTATATAGGAGAAGAAATGATGGAAATTTTGTTGAAAAATTTGGTGTTCAGTTAGATAACAGAAATGTTGTTCCATACAACAAATATCTGTTGAAAAGACATCAGGAACACATCAATGTTGAATGGTGCAATCAAGGATCCTCTATAAAGTATTTATTTAAATATATAAACAAGGGTCCTGATAGAGCGACTGTTGCTATGGTGCAAAGCAATGATGATTATGATAACAATGATACAGTGGATGAAATCAAAGAATACTATGATTGTAGATATATATCTGCATGTGAAGCATCATGGCAGATTTTTAAATATGATGTTCATTATAGGTATCCTGCTGTGACTAGACTACCTTTTCATCTGCCTGGACAACAACAAGTTATATATGAGGCAGACGATGATATTGTAGATGTTCTTGACCGACCTTCAGTTGCTTCTTCAATGTTCATATCTTGGATGAAGTGTAACGAAACCAATAAAGAAGCACGGAAACTTACATATGTTGAATTTCCTACAAAGTTTGTTTGGAAACCTAAACTTCAAAATTGGAAGCCAAGGGAAGTTGGATATTCTATTGGTAGAATTCACTCGGTTTCACCTAAGCTTGGTGAAGCATATTTTTTAAGAATTCTTTTAAATAAAGTGAAAGGTCCAAAATCATTCAAAGAAATTCGCACGGTAAATGGTGAAATGTGTTCTTCTTTTAAGGATGCATGCTATAATCTAGGCCTTTTGGATGATGACAAAGAATACATCGAAGCAATTAAGGAAGCAAGTCTTTATGGATCTGGTTTTTATCTACGTTTTTTATTTGCTACGATGGTATTGTCCAGTAGTTTGTGTAAACCAGAGATTGTGTGGGAAAACACATGGGAATACCTATCAGATGGAATTCTTTATACTCAACAAAAGAAATTAAAGTCTCCAGGTATTATATGTTTATTACATTATTATTAAAACTATATCATATAAATTTCCAATATACAGTCAATTACATTTTACATCCCACTTAATATCTTTTTTAATATGTTATAAGTAATATAGTATTGTTCGTACAGGTTTGTCACTAAACGAAGATCAAATTAAAAACTTGACTTTGTTTGAGATAGAACAAATTTTACTCCTAAACAATTCCAGTCTGAAGGACTATAGAAGGATGCCTTACCCAGATGCTGATTTAGTTTCATCTTCAAACAATCGTTTGATAGCTGAGGAACTAGATTATGACATAACAAACTTGAAGAATGAGTTTGATCGGCTCTTCGTTTCATTAACCGACGAGCAACGCAACATTTTTCTTGATATCATGGCTATGGTTAAAAATAATAAGGGAGGTGTATTCTTTATTTATGGTTATGGTGGAACGGGTAAGACATTTCTTTGGAAGACAATTTCTGCAACAATTAGATCTCAAGGTGAGATTGTTTTAAATGTTGCTTCAAGTGGGATTGCTTCATTATTGTTGACTAGAGGTAGGACAGCACACCCTCGATTTATACTTCCCATAAATCTTACCGAGGATAGTTTTTCTATAATAAACCCAAAGAGTGATCTTGCGAGTTTAGTAAGAAAAGCCTCATTGATCATTTGGGATGAAGCACCCATGGTACACAAGCATGCATTTGAAGCTTTAGATCGAACTTTGAAGGATATATTACGATTTGTTGATCCAATAAACTCAAATATTCCATTTGGAGGGAAAGCGGTTGTTTTTGGAGGTGATTTCAGACAAATTCTACCTGTTGTTCCGGGTGGTAGTAGACAAAATATTGTTAACGCTTCATTGAGTTCTTCGTATCTATGGCAACAATGAAAAGTTCATAAATTAACAAAAAATATGAGGTTAACTGTTGGAAGGGATCCATCTGCTGTTGATCAAATAAGGGGGTTTTCAAACTGGCTTTTGGACATAGGAGAAGGTAATCTTGGTGGTCCAAATGATGGTGAAACAATTGTTGATATTCCAGAAGATATTCTCATTAATGTTCCATGTGATCCTATTGGTTCATTAATCAATTTTGTATATCCTTCGATTCTTGTAAACTTCAACATTGCGGGTTATTTTCAAGAAAGAGAAATACTTGCTCCCAAGAATGAAGTTGTCCAAGAAATAAATGATCGGTTGCTAAAATTGATTCCTGGAGAGCAAAAAGAATATTTAAGTTCAGATAGCCTCTGTCAATCTGAGTTTGTTCATGATCAGTTTGATGTAAACTTATACTCACCTGATGTTTTAAATGGTCTTAGAGTCTCAGGTCTGCCAAATCATAAACTCATTTTAAAAGTCGGTGTTCCAGTTATGTTGTTGAGAAACATTGATCAGAAAAATGGCTTATGCAATGACACTAGACTACAGATCAAATCTTTGGGCAAACGTGTTATTGAGGCAGTTATCATATCTGGAAGTAATATTGGAAACCGAACTTTTATTCCAAGAATGTCTTTAACTCCTACTGAAAACAAAATCCCGTTCAAATTCCAAAGAAGACAATTTCCATTGGTTGTATGTTTTGCAATGACAATTAATAAGAGCAAAGGACAATCTTTATCAAATGTTGGTTTGTTTCTCAAGGATCCTGTTTTCATACGTGGCCAATTATATGTTGCTTTATCTAGAGTTCAAAGTAGAGAGGGATTAAAATTGTTAATTTTAGATAAGGATGGTAAATTATCAAATAAAACATCCAATGTTGTGTATAAAGAAGTTTTTAGAAATTTATAAAAACTTTGTATAATTTTATTGTTTAAATAAATTTTTGTTTTTGTTTTGTTTCAATTTTAATTCAATTCTACAAAAATAATATTTTTCTAACATATCTACAAATGCAGATTGTCGATTGGATAATCAAACCACTATGCTTTCATTATTTTAACGAATCATCATTTCACTATCACATAACTAATAAAACATCTATATTTATTAATTATTAAAAAATATATTATAATTCTTCAATTATTAAGTATTATTATAAATATAATTATTTTTAATTCTCTCATCCGTGGTGTCCACGGATTATAACCTAGTTATCATATAATTCAAAATAACCAATACATTATATCAATTTAGTATATACAAATTATTATATCAAATTTAACAACAACGTTATTGTTATATTTAAAAAACATATATTTTTAAAGACTTCAACTATATAGGTGTGTTTGCGCAACGCGCGGACATTCATCTAGTTTGATAATATTAGTGGCTTAGTGCAATCTACATGCCCTAATCTTGTTCAACACCATCACACCAAACACATATAAATTAACATTCATTTTCTTCAAGATCATGTTACATTGGAACTTATTTGAGTGTTTCACATCAACTCTTCATCACAATATGCCGACATCGTTACTGCAAAAAAGGGTTGGTATCCTCTCTTTTTCTTGACTTTCGAACCAGTTTGAATGTGAGAAAGCATCATCTTGAATTACACTGAATGCATGAATTTAATATGTAGCATATAGCAAGTACTTTATATTATTAGCCGATGTATTGTATTACCCTATTACTTGTATCACTACAAGGAACGATGCCTATACCAACAGCTTTTTATATCCTTATACCAATAATATGTCGCCGGCACATGCTATACTGAAGACTTGTCGTCCGTACAAAGTCGTCGGAATAGCTCCGTTGGTAAAAGTCAAAAAAGTCGTCGGGATAGGTGTCGTCTATACAAATTCATCAATGCAAACGACTTGTAGTCTAGAAATGGGTCGTCGGATTGATTTTCAAGGGAAAAAAGGTTTTAATACAAATCAATACCGATGACTAATCGTTGGAAAAAATGATACCTTTACTGACGACACGTCGTTTGGAAAGGTTCAGACGATAAGTTGTCTGTAAAGGGTCCTAACGGTTTGAATGGCTTATACATATACCGACGACATGTCGTTGATATATGTGTTGTTTTCCACATATTTTTTATATTTACCAAACCTGTTTTTTAGACATGGAATCATTTAAGCTGCTCTCTGCATCTCCTGTTGTTTGGTTCTCCTTGGATCTTGACTTTTCTAACTTTTCTGAACAAGTAAATCAACATATATTACAAAAAGACCAAAATATCCTCGATTCCATATACACTAAAAAAACATGGAGGATTCATGTTATACCTTCAATTGCACCCAAATTGTTGATTTTAGAGGATATGGCCTCAGGCATTGATGCATCAGGATCTTTGC
Source organism: Lactuca saligna (assembly GCF_052625555.1). Taxonomy (NCBI): domain Eukaryota; kingdom Viridiplantae; phylum Streptophyta; class Magnoliopsida; order Asterales; family Asteraceae; genus Lactuca; species Lactuca saligna. The sequence goes on from NC_136424.1 coordinate 33,811,475, forward strand.
TTCTGCGAATTTTCAAATATTCACTTCTTTGTGATACCCCTTTTGCCCTTGGTTCAAATTCTGCCTTGGGGTTCTTTTTCCTCTTACAACAGATGATGGTGATCTACCATTACAACAAACTTCGATAAATAAATAAATCAAAGCATCCTTATCTGTTATGTGGGCAGTGGCCACCAGATTTTGGGGGTGTTCAACGGTGGTCCTCCGGTGGTGGCTTGTGGTCATCGGAAAAGAGAAATAAGTAGAAAAAAAGTCAAAAATCAAAAATCAAACATCTTACCTGATGTCGATGGTCTGAGAGAGGTTGGAAAGAGAGTGAGGTCGACGGTGGTCCTCTGATGAGACCCTAATCGGAAAACAAAAAAAGGTGGAATATTAAATATCCAAATCAAAATTAAACCTCAATAAGAGGAGAAAATTGAAATTATGGTCAAGATTTTACCTATACTGGCTCTCGAAGGTCAAGGAGGCGTCTGGTCTGCAAATAGGATTTCGAGAGAGAAGTGTAAGATTACGATGGCTGCAAATGAGGGAGACGAACCAGCCATATTAGGGTTAAAACCCTATACAGACCACAAGTCGTCGGCATACGGACTAAATATTACAACGTTGTATCGTTTTCTCATAAGTAAAAAAAATAATAAAAAATACGAACCCTATACCGACGACATGCATGTCGTCAACATAGAGTTCACACGGATCGCTATTTGTTCTACCGACGACCTATCATCGGGAAAAGTTACAGAAAAACGATATCGTTTTCAGTTACCGGAAAATGAATTATAAGAAAATTGAAAATTAAAATTTCCGTTACTTGTACCGACGACTTGTCATCGGCATACATTTCAGAAAACCACGAAAAATATATTTCGTTCCCGCCTACCCTTTTCAGATTCGGCATGGTTTTCAAGGTCAAAGAATTTTGGTCCACTCGGACCGGCGACACGTAGTCGGAATAGTTTGAGTTTTAACGACGACAATATAAATGTCGTCGGCATAGGTGGTATTTCTTGTAGTGAAATTATATTTATTTGGTTGTTCTATGCCCACGGTGTATGTCTCGCACTCTGATGGGACATAAGTGATTTGTATTTATGCATATTACATGACTCAGTTTTAATTTAGTGAGAATATCGATAATCAACATGCCTGACGTATAAAAGCTTTTGCGATCACACATATGGAACTTGCACAACTAGTAAAAAAGAATTGGAAATTATATCAATTTATTTTATTTGCCAATCTAAACATCGGATTCCGAAAGAGCATTTAATTAATGAGGCACACCCTCCAACGCTACTAGCAGCAGATGGTATCTCCAAATTTTGTCTTTCCACAGCAACCGTTCTTACAACGGCTCGAACCTGGTGCTGAACCACATGGTTTTCGTTTTGGCTTTGCTGATCCACTACTTCCACCACCACACCCGACTATATCTCCTTGCCTCGGCGAATTGCAATCTGTAGCTGCACATACCAATTCCAATTAGTTACTACGTAAACTTTCATTACTCTCAATCCATCAAGCAAAACACTGTGTGTGTTTAGTTAACAAAAGACTGTCGTTTTGACGAGTTCTATGAAACGAAGCAACTTCATGGCAGATACAGTGTATGCTCCTTTATAAATTATAATATATAATAGCAAGTTGGGAAAGCTCGTGATAAATTATAGATGGAAAATACACCAAAGAAATAATTATAGGAAACAATATCTAAAAATCATACCAAAAAAGTAGAGTTTCCGCAAACACAATTTGTATGCTTATGAAGTTATTAAAAATTTGGGTTCATCCTATTACAAGATGTCGCATGTTTAGAGGAAAACATACCTAGTTGACGAGCACGGTTGTATGGGCTTCTGGCGGTTGCTATGGTGTGAGAGGATGAGCTAATGAAGATAAGGATGATAAGAACCAAGACAAGTCCTCCCCCTTTTATGATCGAGGCCATATTTAGAAATGACGAATGAAGGTATATATTTATATATCGGTTTATAGTTATCTATTTATACTCAACATATGTCCATAATCTAAACGCGTTTGTTCAAAAGTTGACGAAAACAGGAGGAAAGGAGTATGGGAGTGGTTAGCCGCCCCCAAAATCAAATCATATGTTCTCATTCATTTTCTCGTACTTTTTATTCGGAGTTTAATTTCGTCTTTTGCTTGCAATTTGTTTGGACCTATATCTCATGTCCTGCCGTGATCTACGGCTCTACGCGCACTAATTAAATAATAGCGAATTAATTAGTTCTTAGCAATGTTTTAAAAACCGGTTTTTTAGTTGAATTGGTATGGTGATCGGTTTCCGGTTTAACCGGTTCAACCGCCGAGTGAATCGGTTTATTCTATATTTTTCATATTTTTTTTTCCCTATTTTCCTACACATAAATACATATAAAAATTATGAATTTGATGTTTACAAGTTCAAACATTAAAAATACATATAAAAATAAGTTGTAGATGAATCCAAATACATTAAAATAATACATAACCATAAATTTTAATGTTTTACATCAATCTATATAGGTCAAAAAGAAAATAAAGTATGATACCGAAACAAAATATAGTTTTTGATGAATACAAAAACATCAAAAGAATTTATAACAGTTACCGTATGTTTTTATTTAGAGAAACTAAATAGATTTGAAAAAAATTACCAAAGTTTATTATGTAAATAGTTATTTTTCATGTGTTTTTATTCGGTTAGACCAGTTCAACCAGTTTTTTCTAAAAACCAGCCGGTTCAATCCGTTTAAGAAATCAGTTTAAAACTGGTGATAGTTGAATCGCTCCCTCTCCCGATTCCTGATCCAATCGGTTCGACCGGCAGGTTCAAACCGGTTTTTAAAACATTGGTTCTTAGTTGGTATAAGGACAAAACCGGATGAAAATGGACCCTAGGGGATAGAATAGAATGTGAAAAATTAAATATCCTTGTACATTTTCTTTGTATATATATCATCCTACCTATATATGTTAATTGACAGGGTCGGTCCTAAAAAATGAAATATTTTTAAAGTTTCAAGACGAACAAGAAAAAAAGACCTTTATCTTTATTATAATTTTTTTATTTTTAAATAGAAATATATAATGAAAAAAATTGGGTTCAGTGCAACTGCACACTTTGTCCCCTCTAAGCCCCCATGTTAAATGACCACTTGTGTCATATTTAATGAAAATAATAATGTTTTAATGTATCCTTACATCTCACTATTTAAAATAAATAGAAGATATATGTAGAAAGAAATATTGGAACTGATTCATACACAATATTTTTTTTTCGTACACAAAAATTTGAGTTTTAAAGTATTATATTGTACAACTCTATAATTCATAAATTGTTGTGTATGAATCACTTCCCAAAAAATATACGAGGATGTTTAGGACCTGAGAGAACAAGATTATGAAATGACATTAATTAGAGTTGCATCGGATGGTAATATTTAATCCTCACAAAGATATTTCGATTTTGCTTCTCAGTAGAACATATATGTGAATGCGAACGCGAAATTCGGTAATGTGTGATACTTGTTCTTGGGGTTACAAAATAAGTTTTTCTATTCGAAATACTTATTGCCAAATCCAAAATATATTTTTTTTTGAAAGAAAACATATGTAACTTAAAGTTAGTCGGAAACAAGTCTTAATGGACGCATTTCAATGGTGGTTATTTTAGCAAATGACTCAAAAGTAGTCATAAAAAGGTAAAATTACAATGGTCAATTGTGTTATTATTCTTAATTTAAATATTCTTTTATGACGTAAAATATGTTAAAAACGCCCTAAAAAGTAGTATTCATAATATTAATTTGATCTTATAAAATACGTCGCTTTTATTTAATAAAATAATTTAAACAGTAATCTTTGTTGTAAAATCAAATAATTATTCAATCCGAATAAAAAGATAAGAGGCGAGAAGTAGAGAGATTAACACATTTGGATTTTCTCCCTAGCTATATGCGTGAAAACAAGTAATTTATAAGATGTGGCATATGAAGGGTTCAATTATGATCTTGATCTCAGGTTCCAAGAACAGCAGCAGGCTTATATATGATGCTTCATCTCTCTCCACGTCTTCGCTGAATGTTTATCGTCCCTCCCATCCTCTCTCACTATAAATTATTGGGACACAAATTTATTGTACGTTTGCATCCCTGAACTTTGGAATCATTCCAATTGCATACCCAAATATTGACTTTTTTCTCATTTGTCCCCTTAAATGTCATGGCCTTTAACATAAGGTCCTACATTCACTAAAATAGAAAGCTCACTCGACTTGGAAAATGTTACAACTGGAAAATGTCATGGACTTCTTTCTCATTTTTCTAATTTGTCCCCTTAAATGTCATGGACTTTTTCTCATTTGTCCCTAGGGGTGAATTTTGAAGGACCGGGGGAAAGTAAAAACCGACCTCTAATAATATTTTTCAAATATAAACAAAATATATTAATATTACGATAAGATTCAATACGTAATAGATTGTTGTTAATTATGTTAATGCCTAGGAATAAAATACAATAAACTGTTTATTTACAAATAAACAACAACAACAAAAGAAACCACTTGAATCCAACGGGTTGGCAATGGATTTGTGATGCATTAACGACAATTAGTGACAAATTTCCAACAAAAAGTTCCGTTTACTTAATTTTTTTTGGCCCCCATTAAAGACACAATCCTATGCTGTCGTACACCTCGAACCTGCTCAAGTCTGGCCATGATTATAACCAATTCCGATTGACAAATTAATGGTATAAAACATTAACCATCGATGTAAATAATACACAACATGATACATATATAATACATTGCAAGATACATCAACCTATATAGTGATTGAAGATATCAAGAAATTCTACATTGGACAATAAATATTTTTTTCGTGCAATACAAACGTTCGTAAAGTGTTGCAGTATGCAGTGTTGCATCTGCATAACCGATCCCTACTTTTATGCACTATGTTGCATGGGTTTTATCGTTTGAACCAATTCCTATCTAGAATACAAGTTGATTACTTGTTTCTCAAGTTACACAGTTATTTATGAATGTTTCATTATTATTAAAAGTTATTGGGATAACATTAGGAATTATGTGAGCGTGACTTCGACGTTAAATCCATCTTCTGAAAAGATTCTACAACGCTTCAGTAAAAGAACGAAGAAATCAAATCATGAGTGACTAAGATCTCGAGGGTTGAAAGAGAATCCGATCGGAATTAGTTAGGAATGAAGGACGAGGTCGAAATCTTTTTATAGGAAAAATTTTCGAAAAGCGTGTAGCGCCCTACATGGTGTCTTCTACTTCTACCACGTTATCAGGTGGTTGTTGGCGTTGAGACTTCTACAACTGCCATGTGGCAACATGTAACGCCCCATATTTGGTATGTTGTTCCCGTGGCATTTATTTAGAAGTTTTATAGAGGGACTCGACGAGTCTATGGTCTGACTCGTTGAGTAGGGTCGAGGTTTTGAGCACGTGTTAGTCGGCAACTCGGCGAGTCCATATTCGGGACTCGCCGAATCTGCCTGCCAGGATGAAACCCTAAATCCCCGGGTTGCTCGCTATTTAAGCAATGATATGTGCCCTAAACTCGCATCCTTCACCCCTCAGAGAGCTGTGAGAAACCCTAATCCATTCCTTGATTGATTTAAGTGTTTTTGTGTGGATTCTTGAAGGTTTGAAGAAGAAGAAGGAGAAAGGAACAAGGAGAAGTGGTGTAGAGCAAAGATCCAAGGTCAAAATCAGAGTTCATTGAGGTATTTCTCGGAATCCCTCTGTTTTATGCTTAAAACTTCCATTAGATCATTTCTAAGGCTAGTTTGATGCTTTTTCCAACCTTATAGTTGTATGGATGCCTTAATAGGTCGAGATATCCATAGATCTGTTCATTTAGGAGTTGTAGAACCCGGATCTATTGCCTTTTTGAAGTTGCTTTGCATAAAAACCTTAGATCTAGCCTTTATCATGCTTTTTGAGCCTTATAATCTTCATTGATGCTTTTGTACACGTAAAGATAGAATCTTTACGTGATAATCGGACTAAGGAAGCTCAGGTTTATAAAGTGTATGCGGTGGTTTGGATCAGAATCGAGTTTTTAGGATCTGCATGCATGTGACTCGGCGAGTCGTTCTTCGGACTCGGCGAGTCCGGTCGCAAGTCCCGAATCTTTACCCTTTGAGTGATTCCGAGTGGAGGCCAGTGAGCGGTAGGGTGGACTCAGTGATTCGAAGGGTAGATTCAGTTATGGTGGGACTCTACGAGTTGTTCATACAACTTGGCGAGTCCAAGGCAATCTTCATAGATCGAAGAACAACTCGTTGAGTTGTTCATATGGCTCGGCGAGTCGGATGCAGATTTTCTGAGTTTTCGAATCGAGAGGGTACTCATCGAGTCGATACCATGCTCGACGAGTAGTCATGAGTAGGGTTGAGAAGTGAGATTACGGACTCGACGAGTTGGCGGCCCAACTCGGCGAGTCAGGTCAACTATAGGTTGACTTGTCCAGGAGAGTTGACTTTGACCAGGGGTATAAGAGTCAATTTACCCAATGCAGTGTTTAGTATCTGATTGTGTGTGTTATGGAATTGTAGCCGGGGATATACCGGAGCCGCAACAGTTAGTTTCCGGAGCCGTGCACACAGCAGCCAGTTCACGAGGTGAGTTTCCTTTCAGTAGGAACGGGTCTAAGGCCACAATGTCGGCCCGTTCAGTTAGTCGTAGTTTCTGGACTTCGGTCCAATGCAGTAGTTAGTATGTTTGACGCCTCCGTGGCTCGGACAGGATTTGTGTGCTTATGCTAGTTAATGTGTTATGATATGTTGTGTTCAGTCAGTTAGCTTCGGACTTCGGTTCGATGTAGGGGACAAGGTCCCAGACAGTCAGCTTCGGACTCGGTCCGATGTAGGGGACAAGGTCCCAGTCAGTCAGCTTTGGACTTTGGTTCGATGTAGGGGACAAGGTCCCGGCCAGTCAGCTTCGGACTTCGGTCCGATGTAGGGGACAAGGTCCCAGTCAGTCAGCTTTGGACTTCGGTTCGATGGAGGGGGCAAGGCCCCAGTATATGCTTTATATGTTTATATGGTATGTGGTAGTTTGGGGTAGCTCACTAAGCTTCGTGCTTACAGTTTCAGTTTTGGTTTCAGGTACTTCCGCAAGCAAAGGGAAGAGCTCGGGTTGATGGCATTGCACACACCACAACTTTAGCTTTATCCTGGGAGTTGATTCAGTTTCTTGATATGTTTGGATACAGTTGTGATACAATTATTCTCACAGTATTTTATTATGGTTTTTATTATGTGATACTCAGTTTCGTGGTTTTTGATATAATAAAAGTCGAAATTTTTGGGTCTTTTCAAGTTGGTATCAGAGCCTTGGTTTGAGGGATTCGGATATGCCTCCGGGTGTATCTGAACTCAAACTAAGGGAAAGACAAAAAGATTTTAAAAAAAATGTTTTTGAATGAATTTTGAAAAGCACTTAGAGAGAAAAGAATTTTTAAAACAAGATAAGGGTGTGGTGCATGCGATCAGCCGAGCTCAAGTAAGTACTCCCAAATTACCCATACAAGTTTTATTATTATGATTAATCGTTCCAGTTCCAGTAGAACAACATGCTAGTATAGGACTAAGGATCTAGGAGGATGCCTTATGTGCCTGTTATATGTGTTTCAGCTCTATGAGAATTGCATTCTAGTATCGAGTAGACAGCAGTAGGATAGCCTGTTTAGGTCATGCCTGGTAGCGCGAGCTTAGCATTGTATGCTAGTTCAGTTTCTCGTTATGAGAGTAGAATTGCTTGGGTAGCTTCCGGTGTCCGAATGCTGCTTGCTTCGTGCTTTGTAGAACTCTTGGTGATGAGAGTTATCCGTTAGGTGAATACGTCACGTCACATGTGATCAGGGTTGAATAATCTCAGAGTATTGGATTTGGCCCTATTGCGCAGCTCTCGTTTGAGTCTAACCGTTGTAGGGACGAGCCTTTTACTCGAAGGATTATCCGAGCCTCATCACATGTGATGGTATTCAGGTGATGGCTAATTAGCATTACAAGGAGGCCTTCAGCAGCTGAGGACTGTTTTGAGTGGAGTCAAGATTTCCCTAGGGCAAGCCTAGGATGAAAGTAGCAGAGATCAGTAGTAGTAGAAGTGACTTGGTGGAGTCAAGGCAATTCTTGAGGAGAGTACGGATAGATGTGGAAGGTAGTATGGGCTCGTACTATTGAAAGCAGAGGATCCGTACTCGAATCAAGGAAGGTCGAGATAAGACCAGGAAGCTATTAGTAGTATCAATGATCCATTGAGATATTCCAGTTTTCTGATGTTGCTATGATGTGTTTCAGAATGGTGGTTTTGCGTACGAGGCCAGCAGCCGGTAGTGGAGGCGCCGGGGAGGGATCAGGATCAGGCTCGGGAGATGAGCACATGGATGAGCAGACCAGAGAGTTTCTTTCTTCAGAGATTACTCGTATCATTTTAGAGCAGACTCCTGTGATCTTCGGTTCGATCAAGGAGGGTATCCTAGAGCTGATGGATGAGAGGTTGGTACCTTCCGTGCCGAGGTGACGGCCATGATGGGGTCGCACACACTTACGTTCAGGGAGTTCAGGGCATGTGGAGCTCCAGACTATCATGGGGCGCGGGACCCCATAGCGAGTACTAGATGGTTGGCGGATGTGGCCAACGCGTTCCGCTCGAGCAGGTGTCCCGAGGGGGACAAGGTTAGATTGGCGTCCTATCTTCTGAAGGACAGGGCACGGGATTGGTGGGAGGAGGTCGGACATACAATTGGAGATGATGCAGCGTTAGATGCCATGACCTGGGCTGATTTCTCTACCAGGTTCAGGGCGGAGTTTGCACCGGTTATTGAGGTACAGCAGTTAGCTCGAGAGTTCCAGGACCTCACCCAGACTACAGAGACCGTGCGGACATCACCGCCAAGTTCAGGGAGAGGGCTCTTCTTGTTCCTCAGTATGCAGCCGATGAGGAGATGAAGAAGGCCCGTTATCATGAGATGTTGCGGAGCGATATCCTCCAGTTTGTAAGCCGGTCCAGCTGTAAAACGCTGGATGACATGATTTCTAGAGCTCGAGAGAGGGAGATTGATCTAGAGATGGAGAAGAAGAGGAAACCGGAGACGGTTTCGGGTTCAGGAGGTTTGGCCAAAAAGCCCAAGGTTTCAGATCACAGATCCAGGTCTCAGCCGAACCACGGTCGTTGTGGCAGGTGTGGGAAGATGCACGATGGGGTGTGTAAGGTAGGGAGTTCCGGCTGTTTCAAGTGCGGTCGAACTGGTCATTTGAGCAGGGATTGTACGGCTCCTACTACTGCCGTTGCAGCATCAGATCTGATTTGCTTTCAGTGCAATCAGAGCGGACATAAAAAGTCCCAGTGTCCGAGTTTAGCCGCAGTAGGGAAGGTGGTTGCACCTGCCCCTACTACCTTGAGGATTACAGATGGCCGGCAGGGCCGGGCCGAGGCGCCAGTGGCGAAGAGTAGGGCGTTTCAGATGACAGCAGAGGAGGCGCGAGCGACTCCTGATGTGGTGACGGGTATGTAGCTTCCCTTCATCCTCATATTATTATTGTTTGATTATTGCTTATGATTATATGTTTTATATAGGGTCGTTCTCTGTGAACGACATTTCCGCTATGATATTATTCGATTCGGGGGCTACCCGATCATTTGTATCGCTTGCGCTTAGCAAGAGATTTAGTGGAGCTCCAGGGGAGCTTGATTGTCCTCTAGAGGTTGAGATAGTGGATGACAGGACCGTGAGGGTCGCCAGGGTGCATCGAGGGTGTTCTCTTCAGTTATTCGACGAGCAGTTTTCAGTGGACCTGGTTCCTATTCCCTTGCGAGGGAATAAGGTTATAGTAGGCATGGATTGGCTGAGCCCCAATGGGGCGGTGATTCATTGTGAACAGCAGTTAGTGAGGGTTCGGACTCCCAGTGGGGGAGAATTAGTGATTAAGGGCGAGAGGCCACAATGCGGACCAACCTTTTGTTCCGTTGCGAGAGCGAGACGTTATTTCCAGCAGGGTTGTGCGGGTTATGTAGCTTATGTCTTGGATGCCTGGGAGAAGGGCAAGACGGCAGTTGATGATGTTCCGATAGTGCGAGATTTTCCGGATGTTTTTCCCGAGGAATTGCCAGGAATACCTCCTGAGAGGCAGGTTGAGTTTAGGATCGACCTGATTCCTGGTGCGGCTCCGATAGCCAAGGCACCGTATCGTCTAGCTCCCCCTGAGATGCAGGAGTTGTCTACGCAGCTGCAGGAGCTGCTAGACAAGGGTTTTATTCGGCCGAGCAGTTCACCTTGGGGAGCGCCGATCCTGTTTGTGAGGAAGAAGGATGGGTCGCATCGTATGTGTATAGATTACCGGGAGTTGAATAAGGTAAAGGTGAAGAACCGTTACCCACTTCCGAGGATAGATGATTTGTTTGACCAGCTTCAGGGAGCATCTTGGTTCTCCAAGATTGATCTACGCTCCGGGTATCATCAGATGCGGGTTAGAGGTGAGGATGTGCAGAAGACTGCCTTCAGGACCAGGTATGGTCATTATGAGTTGGTGGTGATGCCATTTGGGCTCACCAATGCTCCAGCCGCGTTCATGGATCTCATGAATCGCGTGTGCAGGCTGATGCTGGATCGGTCGGTGATAGTATTCATAGATGATATCTTGGTGTATTCCAAGACACAGGAGCAGCACGAGGAGCACCTAAGGGAGGTGCTGGAAGTTTTGAGGAGGGAGAGACTTTTCGCAAAGTTCTCCAAGTGTGAGTTCTGGTTGCGCGAGGTGCAGTTTCTTGGTCACCTCGTCAACCAGAAGGGTATTTTGGTGGATCCAGCCAAGATAGAGGCCGTGATGCAGTGGGAGGTCCCGAAGTCTCCATCTGAGATTCGGAGCTTCCTAAGGTTGGCAAGGTATTATCGGAGGTTCATTCAGGATTTCTCCAAGATAGCAGTGCCGCTCACCCAACTGACCAAGAAGTCGGTGGTATTTCGTTAGGGGCCCGAGCAGCAGGCAGCGTTTGAGACCCTCAGGCAGAGATTGTGCGAGGCTCCGATCCTTACCTTGCCAGAGGGAGTAGAGGACTTCGTAGTCTACTATGATGACTCAATCACAGGTATGGGAGCAGTGTTGATGCAATAATTCCATGTGATAGCTTACGCCTCGAGGCAGTTGAAGCCTCACGAGGCTAACTATCCTACCCATGATTTAGAGCTGGGGGCGGTCGTGTTTGCCCTCAAGATTTGGAGACATTATCTTTATGGGGTCCGTTGTATTATCTACACGGATCACAAGAGTTTGAGGTACCTTATGGATCAGCCGAGTCTGAACATGAGGCAGAGGAGATGGTTGGATGTGCTGAAGGATTATGATTGTGAGATCCTTTACCACCCAGGGAAGGACAACATGGTGGCCGACGCCCTAAGCCGCAAAGTGTCGGCAGCCCCTATCAGGGATTTGTGTTTGAGGATGACAGTGATTACTCCATTGTTGGAGCGGATCAAGGAGGCTCAGGTTGAGGGCCTCAAGGAGGAGAGGCAAAAGTGTGAAAGGATAGTAGGCCGAGTATCTTCGTTTGATTATGACAGTCGGGGATTGCTGACGCTTTAGGGGAGAGTGTGGGTACCGTACTGGGGTGGGGTACGGCAGGTGTTGATGGATGAGGCTCATAAGTCTCGATTTTCTATCCACCCCGGGGCAACGAAGATGTACAGAGATCTTCGACCCGATTATTGGTGGCCCTGCATGAAGCGGGATGTTGCTTAGTATGTTGTGAGATGCCTGACCTGCAGGAAGGTCAAGGCGGAGCACCAGAGGCCCCACGGCAAGATGCAGCCATTAGACATTCCCGTGTGGAAATGGGAGGACATCACCATGGATTTTATCACCAAGCTTCCCAGGACCGCACGAGGAGTAGATTCGATATGGGTAGTAGTGGATCGGTTGACGAAGAGTGCTCGTTTTATCCCGATCCAGGAGAGTATATCGGCAGAAAAGTTAGCTGATATCTATGTGCGTGAGATCATTGCATGTCATGGAGTGCCGGTTTCAGTGGTGTCAGACCGAGATGTCCGCTTTACATCCAGATTCTGGAAGCGGTTTCACAACGAGATGGGTACTCGTCTTCATTTCAGCACCGCTTTCCACCCTCAGACGGACGGGCAGAGTGAGAGGACGATTCAGACTCTCGAGGACATGCTCCGGGCATGTGTTTTAGACTTTGGTGGCAGTTGGGATACGTATCTTCCGTTAGCGTAATTTTCGTATAACAACAGTTATCATGCTAGCATTGATCGACCTCCCTTTGAGATGCTTTATGGGAGGAAGTGTAGGACCCCGATTTGTTGGGGCGAGGTTGGTCAGCGAGTCGTTGGGAGCACGGAGGTGGTGCTTAAGACGACTGAGATGATTCAGCAGGTCCGTAGTAGACTGCAGACTGCGCAGAGTCGGCAGAAGAGATACGCCGACAGGAGGCGTTCTAACTTAGAGTTCCAGGTGGGTGATATGGTCCTTCTGAAGGTCTCACCCTAGAAGGGTGTCATCAGGTTTCGGAAAAGGGGAAAGCTGGGTCCCAGGTTCATTGGTCCTTTCAGGGTTTTGGCCCGGGTCGGTCGGGTTGCTTATCGGTTGGATCTTCCGGTAGAGCTTAGTCAGATTCACAACACTTTCCATGTGTCTCAATTAAGGACGTGTTTGGTGGATGAGTCAGCAGTTGTTCCCCTAGAGGATATTCAGGTTGATAGCAGCCTGAATTATATTGAGAGGCCGGTCGCGATTCTGGACCGGAAGACAAAGACCTTGAGGAACAAGGCAATTCAGTTAGTGAAGGTGCAGTGGCAGCACCGGAAGGGGTCTGAGTGGACGTGGGAGGCTGAGGAGGAAATGAGAGAGCACTACCCGGAGTTATTTGCAGACTCAACCGTAGCAGACTTCGAGGACGAAGTCTGAGACAAGTGGGGGAGAATTGTAACGCCCCATCTCTGGTATGTTGTTACCGTGGCATTTATTTAGAAGTTTTATAGAGGGACTCGACGAGTCTATGGTCTGACTCGTCGAGTAGGGTCGAGGTTTCGAGCACGTGTTAGTCGGCGACTCGACGAGTCCATATTCGGGACTCGCCGAATCTGCCTGCCAGGATGAAACCCTAAATCCCCGGGTTGCTCGCTATTTAAGCAATGATATGTGCCCTAAACTCGCATCCTTCACCCCTCAGAGAGCTGTGAGAAACCCTAATCCATTCCTTGATTGATTTAAGTTTTTTTGTGTGGATTCTTAAAGGTTTGAAGAAGAAGAAGAAGAAAGGAACAAGGAGAAGTGGTGTAGAGCAAAGATCCAAGGTCAAAATCAGAGTTCATTGAGGTATTTCTCGGAATCCCTCTGTTTTATGCTTAAAACTTCCATTAGATCATTTCTAAGGCTAGTTTGATGCTTTTTGCAACCTTATAGTTGTATGGATGCCTTAATAGGTCGAGATATCCATAGATCTGTTCATTTAGGAGTTGTAGAACCCGGATCTATTCCCTTTTTGAAGTTGCTTTGCATAAGAACCTTAGATCTAGCCTTTATCATGCTTTTTGAGCCTTATAATCTTCATTGATGCTTTTGGACACGTAAAGATAGAATCTTTACGTGATAATCGGACTAAGGAAGCTCAGATCTATAAAGTGTATGCGGTGGTTTGGATCAGAATCGAGTTTTTAGGATCTGCATGCATGTGACTCGGCGAGTCGTTCTTCGGACTCGGCGAGTCCGGTCGCAAGTCCCGAATCTTTACCCTTTGAGTGATTCCGAGTGGAGGCCAGTGAGTGGTAGGGTGGACTCAGTGAGTCGAAGGGTAGATTCAGTTATGGTGGGACTCGACGAATTGTTCATACAACTCGGCGAGTCCAAGGCAATCTTCATAGATTGAAGAACAACTCGTCGAGTTGTTCATATGGCTCGGCGAGTCGGATGCAGATTTTCTGAGTTTTCGAATCGAGAGGGTACTCGTCGAGTCGATGCCATGCTCGACGAGTAGTCACGAGTAGGGTTGAGAAGTAAGATTAGGGACTCGACGAGTTGGCGGCCCAACTCGGCGAGTCGGGTCAACTATAGGTTGACTTGTCCAGGAGAGTTGACTTTGACCAGGGGTATAAGAGTCATTTTACCCAATGTAGTGTTTAGTATCTGATTGTGTGTGTTATGGAATTGTAGCCGGGGAGATACCGGAGCCGCAGCAGTTAGTTTCCGGAGCCATGCATACAACAACCAGTTCACGAGGTGAGTTTCCTTTCAGTAGGAACGGGTCTAAGGCCACAATGTTGGCCCGTTCAGTTAGCCGTAGTTTCTGGACTTCGGTCCAATGCAGTAGTTAGTATGTTTGACGCCTCCGTGGCTCAGACAGGATTTGTGTGCTTATGCTAGTTGATGTGTTATGATATGCTGTGTTCAGTCAGTCAGCTTCGGACTTCAGTTCGATGTAGGGGACAAGGTCCCAGACAGTCAGCTTCGGACTCGGTCCGATGTAGGGGACAAGGTCCCAGTCAGTCAGCTTCGGACTTCGGTTCGATGTAGGGGACAAGGTCCCGGCCAGTCAGCTTCGGACTTCGGTCCGATGTAGGGGACAAGGTCCCTGTCAGTCAGCTTTGGACTTCGGTTCGATGGAGGGGGCAAGGCCCCAGTATATGCTTTATATGTTTATATGGTATGTGGTAGTTTGGGGGAGCTCACTAAGCTTCGTGCTTACAATTTCAGTTTTGGTTTCAGGTACTTCCGCAAGTAAAGGGAAGAGCTCGGGTTGATGGCATCGCACACACCACAGCTTTAGCTTTATCCTGGGAGTTGATTCAGTTTCTTGATATGTTTGGATATAGTTGTGATACAGTTATTCTCACAATATTTTATTATGGTTTTTATTATGTGATACTCAGTTTCGTGGTTTTTGATATAATAAAAGTCGAAATTTTTGGGTATTATTTTTGGGTCGTTTCACAACATCTGGTACGTCCAATAGAGGCAAGTTGGTAGCTGGTGGCCTGTTTGCTGCGTTGGAAACTCTTATTTTCTCGATATCTTCGGAAATCATAACTTTCGCATACTCGCTCCGTTTTCAAAATACTTTATATCTACGGTTTCGTATTTACGTCTACTAAAATTTTCTTTTATATCTTAACAACTACTTCACAATCTATTTTCATTTTATATTTTATAAACAAGATTGGTGCGTTGTATCTTGACAAATCATAACTTCTTTATAAAGTGTCAGATTTTCACGATGTTTATACTCATGGGGTTGTATTTATGATTACTACACATTCATATAGATTAGTTTATTCTATTATAAAACTAACTCGTATATTATTTATATAAAAATAATATTTATACAAATACATATCATGTATGGAAATTCTTATTTATTTATTTATAAGAAATTTACTTTATTAACTAACGTAACTTAAGATTCTTCTATAAAATGCTTAACACCAAAATACGGGCGTTAAATTTTCTAAAGATTGGATTCATCTCAAGATGGAGTTCTTGAAGATGTATCGAAACCTCTATTTTCTAAAATGTTGCATTATGCAACAATGCATATTCCAATTTGAATGAACCATTTGTTTTAATGATGCATGGGTTTTAGCGTGTGAGCTGATTCCTACCTAAAATATGAGTTGATTAGTTGATTATCAAGTGACACTTACAAATGCTTCCTTATTGTTAGGAGTTATTCGGCAATAATGTTATAACTATATTTGTAAGTCTATAAGGTTGTTAGGTATGGGTCTCTCAACTTTATTGAGAGGCTGAGATGGAATGCCTTCACAACTTTGAGGCTGAAGAAACACCGCAATACCTAGCCATTGTGTTAATTCTCGTTGCTTGATCAGCGCAAATCAACGATAAAAGAGAAGAAGAAACGGTCCTTTGACCTTAGATTTAAAAAAACAAAAAATAATGCTTTTATGTGTATAGTGGTTTAGTAATGTGGTGGGTATTTTCATCAAAAAATGATGTGACGTGGAGGATGATGTGGCGAAAATTTGGTATGGATACCCACTAACCTAAATAAAGCTATTTAGATTCAATATTAGTTTTTTTTTTTTCATGAAAGGGCTTCCACACATACATTATATTCTGCATGTGCTTATTTTATCTCTATTTCATTCATCACACTACCACAATTAAACAATATGGTTCAAAAATAAATTTAAGTTTTCATTGGCATTCCCTCGTTAGATGTATACAGTTTTCTCACACACTAATACAAACTGTCTTTTAGCAACAGTTTCTAAAAACAAGGATGTGTCGATTTTCATATTTCTCATTACTAAAGGCAATAAATTAATTTACAGGATTGTTTCCATAACATTTTACTCAAAACACGTCAACATTGCTGTAACATCCGGATTCCCGGGTATTCTATGTTATTCATTATTTTGAGTTAGAGAGAAGGACTCGGCGTGTCGACACCTAGACTCGTCGAGTAGGATCACGATTTGCTGACTGAATTAATGAATGGACTCGACGAGTCGGCAGGGTGACTCGACGAGTCCGTGCTGGCGGCAGAAACCCTAAATCTTTGGGCATGTGCCCTATTTAAGGGTCCTTATAGACCTCAATTGCGGCTACCAGTCCAGAGAGAGAAACCATAGAGAGCTTGAACGAGTTGTGTGTGAGAGAGAGATCCTTTTTGATCCTTGTTAGTGTGATTTTGCAAAGGAGAAGGTGTTTCCAGCAAGAGGAGGTCAAGGGGATTGCTATTATGTGGGTTTCCAGCTTGGATCTGCAACTTTGAGGTAGTAAATCGATCCCTTCTTCTGTTTAGTATGAGATCCTTGAATCTAGGGTTTTCTATACCTTTTTTATGGCTTGAAATGATGAGTATATTGTCCCTTTGAGTGTTAAACTCTAGATCTGGACCTTTAGAGGTCCAAAGAGCCTTATCCAACCTGCTTTATGTTGTTCCATGGAAGAAATGACCTTAGGTTGCCCTTTTAGAGATGATTTCACCAAAGAGAGCCCTATGGGTGTTGCATGAATGTAAAAGTCGGACCTTTACATGATTATTGTGTATAGGAAGGGCAGATCTATAGGTTAGAGAAGTAGATCTGATCTCAGAAGGTCATTTGAGTGTTGCCATAGAAGCAACTCGTCGAGTTCATAAGTGGACTCGACGAGTCGAGTCGGGTTGCCCCGTGATTCGTGACAGGAGTAACCCGTCGAGTGAAGTGATGAATCGACATGCCAAGTGAGTTTAGAAGGATTCAGAGGACCCGCATGGACTCGCCGAGTCGCCCATGTGCACTCGACGAGTCGGGTCAAAGTTTGACTGTTGACTTCAGTTGAACTTAGGGTTTTGGTCAAGCTGATTCAAGAGGGTTCAGGGAGGGGTAGAATAGCCTTCTACCCAATCTTTAGAGATGGGACTATGAGAGGGTATTTATCAGGAATGTTATTCGAATGATAGGAGGAGGCTAGGTTGGGACGTCAAGCACGAGAGTTTATCCGACTTCGTACGAGATAAGTCTTATCACTATATTGTACCTAGAGTGGTAACTATGTGTGACCGGAAGGTATTATATGCTATGAGATGTATGTGTTGTATGCTGTATATGATATGTATGTGTTATGTATGCTATGAATGATAAGGACCAGAAGGTCAAGATGATATGGACCAGAAGGTCGATACGGGTAGGACCGGAAGGTCTATCAGGATTTCGGGATGGAAGTCCCCTGAGACACTTGGACCGGAAGGTCCCACAGAGTTATGGCCTTGAGTGGCGTATGTGTTGTATGTGGTATTTTGGGAACCCACTAAGCATTTATGTTTACAGTTGTTGTATTATGTGTTTCAGGTACTAGCGAGGATCGCGGGAAGGCGCCAACATGATTCTGGAATATGTTTTGTTATGATAAGATTGGATACATTATGTTTTGATATTATTTTATGAATAAAAGTATGTTTTAAAAAATGAAAAATTGTTTTAGGAATTCACGTTGTTACAATTGCAAATAAGACTTCACATAGTAACATCAGTTTACATAAGAATAGTGAAAAATTGTATCACAGTAAAAAAACGGTAGCAAAATATCATCTTTAATAACGGATTTTTTTATTTGATATGTATCTTTGCCTTGTGACATTTGTTAAGTAAGATGTAAAGATATATAAGGTGACAAAGTTTAATTTTAAGTGATTAATTCTTATATTGAAATTTGCCACATGAAAAAACTTGTAACAAAGTAAAAAATAGTTATAATATTATAATATGGGAAGGTGACCAAGGCGATTCATTACAAAACACCCTCTGTGGAGAATACCAAAAGTTCGTCTTCCCATATCATGTAACTAATTGTGGAACGCTTTTGAATTTTGAAATAATCTTGAATATAAGGCATGTCAAAAGACGACAAACTTAATATAAAAAATAGATTTTGGTCCCTCTGGTTATTTATTTAAGATGAATATATATTAAGTTAGTAATATGTAATATGTGTTTTGAAAAATATATTTTGATATATATATATATATATATATATATATATATATATATATATATATATATATATATATATATATATATATATATATATATATATATATATATATTAAGTGTATTATGTGATGGTTACCAAAATAAAATAGGTACAACTTCAAAAGCTCTCTATCATATCGTGACAAGTTTGACATACAATAATGAGTTTTAATGGGTTATAGTCACCACAATTACAAGTCACCATAACTAATCATCAATGATGTAAAGTTTCCTTAAGTATTGAATAAAAAAAAAAGAACCGTCATAGTGACAATAATTTTTTTGCATCGGCGAAACGCATTTTTGTACTAATGATAGCTTCGAGTCGCATGCGTTCATTAGTTTCCTGGTCCATATTTGGGATATATAGTGACTAGTGTGTTCATGCAATTGACACCACCTTCCAATATCATACAGTCTCCCATATAATGGTGAGGTGTGAAGAGTATCTCATTAGTCTTTAAATATATTGGGGGTCAAACGAAAAAAATACCAAACATATAGGCATAACCATACGTTACTGAAAAGTATAGGGGAGTTAAAGTGAAATTCTTCCATTAATAATTATCCTTTACCTCCTCCATCTCAATGTCACAAGATTCAAACTACTCTCCCTCATCATGGAAGTAAGTGCAGTATGGTGTGGTATGCTTGGAGATTTCTGAATTGGGTATGGCTGAAACCAAAGAAGAACGAAAAATGTCTAAGAGACCAAGGCCTGAACGGAAGCTCCTATAAATTCTTGTTCGGAGACTTGAAAGAGGTGGTTAACATGTTAAGAGAAGCGAAATCTACACCCATAAATCTAAATAATGAAATTGTCCCCCGAGTCTTGCCCTTTGACCACAAATCGTACACTGCTTATGGTAATTAAGTGTTTTCCCTTTTCTTTCCTCTATCTAACTGTTTACATATCATAGTTGTGAATTTTGATTCTTCCAAGTGATAGAAACCGATTATTGGGTTAATCGTATAATCAGGCAAGATTTGTTTCACATGGATGGGGACGACACCTAAGGTGCAAATAACTGATCCGTCTATGGTAAGGGAGGTCTTGGCAAATAACTATCAGTTTCAAAAGCCAAGAGGAGGAAACCCATTAATAAGGACGCTAGGAGCAGGTTTGACAGATGCAGATGGTGATCGATGGAGCAAACACAGAAAAATAGTCAATCCTGCTTTTCATGTCGAAAAGCTCAAGGTTGGTTTTCCTTTACTTATGTCTTTTTCCCATTGCACCATGAATAACAGAATTTTTTATAGCATATGGTGCCTGCAATCTATGTAAGTTGTGCTGAGATGATCAACAAATGGGAGGAAAGGTTAAAAAAGGAAAGGTCATGTGAAGTGGATGTTTGGCCTTATCTTCAAACGTTATCCAGTGATGTTATTTCACGTACAGCATTTGGTAGTAACATTGAAGAAGGGAAGAGAATCTTTGAACTACAACGTGAACTAGCAGTGTTAGTTATAGACGCTATACAATCACTCTACATTCCTGGATCGAGGTGCTTAATTATCTTTGCGAAAAATATTTTATTACATCGTTTTTCTATTGATCAAGAGACGATCTAATATAATTCGAACACAAATATTAGGTTTTTGCCAACAAAAAAGAATAACAGGATAAAGAAAATTGACCGAGAAGTGAGGGCTACGATAAGGAGTATCATTGACAAAAGAATAATCGCAATGAAAGCTGGAGAAAGTAGTAAAGATGACTTGTTGGGCATACTCTTGGATTCAAATTAATCGCAATGAATAATCGCAACGATATTTTGCAGGGTAAAGCACCAGATATGTCATACGTTGTGAATGGAAATGAATACAAGTATGGATATTACCTAGGTGATGGGATATACCCAGAGTATGCTACATTTGTTAAGTCTTTTTCTTTTCCAGCCGATGAGAAACGAAAATTGTTCAAGTTAGCTCAGGAATCTGCACAAAAGGACGTTGAAAGAGCATTTGGAGTCCTAAAACAAAGATGGCACATAATCAAGCATCCAGCAAGAACATGGGATAGGGCAAAACTAACGACAGTGTTGACTGCCTGTGTGATTTTACATAACATGATAATAGAAGAAGAGGGCAAAGCTATTTGTTCATATACCGACAACGATGCACTTAACCCACCTGCAGTAATACAAGTTGGCAGCCCGACATACTTCTCTAGGGTTTTGGAAATACAAAATCGTGAAACGCATCACAATCTACGACACGATTTGACCGAGCACATATGGGGGAGATAACACCAAGGGGGAAATGACGATGAAGACGAAGAGGATGAGGGCGATGATTACGACGAGAATGCAGACAGTGACGACGAGGCGGATGATGATGATGACAACGAGTAGTACTGTTCTACAGTTTAGTTGATTTGTTAGGTTTTATGTGTGTTTTACTAATTTTAGGTTTTAAATTTCTATGTTTTTAATTAATGAAAAGTTTTTTTTTGTTTTGTTTTTTTTTTTTTTTTTTTTTTTTTTTTGTATTTTCAAAAAATTTATTTATCTTATAAATTATGTTTTTTTATTTCATATAGTGTTACAAAAAATATAAAAATTTACCTATTTTAAAAATTATGTTATTTACTTACCAAAACGTTAAAATAATAATAATAATAATAAAAGTAAATGTTGTTAGTGGTGACCATTTCCATAGTGGAGTGGGTTGGTGGTGAAGGTGACGTGGCGCATATGTGGCACCACTTTTCCGGTGAGTTTGTAGTGACCACTCCATATAGTCTTATGATGCTATACATTCGATTCTCTCCAATTATGTTTTTCAGGTTAACATGGTTCTGCATGAGGTTCTTAGACTATACCCACCAGCAGTAGGACTAGGACGAATGACACATGAGGAAACGAAATTAGGGGATATGACATTACCAGCTGGAACTTTCCTCCAGTTGCAGATTATGCTTATGCACCATGATCGTGATGTATGGGGTGATGATGTAAGCGAGTTCAAGCCTGAAAGATTTTCTGAAGGTGTCTCGAAGGTGACCAAAGGACAAACATCATATCTCCCATTTGGTGGGGGTCCACGAATATGTGTTGGACTGAATTTTGCTTTGTTAGAAGCAAAAATGGCACTTGTCATGATTCTGCAACGTTTTTGCTTTCATCTCTCTCCATCCTATTCGCATGCTCCGCATACCATTGTCACTCTTCAACCTCAGTTTGGGGCTCATTTGATTTTGCGTAAACTGTAAATGATGTGTATTTGAGCACATGTTTCTACTATTGTCCTCTGTTTATGTTGCATATTGCAACTTTAATTACTCATTCAAATAGACATTAATTAAGTCATATTTATCGTTTATATCATAATTAAATATAGTTTCAACTTTCAACCCAACACTCGATATTTATGTTCTCCAAATTTTGAATATTGCAAGTTATGGTAATTAAGTTTTCATAAAAATCCAATTTTGAGACTGAATTTTTTATCTTAAATTAGACACTCAGTTTGTTAAACTTCTGACCAAATAACCGATCAACCTTCAAGATGTGTGCATAGTCATTCCTTCCTATAGCTCATTGCCAAATATAATGATAGAATCTTTTCTTCGAGATTAATTCGAATAACATTATCTGGATATAAAATTTTTGTGGACAGACATATAGAACGTTTAAAGAAAAGCAGTGGGTGGAAATTAATGATTTGAAATATTATTTTCTGATCTAAACAAGGGATTAATCAGATACATTATTTGATGTAGTAGAACCTCCGGTACCACTAGCTAGCAACATTCGGCCCTTCCCATTTTAGTCTTTCCACAGCAACCCTTCCTACAAAGGCTCCTACCTGGCATTGAACCGCATGGTATTCGTTTTGGTTTTGGTGATCCACTTCCACTTCCGCTTCCACTTCCACTACCACACCCGTCGGGTCCATCTCCTTGTTCTATAGGGTCATAATCGCAATTTGTAGCTGCATACATCAGTTTCAAATACTTTTAATCACAAAATCTGGAAATCCGTGATGAATGGAAAACAGATTAGCTAGCTATAGACTATTGATACTAAATACACGAATGAAATAAATATAGAAAACAAAATCAGACGAATATAACGCTACAACTCCAAAAGTAAGATAAAATCAAACTGTTTCCTTAAAAAAAAAAAATTAACTACACGTATTTACAATGCAACTTTAGTTACTTTATAAGAAATTAATACTGTAGCAGCTTCTATTAGCGTTTTTTTATTATTAACTGTGAGAGGTTTAGAGAAAACCGAACCTAGGTGGCGGACATGGTTGTCTGGAGTCCGAGCAGTGGCGGTGGTTGTAATGATGTGAGATGATGAACTAATGACGATGAGGATGATAAGAGCCAAGGTAAGTCTTCGTCCTTTTAAGATTAAGGCCATTTTTTTCAATGATTGAATGAATATGAATGTGTGAGTAACCATTTATGAAGGATCTATTTATACACGATCATTCATTCCCCAATGGTTTGTTCAATCAGTGTCCAATTATTTTGGTCAACGATATAGTCAGCATAAAGGAAACTGGTAAGAAAAGAGAGTGGCGCGCAGTTGTTAGCTATAGCCGCCTAAGAAATCCTACCTTCTTGCTCATTTCCTGAACTTTGTCTATGCAGTTTTGTCTTGGCTTCCAATATATCCGATGGCATTTTTACTTATCATATCTTTTTAATAATTATTTTATTAGCAGATTGCAAAATTAAATACTAATAATTAATTAATTGTAGTTTGTAAAAGTAATTATTAATAATTAATAGTTAATTTTACTTTTCTTAATAGATTAACATTATATATACATATTTTATTTTAATTATTACTTCAATGATTATTATTTATTAATCATTATATTATTAGTTGCAATTTATATATATATATATATATATATATATATATATATATATATATATATATATATATATATATATATATATATTTAATATTTAAATATTTTGTTTTAATTTTTTTAGTAAACGGTTCAAATCTTTTACATTATTATTTTATTAACTCCGATTTTGTTTTAGGTTTAATATTATTTTTTTTCCTCATATTCATAGATTGGCATAATAATGGGCACATACAACCTTTTGGTTCTTGCTTTTATATTTGGGTTATATGTTAATAAATACGCTTTAAAGTTTTCAAGTTTTCAGGAAATGTTTGGTCTTACCTTTTGATGTATTTTCAGTCTAGTGAAATTGCAAGTTTCGTTTAATTTTTTTTGTTTATACCGTTTTAGCATGCAAGTTTTTCCGATTACAACAAGTTGCTTAAAGACGTGGCAAACCACGTCGACGCGGACTAGGCTCAATCAGCGGACACGGCGTTGAGCCGGACATGGTAGCTTTTTAAGCTTGTTTAAAGAACAAGCTTTTGGCTAATTGGGCTAATGAAATAAAAGTCATTAAGTTTTTATAAAATCTTTGGTTTTACCCTTTGACCTATTTCAGGTTCAGTAATATCGAAATTTTTGTTTAATTTTTTCATTTATAGCTTTTTAGCAGGTTTTCTCGATTACAAGTTGCTTACAGAAGTTTTGTTTAATTTTTTCGTTTATAGCTTTTTAGCAGGTTTTGTCGGTTACAAGTTACTTATATACAAGGTGTCTAACTAGGGTTTCTAAGTAGGAGGTCTTGAGTTCAATCCCAGACAAATACTAACATGGTCGTTCAAAAAAAAAAAAAAAAACAAGTTGCTTACATACATGGCAAACCACGTCTAGACAAGCCAACTTTTTAAGCTTGTTTGAAAAACACACTATATTCGTAGGTGCGACCTTTGGGTGACAAGGGCAACACCTTTACCATTACACTAACTTTATTTGATGTCTCTAATGCTGAAAACTTGTATATACTATATGAAAGGTAGGAACCTTTTATTATTGTTATTATTATCATTCGTCTGCATAGTGCTCGATCCTTGTACTGAAATGTTATTCGGTGATGTTATTTCAGGTACAACATTTGGTAGTAACATTGAAGAAGGGAAGAAAATATTTGAACTACAACGGGAACTAGCAGTGTTAGTTATAGACGCTATACAATCACTTTACATTCCTGGATCGAGGTGTTTATCTTTCCGAAAAATATTTTATTACATCGTTTTTCTCTTGATCAAGAGACGATCAAATATAAATCACACACAAATACCAGGTTTTTGCGAAAAAAAACAATAACATGATAAAGAAAATTGACCGAGAAGTGAGGGCTACCAAAAGGAGTATCATTGACAAACGAATAATCGCAATGAAAGCTGGAGAAAGGAGTAAAGATGACTTGTTGGGCATACTCTTGGAATCAAATTACAGAGAAATTAAAAATGGATATAAGAATTCTGGATTAACCATTGATGAAGTAATCGATGAGTGTAAGCTTTTCTACTTTGCTGGACAAGAGACTACTGGAATCTTACTAGTTTGGACTTTGGTTTTCTTGGCGTAGCACACAATTGGCAAGAACGTGCCAGAGAAGAAGTTTCACAAGTATTTGGGCATGAAAAACCAGAAAGCGATGGGTTGAATCGTTTAAAAATTGTGAGCCTTTTAATACGTTTATAAAACCATACATCCTCCTATGATGCCATATATTCGTTTCTCTCCAATTATGTTTTCCAGGTTAACATGATTCTGCATGAGGTTCTTAGACTATACTCACCAACAATAAGATGAATGAAACATGAGGTGTAACATCTAGATTTCCAGGTACATTATTTATTCATTTATTTTGGAGATTATGGAAGGACTCGGTGAGTTGATGCTTAGACTCGCCAAGTAGGATCGCAATTTCTATCCGGATTAATGACTGGACTCGGTGAGTCGACTAGTGGATTCGGCGAGTCCGCGCTGTTTAATGAAACCCTAATCCCCGGGGTTTGAGACCTATTTAAAGGGGCTTATAGCCACCATTTGCGACCACCAGACCCCTGAGTGAAACCCTAAGCGATCTAAAGCGTTTGTAAGGAAGGAGAGGCCATTTTTTTATCCTTGTGTGAGTGTTTCTGCAAGAAGAAGGTGGCTAAGGCAAGAGGGAGCTGATGAGGGTGCTATTCTATGGATTTCAGAGCCTAAGAACTTCATATTGAGGTTTATATTCGATCCTTCTTAAGTTTTGGGTGTTAATCCTTGAGAGTTAGGGTTTCTAGACCATTTTGAGTGTGATTGATGGTGCAATTGGTCCCTTCTTGTGTTGAGGCTTCGGATCAGGATCCAAAGAGGTCCAGAGACCTTATCTCCCTGATCTTTATGGGGTGACATTGGGTAATATGAGCTTAGGGGGACATATTGAGGCCATTTCTTCAAATAGAGCTATTGGGTCTTCGCATGGGCATCAAGATCCTAACTTTACGTGTTTATATTGCTTAAGGAGGCCAAATCTATGGATTAGAGGAACGAATCTGACCTCAGGAGGTCATTTGAGCTTGAGCATGACATGAACTCGCCGAGTCCCAAGAGCAGACTCGACGAGTAGGGCTAGGGTTTTCCTATAGTTCACTCAGTGAGTAACTTGCCGAGTTGGGGGAATGACTCGGTGAGTCAGAGAGAAATAGAGGAGCGGAGTTCAAGGCGGAACTCGCCGAGTTCATAATAGGACTCGGCGAGTTGAGTCGGGGTGGCCCCCGCGATTCATGCTAGGTGTAACCCGTCGAGCAGGGGAAAGACTCGACGTGTCATGCGAGACTAGAGGGATAGTGGACACGCGTAGACTAGCCGAGTCGCCCAAGTGCACTCGGCGAGTTAGGTCAAATTTTGGTCGTTGACTTTGTTGACTTTGAGGGTTTGGTCAACAATGGGGTCTTTGTGTCAAGTGAGGGGTAAAATGGTCTTTTACCCTTCTGAGGGTGCCAAGAGAGGGTTGAGTCTAGTCTTAAGAGTTATATTTATGAGAGTATTTACTTTATGTTACTAGGCGGAGCCTAGATCATACTTCTACCGAGTCAGAGATTTACCGAGACATCTGAGGTGAGTCTTATCACTATACTTTACCTAGAGTGGTAACAGAGTTATGTGCTAGTGTACTATTGAGTTATGTGCCAGTGTATCTGTATGCTATTTATGTGTTATTGTGATATGTTATATGCATGATTTAGAGTTTCCAGAGATAGGACTAGTGGGTCCATAGAGTTAGGGCTAGAGGGCCCACAGAGAGTGGGACTGGAGGGTTCCACGAGACACACTGACCAGAGAGTCAGCAGACTTATAGCCTTGAGTGGCTAATATGTGTTAGAGAGGTATTTTGGGGAACTCACTAAGCTTCGTGCTTACAGTGTTTTGTGTTACGTGTCTCAGGTACCATCGATGATCGCGGGAAGGCGCTGACATGATCTGTACACACACTCACGAAGTTTATTATGATTTGGTCTTGGGATTTGTAATGAGATAATGTTGATACAATGTTTTCTTGAAAGTAATTATGAATGAATTTGTATGGTTTTAAAAAGCAAAAAATAGTTTTAAATTTTACGGTGTTACATGAGGAAACCAAATTAGGGGATATAAAATTACCAGATGGAACTTTCCACCGATTGCAAATTATGCTTATGCACCATGATCGTGATATATGGAGTGATGATGTGAGCGAGTTCAAGCCTGAAAGATTTTCTAAAGGTGTCTCGAAGGTGACCAAGGGACAAACATCATATCTCCCTTTTGGTGGTGGTCCACGTATATTTGTTGGACTGAATTTTGCCTTGTTAGAAGCCAAAATGGCACTTGTCATGATTCCACAACACTTTTGCTTTGATCTCTCTCCATCCTATTTGCATGCTCCACATACCATTGCCACTCTTCAACCTCAGTTTGGGGCTCATTTGATTTTGCGTAAACTTTAAATGATGTGTATTTTGAGCACATGTTTCTATTAGTGTGCTTGGTTTATGTTGCAATGCAACTTTAATTACTTGGTCAAATAGACATTAAGTCAAGTAAAATCGAAATTAAGTCAAATTTTTGGTTTACATCATAAATATGGTTTCTACGCAACCTTTGATATTTATGTTTAGGTTCTTAAAATTTTAAAAATTGCAAATTATCATAATTAAGTTTTCATAAAATCTGATTTTGAGAAAGATCTTTTTTCAAATTGGACACTTATTTTACTGATTTATTGTAATTCTGACCATTTAACCGGTTAACCATAGTTGCATTAAATGTTGACGTAGCACTTTGGATACTTCCCAGGCGAAAAGGGCGTGGGTTTCTTCCACCTCAACCAAAACCACCGTCACATTAAATCCTGTGTACTCTACACATGAGAGAGAGAGAGAGAGAGAGAGGCCCATCGGTGGTGCAGACCTGAGACCTTTAAGGCTTAGTCAGAGTCTTAGAATATTGGCCTTTCTATACACACATCCTATTTCCATTTTGAATCAAAATTAAAATTAACCAACATTATGGGATCTAAAACACAACACAAAGAAGTGACCATCGATATGGTACACATTCCATGTGGTACAAAGTTATGTGGATGAAGCTCATGCCGCTTTTGAAAGTTGACGATAGCCAGCCATGTTTGATTTTTTTTTCTTCTACTAAACTTGAGAACCATCTTGACAAATATAATGATAGAATCTTTTCCTCGAGATTAAAACAGCATTTCGAACAACATCTGTATATAAAATTATTGTGGACATACTCATACATATACGACTTTAGGTAAAAGCAGTCAAAAAGGGTGGAAATGATTTGAAATATTATTTTCTGATCTAAACAAGGGATTAATAAGATACATTATTTGATGTAGTACAACCTCCGGTACTACTAGCTAGCAACATTCGGCCCTTCCCATTTTAGTCTTTCCACAGCAACCCTTCCTACAAAGGCTCCCACCCGGTGTTGAACCGCATGGTATTCGTTTTGGTTTTGGTGATCCACTTCCACTTCCACTTCCACTACCACACCCACCGGGTCCATCTGCTTGTTGTATAGGGTCATAATCGCAATTTGTAGCTGCATACATCAGTTTCAAATATTCTTAATCGTTAGGGAAGGGTACAGGTCGTATGCACTCTATGTATTATAATTAATGTAGTTTGATCAGAAAATCTGGAAATTGGTGATGAATGGATTACAAATTAGCGATAGACATTCACAGTAAATACACGAATGAAATAATTATAGTAAACAAAATCAGAAGACTATAACCCTACAACTCCAAAAGGATGGTAAAATGAAACTGCTTTCCTAAAAAAAAGTTTAACTACACGTATTTACAATGCAACCTTAGTTAATTTATAAGAAATACTGGAGCAGCTTCTATTAGCGTTTTTTTATTATTAACTGTGAGATGTTTAGAGAAAACCGAACCTAGTTGGCGGACATGGTTGTCTGGAGTCCGAGCAGTGGCGGTGGTTGTAATGATGTGAGATGATGAACTAATGACGATGAGGATGATAAGAGCCAAGGTGAGTCTTCCTCCTTTTAAGATTAAGGCCATTTTTTTCAATGATTGAATGAATATGAATGTGTGAGTAACCATTTACGAAGGATCTATTTATACACGATCATTCCCCACTGGTTTGTTCAAACAGTGTCCAATTATTTTGGTCAACGATATAGTCAGCATAAAGGAAATTGGTAAGAAAAGAGCGTGGCGCGCAGTTGTTAGCTATAGCCGCCTAAATCCTACCTTCTTGCTCGTTTCCTGAACTTTGTCTATGCAGTTTTGTCTTGACTCAGGGTCGGCCCGTGGGCATGGGCAAGCTGGGCGACCGCCCCAGGCCCCCAAATGTTATAGGGCCCTAATTTTTAATTTGTTATTTTGGTTATATATTAACAATCCATTACTTTTTAACCTATTGGACTATTTCAAACCCCAATACTCTGATCAAGAATTAATCCAAAAGATGGAGTGCGGGAGAGAACGACTTACCTGACATGCGTCCTAATTCCAAGGTGTCGTAGCTCTTCAACAGTCAGATTTCTATAGAAAATCCAAACATTTCCATGGAAAATCCAAACGACGTCCTCTCCAAAAGCAAGAGTTAACGATCATTCTTCTATTTCTTATTCAAGATTTCAAGTTAATTGTTTTCTTTCATTCTTTTCTGATTTTCTGAATTCGTCCACAACAACCGTTAGTGAATCGAATGTTATTTTAGAATTGAGAGACTGATTGTGTCTCATTCTTTTCACGATTTCAAAAAAACGAAAAACTCTATTGTTTCCCTTCTTGTTGTCGATTTCCTTTTTCTGATATAGCACCAATGGAAAGTTAATCAGGTTATTTGATTTATTTTAGGAATCTGGCCTAGTGGTTTTAATCGAGAGTTCCAGTCACTGCCTCAAATTAAATTTCTTTCTCAATTTCTAGAAATTTGAAGGTTCAGTTTTCAGAATCGACTGTTAGAGGTGAAATTGATTTCTGATAATATGATTGTGAATCTCTGTATGTTCTATCGCTCTTGAAATTTCTTATTCTTTTTTTATATTCGATTTTTATGAGGCTGTTCAAGTTAGAGACATAATCAAATGTTAATATTTTTTTAATTAGATACAGTTCTTGAACTTTATTGCTTAATTTCGATTTGTAATGTTAATATTCTTATTTTTTATTGATGAATGGTACTCCTTTTTATTTCTATTTCTATGTTTTTTATATGTATATAATTTTCTGTTGTTGAATAGTTTCTTCAACTACTTCCAGGTTATTAACAACAACAAGTATTCTGGATTTAAGCAATTCAGTTAACAACTTTTTGTCGATGATAAATCTACTTCAGTTGGAGGTCAACAACTTATGTATAGGAACAGAACTGAACAAGTTAATGAAGAAATAAAGGGGATGAGACTTTAGTATTTTTATACTTCTAATATCATTGTATTTTTAGTTTTTCCCATTATATTGTATACAAATTTAAATGTATTGTTATGTATGTATAAAGTAATGTAATATACGAATACATAAAATTTTCGAAAGGGTTCCATTTTTTATTTTACCCCGTGCCTCCAATTATCTTGGCCCGGCCCTGTCTTGACTTCCAATAAATGTTTGATCTAATATATTGGCGTTGTCATCTACTCATCTTCGCGCATGTGTCAGATATGGGTATTGCTAACAATTATTATTATTATTATTATTGTTATTATATTTTTTTTGTTAAAGAGATTTGTTTATGTAATGTTAATAAACAATTTGAAAGTGTGGAAAACTATGCCCAAAAGTGATAAGACTATATTGTGACTCCCATTCGATTTATATTTTTTAATTTTCTTCTTATTCATTTAATTTTAACATTATTTTTGCACTTTATTATGGTAAAATTGCAAAAATGGTTATTGTGTCTATTATTTTTGTTTGATTTTAGTTCAAGCATTAGTACCTTTAAGAGGTTAATTTTTAATATTTTTGGATGTTTTTGAACCACAAATATAATCTACTTTTAACCTATCACTTAAATCTACTTATATTCACGACCGATCTTGAGCCCTCGACCTCAAAAAAGGAAGACAACATCTGATACCATAGGATTAAACTTGAAATGACTATTTATACTTTAAATATATATTAATTTTAAATTAATACACGTCTAAAGTAACTCAATCCCACTCCCATGCATCATCCTCTTTTCTTTTACCGACCCCTCCGTCTTCTTTCTCTCTATCTCTTCCTTTATACCCCTTCACCTTGTCTTCTCTCCGACCACAATCACCGGTCTTTGTTGACCTTCAGCTACAAAGATTTCTTATATCCATCACCAACGGTCACCACTCAAATGAAAATACCTCCAACCGACCCAAATAAGCATTAAAGGAGACAACTCAAGAGTAAGACACTTGGAATGCTAGTTCATTCTTGTATTCTTGAGTGTCTCAAGCCTTTAAGCGCTTAACTCAAATAAGCATTAAAGGAGACAACTCAAGAAAGCTTTAATTATTCACTTGACTTCAAAAGTCATGGAGAGAGGATGGAAGAAGCAAGCTACGAATTTAGTGAAGAATAAAGAGGAAGAATAGAGTGTTTCACTAGCAAAAAATGCAAGCCTCATGCATTTCTTATATAGTCTGTGTCAGGTAAGGATCACCTTTAAAATACATTAATGTAATGGCTAGCATAAAAAGCATGAGAGACATTTAATAATAAATTCGGCCATACCTCTGAAAAGAGGAGGATTCTTTAATTTTTATAAACCCTAGGTTTATAAAATATAAACTTTGTCTTTTGGTAAAAGACAAAAGAATCCAACTAGTCCAAAATATTGTGCATGACTTATTAATTCATACCATATGAAAGAATAACTAGTTATACTATCTTATAATTATTATTTTCACAAAACGATAATTATTTACTGATTAAACACAAGAATTGATATTATTTATTAATAATCATATTAATAATAAATATACAAAATGTGCCAACTTGATAAAGATGTGACCCTATATGATCATATATTATTAGCAATGTCACTCAATAATGATTCCTGGGCATATAGATTCAACAATCTACCACTTGCACATGATTCATTACAGAATGACATAGACAGTAGTTGACATCTAGCAACAGGGTAATGCCCTTAACAACATATGAAGGGTGTCATCTTATCAACAACCAATTCTAGGAGCTCTAAGCTATAATTGTCACTAAATGTGTGGTATCAATTATTCCTTTTTCTCATACATCATGTTGAATATGAGATATGGATCGCGATCAATCTCATTTAGTGTTCAAATTTGAGTAAAGCCTTAGATGTCTAACTCTCAATAAATAAGAGGAATAAATCTCATCTTGACTACATATGCCCATTAGTGTAGTTAATGTTATAACCAATGATGGCCCTTATGACTTCCTTTTATGGAACATCATTAAACCATGTCAATGCACAATAATTCCTACACTTCAAGTCGCAAATATGAATCGTAGATCTAAGAATACAAAGATGCAACCTTGATCAAAATATCACTCTTGACTACGATCTATAAAGTGATTTTGATGTGGGTCAAGTTTGGGATTTATTCTCTTAATCATGTACCTACGAAGTTGGTAGTAGCTCTTGCTATTTTCATCTCCATTAAAATCAACCAATCCACTCATATTAATCTTACCTCATAGATGTTTCCATAACTATGAACTACTATGGACATTTAGGATAACCTGTTATTCAAGGATTTAAACATGCTAATATATAATACAACAATCATCCAATGAAAGACTCATCTCCAATATATCAATTCATTACAATATATGTTGTTTGTACTGTTACAATATCCAAATACTAAATTTCAATCAAATACATCTACTTATATCAACAAGGCCTTATAGCACCAACTTAACTTTCATGTTTTAGCTAATGAAGGATCTTTTTTAAGTAGATTTGACAAACTTGATTTGTATAAACTTTGCGAACACAAACACTTTCGGTTTTATATATATATATATATATATATATATATATATATATATATAATATGAAAACTAGGGAGAATGTATTAGATGCTTAAATATGACTTAGATACCAATGTACCTGAACTTTGCTGTGTAACTATAATTAAAATCTACATGGAAACACTATCCATGTAACTTTCTCTTCATTCAAAATGAGTACACGCCCGATTGTCATTAAGAATCATCTCAATCTATTTGGAAGTTTAGCATATGTGTATAAACCTTAAGCATATATTTCTTTAGAATACTCTGCAGATTATGAATATTTCTATAGTACTCGCATGTACTTTAGAGTGTTCCTATAGGCCACACGATGCTTGTTCTCGGATTATACTGGTATCATTCGGCATGCTCTAAGCATACAATTTATTTGGATTTCATGCATAATTATGAGATATATGATTACTCCAATTGCAGCAGCATATGGAATACAATGATGTTATCTAGTTCAAAACATTTTCACTAGGATTTTGCTCAAAAATCATGTCATGTTGTATGTGACAAGATAACTCTCTCAACGTCTTTTATTTTAAGCTCTTTAAGATCCTTGGAATTAATGCAATTTTACTTAATCCTTTATGTCTCCATGGTCTATCTATATAGATCTTTATTCTAGGTATTAGTGTGTCGGCTACATATAGGACCGAGAATGTTATTATGCTTCCACTAGCTTTGTAGAAAACACAAGATTTATATTGAATTATAATTAAATTACACTATGTGATTATCTTATAAGAAAGAAGATTCTTACTTCGAGATGTTAGCTTAAATCTGGAAGGATTTTCATTCACATAGATTTTCTTATTTGAAAACTCACTTATCTTTATATTCATAATATATCGAGGAATATTAATCAAGCCCATACTTGATTATCATACATGAATGCATCTGTATGTGTTTTATTAGTTTCTGATCAACTATTGAGCAGATTCAACAATAGTGGAAAAACTTGCAAGTTCCAAACTATGGTGTATTTAGCTAATGGTTCTTTAGCTATTAAAGTTCTATATTACTCCCACGTAGAAAAAGAACTTTATAAGCAATTGTCTCATGGAATGATAATTAATGGGATAAGTGGAAACTTCATGCCAATTTCAAGACCAGAACAACTTTATACCAATAACAATCCGCTTTATGCCAATTTCTAGACCAGATCAAACTGGACAGTATCTTTAATAACTTAGTTGAAATGGTGTTATAGAACCAATTTATTGGACATTTCTAGTTCGATTACACTTAGTCATTTTAAAAAATCTACATATTTCCAACGAAAACTGAACATTTTCAAAGAGTATATACAGATGTACAAACCCAAGATCCGATCCGATCTGATCCAGTCAACAATCCGATCCAGATCTAGTGAAAACCCGATCCAAATCTCATCAACAATCCAAATCTGATTTGAAATCGATTTTGATCCGGATTTTGCTAGCTTTTACAAGATTTTTCGACAGTTTAGGAACCAATTTTAGAGAATCTGGTTTGTAATCAAGGGGTAAATCCGATTTGTGTCTGAAAAGTTAAACTGGTTTGAATCCGATCACCAGTTTAATCTGATCTGGTTTGGTCAAAATCGGTTTTTATCAAAACCTGCTTTCAGATTGGATCGATTTCATTTTGAGGATCCAGTTTTTATGTGTACCTCATGGTCTACACAATTTGGAAGTTGATGCACACCATCGCCATATACGGCAAAAATATGATTGGATCGATGGTAAAACCGGTTGAACCAAAAACTGATCACCAGACGATCAACAAAAAAAATAAATTTTAAAATACTGGTTGTAAGTGAGATGATGGAGACTCTTGTTAGGTTTTTGAAAAGCCACATGTTCAAATCCATATAGCGAATCTTTAACATCTAATTTTAAGTACTAACATGTTACGTGTATGTGTGTTGTGTGTGTGTGTGTGTATATATATATATATAGGCTTTCCGTTATTGTATTCTAACTAATTATTGTGTGGATTTAGAAATGATTGTGGGCCAATCATTTGTTATTTTAAGGAAGTCATTTATCCATATTATTAAATTAAAAAAATGAATAATAACATTTAATTAAAAAAAAAGTGAAATTGTACATTCCCATTACTTTCAAATAAGAAGTATAAACTTTGAAAAATGAATTTTTGGATTTTAAGGGATTTTTTATTATTTTAATTTTGAATTATGTTTTTTTAATTAATTCAATTTTAATTTTGTTAGAATGCATATTCTGATAAAATACAAATTATAACAGAATTGATATTCTGATAGAATACATATCTGGTTGAATGAACATAACGAAGAATATCAAAGTTTTAAACCATGAGTTTGAAGAATAAGAACATTCTTAAAGAATAATCATCTATTATTAACACTATTCAAGAAACTAATGTCCAAAAATAAACAAATAAAACAAATTTATTGTTACATTCTATAAAAATAGAATGACATTCTTGGAATATTTGTCGCATTCTACAAGCATACAATGTTTTATAGGAAGTCATTTTGAAAGAATCTTCATTCAATAAGAATAGAATATTTTATAGTAAGTCATTCTTCAAAGAATCTTCCTTCCATAAAAATACAATGTTATTCTTGAAATATTCTTCATTCTCATTATTAGTGTGGTGAATCTCACTTGTTATGAAATTGTCTCCTAATTTCCATGTATCATTGTTGTTCCAATCAACCTTGCTTTATTATGAGTGGTCCTGAAACAAACACATAAACATAATGAAGTTCTCGAATGTAAACACATACAACTCTCAACAAATAAGATGTGCAAATATTGGAACTTCTATGCAAAAATTGACAAAAGAAAGAACAAAAAAAAAAGTCATTTTTCTTGTTAACAGTACTTGAGGTAACATCAAGATTTTTACAACAAAACGTTTTCTAGCACTATGACATGAAAAAAAACAATTATTATTAAAAAATGGTAGCATTTTGTATAAAAAACTTAACATTTATAAGAATTTGTATAAAAACTTCACTTGTAGCAAGTAAGAATATTAAACCTGATATTAATGGAGTAGGAACAATTTGAATATGCACAAGGTAAATTTACTTGGAACATAGACCAAAATTATTAGGATTCTTTAATATAATAACCATAATTGTCTAAAAAACCCTCAAATCAGGACTAAAAAGGAAAAAATAAGTTAAACTGAAGGTAAATTGAGCTGATTTTTGAAAGGACATTGTTGTTTCTTGCACTAAACCATTTTTAAATAAAGCCAATTCCTTCCATCCATGCATGCAATAATGACTATGTTTTGTGATCTAAATGCTTTCATGTAATGCATGCATTCTGGTAAATGAAACCGAGCAAATGACCATTCAGAGATAATATACTTCGGCAACACCCTAAAAACTGCAACCAATTTGAAAGCTTTTCATGATAAAATGACGTAAATTCCCTTTGTCATTGTGACAATCGTCAATCTAGAGTCAAGTCAAATCATTAAGTCAAACCGGTCAACTCGATTAAACCTTGTGTATCAGGGTTTGTGTTATGTACATACTGTATAACTTGCTATATTAATGGGAAAACATCACTTGGGAAAAGTCTTGTGTTAAAATTTCCTAAGCCTTAGTGCTAATCAATGAACTAAACTGATAAAAACCATGTTGCATACTCATCGGGAGTGTGTAGGATCCTTAATCATGACTTAATGGGGCTCAAGAACCTTGCATTGCGGAGCCAAACACTCACAATTTTCACACATGGAACCTCTCTCAATCGTCTTCACTCTATCTCTCTCTATGTCAAATCTCTCCCAAATATCTCCAAGTATGTGAAATCTCTCTTAAATATCTCTTTGTATGAGAAATCTCTCCAAGAATGTCAAATCTCTCCCAAATCTCTCCAAGTATGTGAAATCTCTCTCAAATATCTCTTTGTATGAGAAATCTCTCCAAGAATGTCAAATCTCTCCCAAATCTCTCCAAGTATGTGAAACCTCTCTCAAATATCTCTCTGTATGAAAAATCTCTCCAAGAATGTCAAATCTCTCCAAGTATGTGAAACCTCTCTCAAATATCTCTTTGTATGAGAAATCTCTCCAAGTATGTGAAATCTCTCCCAAATCTCTCTCCAAACTTTCCCGTATCTTTTTAGAATCATTCGGTTCATTCCGACCCTTAACCGGGTCAAAAACGGCTTAAAACGGGGTAAAAACAAGAAAAATGGACCTTAGGAACCGAAACCCTTCTCAAGGAGCCGAAGCTCCTTAAGGCCGAGACCTAGGAACCGAAAGTAGCAAGGACCGACCCGAGCCTCTGTTGGCTGAACCCGGAGGACCAAACCCCTGTAGCTGAGACCGAGTCTCGGTCTCTGTCGCTTCTCGCTCTCTATCGCTTCTCGCTCTCTGTCGCCTCTCTGCTTCTGTTCGCCTCCCGCCTCTCTGCCTCCTCTCGGTCTCTGCTCCCTCTCTTCTCTTCTCTCGATCTCTCTTCCCCTCTCGGTTTCTGCTCTCTCTCTCTTCCCCTCTCGGTTTCTGCTCTCTCTCTTCTTCCCCTCTCGGTTTCTGCTCTCTCTCTTCCCCCCTCTCGGTTTCTGCCCTCTCTCCTCTCGGTTCTAGCATCAGAAGGCCGAACCTCGGCCAGAATTCGGAATATTGTCACTTTTAGCCCCTTTTTGATATTTTTAACATTTTAAGCCCGTTTTTCGTGATTTTAAAGCGGGATTTTCTCCATAAATTATATTTTAACATAATAAACCCTAAATATTCATAATTTAAACATATTTTGATGAAAATCATTATCTAAATAATAAAGATTCAATGGGAGATTTATTTAAGATGGAGTGTTGACCTTGCCTTAACTTATGTCACAAGCAACCACCCTACACCCACTCTATGACCAGCCATACCTCCCCACCTTACCTAGGTCACTTCAATGTTCCTTACACTCAATTTACACTCATTCCCACAATTTTAGAGCTGGAACAAAACACCATCTCTCCTCATTTCTCTCATTTGCTCTCATTTCACTAAGTATCAAACACCACTTTTCTCTCAAACTTTTTCTCCGCCAAACTCGAGATTCAAGGCTGATTATCAAGTGTTCTTCCACATTTGGTAAGCATAATCCATTCTCCTTATGATTATCTCACTTATTTCCACTCAAATCATGGATATCTTACACAAACTCCATCATATTTGTGTTAGAGCTTCGAATCTTCAAGTGATTCTTCAAGTGTTCTTGGGTTGAACACTTCTCTTCTTCAACCATCATCTACTGAAATCACTTAAGGTGAGTTCATACCCCTAAATTTTCATGTTTTCTCAAGTTTTTAGGGGGGGGGGGGGGGAATACAAGTTAAAACACCAAGAACATATCTAAAATTTTCTAACAGCCTTCATCAGAAACGTTCAACTCCATTCACGGATTGTTTTGGGAAATTTAAACATTTTTGTTTTCAAAACTGTACAAGGTGCAAATAGTTCAAGTTCTTAGCTTTAAAATGACTACTTGCACATCTCCATACGAGTTTTTTTACAATTTATGGTGATTTTTACAAAACTGTCTATCATTTCAAACAACAATCCGGACCAGTCTGTGATTATGGACTTATTCACCCAAGTTGGAGGTCATTAAAAATCGTGCTAAAAATTATGAGTAAACTAGACACATTTTCTAAACTCTCAGAATTTACGGATCTAGTTTTTGACTTCGTATGATTTTTCGATGATTTTTCCAAAACAGTGCAGAATGGCTAAAGTTAGCCAACAGCATGTAAATATCGTAACACTTTGTATTATGTTAAGCAAAGTGTATAATCATAAGTTCTAATTATTGAATGTGTTTCTTTGTTAGTTTATCATCATGAACTGAAATTAAGTCATTCATAATAAATATTATTCATTCATTTTAGAACACGTATATTAAACTATAAAAAGTATAGTTTAATAAATTCATAACACTAATACATTTCCATAAAAGAGTTTTTACATATTACAAATGTTTTAGATAAACTATAATAGGTATAGTTTATGATATATTGCATAACACACTCGTACTAAAAGAGTACATTCATACAGAAAAAGGTTTACACACATACACATTATACGTAAACTTGTTACCCTAAATTGTGAGACATTCTCTCTTTCCGTACGTCCGAGTGCGGAATATAATTCCTGGTAGTTATAATCAGAGTCTCCTGGAGGGAGAACGTGATACTTGTATATAGATCTATATTGGGTTTGACACCCCACACCTTGCTGCTAGCTACAGTAGGACCTGCAGGTCTACGTGTGACAAATGTCATTTCATTTTCGCGACGCCTGAGAAACGTTGTGGCAGGTTCACATAGTCATAGTATGATTATAGCGACTCACATAGGGAGATAACAAATCATAAAGTTTACGGGATTTTACAAAACCTAAGTAGGTTTTATGTTGATTTAAATTCACTTTTTATATCAGTTCAAACTCATAGCATTTCTACTAAGTAAGAATGATTTCTTATACTTTTTGGTCTTTGGTCATAAGGCTACATTATATGGATTTTAAGGAAAATATCAGATTTTTTTGAAACAAACGCGACATTTACACGAGAAAGACTTCTATTAGGTTTTATAGCAAAAACTTATGAACTCACCAACCTTTGTGTTGACACTTTTCAAACAACTTGTATTCTCAGGAAATCACTAAACAGGTAATCAAGTGCTTTTTGAGGATGGGACGTTAAGGCGTCAACTTTTCACATTTTTGTCAACATATTGTAATTGATTTTGAAAAATGTAATTCATACAAGTGATGTAACTTTTTCAATTATATATATGTTGGTTGTGTTTGCTTAAATTACTATTGAAATTGTGGTTATGATACTATACATGAAGTCCTCCACCGCCGGACGTTTCCGCCATCCTTGGTTTAGGGGTGTGACAGATTGGTATCAGAGCACAGTTTATAGTGAATTAAGTATGTCAAACCACATAAGATATACAAACTATAAACACATTTGGGACTAAAAGTCTCTGATTCTCAAAACATTTTAACGATTTGTACTTTTAGAAAACAAATAGTTTCTTGTTTTAAAGTATACTTGCATGTATTATATACTCGAGTGGTGTCATAACTAAGGAGAACATAAATTGAAAGAGGAGGAGTCGAACATTATTAGTACACGTTATCATGTGTAATCAGTTCTGGGAAGGATATAGCCTGATCAACTATATCCGTCCGAGAAGTAACTTACGCAGACTAAGGAATAGTCGTAATGGGCGACAAATCTGATAACCTAACTACACTC
Organism: Lactuca saligna; assembly: GCF_052625555.1. Lineage (NCBI taxonomy): Eukaryota > Viridiplantae > Streptophyta > Magnoliopsida > Asterales > Asteraceae > Lactuca > Lactuca saligna. Next base: position 33,851,613 of record NC_136424.1, read on the forward strand.
TACAAAGAACACGCTAAGAACCAAATATAAAAATTTAAAAATACTATGGGAGTATTTGTACGTTTCTATAGTGCCATGTTATTATTTTCCGATATGTGCTTCTTAACCCCCCCCCCCCCCCCCCCCCCCCGTTTCTCGTACAGACGACATGGCAGGATTCCATGTACCCGGGGACCCGTACTTTCCTAATCAGGGAAACGCGGGGTGGATCGATGATGAGCCAGATCAAAAAATCGAAGAGGATCCCGAAGAGGATCCTGAAGAGGAACCCGAAGAGGAAGACGAACAAGAAGAAGAAGAGGAAGACGAACAAGAAGAGGAGGGGGAAGACGAAGAAGAAGAAGATGAAGATGATGATATAGTCATGTTTGGGAATGAAATGGAGGAACAACCGGAAGTATTCAACCCTCCTTACATCGCGAGGGTACCCGCACACCGTTTTGGATACAACAGACCTGAACCCCCTTGGGTAACGACGATCGAAAGGTGGAGCCGACAACAACGCCAGCGGTCACCATATGGTTACCAACGAGATTATTATGATCTCACTCATGGTGGACCGGCTGACAGAGCTCTCCCCGTCACGATACATTGAATGGCAAGAATGGATGATCATGGTAGGACGACGACCGATCAGGTCAGGGAACTAAGCGCCATCGTACAGTCTACCACTGATCGTACCAGAGACCTGGAACGAGACTCCCACCACAGAAACCAACTCATTCAAGACCTTCTCGCTGCTCTAGCAGAAACAAGAGAGTATCGGAACAGATACATGGCACTCAAAGAGAGAATGGTTGCAGCCGAACAGAGATTGGCAGAACTACAAGGCGCATCGACATCATCACAGACTCCGTCAAAGAAGGGTCGTAGTGATTAGAACTCGTTACTATTCTCACGTCTTAGTGGTAAAATTTTATGAGTACGCGTTGGTGGTACTCTTTGTATGTAGGTCGACCCTGCGACTAAGTGATTACACTATTCAAAGGGCTTTTGTAATGTCAAAGCTATCTTTTGTAACAATGTAATGTAGACCCTTATGTGGTCAAACTTTTCCCTCTAAACGTTATGTACTAAAAGTTATCAATGAAATTTGGCATGCGTTTTATTTATTGAATGTTTGTCACTAGACATCATAACCTGATCACACAAACAGTTTACGGATAATAAAGTTTTGATAAAATACAAGAGAAATGAAACCAGTAACACTCGACTCGTTATCACTATTGAAGTCTTACCGACTTGTCATTTTTTTTATTATGACAGAACCATGCCACCAAGGAGAAGATTAAGACCTTCCGGCAACGCAGTGCCGCCTCCACCACCACCTCCGCAGTTTGATCCTGCAATGTTTCAGGCTGCAGTAACGGCAACAATGTCGCAAATGGGTACCAATGGTTCTGGCGGTTCTGGATCCGGAGCTACCAATTCCATTCATGGGGACAACACAGGACGTACGAGGGAGTGCTCTTACAAAGACTTCATGAATGGCAAGCCCGACCCTTTCAATGGAAGCGGGGGCATCATTACGCTGGTGCAATGGTTCGAAAGGACCGAGGCAGTTTTCGAAATCTGCGCTTGTCCCGAAGAGAGCAAGGTCAAGTATGCAACATTCACTTTCACTAGAAAAGCACTTACTTAGTGGAATGGCCGAGTTAAATCACTTACTCCTGCAGTAGCTAACGCTATAAGCTGGGAGGATTTGAAAGCTTTAATGGTAAAGGAATATTGCCCGAGGGGCGAAATACAAAAACTTGAAGAGGAACTTTGGAACCTCAGAATGTCAGGCACTGATCTTGAAACTTACACTGCCCGTTTCAATGACCTAGCACTCCTCTGTCCTACAATGGTCACTCCAGAGGAGAAAAAGGTGGAACGATACCTCTGGGGGATGTCATCTCAGATTCAAGATAGCGTATTGGCCTCGAAGCTCACTACTTTTGAAAGTGCCAAGGATTTAGCACAACAACTCATAGATCACAGGGCTAGCTGCGGTACCGTGATAACCACCACCGACCGAAAAAAAGGAGGGAACAACAAGAGGAAGTTCTGGGGCAATAGAAAGACACAATCGATGTAGGACCCCGCCAAAAAGAAACAAATTGTTGCTGTCCGTGCCACCACTACTGCTGTCACTCCAGCGCCGCCGAAACAGTACACGGGAACTCTTCCCAAGTGCAACAAGTGTAACTACCACCATAACGGTGCTTGTCGAGAGTTACACTGCAATAACTGCAACAAGAAGGGACAGACTGCACGATTCTGTAGAACGACTACCCAACCCGCCGCTCAAGCCACTACGACCGCCAACACCGGAGCAAGCCAAACCTACTATAGATGCGGTGAAACGGGACACTTCGGGAGGAACTGCCCCAAGGCACGAGCCCCTAATGCTGGGGGTGTAGGAAGAGTCCTAACTTTAGGGCATGGAGAAGCAGTCAAGGATCCCTCTGTGGTTACTGGTACGTTCCTCCTCAATAACTCTTATGCATGCGTACTTTTCGATAGTGGGGCAGAAAGAAGTTTCGTAAGTCACCAATTCAAACATATACTTAAGCAAAATTCCCAGCCACTAGAAGATTCTTACGTCGTAGAAATGGCAAATGGAAAGGTTGAACGCGCTAATGATATTTACATAGGGTGTACTCTCACTCTAGACAATCATTTGTTCAAAATTGACCTTATGCCGGTCACCATAAACAGTTTCGACATAATCATTGGTATGGATTGGTTAAGCCTTCATCGTGCCGACATTCTATGTTACGAAAGGGCCGTTTGCCTCAATCTGCCGAATGGCAGCATCCTCACCGTTTATGGCAATAAACCTAGTGCGAACCTACAAATCATCTCTTATGTTAAAACCTAAAAGTACCTCCGAAAGCAATACCATGCATTCTTAGCCCACGTCGTAGACAAGAAACAAGAGGTGAAGGACATCAAAGAAATTCCAGAAGTATGCAACTTCCTTGATGTATTCCCAGACGATCTGCCAGGTGTACCACTTGCACGACAAGTCGAATTTCGGATCGACTTAATCCCAGGAGCTACCCCCGTCGCCAGGGCTCCATACCGCTTAGCACCAGCAGAAATGCAAGAACTGTCCAGCCAGTTGAATGAACTGTTGAGCAAAGGATTCATCAGGCCAAGCTTCTCACCCTGGGGAGCACCGCTCCTGTTCGTAAAGAAGAAGGATGGATCCTTTTGCATGTGCATAGACTACCGAGAACTAAACAAACTCATTATCAAGAACCGTTATCCCCTACCCCGAATCGATGACCTCTTCGACTAGCTCCAAGGAGCCAGCTACTTTTCAAAAATCGACCTGAGGTCGGGTTATCACCAACTACGAGTTCAAGAAGAGGATATCCCCAAGACGGCATTCAGAACTCGCTATGGACACTATGAATTTGTAGTGATGCCATTCGGATTAACAAACGTGCCTGCGGTGTTCATGGATTTGATGAACCGAGTGTGTCGACCCTTCTTGGATAAATTTGTCATCGTATTCATCGACGATATCTTGGTCTATTCGAGAAGCGAAGAAGAGAACAGACAACACCTACGACTAGTTTTGGAGATTTTAAGAACTGAGAAGCTTTACGCCAAGTTCTCAAAGTGTGAATTTTGGCTCCGTGAAGTAGGATTTCTTGGCCACATGGTAAGCAAGGAAGGAATACATGTGGATCCCTCAAAGACCAAAGCAATCGAAGATTGGTCAGCACCTTCAACGCCAACAAAAATCCGACAACTTTTGGGACTCACAGGCTATTATCGAAGATTCATACAAAACTTCTCCAAGATCGCTAAGCCCCTCACCACCTTGACTCAGAAATGCGTGGTGTTCAAATGGGAAGATAAACAAGAAGTCGCCTTCCAGACACTAAAGCAAGCCCTATGCAGCGCACCAGTCTTGTCTCTTCCAGAAGGAACCGATAATTTTGTGGTGTACTGCGATGCTTCGAATCAAGGCCTCGGCTGTGTGCTCATGTAAAGGGGAAAAGTCATCGCTTACGCATCAAGGCAACTTAAGACACACGAAGTTAGTTACACCACCCACGACCTTGAACTGGGAGCAGTGGTGTTCGCCCGGAAGATCTGGAGGCACTATCTCTACGGCACCAAGTGCACCATCTTCACTGATCACAAAAGTCTTCAGCACATTCTCAATCAGAAAGAACTTAACATGCGCCAAAGAAGATGGGTGGAATTGCTGAATGACTACGAATGTGAAATTCGCTACCACCCGGGCAAGGCCAATGTAGTGGCCGATGCCTTAAGCAGGAAAGAATACTCGGGTCGCCGAGTAAAATCCCTAGCCATGGCCATCCACTCCCAACTGGCCACGCAGATTAAGGATGCCCAATTAGAAGCCTTGAAACCCGAAAACGTAGCAAACGAAGCACTAAGAGGGATGGACAAGAACTTGGAAGTCAAAGAGGATGGAACTCGTTATCTCATGAATCGAATATGGACACCGAAGTTAGGTGGGTACCGAGACGTTGTAATGAACGAGGCCCACAAGACTCGATACTCCATTCATCCAGGGTCAGATAAGATGTATCTACACCTCAAAAGGTTATATTGGTGGCCAAACATGAAGGATGAAATTGTTGCTTATGTGAGCAAGTGTCTTACTTGCACCAAGGTCAAGGTAGAATATCAGAAGCCATCAAGACTACTTTAACAACTGGATATACCTGAGTGGAAGTGGGAACGAATAACCATGGACTTCATAACCAAACTGCCTAATACATCAAGTGGGCTGGATACCATATGGGTTATTGTAGACAGATTGACCAAGTCCGCGCACTTTCTACCAATGAAGGAAACAGACAAGATGGAGAAGTTAACCAGGACGTACATTAAAGAGATCGTGCGACTGCATGGTGTACCTATATCCAGTATCTCCGACCGAGATAATAGATTCACCTCGCAGTTCTGGCAGTCCCTACAGAAGTCTCTAGGAACTAGGCTTGACATGAGTACGGCACAAACCGACGGGCAAAGCGAGAGAACCATCCAGACATTGGAAGACATGCTGAGAGCCTGTGTGATAGATTTTGGTAAGGCATGGGATACCCATCTGCCGCTTATCGAATTCTCTTATAATAACAGCTATCACACTAGCATTGGAGTCACTCCATTCGAAGCTCTCTATGGTCGCAAGTGTAGATCACCTCTGTGTTGGGCCGAAGTCGGGGATACTCAGCTAGCCAGAGGGTAAATCCCTGATAGCACCCTTACTGGGCCTGAAATCATAAGGGAAACCACAGAAAAGATCATTCAAATTCAGGAAAGACTGAAGGTGTCTCGTGATCGACAGAAGAGTTACGCTGACAAACGACGCAAACCCTTAGAATTCCAGGTCGGAGACCGAGTACTACTAAAAGTTTCCCCCTGGAAAGGGATGATACGTTTCGGTAAACGTGGGAAACTAAACCCAAGGTACATCGGACCGTTCGAAATCCTTGCTAGGATTGGTCCTGTGGCGTACAAACTCCGACTACCGAAAGAACTTAGTAACGTACACCCTACCTTCCACGTATCCAACTTAAAGAAGTGTCTGTCTGACGAAACACTCGTAATACCGCTCGACGAAATCGAAGTTAATGAAAATCTCCACTTTGTGGAGGAACCCGTCGAAATCATGGATCGAGAGATCAAGAGAACGAAACATAGTCGCATTCCCATAGTGAAGGTTCGTTGGAACGCGAAACAAGGGCCTGAGTTTACCTGGGAACGCGAAGATCAAATGAAGCAAAAGTATCCGCATCTTTTCCCAAACCCTTGAAGTCCCAGCCGAATTTAAATTTCGGGATGAAATTCCCTCTAACGGGGGGATGATGTGACAATCGTCAATCTAGAGTCAAGTCAAGTCATCAAGTCAAACCGGTCAACTCGATTAAACCTTGTGTATCAGGGTTTGTGTTATGTAGATACTGTATAACTTGCTATATTAGTGGGAAAACATCACTTGGGAAAAGTCTTGTGTTAAAATTTCCTGAGCCTTAGTGCTAATCAATGAACTAAACTGATAAAAACCATGTTGCATACTCATCGGGAGTGTGTAGGATCCTTAATCATCACTTAACGGGGCTCAAGAACCTTGCATTGCGGAGCCAAACACTCACAATTGTCACACATGGAACCTCTCTCAATCGTCTTCACTCTATCTCTCTCTATGTCAAATCTCTCCCAAATCTCTCCAAGTATGTGAAATCTCTCTCAAATATCTCTTTGTATGAGAAATCTCTCCAAGAATGTCAAATCTCTCCCAAATCTCTCCAAGTATGTCAAATCTCTCTCAAATATCTCTTTGTATGAGAAATCTCTCCAAGAATGTCAAATCTCTCCCAAATCTCTCCAAGTATGTGAAACCTCTCTCAAATATCTCTCTGTATGAAAAATCTCTCCAAGAATGTCAAATCTCTCCCAAATCTCTCCAAGTATATGAAACCTCTCTCAAATATCTCTTTGTATGAGAAATCTCTCCAAGTATGTGAAATCTCTCCCAAATCTCTCTCCAAAGTTTCCCGTAGCTTTTTAGAATCATTCGGTTCATTCCGACCCTTAACCAGGTCAAAAACGGCTTAAAACGGGGTAAAAACAAGAAAAATGTACCTTAGGAACCGAAACCCTTCTCAAGGAGCCGAAGCTCCTTAAGGCCGAGACCTAGGAACCGAAAGTAGCAAGGACCGAACCGAGCCTCTGTTGGCTGAACCCGGAGGACCGAACCCCTGTAGCTGAGACCGAGTCTCGGTCTCTGTCGCTTCTCGCTCTCTATCGCTTCTCGCTCTCTGTCGCCTCTCTGCTTCTGTTCGCCTCCCGCCTCTCTGCCTCCTCTCGGTCTCTGCTCCCTCTCTTCTCTTCTCTCGATCTCTCTTCCCCTCTCGGTTTCTGCTCTCTCTCTCTTCCCCTCTCGGTTTCTGCTCTCTCTCTTCTTCCCCTCTCGGTTTCTGCTCTCTCTCTTCTCCCCTCTCGGTTTCTGCCCTCTCTCCTCTCGGTTCTAGCATCAGAAGGCCGAACCTCGGCCAGAATTCGGAATATTGTCACTTTTAGCCCCTTTTTGATATTTTTAACATTTTAAGCCCGTTTTTCGTGATTTTAAAGCGGGATTTTCTCCATAAATTATATTTTAACATAATAAACCCTAAATATTCATAATTTAAACATATTTTGATGAAAATCATTATCTAAATAATAAAGATTCAATGGGGGATTTATTTAAGATGGAGTGTTGACCTTGCCTTAACTTATGTCACAAGCAACCACCCTACACCCACTCTATGACCAGCCATACCTCCCCACCTTACCTAGGTCACTTCAATGTTCCTTACACTCAATTTACACTCATTCCCACGATTTTAGAGCTGGAACAAAACACCATCTCTCCTCATTTCTCTCATTTGCTCTCATTTCACTAAGTATCAAACACCACTTTTCTCTCAAACTTTTTCTCCGCCAAACTCGAGATTCAAGGCTGATTATCAAGTGTTCTTCCACATTTGGTAAGCATAATCCATTCTCCTTATGATTATCTCACTTATTTCCACTCAAATCATGGATATCTTACACAAACTCCATCATATTTGTGTTAGAGCTTCGAATCTTCAAGTGATTCTTCAAGTGTTCTTGGGTTGAACACTTCTCTTCTTCAACCATCATCTACTGAAATCACTTAAGGTGAGTTCATACCCCTAAATTTTCATGTTTTCTCAAGTTTTTAGGGGGGGGGGGGGGGGGGAATACAAGTTAAAACACCAAGAACATATCTAAAATTTTCTAACAGCCTTCATCAGAAACGTTCAACTCCATTCACGGACTGTTTTGGGAAATTTAAACATTTTTGTTTTCAAAATTGTACAAGGTGCAAATAGTTCAAGTTCTTAGCTTTAAAATGACTACTTGCACATCTCCATACGAGTTTTTTACAATTTATGGTGATTTTTACAAAACTGCCTATCATTTCAAACAACAATCCGGACCAGTCTGTGATTATGGACTTATTCACCCAAGTTGGAGGTCATTAAAAATCGTGCTAAAAATTATGAGTAAACTAGACACACTTTCTGAACTCTCAGAATTTACGGATCTAGTTTTTTACTTCGTATGATTTTTCTATGATTTTTCCAAAACAGTGCAGAATGGCTAAAGTTAGCCAACAGCATGTAAATATCGTAACACTTTGTATTATGTTGAGCAAAGTGTATAATCATAAGTTCTAATTATTGAATGTGTTTCTTTGTTAGTTTATCATCATGAACTGAAATTAAGTCATTCATAATAAATATTATTCATTCATTTTAGAACACGTATATTAAACTATAAAAAGTATAGTTTAATAAATTCATAACACTAATACATTTCCATAAAAGAGTTTTTACATATTACAAATGTTTTAGATAAACTATAATAGGTATAGTTTATGATATATTGCATAACACACTCGTACTAAAAGAGTACATTCATACAGAAAAAGGTTTACACACATACACATTATACGTAAACTTGTTACCCTAAATTGTGAGACATTCTCTCTTTCCGTACGTCCGAGTGCGGAATATAATTCCTGGTAGTTATAATCAGAGTCTCCTGGAGGGAGAACGTGATACTTGTATATAGATCTATATTGGGTTTGACACCCCACACCTTGCTGCTAGCTACAGTAGGACCTGCAGGTCTACGTGTGACAAATGTCATTTCATTTTCGCGACGCCTGAGAAACGTTGTGGCAGGTTCACATAGTCATAGTATGATTATAGCGACTCACATAGGGAGATAACAAATCATAAAGTTTACAGGATTTTACAAAACCTAAGTAGGTTTTATGTTGATTTAAATTCACTTTTTATATCAGTTCAAACTCATAGCATTTCTACTAAGTAAGAATGATTTCTTATACTTTTTGGTCTTTGGTCATAAGGCTACATTATACGGATTTTAAGGAAAATATCAGATTTTTTTGAAACAAACGCGACATTTACACGAGAAAGACTTCTATTAGGTTTTATAGCAAAAACTTATGAACTCACCAACCTTTGTGTTGACACTTTTCAAACAACTTGTATTCTCAGGAAATCACTAAACAGGTAATCAAGTGCTTTTTGAGGATGGGACGTTAAGGCGTCAACTTTTCACATTTTTGTCAACATATTGTAATTGATTTTGAAAAATGTAATTCATACAAGTGATGTAACTTTTTCAATTATATATATGTTGGTTGTGTTTGCTTAAATTACTATTGAAATTGTGGTTATGATACTATACATGAAGTCCTCCACCGCCGGACGTTTCCGCCATCCTTGGTTTAGGGGTGTGACAGATTGGTATCAGAGCACAGTTTATAGTGAATTAAGTATGTCAAACCACATAAGATATACAAACTATAAACACATTTGGGACTAAAAGTCTCTGATTCTCAAAACATTTTAACGATTTGTACTTTTAGAAAACAAATAGTTTCTTGTTTTAAAGTATACTTGCATGTATTATATACTCGAGTGGTGTCATAACTAAGGAGAACATAAATTGAAAGAGGAGGAGTCGAACATTATTAGTACACGTTATCATGTGTAATCAGTTCTGGGAAGGATATAGCCTGATCAACTATATCCGTCCGAGAAGTAACTTACGCAGACTAAGGAATAGTCGTAATGGGCGACAAATCTGATAACCTAACTACACTCTACAAAGAACACGCTAAGAACCAAATATAAAAATTTAAAAATACTATGGGAGTATTTGTACGTTTCTATAGTGCCATGTTATTATTTTCCGATATGTGCTTCTTAACCCCCCCCCCCCCCCCCCCGTTTCTCGTACAGACGACATGGCAGGATTCCATGTACCCGGGGACCCGTACTTTCCTAATCAGGGAAACGCGGGGTGGATCGATGATGAGCCAGATCAAAAAATCGAAGAGGATCCCGAAGAGGATCCTGAAGAGGAACCCGAAGAGGAAGACGAACAAGAAGAAGAAGAGGAAGACGAACAAGAAGAGGAGGGGGGAGACGAAGAAGAAGAAGATGAAGATGATGATATAGTCATGTTTGGGAATGAAATGGAGGAACAACCGGAAGTATTCAACCCTCCTTACATCGCGAGGGTACCCGCACACCGTTTTGGATACAACAGACCTGAACCCCCTTGGGTAACGACGATCGAAAGGTGGAGCCGACAACAACGCCAGCGGTCCCCATATGGTTACCAACGAGATTATTATGATCTCACTCATGGTGGACCGGCTGACAGAGCTCTCCCCGTCACGATACATTGAATGGCAAGAATGGATGATCATGGTAGGACGACGACCGATCAGGTCAGGGAACTAAGCGCCATCGTACAGTCTACCACTGATCGTACCAGAGACCTGGAACGAGACTCCCACCACAGAAACCAACTCATTCAAGACCTTCTCGCTGCTCTAGCAGAAACAAGAGAGTATCGGAACAGATACATGGCACTCAAAGAGAGAATGGTTGCAGCCGAACAGAGATTGGCAGAACTACAAGGCGCATCGACATCATCACAGACTCCGTCAAAGAAGGGTCGTAGTGATTAGAACTCGTTACTATTCTCACGTCTTAGTGGTAAAAATTTATGAGTACGCGTTGGTGGTACTCTTTGTATGTAGGTCGACCCTGCGACTAAGTGATTACACTATTCAAAGGGCTTTTGTAATGTCAAAGCTATCTTTTGTAACAATGTAATGTAGACCCTTATGTGGTCAAACTTTTCCCTCTAAACTTTATGTACTAAAAGTTATCAATGAAATTTGGCATGCGTTTTATTTATTGAATGTTTGTCACTAGACATCATAACCTGATCACACAAACAGTTTACGGATAATAAAGTTTTGATAAAATACAAGAGAAATGAAACCAGTAACACTCGACTCGTTATCACTATTGAAGTCTTACCGACTTGTCATTTTTTTTATTATGACAGAACCATGCCACCAAGGAGAAGATTAAGACCTTCCGGCAACGCAGTGCCGCCTCCACCACCACCTCCGCAGTTTGATCCTGCAATGTTTCAGGCTGCAGTAACGGCAACAATGTCGCAAATGGGTACCAATGGTTCTGGCGGTTCTGGATCCGGAGCTACCAATTCCATTCATGGGGATAACACAGGACGTACGAGGGAGTGCTCTTACAAAGACTTCATGAATGGCAAGCCCGACCCTTTCAATGGAAGCGGGGGCGTCATTACGCTGGTGCAATGGTTCGAAAGGACCGAGGCAGTTTTCGAAATCTGCGCTTGTCCCGAAGAGAGCAAGGTCAAGTATGCAACATTCACTTTCACTAGAAAAGCACTTACTTAGTGGAATGGCCGAGTTAAATCACTTACTCCTGCAGTAGCTAACGCTATAAGCTGGGAGGATTTGAAAGCTTTAATGGTAAAGGAATATTGCCCGAGGGGCGAAATACAAAAACTTGAAGAGGAACTTTGGAACCTCAGAATGTCAGGCACTGATCTTGAAACTTACACTGCCCGTTTCAATGACCTAGCACTCCTCTGTCCTACAATGGTCACTCCAGAGGAGAAAAAGGTGGAACGATACCTCTGGGGGATGTCATCTCAGATTCAAGATAGCGTATTGGCCTCGAAGCTCACTACTTTTGAAAGTGCCAAGGATTTAGCACAACAACTCATAGATCACAGGGCTAGCTGTGGTACCGTGATAACCACCACCGACCGAAAAAAAGGAGGGAACAACAAGAGGAAGTTCTGGGGCAATAGAAAGACACAATCGATGTAGGACCCCGCCAAAAAGAAACAAATTGTTGCTGTCCGTGCCACCACTACTGCTGTCACTCCAGCGCCGCCGAAACAGTACACGGGAACTCTTCCCAAGTGCAACAAGTGTAACTACCACCATAACGGTGCTTGTCGAGAGTTACACTGCAATAACTGCAACAAGAAGGGACAGACTGCACGATTCTGTAGAACGACTACCCAACCCGCCGCTCAAGCCACTACGACCGCCAACACCGGAGCAAGCCAAACCTACTATAGATGTGGTGAAACGGGACACTTCGGGAGGAACTGCCCCAAGGCACGAGCCCCTAATGCTGGGGGTGTAGGAAGAGTCCTAACTTTAGGGCATGGAGAAGCAGTCAAGGATCCCTCTGTGGTTACTGGTACGTTCCTCCTCAATAACTCTTATGCATGCGTACTTTTCGATAGTGGGGCAGAAAGAAGTTTCGTAAGTCACCAATTCAAACATATACTTAAGCAAAATTCCCAGCCACTAGAAGATTCTTACGTCGTAGAAATGGCAAATGGAAAGGTTGAACGCGCTAACGATATTTACATAGGGTGTACTCTCACTCTAGACAATCATTTGTTCAAAATTGACCTTATGCCGGTCACCATAAACAGTTTCGACATAATCATTGGTATGGATTGGTTAAGCCTTCATCGTGCCGACATTCTATGTTACGAAAGGGCCGTCTGCCTCAATCTGCCGAATGGCAGCATCCTCACCGTTTATGGCAATAAACCTAGTGCGAACCTACAAATCATCTCTTATGTTAAAACCTAAAAGTACCTCCGAAAGCAATACCATGCATTCTTAGCCCACGTCGTAGACAAGAAACAAGAGGTGAAGGACATCAAAGAAATTCCAGAAGTATGCAACTTCCTTGATGTATTCCCAGACGATCTGCCAGGTGTACCACTTGCACGACAAGTCGAATTTCGGATCGACTTAATCCCAGGAGCTACCCCCGTCGCCAGGGCTCCATACCGCTTAGCACCGGCAGAAATGCAAGAACTGTCCAGCCAGTTGAATGAACTGTTGAGCAAAGGATTCATCAGGCCAAGCTTCTCACCCTGGGGAGCACCGCTCCTGTTCGTAAAGAAGAAGGATGGATCCTTTTGCATGTGCATAGACTACCGAGAACTAAACAAACTCATTATCAAGAACCGTTATCCCCTACCCCGAATCGATGACCTCTTCGACTAGCTCCAAGGAGCCAGCTACTTTTCAAAAATCGACCTGAGGTCGGGTTATCACCAACTACGAGTTCAAGAAGAGGATATCCCCAAGACGGCATTCAGAACTCGCTATGGACACTATGAATTTGTAGTGATGCCATTCGGATTAACAAACGTGCCTGCGGTGTTCATGGATTTGATGAACCGAGTGTGTCGACCCTTCTTGGATAAATTTGTCATCGTATTCATCGACGATATCTTGGTCTATTCGAGAAGCGAAGAAGAGAACAGACAACACCTACGACTAGTTTTGGAGATTTTAAGAACTGAGAAGCTTTACGCCAAGTTCTCAAAGTGTGAATTTTGGCTCCGTGAAGTAGGATTTCTTGGCCACATGGTAAGCAAGGAAGGAATACATGTGGATCCCTCAAAGATCAAAGCAATCGAAGATTGGTCAGCACCTTCAACGCCAACAAAAATCCGACAACTTTTGGGACTCACAGGCTATTATCGAAGATTCATACAAAACTTCTCCAAGATCGCTAAGCCCCTCACCACCTTGACTCAGAAATGCGTGGTGTTCAAATGGGAAGATAAACAAGAAGTCGCCTTCCAGACACTAAAGCAAGCCCTATGCAGCGCACCAGTCTTGTCTCTTCCAGAAGGAACCGATAATTTTGTGGTGTACTGCGATGCTTCGAATCAAGGCCTCGGCTGTGTGCTCATGTAAAGGGGAAAAGTCATCGCTTACGCATCAAGGCAACTTAAGACACACGAAGTTAGTTACACCACCCACGACCTTGAACTGGGAGCAGTGGTGTTCGCCCGGAAGATCTGGAGGCACTATCTCTACGGCACCAAGTGCACCATCTTCACTGATCACAAAAGTCTTCAGCACATTCTCAATCAGAAAGAACTTAACATGCGCCAAAGAAGATGGGTGGAATTGCTGAATGACTACGAATGTGAAATTCGCTACCACCCGGGCAAGGCCAATGTAGTGGCCGATGCCTTAAGCAGGAAAGAATACTCGGGTCGCCGAGTAAAATCCCTAGCCATGGCCATCCACTCCCAACTGGCCACGCAGATTAAGGATGCCCAATTAGAAGCCTTGAAACCCGAAAACGTAGCAAACGAAGCACTAAGAGGGATGGACAAGAACTTGGAAGTCAAAGAGGATGGAACTCGTTATCTCATGAATCGAATATGGACACCGAAGTTAGGTGGGTACCGAGACGTTGTAATGAACGAGGCCCACAAGACTCGATACTCCATTCATCCAGGGTCAGATAAGATGTATCTACACCTCAAAAGGTTATATTGGTGGCCAAACATGAAGGATGAAATTGTTGCTTATGTGAGCAAGTGTCTTACTTGCACCAAGGTCAAGGTAGAATATCAGAAGCCATCAAGACTACTTCAACAACTGGATATACCTGAGTGGAAGTGGGAACGAATAACCATGGACTTCATAACCAAACTGCCTAATACATCAAGTGGGCTGGATACCATATGGGTTATTGTAGACAGATTGACCAAGTCCGCGCACTTTCTGCCAATGAAGGAAACAGACAAGATGGAGAAGTTAACCAGGACGTACATTAAAGAGATCGTGCGACTGCATGGTGTACCTATATCCAGTATCTCCGACCGAGATAATAGATTCACCTCGCAGTTCTGGCAGTCCCTACAGAAGTCTCTAGGAACTAGGCTTGACATGAGTACGGCACAAACCGACGGGCAAAGCGAGAGAACCATCCAGACATTGGAAGACATGCTGAGAGCCTGTGTGATAGATTTTGGTAAGGCATGGGATACCCATCTGCCGCTTATCGAATTCTCTTATAATAACAGCTATCACACTAGCATTGGAGTCACTCCATTCGAAGCTCTCTATGGTCGCAAGTGTAGATCACCTCTGTGTTGGGCCGAAGTCGGGGATACTCAGCTAGCCAGAGGGTAAATCCCTGATAGCACCCTTACTGGGCCTGAAATCATAAGGGAAACCACAGAAAAGATCATTCAAATTCAGGAAAGACTGAAGGTGTCTCGTGATCGACAGAAGAGTTACGCTGACAAACGACGCAAACCCTTAGAATTCCAGGTCGGAGACCGAGTACTACTAAAAGTTTCCCCCTGGAAAGGGATGATACGTTTCGGTAAACGTGGGAAACTAAACCCAAGGTACATCGGACCGTTCGAAATCCTTGCTAGGATTGGTCCTGTGGCGTACAAACTCCGACTACCGAAAGAACTTAGTAACGTACACCCTACCTTCCACGTATCCAACTTAAAGAAGTGTCTGTCTGACGAAACACTCGTAATACCGCTCGACGAAATCGAAGTTAATGAAAATCTCCACTTTGTGGAGGAACCCGTCGAAATCATGGATCGAGAGATCAAGAGAACGAAACATAGTCGCATTCCCATAGTGAAGGTTCGTTGGAACGCGAAACAAGGGCCTGAGTTTACCTGGGAACGCGAAGATCAAATGAAGCAAAAGTATCCGCATCTTTTCCCAAACCCTTGAAGTCCCAGCCGAATTTAAATTTCGGGATGAAATTCCCTCTAACGGGGGGATGATGTGACAATCGTCAATCTAGAGTCAAGTCAAGTCATCAAGTCAAACCGGTCAACTCGATTAAACCTTGTGTATCAGGGTTTGTGTTATGTAGATACTGTATAACTTGCTATATTAGTGGGAAAACATCACTTGGGAAAAGTCTTGTGTTAAAATTTCCTGAGCCTTAGTGCTAATCAATGAACTAAACTGATAAAAACCATGTTGCATACTCATCGGGAGTGTGTAGGATCCTTAATCATCACTTAACGGGGCTCAAGAACCTTGCATTGCGGAGCCAAACACTCACAATTGTCACACATGGAACCTCTCTCAATCGTCTTCACTCTATCTCTCTCTATGTCAAATCTCTCCCAAATCTCTCCAAGTATGTGAAATCTCTCTCAAATATCTCTTTGTATGAGAAATCTCTCCAAGAATGTCAAATCTCTCCCAAATCTCTCCAAGTATGTCAAATCTCTCTCAAATATCTCTTTGTATGAGAAATCTCTCCAAGAATGTCAAATCTCTCCCAAATCTCTCCAAGTATGTGAAACCTCTCTCAAATATCTCTCTGTATGAAAAATCTCTCCAAGAATGTCAAATCTCTCCCAAATCTCTCCAAGTATATGAAACCTCTCTCAAATATCTCTTTGTATGAGAAATCTCTCCAAGTATGTGAAATCTCTCCCAAATCTCTCTCCAAAGTTTCCCGTAGCTTTTTAGAATCATTCGGTTCATTCCGACCCTTAACCAGGTCAAAAACGGCTTAAAACGGGGTAAAAACAAGAAAAATGTACCTTAGGAACCGAAACCCTTCTCAAGGAGCCGAAGCTCCTTAAGGCCGAGACCTAGGAACCGAAAGTAGCAAGGACCGAACCGAGCCTCTGTTGGCTGAACCCGGAGGACCGAACCCCTGTAGCTGAGACCGAGTCTCGGTCTCTGTCGCTTCTCGCTCTCTATCGCTTCTCGCTCTCTGTCGCCTCTCTGCTTCTGTTCGCCTCCCGCCTCTCTGCCTCCTCTCGGTCTCTGCTCCCTCTCTTCTCTTCTCTCGATCTCTCTTCCCCTCTCGGTTTCTGCTCTCTCTCTCTTCCCCTCTCGGTTTCTGCTCTCTCTCTTCTTCCCCTCTCGGTTTCTGCTCTCTCTCTTCTCCCCTCTCGGTTTCTGCCCTCTCTCCTCTCGGTTCTAGCATCAGAAGGCCGAACCTCGGCCAGAATTCGGAATATTGTCACTTTTAGCCCCTTTTTGATATTTTTAACATTTTAAGCCCGTTTTTCGTGATTTTAAAGCGGGATTTTCTCCATAAATTATATTTTAACATAATAAACCCTAAATATTCATAATTTAAACATATTTTGATGAAAATCATTATCTAAATAATAAAGATTCAATGGGGGATTTATTTAAGATGGAGTGTTGACCTTGCCTTAACTTATGTCACAAGCAACCACCCTACACCCACTCTATGACCAGCCATACCTCCCCACCTTACCTAGGTCACTTCAATGTTCCTTACACTCAATTTACACTCATTCCCACGATTTTAGAGCTGGAACAAAACACCATCTCTCCTCATTTCTCTCATTTGCTCTCATTTCACTAAGTATCAAACACCACTTTTCTCTCAAACTTTTTCTCCGCCAAACTCGAGATTCAAGGCTGATTATCAAGTGTTCTTCCACATTTGGTAAGCATAATCCATTCTCCTTATGATTATCTCACTTATTTCCACTCAAATCATGGATATCTTACACAAACTCCATCATATTTGTGTTAGAGCTTCGAATCTTCAAGTGATTCTTCAAGTGTTCTTGGGTTGAACACTTCTCTTCTTCAACCATCATCTACTGAAATCACTTAAGGTGAGTTCATACCCCTAAATTTTCATGTTTTCTCAAGTTTTTAGGGGGGGGGGGGGGGGGAATACAAGTTAAAACACCAAGAACATATCTAAAATTTTCTAACAGCCTTCATCAGAAACGTTCAACTCCATTCACGGACTGTTTTGGGAAATTTAAACATTTTTGTTTTCAAAATTGTACAAGGTGCAAATAGTTCAAGTTCTTAGCTTTAAAATGACTACTTGCACATCTCCATACGAGTTTTTTACAATTTATGGTGATTTTTACAAAACTGCCTATCATTTCAAACAACAATCCGGACCAGTCTGTGATTATGGACTTATTCACCCAAGTTGGAGGTCATTAAAAATCGTGCTAAAAATTATGAGTAAACTAGACACACTTTCTGAACTCTCAGAATTTACGGATCTAGTTTTTTACTTCGTATGATTTTTCTATGATTTTTCCAAAACAGTGCAGAATGGCTAAAGTTAGCCAACAGCATGTAAATATCGTAACACTTTGTATTATGTTGAGCAAAGTGTATAATCATAAGTTCTAATTATTGAATGTGTTTCTTTGTTAGTTTATCATCATGAACTGAAATTAAGTCATTCATAATAAATATTATTCATTCATTTTAGAACACGTATATTAAACTATAAAAAGTATAGTTTAATAAATTCATAACACTAATACATTTCCATAAAAGAGTTTTTACATATTACAAATGTTTTAGATAAACTATAATAGGTATAGTTTATGATATATTGCATAACACACTCGTACTAAAAGAGTACATTCATACAGAAAAAGGTTTACACACATACACATTATACGTAAACTTGTTACCCTAAATTGTGAGACATTCTCTCTTTCCGTACGTCCGAGTGCGGAATATAATTCCTGGTAGTTATAATCAGAGTCTCCTGGAGGGAGAACGTGATACTTGTATATAGATCTATATTGGGTTTGACACCCCACACCTTGCTGCTAGCTACAGTAGGACCTGCAGGTCTACGTGTGACAAATGTCATTTCATTTTCGCGACGCCTGAGAAACGTTGTGGCAGGTTCACATAGTCATAGTATGATTATAGCGACTCACATAGGGAGATAACAAATCATAAAGTTTACGGGATTTTACAAAACCTAAGTAGGTTTTATGTTGATTTAAATTCACTTTTTATATCAGTTCAAACTCATAGCATTTCTACTAAGTAAGAATGATTTCTTATACTTTTTGGTCTTTGGTCATAAGGCTACATTATACGGATTTTAAGGAAAATATCGGATTTTTTTGAAACAAACGCGACATTTACACGAGAAAGACTTCTATTAGGTTTTATAGCAAAAACTTATGAACTCACCAACCTTTGTGTTGACACTTTTCAAACAACTTGTATTCTCAGGAAATCACTAAACAGGTAATCAAGTGCTTTTTGAGGATGGGACGTTAAGGCGTCAACTTTTCACATTTTTGTCAACATATTGTAATTGATTTTGAAAAATGTAATTCATACAAGTGATGTAACTTTTTCAATTATATATATGTTGGTTGTGTTTGCTTAAATTACTATTGAAATTGTGGTTATGATACTATACATGAAGTCCTCCACCGCCGGACGTTTCCGCCATCCTTGGTTTAGGGGTGTGACAGATTGGTATCAGAGCACAGTTTATAGTGAATTAAGTATGTCAAACCACATAAGATATACAAACTATAAACACATTTGGGACTAAAAGTCTCTGATTCTCAAAACATTTTAACGATTTGTACTTTTAGAAAACAAATAGTTTCTTGTTTTAAAGTATACTTGCATGTATTATATACTCGAGTGGTGTCATAACTAAGGAGAACATAAATTGAAAGAGGAGGAGTCGAACATTATTAGTACACGTTATCATGTGTAATCAGTTCTGGGAAGGATATAGCCTGATCAACTATATCCGTCCGAGAAGTAACTTACGCAGACTAAGGAATAGTCGTAATGGGCGACAAATCTGATAACCTAACTACACTCTACAAAGAACACGCTAAGAACCAAATATAAAAATTTAAAAATACTATGGGAGTATTTGTACGTTTCTATAGTGCCATGTTATTATTTTCCGATATGTGCTTCTTAACCCCCCCCCCCCCCCCCCCCGTTTCTCGTACAGACGACATGGCAGGATTCCATGTACCCGGGGACCCGTACTTTCCTAATCAGGGAAACGCGGGGTGGATCGATGATGAGCCAGATCAAAAAATCGAAGAGGATCCCGAAGAGGATCCCGAAGAGGATCCTGAAGAGGAACCCGAAGAGGAAGACGAACAAGAAGAAGAAGAGGAAGACGAACAAGAAGAGGAGGGGGAAGACGAAGAAGAAGAAGATGAAGATGATGATATAGTCATGTTTGGGAATGAAATGGAGGAACAACCGGAAGTATTCAACCCTCCTTACATCGCGAGGGTACCCGCACACCGTTTTGGATACAACAGACCTGAACCCCCTTGGGTAACGACGATCGAAAGGTGGAGCCGACAACAACGCCAGCGGTCACCATATGGTTACCAACGAGATTATTATGATCTCACTCATGGTGGACCGGCTGACAGAGCTCTCCCCGTCACGATACATTGAATGGCAAGAATGGATGATCATGGTAGGACGACGACCGATCAGGTCAGGGAACTAAGCGCCATCGTACAGTCTACCACTGATCGTACCAGAGACCTGGAACGAGACTCCCACCACAGAAACCAACTCATTCAAGACCTTCTCGCTGCTCTAGCAGAAACAAGAGAGTATCGGAACAGATACATGGCACTCAAAGAGAGAATGGTTGCAGCCGAACAGAGATTGGCAGAACTACAAGGCGCATCGACATCATCACAGACTCCGTCAAAGAAGGGTCGTAGTGATTAGAACTCGTTACTATTCTCACGTCTTAGTGGTAAAAATTTATGAGTACGCGTTGGTGGTACTCTTTGTATGTAGGTCGACCCTGCGACTAAGTGATTACACTATTCAAAGGGCTTTTGTAATGTCAAAGCTATCTTTTGTAACAATGTAATGTAGACCCTTATGTGGTCAAACTTTTCCCTCTAAACTTTATGTACTAAAAGTTATCAATGAAATTTGGCATGCGTTTTATTTATTGAATGTTTGTCACTAGACATCATAACCTGATCACACAAACAGTTTACGGATAATAAAGTTTTGATAAAATACAAGAGAAATGAAACCAGTAACACTCGACTCGTTATCACTATTGAAGTCTTACCGACTTGTCATTTTTTTTATTATGACAGAACCATGCCACCAAGGAGAAGATTAAGACCTTCCGGCAACGCAGTGCCGCCTCCACCACCACCTCCGCAGTTTGATCCTGCAATGTTTCAGGCTGCAGTAACGGCAACAATGTCGCAAATGGGTACCAATGGTTCTGGCGGTTCTGGATCCGGAGCTACCAATTCCATTCATGGGGATAACACAGGACGTACGAGGGAGTGCTCTTACAAAGACTTCATGAATGGCAAGCCCGACCCTTTCAATGGAAGCGGGGGCGTCATTACGCTGGTGCAATGGTTCGAAAGGACCGAGGCAGTTTTCGAAATCTGCGCTTGTCCCGAAGAGAGCAAGGTCAAGTATGCAACATTCACTTTCACTAGAAAAGCACTTACTTAGTGGAATGGCCGAGTTAAATCACTTACTCCTGCAGTAGCTAACGCTATAAGCTGGGAGGATTTGAAAGCTTTAATGGTAAAGGAATATTGCCCGAGGGGCGAAATACAAAAACTTGAAGAGGAACTTTGGAACCTCAGAATGTCAGGCACTGATCTTGAAACTTACACTGCCCGTTTCAATGACCTAGCACTCCTCTGTCCTACAATGGTCACTCCAGAGGAGAAAAAGGTGGAACGATACCTCTGGGGGATGTCATCTCAGATTCAAGATAGCGTATTGGCCTCGAAGCTCACTACTTTTGAAAGTGCCAAGGATTTAGCACAACAACTCATAGATCACAGGGCTAGCTGTGGTACCGTGATAACCACCACCGACCGAAAAAAAGGAGGGAACAACAAGAGGAAGTTCTGGGGCAATAGAAAGACACAATCGATGTAGGACCCCGCCAAAAAGAAACAAATTGTTGCTGTCCGTGCCACCACTACTGCTGTCACTCCAGCGCCGCCGAAACAGTACACGGGAACTCTTCCCAAGTGCAACAAGTGTAACTACCACCATAACGGTGCTTGTCGAGAGTTACACTGCAATAACTGCAACAAGAAGGGACAGACTGCACGATTCTGTAGAACGACTACCCAACCCGCCGCTCAAGCCACTACGACCGCCAACACCGGAGCAAGCCAAACCTACTATAGATGTGGTGAAACGGGACACTTCGGGAGGAACTGCCCCAAGGCACGAGCCCCTAATGCTGGGGGTGTAGGAAGAGTCCTAACTTTAGGGCATGGAGAAGCAGTCAAGGATCCCTCTGTGGTTACTGGTACGTTCCTCCTCAATAACTCTTATGCATGCGTACTTTTCGATAGTGGGGCAGAAAGAAGTTTCGTAAGTCACCAATTCAAACATATACTTAAGCAAAATTCCCAGCCACTAGAAGATTCTTACGTCGTAGAAATGGCAAATGGAAAGGTTGAACGCGCTAACGATATTTACATAGGGTGTACTCTCACTCTAGACAATCATTTGTTCAAAATTGACCTTATGCCGGTCACCATAAACAGTTTCGACATAATCATTGGTATGGATTGGTTAAGCCTTCATCGTGCCGACATTCTATGTTACGAAAGGGCCGTCTGCCTCAATCTGCCGAATGGCAGCATCCTCACCGTTTATGGCAATAAACCTAGTGCGAACCTACAAATCATCTCTTATGTTAAAACCTAAAAGTACCTCCGAAAGCAATACCATGCATTCTTAGCCCACGTCGTAGACAAGAAACAAGAGGTGAAGGACATCAAAGAAATTCCAGAAGTATGCAACTTCCTTGATGTATTCCCAGACGATCTGCCAGGTGTACCACTTGCACGACAAGTCGAATTTCGGATCGACTTAATCCCAGGAGCTACCCCCGTCGCCAGGGCTCCATACCGCTTAGCACCGGCAGAAATGCAAGAACTGTCCAGCCAGTTGAATGAACTGTTGAGCAAAGGATTCATCAGGCCAAGCTTCTCACCCTGGGGAGCACCGCTCCTGTTCGTAAAGAAGAAGGATGGATCCTTTTGCATGTGCATAGACTACCGAGAACTAAACAAACTCATTATCAAGAACCGTTATCCCCTACCCCGAATCGATGACCTCTTCGACTAGCTCCAAGGAGCCAGCTACTTTTCAAAAATCGACCTGAGGTCGGGTTATCACCAACTACGAGTTCAAGAAGAGGATATCCCCAAGACGGCATTCAGAACTCGCTATGGACACTATGAATTTGTAGTGATGCCATTCGGATTAACAAACGTGCCTGCGGTGTTCATGGATTTGATGAACCGAGTGTGTCGACCCTTCTTGGATAAATTTGTCATCGTATTCATCGACGATATCTTGGTCTATTCGAGAAGCGAAGAAGAGAACAGACAACACCTACGACTAGTTTTGGAGATTTTAAGAACTGAGAAGCTTTACGCCAAGTTCTCAAAGTGTGAATTTTGGCTCCGTGAAGTAGGATTTCTTGGCCACATGGTAAGCAAGGAAGGAATACATGTGGATCCCTCAAAGATCAAAGCAATCGAAGATTGGTCAGCACCTTCAACGCCAACAAAAATCCGACAACTTTTGGGACTCACAGGCTATTATCGAAGATTCATACAAAACTTCTCCAAGATCGCTAAGCCCCTCACCACCTTGACTCAGAAATGCGTGGTGTTCAAATGGGAAGATAAACAAGAAGTCGCCTTCCAGACACTAAAGCAAGCCCTATGCAGCGCACCAGTCTTGTCTCTTCCAGAAGGAACCGATAATTTTGTGGTGTACTGCGATGCTTCGAATCAAGGCCTCGGCTGTGTGCTCATGTAAAGGGGAAAAGTCATCGCTTACGCATCAAGGCAACTTAAGACACACGAAGTTAGTTACACCACCCACGACCTTGAACTGGGAGCAGTGGTGTTCGCCCGGAAGATCTGGAGGCACTATCTCTACGGCACCAAGTGCACCATCTTCACTGATCACAAAAGTCTTCAGCACATTCTCAATCAGAAAGAACTTAACATGCGCCAAAGAAGATGGGTGGAATTGCTGAATGACTACGAATGTGAAATTCGCTACCACCCGGGCAAGGCCAATGTAGTGGCCGATGCCTTAAGCAGGAAAGAATACTCGGGTCGCCGAGTAAAATCCCTAGCCATGGCCATCCACTCCCAACTGGCCACGCAGATTAAGGATGCCCAATTAGAAGCCTTGAAACCCGAAAACGTAGCAAACGAAGCACTAAGAGGGATGGACAAGAACTTGGAAGTCAAAGAGGATGGAACTCGTTATCTCATGAATCGAATATGGACACCGAAGTTAGGTGGGTACCGAGACGTTGTAATGAACGAGGCCCACAAGACTCGATACTCCATTCATCCAGGGTCAGATAAGATGTATCTACACCTCAAAAGGTTATATTGGTGGCCAAACATGAAGGATGAAATTGTTGCTTATGTGAGCAAGTGTCTTACTTGCACCAAGGTCAAGGTAGAATATCAGAAGCCATCAAGACTACTTCAACAACTGGATATACCTGAGTGGAAGTGGGAACGAATAACCATGGACTTCATAACCAAACTGCCTAATACATCAAGTGGGCTGGATACCATATGGGTTATTGTAGACAGATTGACCAAGTCCGCGCACTTTCTGCCAATGAAGGAAACAGACAAGATGGAGAAGTTAACCAGGACGTACATTAAAGAGATCGTGCGACTGCATGGTGTACCTATATCCAGTATCTCCGACCGAGATAATAGATTCACCTCGCAGTTCTGGCAGTCCCTACAGAAGTCTCTAGGAACTAGGCTTGACATGAGTACGGCACAAACCGACGGGCAAAGCGAGAGAACCATCCAGACATTGGAAGACATGCTGAGAGCCTGTGTGATAGATTTTGGTAAGGCATGGGATACCCATCTGCCGCTTATCGAATTCTCTTATAATAACAGCTATCACACTAGCATTGGAGTCACTCCATTCGAAGCTCTCTATGGTCGCAAGTGTAGATCACCTCTGTGTTGGGCCGAAGTCGGGGATACTCAGCTAGCCAGAGGGTAAATCCCTGATAGCACCCTTACTGGGCCTGAAATCATAAGGGAAACCACAGAAAAGATCATTCAAATTCAGGAAAGACTGAAGGTGTCTCGTGATCGACAGAAGAGTTACGCTGACAAACGACGCAAACCCTTAGAATTCCAGGTCGGAGACCGAGTACTACTAAAAGTTTCCCCCTGGAAAGGGATGATACGTTTCGGTAAACGTGGGAAACTAAACCCAAGGTACATCGGACCGTTCGAAATCCTTGCTAGGATTGGTCCTGTGGCGTACAAACTCCGACTACCGAAAGAACTTAGTAACGTACACCCTACCTTCCACGTATCCAACTTAAAGAAGTGTCTGTCTGACGAAACACTCGTAATACCGCTCGACGAAATCGAAGTTAATGAAAATCTCCACTTTGTGGAGGAACCCGTCGAAATCATGGATCGAGAGATCAAGAGAACGAAACATAGTCGCATTCCCATAGTGAAGGTTCGTTGGAACGCGAAACAAGGGCCTGAGTTTACCTGGGAACGCGAAGATCAAATGAAGCAAAAGTATCCGCATCTTTTCCCAAACCCTTGAAGTCCCAGCCGAATTTAAATTTCGGGATGAAATTCCCTCTAACGGGGGGATGATGTGACAATCGTCAATCTAGAGTCAAGTCAAGTCATCAAGTCAAACCGGTCAACTCGATTAAACCTTGTGTATCAGGGTTTGTGTTATGTAGATACTGTATAACTTGCTATATTAGTGGGAAAACATCACTTGGGAAAAGTCTTGTGTTAAAATTTCCTGAGCCTTAGTGCTAATCAATGAACTAAACTGATAAAAACCATGTTGCATACTCATCGGGAGTGTGTAGGATCCTTAATCATCACTTAACGGGGCTCAAGAACCTTGCATTGCGGAGCCAAACACTCACAATTGTCACACATGGAACCTCTCTCAATCGTCTTCACTCTATCTCTCTCTATGTCAAATCTCTCCCAAATCTCTCCAAGTATGTGAAATCTCTCTCAAATATCTCTTTGTATGAGAAATCTCTCCAAGAATGTCAAATCTCTCCCAAATCTCTCCAAGTATGTCAAATCTCTCTCAAATATCTCTTTGTATGAGAAATCTCTCCAAGAATGTCAAATCTCTCCCAAATCTCTCCAAGTATGTGAAACCTCTCTCAAATATCTCTCTGTATGAAAAATCTCTCCAAGAATGTCAAATCTCTCCCAAATCTCTCCAAGTATATGAAACCTCTCTCAAATATCTCTTTGTATGAGAAATCTCTCCAAGTATGTGAAATCTCTCCCAAATCTCTCTCCAAAGTTTCCCGTAGCTTTTTAGAATCATTCGGTTCATTCCGACCCTTAACCAGGTCAAAAACGGCTTAAAACGGGGTAAAAACAAGAAAAATGTACCTTAGGAACCGAAACCCTTCTCAAGGAGCCGAAGCTCCTTAAGGCCGAGACCTAGGAACCGAAAGTAGCAAGGACCGAACCGAGCCTCTGTTGGCTGAACCCGGAGGACCGAACCCCTGTAGCTGAGACCGAGTCTCGGTCTCTGTCGCTTCTCGCTCTCTATCGCTTCTCGCTCTCTGTCGCCTCTCTGCTTCTGTTCGCCTCCCGCCTCTCTGCCTCCTCTCGGTCTCTGCTCCCTCTCTTCTCTTCTCTCGATCTCTCTTCCCCTCTCGGTTTCTGCTCTCTCTCTCTTCCCCTCTCGGTTTCTGCTCTCTCTCTTCTTCCCCTCTCGGTTTCTGCTCTCTCTCTTCTCCCCTCTCGGTTTCTGCCCTCTCTCCTCTCGGTTCTAGCATCAGAAGGCCGAACCTCGGCCAGAATTCGGAATATTGTCACTTTTAGCCCCTTTTTGATATTTTTAACATTTTAAGCCCGTTTTTCGTGATTTTAAAGCGGGATTTTCTCCATAAATTATATTTTAACATAATAAACCCTAAATATTCATAATTTAAACATATTTTGATGAAAATCATTATCTAAATAATAAAGATTCAATGGGGGATTTATTTAAGATGGAGTGTTGACCTTGCCTTAACTTATGTCACAAGCAACCACCCTACACCCACTCTATGACCAGCCATACCTCCCCACCTTACCTAGGTCACTTCAATGTTCCTTACACTCAATTTACACTCATTCCCACGATTTTAGAGCTGGAACAAAACACCATCTCTCCTCATTTCTCTCATTTGCTCTCATTTCACTAAGTATCAAACACCACTTTTCTCTCAAACTTTTTCTCCGCCAAACTCGAGATTCAAGGCTGATTATCAAGTGTTCTTCCACATTTGGTAAGCATAATCCATTCTCCTTATGATTATCTCACTTATTTCCACTCAAATCATGGATATCTTACACAAACTCCATCATATTTGTGTTAGAGCTTCGAATCTTCAAGTGATTCTTCAAGTGTTCTTGGGTTGAACACTTCTCTTCTTCAACCATCATCTACTGAAATCACTTAAGGTGAGTTCATACCCCTAAATTTTCATGTTTTCTCAAGTTTTTAGGGGGGGGGGGGAATACAAGTTAAAACACCAAGAACATATCTAAAATTTTCTAACAGCCTTCATCAGAAACGTTCAACTCCATTCACGAACTGTTTTGGGAAATTTAAACATTTTTGTTTTCAAAATTGTACAAGGTGCAAATAGTTCAAGTTCTTAGCTTTAAAATGACTACTTGCACATCTCCATACGAGTTTTTTACAATTTATGGTGATTTTTACAAAACTGCCTATCATTTCAAACAACAATCCGGACCAGTCTGTGATTATGGACTTATTCACCCAAGTTGGAGGTCATTAAAAATCGTGCTAAAAATTATGAGTAAACTAGACACACTTTCTGAACTCTTAGAATTTACGGATCTAGTTTTTTACTTCGTATGATTTTTCTATGATTTTTCCAAAACAGTGCAGAATGGCTAAAGTTAGCCAACAGCATGTAAATATCGTAACACTTTGTATTATGTTGAGCAAAGTGTATAATCATAAGTTCTAATTATTGAATGTGTTTCTTTGTTAGTTTATCATCATGAACTGAAATTAAGTCATTCATAATAAATATTATTCATTCATTTTAGAACACGTATATTAAACTATAAAAAGTATAGTTTAATAAATTCATAACACTAATACATTTCCATAAAAGAGTTCTTACATATTACAAACGTTTTAGATAAACTATAATAGGTATAGTTTATGATATATTGCATAACACACTCGTACGAAAATATTACATTCATACAGAAAAAGGTTTACAGACATACACATTATACGTAAACTTGTTACCCTAAATTGTGAGACATTCTCTCTTTCCGTACGTCCGAGTGCGGAATATAATTCCTGGTAGTTATAATCAGAGTCTCCTGGAGGGAGAACGTGATCCTTGTATATAGATCTATATTGGGTTTGGCACCCCACACCTTGCTGCTAGCTACAGTGGGACCTGCAGGTCTACTGGTGACAAATGTCATTTCATTTTCGCGACGCCTGAGAAACATCGTGGCAGTTTCACATAGTCATAGTATGATTATAGCGACTCACATAAGGAGATAACAAATCATAAAGTTTACGAGATTTTACAAAACCTAAGTAGGTTTTATGTTGATTTAAATTCACTTTTTATATCAGTTCAAACTCATAGCATTTCTACTAAGTAATAATGATTTCTTATAAATTTTGGTCTTTGGTCATAAGGCTACATTATACGGATTTTAAAGAAAATATCGGATTTTTCTGAAACAAACACGACATTTACATGAGAAAGACTTCTATTAGGTTTTATAGCAAAAACTTATGAACTCACCAACCTTTGTGTTGACACTTTTCAAACAACTTGTATTCTTAGGAAATCACTAAACAGGTAATCAAGTGCTTTTTGAGGATGGGACGTTAAGGCGTCAACTTTTCATATTTTTGTCAACATATTGTAATTGATTTTGAAACATGTTATTCATACAAGTGATGTAACTTTTTCAATTATATATATGTTGGTTGTGTTTGCTTAAATTACTATTGAAATTGTGGTTATGATACTATACATGAAGTCCTCCACCGCCAGACGTTTCCGCCATCCTTGGTTTGGGGGTGTGAAAGTCATTAAAAGTTAAAATCGCATACCTTTCCCGAAAGATAGAGAAGAACCAGGATTGGCACGAGCAGAACTTGGTGAAATAAGGGTATCAAGGGAAGATGAAGAATATTGATGTGATAATGTTGCTGCTGTAGATTGAACAAATGATGGATCTTTACCAAAAACATGCACTCTAAGACTAAATATATGCACAGTACGCTTGTCACTAGACACAACTAAACACTGGACATTTGGAGAAAGGGAAATTTCGTAAATATTAGCTCTATCAACTCCTCTACGACCCTCTTGTAATTGAGTACCATCCATTGCATTAAAAATTCATACCAAAGTGACCTTTATGTTGGCTGTAGCAAGAAGAACTCCATCCATTTTCATGGTTAATAATGTGATTTGAATTACCAGAGGGACTGTTATAAGGAGCATCCATCAGAGGCCCATTTGGTAAGAACTCAGATTCTGTAAATCCTTCTTGCAATGTTGAAACAACTAAATTGATAGGGGAAGAAGCAATAGTCATGAAAGCAACCTAAAGCTGTAAAAAGTTTGATAAACATATATAGATAATTTCATTAACATAGTTGATTTCAAAATGATAATGATAGAACATTTATTCATGATTCTATGGATTTCATAGCAATGGCATTAGCATTCACCTAGGTCCATCTTGTAACGTCCCAAAGATATGACCCAAAAATTTCATTTTAAAATTAATAAAACGGTATTCCAAAACATTGTCATACAACCAAGAAAGACCAAAGTGTATCGCTACACCATACAATATCAGAGTATATTTCAAAACACAAAATAAAATGTTGTGTGCTCTGCAATCATCCTGGGTTCTTCCCCTTCGAACCAGAAGTGCTTGAAACATAAACTAAAAGCACAACGCCTAGTGAGTTCCCCAAAATACCCCATATTATACATAATAAACACATACTAGGCTCCCACCCTTCATCGGGCCCGTCCATCATCGAGTCCTACTCGGCCTCATGCCCTGCCCGACATCGAGCCCCACTCGGTTTACAGATCTGTCATTCACCAGGCCTCGCCTGACAACAGGCCCCGCCCGATAATATAAGCATATAAACATATAATCATACTAACACATGAAATAATCACAAAGATAATAACATACAGTATAGTCATCAGGCCTCTCCCAACATCGAGCACTGCTCGGTATACATACCAATGCATTCTCATGCAAGAGTCACATAGAAATCTAGCATCCTAACATAATAAACCATGGACCGTAATTGGTGCCTTTGAGCAGCTAAGCATAGTGAGGAAACTCACCTCAGATTGTTAAATCCCATAGATAAATCTTTGGCTGCTGGTCAGCTAAAATCACCGAGCTATCAACATAAAATACCGTCAAATTAATAATCGGATCTTCAATCACACTAACAGTCCAAACTAGGCTAAAAGACCTTTTTACCCTTTACCTAGCTTGGCCCAAGGCCAAGGCCCAAGCCAACTATCTAAAAGGCCCATTCCAAAATGATCACCCAAAGCCTAAATATGACCCAATTTTCCAAATTAGGCCCAAATCCCTTCATGGGCATTCAACCAAAACAGTTTAATAAAATATCATCAGCCCAAACAAATAGAATTTTGATGGCCCAACAAAGCCCTAGAATCCTAAGGTCAAAGATGGGCCCAATACTAAAAAGCCCAAAATTTTGAAGCCTATTGCAGTGTACGCGGGGCGTACTCAGCTCGTACACTTAGCGTTCACACACTGGCGCTAGTACGCGCAGTGTACCAGATTGTACGTCCAACGTACACCCCAGTTGGCCAACCCACATCATTAAGCACTTAATTCGCTCATCCCTTACTCCATACTCTCAATCCTTAAGGTGATTTATCATGTAAATTTGGAAACTTTACATACATGCATGGCTTAATGGGTCTCTAGAGCTCAAAAGAGCTTAACAAAGGGTCTTAACACATGCATGAGTCCATAAACACCTAAAAGCTTGCATTTTTATGGACAAAAGGACCAAAAGAAACCTAGTTCTACCATCAATCACTTCTGGAGTGAATCAAGAAGCTCACCAGTCACTCTAAGGACTCAAAAAGCATAAAAATAATAACATAACTAGATCTAGAATCATAGATTAGCAAGTTGTGAAATTTTTACCTCAAAAGGCTAGCAAATGATGAGTTAATCTTGGATCCTCAAGCTCTAAGCACAACTCCCAGTGGTCCACTAGTTCTTCTCCTTCCACTACAAGAAAAAGCTGAAATAAATACGGACAAATTCCGTTGCTATAACATGATATTCTATTGGTAAACATGAATATAAACATAATTTTCTATAGAACCATTCTATAGCAAAAAAAATTCGTTACTAAAGGGTCGTTATGGAATCCGTAGCACCTTTGCTACGAGATTTGTTATAGACTAAATCTATAGAAAATTAGCCATAGACTAAATCCGTAACAAATGCGTAGCAAATGAGCTACAACTTTTGACGTAGCAAATTCATAGCAAACTAACTACGGGCTAACCCGTTACAAACCATAACAAATTCACTACAGACTAATTCCCAAGCAAATATTTTGTACTAATGTTTTCACATGTTTGGTAGTATAATCCTTAGCAATGTTTTTTTGTAGCAAATTACATGACAATTTTTTCGTTTCAAATTTCGTAGACAACTCCATTAGCATTATTCAGTAAAATCTAATTATTTAATTGTTCTATTTGTAGCAATATATACTAATGCAATAAATATGAATTTAAAAGTTGCAATGATTTTTAATAAACCTGCAACAAAGATATTCAATACACCAGAAAGTTAACCTAGTTCAAAATTAAATGTCACTAGAAAAATGTAAAGAAATATGCATTACATGGTAATAAAGCTAATTTCAGCTCTATTTTACAAAATCTTCATTCCTTATACAACTTCTTTCCTTTTGATGGATTCTTTCTTTTTGCCTTTACAATTTTACCGTATCCTTTTGCCTTTCCATTCCTTTATTAACCTGACATAAGTTATAAAGTAGTTATTTATTCACACCTATCACCAATAAAAAAAATAAAAATGGAAATAATTTACAGTTAAATAATATTATCATTAAAGATGGAAATGAATCATACATAATTATAAAGTTAGCATTTTTTCTTGAATCTCATGCATTTGAAACCCTTATTCTTTTTTCCTTTCACCATATTTATTTGAAACTCCCATGGCTTTTCAATTTCTTTATAATAATAATAATTATAATTTGTTAATTAGATTAAATAAATATCAAATCTAAAGTGTAATCGTATATAAACAAAATTTTAATATTAAAATAATATCTTTAATTCTACTTATAAAATTATGTTTTTTAGCTTTTAACAAATTACACTTAATTTATTAGTTTTAATATATTGTTGGATGTAAACCATTATCATTTTAAAGGTATAATTTTTGAACAATTTGTATAAAATACTTAAATTATTATTTTAAATATAACATTATAGGCTCAACTTAAATATAAAATTTATTTAACTTAAACAACCCAAAAATTATTTTATAAATACTTAAAAGTGATAAATTGTAGTGCATTTCTAATAATGATTATAAGTTGGTTAATACGGTTAAATAAACATCAAACCTAAAGTGTAATCATAAATAGACTAAATTTCAATTTTAAAATTATATTTTTACTTCTATTTATCAAGTTATGTCTTTAAATTTTAACATATTATACTTAATTTATTTGATTTAAAATGTTGCTGCATGTAAACCATTATCAGTTTAAAACTACAAGTTTTAAACAGTTTGAACAAAATACGTAAATTGTTAATTTAACTATAACATTACAGTGTCAACTTAAATATAAATTTGAGTTCCACTAAAAAACCAAATAATATTTTGTAAATAGTTAAAAGTGATAAATTATAGTGATAAATGCAAAAACTAAATTGTAATATCAGTTCAACTAAAATATTTCCTAAATATATTTATATAATCGTTAAAAAATTTCAAATAAGTAGCTTAAAATAACTTATAATAACAATAGTTAAAAATAACTCTATATAAATGATTATATTGTTACCTTTAAAAATCAAAAAATAATGTTTGATGTTTTAAATAATTATAATGATAGAAATTAAAACATTAAGCAGATAAATTTTAAAAAATTAGTTAAAAACAACAACTATAAATAATATTAAATCATATATAATATTTAATTTTATTGATGTGTAACTCGCAAGTAGAAGTCATTCAAACGATTGAGATTATGACGTTATAATAGATGTATACATTATCATATAATTCAAAATAATCAATATATTTTATCAAATTAATATAAGAATTATTATATCAAATTTAACAACAACGTTCGTGTTATATTTTAAAATATATATATTTGTAAAAGCTTCAACTATATAAGTGTTTCTGTGCATTACAATGTCAACTCAAATATAAATTTCAACTTTATTTAAAAAAACTAATGAATATTTTGTAAATAGGTAAAAGTGATAAATTGTAGTGATAAAAGAAAAAAAAAAAACAAAATTGTAATATCAATTTAACTAAAATATTTCTTAAATATATTTTTATAATCGTTAAAAGTTTCCAAATAAGTATCTTAAAATAATTTACAATAACAATAGTTAAAAACAACTCTATATAAATGATTATATTGTTAGCTTTAAAATAAAAAAACAATGTTTGATGTTTTAAACAATGATAATGATAGAAATTAAAACATTAAGCAAATAAATTTTAAAAAATCAATTAACAATAAAAACAAGGGTTTAGGTCATTTTTGGTCACTTAACTTTTGATTTTGTGCTCATTTGGTCACTTAACTCTTTTTAAGTTTTAAAAGGTCATCAAACTTTTAACTTTGTACCCATTTAGTCACTTAACTTTTGCTTTGGTCACATTTAGTCACTTAACTTTTAGATTTGTTGTCATTTAGTCACCTAACTTTTAAATTGTGCTCATTTAGTCACTAAATTTTTGAAAAAATTTAAAAGTTTAGTGACTAAATGAGCATAATTTTAAAAGTTAAGTGACTAAATGTGACCAAACCAAAAGTTAAGTGACTAAATGAATACAAAACCAAAAGTTTGATGACCTTTTAAAACTTAAAAAGAGTTAAGTGACCAAATGAGCACAAAACCAAAAGTTAAGTGACCAAAAATGACCTAAACCCTAAAAACAACTATAAATAACATCAAATCATATATTATATTTAATTTTATTAATGTGTAACTCGCGGGTAGAAATCATTCAAACGATTGAGATTATGAAGTTATAATAAATGTATATATTATCATATAATTCCAAATAATCAATATGTTATATCAATTTAGTATATACAAATTATTATATCAAATTTAACAACAACGTTATTGTTATATTAAAAAAACATATATTTGTAAAGACTTCAACTATATAGGTGTTTCTGCGCAACGCACGGGCATTCACTTAGTTACAAAATAATGATATGTTACCATCAATATGATGAACATGAAATGTTTCTTAAACATTAGTGAGTAGTGATGTTAAAATTATTACCTTGCTTAAATCCAAAATAAATGAAGCATGTTTATGAATTGCAATCTTAGTATTCTTAAAAAATGATAAGCCAAGCTGAGCAACTTTTAATGATATATGTAGTATTCTTTCTAAAATGAGGAGCACAATTAAAATCTATGGTTCGTTCATCAAGATAAATACTCTATTTTCACACCATAAAATGTCATGCTAACCAAATACATTTACAAAGTAATAAACATTAGACTACCACAAGCCCATTTTATGACTAGTTCATTCTTAGTGTTGAACTAACAAAATTACTTCCATCTATCGTTTTTCTATGATAAAAGATGGTTTCTAAAAGACTTTTCCAACAAAACAATGAGCAGGTTTTCATATAATTGTGAAACTCAAGAATCTAAGTTAGTTGATTAAATGAATCATAAACAGATAAATAAATAAATAAAATCCTGAGGGATAATAGTGCCTTAAAGGGATCAAATATATTGATCATTTTCGATGACAATGCAAAAAATACCATCAAGCAGGTAGCAAATAACAACATGTATGGTAAGAAAAGATGAAAAAGAAATTGAGTTAGAGAAAAGAGACTTAATAAATGGATAAAATAGGTAGATTAGTTTCAAATATATTTCTAAAAAACAAAGAGCAAGCGTATATGTTCCCAAACACTTATCAAAATCTTTGCCTATGTCACAAATTCAATTTCAAATAAAAGAAAAACAAAATTCTCACAAA
Source organism: Lactuca saligna (assembly GCF_052625555.1). Classification (NCBI taxonomy): domain Eukaryota; kingdom Viridiplantae; phylum Streptophyta; class Magnoliopsida; order Asterales; family Asteraceae; genus Lactuca; species Lactuca saligna. Next base: position 33,886,548 of record NC_136424.1, read on the forward strand.
AACATTTGCCTTACGTTCTCCCATGAAAGCACATCGAACACAAATTTCTGCAACAAATATGAATAAAGGTTAAAAGATAACACCAAAGAATGAAAATTTTTAATATAAAAATAAAATCACCTGAATCCCATGTATCCTAGATCTCAATACCGGTCAAAACATTATTGAACAAGATGCATTTGCGACATTCTCGTCGTTTCTGACCAGAACATTATCAAACAAGATGTTGTATTTCGTCGCATAGATCTCAATACCAACATTAGAAATAGGCTCGAAATTCAATGCCTCTCATTCCCCGTCATCTTCTTCATCCAAAACTTCAAGCTTTAATGATTATGGGTCGTTGGTTTCGAGCGACTCGTTTTCCAGCCATCCTAAGACATAATGGACGATAATTGAAATACAAGGGCTAGGGTATAGGGAGGAGGTAATACACATGTATGCCTTACGATGCCAATCGAAATCCATCCACACTTGGAACATGATATGATGATGAAATACAAAAAAATGAAAGAGCATAGAGAGTAGGAAACTCTATAGAGAAGAAGGAGAAAATATTTGTTTATAGAGATCGAGATCAAAAGGGAGTTAAAAAACCTTAAGAAAAACCCTACTAAACTGAGAGCCGGATACACGAGCGGGTATTTTGAAAATTTTGATAAAAACGGGTTTGTACACTTTTTGAAAAATTTGAAACTTTAATTTTAATGATGAAGTGTGATGTTCAAAACATTTCTTTTGAAAAAGTTTTTAATTAGCGGGAAGTTGATTTCATGTGACCTCGTGACTAAAATTTATGTACAATTAGGAACTTGATTTCATAGAGCTTATGGACAAAATAGCTACTGTTAAGACCGTTATCGTACACGATTTAAACAAATAAAAATGATAAATAAATTGTTTTATTGCACTAACAGGTAGTACATGTAATCAGGGTCGGTGTCACACCCCGAAAACCTAAGGCGGAAACATTTCCGGGGCGGACTCCACGTTGAGTATCAAATCCAATGTACATAGTAAGCAAAGTAAACAACCATTACATTACATATTTGAATTTTCATTTGTTCAAAAGTAAAGTGTTACAAGTGTTATATATATATATATATATATATATATATATATATATATATATCATATGAACAAAAGTTAAGACGAGTCTTCTGTATGCTCCGTCTTCTCCAAAAGGATCGTTGGGTACCTACCTAATATGGACCTGAGAATACAAGCAGTTTGAATATCAGCATAAAGCTGGTGAGTTCATAAGATGTTTGTTTTTAAAAAATGTACAAGTTCCCTTTGGTTTTCCGAAAAGTTTGTTATCCAAGAAAATCCCATATTTTCTTATTTGTAAAGTTTGGTTAACTGTTTTATTACACAAATCTATTTTGTACCATTGTTATCCCAGGAAAATCCTATATTTTCCTAAAAGTAAGTTTAGTTATTGAATCCGAGTGTATTATTTGATTATCTATCATACTTGTCATATTAGCTAGGTATTTTGATATCCTAATTACGTTACACTTAAATGTACCTGGATGCAGGCCTTCGTATTCGTATTCCTATTCTTAATCATATTCATATTCGTATTTTATATTTGTATTCATATTCATATTTGTATTCCTATTTGTATTCGTGTTCGCATTCGTATTCGTTTTTCTAGTCCTATTCCTAATCCTATACGTATTCGTATTCGTATTCTCATTAGTATTCACATCCGTATTCGTATTCGTATTCGTGTTTCTAGTTCTATTCCTAATCCTATTCGTATTCGTATTCACATTCGTATTCACATTATTACTTTGGTATTCCTATTCGTTCTATTCCTAGTTATACTTTCATATTCGTTCTATTCTTAGTTGTATTTTCGTGTTCGTATTCGTACAAGTTCTAATTGATGATAAGTATGAATTATTTGTAGATTATGAAATATAAATTAGATTGTAACAGTTTATCAAGAAATCTATGATTAGTCTGAAAACTAACTTCGTAATTCGAACTATTTGATTAACACAGTTTTTGATATTAAAAACATACAGAATATAGACATTCGAACTGAAAATAATAAGTTTGAGTACATGATTTCCTTGTACTTTTGCTTGTATTTCCCCCTGAAAACATTTGAAAAAGGTAGGGGTATGGACTCATCGGTCGAGAAACGTGTCAGATTGGATGCTAAGTGTCGGTTCGGGGCTTGATAATGCGCGAGGTTCCTATGTAAGATGAAATGGTACAAAATTGTATCTAATTAGACTTTGAACCACTAATTAGATATGAATATACACTTTGAGACGTGAAAACACTTCAATACAAGTGTTTGGAGTGACCCGGGTGACATCTATGGATGTGTAGGACCTAGATATGGAGTTTACTCTTCAAAAGTAAACTCTTTGAGGAGTTTACGGTCCATTGACCATATCCCCATGAGTTTACGACCGTAAACTCATGGGTGGTGTGTTCTTGGATGCCACAAAGTCTTACAATGCACACGGGAAAGTTCTAGGGTTGATTCCATGGCTTAGGAAGTGATCGGGACTTGAAATGGCCTTGGGATTGGAGTTTACGGTCTATGAAGGTGTTCTTGGGGAGTTTACTACCTTAAACACATGAGTTTACAACCGTAAAGTCATGTTTTTCCAAGATCCATGGGTGTTGGTGTTTGTAGGTTAAACACATTTGATTCTAGTCCAACATACAAGCCATTCAAGGTGATAAGGGCACTTAAACACCCATTTGAAGAGTTTATGGTCTAAGAAGATGAGTTTACGGTCTAAGAATGTTCTTGGACCGTAAACTCTAGTTTGTCCCATTTATGAATGTTTTGGTGCATTTCTAGAAGGGTTATAAGGTTATAAGCACTCATGGAAGTTCATTGAAGGTGTTTAGGGGCAAAGTAACATCCTAAAAGGTTTTTTAAGGTCTAAGAATGAGGGTTTACGGTCCAAGCATGTTCTTGGACCGTAAACTCATGTTTGGTCCCTTCTTGTATGATTTAGTGCTTCAAATGATAGAGTAGAGGGTCCTAGACACGTTTGGAAGCTTGTGGTGGTGTTTAAGGGCATTTTTAACACCTTAAAAGGAGTTTATGGTTCATGCATGGGGGTTTATGGCCCAAGAAGGTTCTTGGGGCGTAAAATCATGTCCATACATCATATGACATGATTTTGGGGTCCTTAGTACATGCATGTAAGTTTCTAGGTCGAATCTAAGTCCTAAATGAGGTTTTGGAAGGGTTTATGGCACAAAAACCCTCATAAGAGGTGTTCACGGTTTTGGGAGGGTCCCCAAACCGTAAACACAAGTTCATATGTGTTTTGGGTGATTTCAACAAGGATTTGCATGCTATTAAAGTTAAACAACAAGTTTAGGATGGATTGCTTACCCAATGATGCTTGAAATGAGGATTTTTGGACCAATTTCGAGTTCTAGAGAGAGAGAGTAGTGAGAGAAAGTAGAGAGAGAGTGGAAAGGCTTCAAATGAGGCTCTCTCAACTTTATATATGCTGAAAGTTTGGGACACGGTGGAATTCTACCCGATATTGTCGTTAAGCGAGACCTTTGGTCGTACCCGATTTAATTTCTTTTATAACTTGATGGAATAAAATTATTATTCTTCCAAATAATAAATTGAGGCATTTCCTTGGATTTATAACGTATTTGGACAATTATTAAGTCAGAATAACAAACTTAAAATAAATGACTTAATTTAGAAATGAACGGAAACAATTTAGGACGACAAATTTTTATTGACGTATCGGGTTACGACGACGGAACGAACTTTGGGTTGTCACATTATCCCCCCGTTAGAGGGAATTTCATCCCGAAATTCAAACTTTAGATGCGACTCGCGGATTTGGAAAGAGGATACAGATACTTTTGTTCTATCAGATCATCATGCTTCCAAGTGAATTCGGATCTTTGCAGGACATTCCAGAAAACCTTTCACTTATCGGGATACGGCTTGTTCCATATATTTATTCTCTCGCCCTATGATTTTGACTGGCTCTTACCATGAGATTTAGACTTTCGTTGTTTTCGGTCTCATCAAAGGGATTACTATAGTTTCATCGGGTAGGTATTTCTTAAGGACAGAGATGTGAAATATTGGATGGATGCTGCTAAGTCCTGAGGGTAGTCGAAGTTTATAGGTTACAAGATTAATCCTAATGGGGATTTAGAAAAGTTCTATGTACCTCGGGATACGCGTTTCAGAATGTAACATGCCTTCTTTCTCATCGTTAACTATCTCGATGGAAAACGTTTCGGTCATTAGTTGAGGGCTATGTTTATGAGGATGTTCGAATGAATAGCTAACGATTTATCTTTCAGTACTAGAATTGAAAAGGATTGCAAGCAGAATGGTTGTCGAAGAGGAATATACCTGTGGAAATGGTGGGATCGGTGGCTGTCTCACCTTGTCCTATAGCTAGGACTCTTCCAGTGTTGCCAGTTGTTGCTGTATTGGGGCAGTTTCTCTTATAATGCCCGACTTTACCATAACCAAAACAAGCCTGACTGATGCCCACTCCGGAAGCTTGATTTGTTGGTATTCTGCAACTTCGCGCAAGGTGACCCTCTTGGCCACAATTTTTTCAAAATTTCACATGACAGGGACCGGAGATGTGGTGGTGGTAACTGCACTGGTTACACCACGGAAGAACACCGACATATCTGGTGATAGGTGCTTGAGCTGAATAACCGATGACAGAAACAGTGGCAGGAGTAGTGGCAGCGTGGACTGCCACTATCTGTTGTTTCTTCGAGAACTCGTGTAAAGGTTGACATTTATCCCCTGCCTCCCAAAACTTTCTTTTCTCACCACTCTTTTCTGTCGGTTCAGGAGTGGTGGCTGCTTTCTCTACATCCTCACTATGGTCGATCAAGATTTACGCTAGGCATTTGGTGCTGTCGTATGTATCCGGCTTCGCAGCTAAAACATTCCCTTTGGTTGGCTGGGTCAACCCCCAGATGAACCTCTCTACCTTTTTGCTTTCCGAGGTAACCATCCCCGGACAAAGAAGTGCCAAGTCGTCAAACCTTGAAGTGTAAGCGGCGATATCGGAACCTTTCATCTTCAGGTTCCAGAGTTCATGCTCCAGCTTCTAAATTTCACCCTAATGGCAATACTCCGCGCGCAGAAGTTCCTTCATAACTTCCCAACCCATAGCATTGGCTACAGGTAGAGTTAGGGATTTGACTCGGCCGTTCCACCAAGTCAGAGCTTTATCGGTGAGAGTGCAGGCGGCAAATTTCACCTTGTCGGATTCTGAACAAGCACAGATCTCGAAGATTGATTCGATTTTCTCTAACCACCTAGTTAGAGCAATGACACCTCCTGTGCCATCGAAGAACGTAGGTTTCGCACTTATGAAATCTTTATAAGAACCCTCTTTTCGGTGTCTCTGGCTATCATCTAGGTTTTGGGGCTGGGGACCACCTCCTGAACTACCATGGTTCATTTGTGACATGGCGGCTGTCACTGCGGCAGTAATGGCTGCCTGAAGTGTTACTAGATCGATTTGAGGAGAAGGTGGTGGTGGAGGGTTTCTGTTGTTATTCTTTGAACTGGGTCTCTTTCTTGGAGGCATCTTGATCTAAAAAGATCAGGAAAGAGAGGATGGTAAGTCCTCTAAATTGAATTTAGAGATATGATACAGGGGATATCTCATTATGACAGATATATAATTCTATTAAGCGATAAAGTAGGAAAGAGTTATCAAAGTAGATAAATTATCACTAAAGGAATGATTGGGGAGCAACGCTGGAATGAGGATTTCTATAATGGATTTGGCTCGAGAAATACTCCCATAGTATTTCATGTCTCGCTGCAACGACGGCTCATTGTTTGGGTATTGGGTAAGTTTTAGGCATGCCGCACACCACAATCACTCCCAAGCACATGTCGGCCGTGTCTCGAATGAATATAGTTGGCCAGGCTATATTGATCCTAAACACGACTACATAACTGCCCAGGGTTAACCTTAGCGTACAACACCCATTTACTTATGTTTTGTTCTACTTGTAGTTATGGATTTCGACGGTTGGGTATACTTGTATACTTTTGAAAATACTTATATTTTGAGGTATACTTTTAGTTCAGAGCACTTAGGCCCCTTAGTGTTTATAGTCTTATACCATGTAAGGTTTGGTATACTAGTTCACTATAAACAAGGGCTTTGATACCAATCTATCACACCCCGAAAACCTAAGGCGGAAACATTTCCGGGGAGGACTCCACGTTGAGTATCAAATTCAATGTACATAGTAAACAAAGTAAACAACCATTACATTACATATTTGAATTTACATTTGTTCAAAAGTAAAGTGTTACAAGTTTTATACATATATCATATGAACAAAAGTTAAGACGAGTCTTCTGTACGCTCCGTTTTCTCCAAAAGGATCGATAGGTACCTGTCTAATACGGACCTGAGAATACAAGCAGTTTGAAAATCAGCATAAAGCTGGTGAGTTCATAAGATGTTTGTTTTTAAAAAATGTACAAGTTCCGTTTGGTTTTCCGAAAAGTTTGTTATCCAAGAAAATCTCATATTTTCTTATTTGTAAAGTTTGGTTAACTGTTTTATTACACAAATCTATTTTGTACCATTGTTATCCCAGAAAAATCCTATATTTTCCTAAAAGTAAGTTTAGTTATTGAATCCGAGTGTATTATTTGATTATCTATCATACTTGTAATATTAGCTAGGTATTCTGATATCCTAATTACGTTACACTTAAATGTACCTGGATGTGTGCCTTCGTATTCGTATTCCTATTCTTAATCATATTCATATTCGTATTTGTAACGCCCGCAGATCCGGGCTAGTCAATTTAGAGGCAATAGGGGTCAAAAATGACTTTTCGACAAAAGATTATTTAGAATGAATAGTCTTAACCAAGTTTTAGAATATGTCACAAGGTTTCCGTACATATAAAGAACGCCGAAATCCGAGTTATAACAAAGAAGTTATGGCCCGCCGAAGTTTTACGGCAAAACCGGCACAGCATTGGAAGACGTAAATAGTGAATTTACGATAGAAGACTTTTTAGCCTTAGCAATCTAAACAAAAGTCGTAGAATATGTTAAACTAAGAGCGTCGATAAAAAGAACGCCCAAATCTGACTTCGTATGAGGAAGTTATGATTTTTCTAAGATTCGGCTTAGTAGTGTACAGCACGAAACTCGAATTTTAGTTCGAGCGGTTTTTGGCTTACGTGAAATAAATGAGAGTTGAAGATCTCATTAATAGGAACTCAACGGTAAAAAGACAGACGAAAACGGAGTCCGTATGAAGGAGTTACGAATTCTTCGCGGTCATTTAACAGTCTAAACGCCTCGTACTGTTAAATTTAAGATCGGTCGAGAATTAGCTGACGGAGTCAAAATGAAAGTTGTAGATATTATTTTTACCTACGCGGGGATATAAAGAACGTCAAAAACGGAGGTCGTATGTGAAAGTTACGGATTTTAGAAGTCGGAAGTGTGTTGTGCGAAAATGGGTGATGTGGCACAATCTTGGCCATTGCTTTCTCCCCAAGTCTTGCCACTAGATGGTGACATGTGGCACCAAGTTCAGCCATTTTCACCCTATAAATACCACCTCTCCCACCCTCATTTTCTTCACACCTTTCCCATTCTTTCTTCTCTTTACTCTCTCTCTAGAACCTCTCTCTAGCCTCGAAATCCCCCGAAAAGCCTAGGGAACCTCCCTAGCACGAGGCGGAAGCCCTGGAGTGCTCGACGGCTCCGAGAAGAAGAGCTTTTCGGCTCGGAAACGCTGCTCCAAGCAAAGCCTGGTTTTCTATAAAACCCGCTGTAAGTGAGCTACGCCTACGCTATTTTTAATATAGTTTTTATTTAATTATATTAACGTTATTAAGAACATATAATAAATACTTGGGCTGTTATTATGGGTTATATAAGTATTTTTTTAACGCTTATATAATAGTAATAATAGCTAGACTATTAATTAGTCTTGGCGAATAATAGACTAAAATCTATTGGTGATAACACTAGGTTTCGTCGAAGGAAATTATTTTAAAGTAAACGAAGCGCTGTCCGAGTACCGAGTCACCACCTTCTCAGGTGAGTGCATAGTCTCTTTCATCTTACACATAGATATGAAGTATTTATTATATAATTTACGTGTTGTGAGTGCATAGTCCCTTTCATCTTACACATAGATATGAAGTATTTATTATATAATTTACATGTTGTGAGTGCATAGTCCCTTTCATCTTACACATAGATATGAAGTATTTATTATATAATTTACGTGTTGTGAGTGCATAGTCCATTTCATCTTACACATAGATATGAAGTATTTATTATATAATTTACGTGTTGTGAGTGCATAGTCCATTTCATGAACATGATTTTAATACAAGTATTGATTGAAATATTAATTATATGTTTATGTGCGAGTTAATTGATGTTGCTTGAAATTCGTGTTAAAGAACATACCTGATTATATTTGATAATTTAGGATAAAGAGTAGACCTAAATTAAATATGAGGAATATTGGGTAGTATATTCTTACGAGTACAAGTGAGTTAAACTCAGAGAATAGAAGTTAGTATATGTCACTTATCCGGGAGTATGGATTAGACATAGTCATTGTCCCTAGTCCGAGAATATGGATTAGGCATAATCATTCGTCGTTAATCCGAGAGTATGGATTAGCTATTGTCCCTAGTCCGAGAGTATGGATTAGGCATAATCATTCATCTTTAATCCGAGAGTATGGATTAGTCATTCGTCCCTAGTCCGAGAGTATGGATTTGGTAAATTCGTTCATTTCTGATCCGAGAGTATGGAGTAGGTAAAACGACTAATCTTAGGTCCGAGAGTATGGATAGCCTCGTTGCGAGGATCGACGGGGTGGGATAAGAGTTGTTTATATATATGTATGGTGAAATTGTATATTTTGTGAATTTTAAACTATATATATGGTATAACATTGTGGGATTGAAATCCCTATGTGCTCACCAGGTTTCCCAACCTGACCGACTCAGTTTATTTATACCACAGGTGTTGATATGAAGTGACATTACACTGAGAGATTTAAAGAGATGTAGACCACTAGTGTGAATAATTGTAAGTTCTGTTTATGCTTATGTTCCTGTATTAACGATGACATCCCAAATGTTTTAAAATGAAATAAATACGTTTCTTCGAAAATGTTTTAATAACGTATTTACCATGTTTTTCTGGGAACAAATTCCGCAACCTTTTTATAAAATGAAGTACTCTGATTTTTATAAAGCATAAACAAAATCGGTCTTTTCTGGCCGTGATTTTGGGGATGTCACAATATTTTATATTTGTATTCGTATTCATATTTGTATTCCTATTCGTAGTCGTGTTTGCATTCGTATTCGTTTTCCTAGTCCTATTCCTAATCCTATTCGTATTCGTATTCGTATTCGCATTCATATTCGTATTCGTATTCGTATTCATATTCGTATTCCTAGTTCTATTCCTAATCCTATTCGTATTTGTATTCGCATTTGTATTCGCATTATTACTTTAGTATTCCTATTCGTTCTATTCCTAGTTATACTTTCGTATTCGTTCTATTCTTAGTTGTATTTTCGTGTTCGTATTCGTATTAGTTCTAATTAATGATTAGTATGAATTATTCGTAGATTATGAAATATAAATTAGATTATAACACTTTATCAAGAAATGTATGATTAGTCTGAAAACTAACTTCATAATTTGAAAGAACATAATTTTGTGGTTTGAGCTAGGCATCATTTTGTATAGATGATAGTGTCTTTTCTTTAAGTGATCATGTGGTGTAGTGTAATGTGTGTTGCCACACATGTGTGTGCGGCTGCACACGCTGCGTGCGACAGCACACATATGTTTGGCTGCACTCTCTTGTGCTGGTGTGAGGTGTACTATTTATAGCATCTGAGGTGTGTCAGATGGTACTGATTTTGCTGGTGTCAAAACGCTGCTGCAGTTGTATTTCTCTCATGATGTACTTGACATTTGTTGAATATAAATGTGTGCATGCTTGATTTTAGTTCTTCTTCTTCTACATCTCTCCTCTATTATAATTAACTTCACTGATTACTGAATTGGATCATTAAATTTGGGACTTACATAAGTCGAACTATTTGATTTAAACAGTTTTCGATATTAAAAATATACAGAATATAGACATTCGAACTGAAAATAATAAGTTTGAGTACAAGATTTCCTTGTACTTTTGCTTGTATCCCCCCTGAAAACATTTGAAAAAGGTAGGGGTATGAAGTCACCAGTCTAGAAACGTGTCGAATTGGATGCTAAGTGTCGGTTTGGGGCTTGATAATGCGCGAGGTTCCTATGTAATATGAAATGGTACACAATTGTATCTAATTAGACTTTGAACCACTAATTAGATATGAATATACACTTTGAGATGTGAAAACACTTCAATACAAGTGTTTGGAGTGACCCGGGTGACATCTATGGATGTGTAGGACCTAGATATGGAGTTTACTCTTCAAAAGTAAACTCTTTGAGGAGTTTACGGTCCATTGACCATATCCCCATGAGTTTACGACCGTAAACTCATGGGTGGTGTGTTCTTGGATGCCACAAAGTCTTACAATGCACACGGGAAAGTTCTAGGGTTGATTCCATGGCTTAGGAAGTGATCGGGACTTGAAATGGCCTTGGGATTGGAGTTTACGGTCTATGAAGGTGTTCTTGGGGAGTTTAATACCTTAAACACATGAGTTTACAACCGTAAATTCATGTTTGTCCAAGATCCATGGGTGTTGGTGTTTATAGGTTAATTACATGTGATTCTAGTCCAACATACAAGCCATTCAAGGTGATAAGGGCACTTAAACACCCATTTGAAGAGTTTATGGTCTAAGAAGATAAGTTTACGGTCTAAGAATGTTCTTGGACCGTAAACTCTAGTTTGTCCCATTTATGAATGTTTTGGTGCATTTCTAGAAGGGTTATAAGGTTATAAGCACTCATGGAAGTTCATTGAAGGTGTTTAGGGGCAAACTAACACCCTAAAAGGTGTTTAAGGTCTAAAAATGAGGGTTTACGGACCAAGCATGTTCTTGGATCGTAAACTCATGTTTGGTCCCTTCTTGTATGATTTAGTGTTTCAAACGATGGAGTAGAGGGTCCTAGACACGTTTGGAAGCATGTGGTGGTGTTTAAGGGCATTTTTAACACCTTAAAAGGAGTTTATGGTTCATGCATGAGGGTTTACGGTCCAAGAAGGTTCTTGGGACATAAACTCATGTCCATACATCATATGCCATGATTTTGGGGTCCTTAGTACATGCATGCAAGTTTCTAGGTCGAATCTAAGTCCTAAATGAGGTTTTGGAAGGGTTATATGGCATAAAAACCCTCAAAAGAGGTGTTCACGGTTTTGGGAGGGTCCCCAAACCGTAAACATAAGTTCATATGTGTTTTGGGTGATTTCAACAAGTATTTGCATGCTGTTCAAGTTAAACAACAATTTAGGATGGATTGATTGCCAAATGATGCTTGAAATGTGGATTTTTGGACCAATTTCGAGTTCTAGAGAGAGAGAGTAGTGAGAGAAAGTAGAGAGAGAATGGAAAGGCTTCAAATGAGGCTCTCTCAACTTTATATATGCTGAAAGTTTGGGACACAGTGGAATTCTACCCGATACTGTCGTCAAGCGAGGCTTTTGGTCGTACCCGATTTAATTATTTTTATAACTTGACGGAATAAAATTATTATTCTTCCAAATAATAAATTGAGGCGTTTCCATGGATCTATAACGTATTTGGACAATTATTAAGTCATAATAACAAACTTAAAATAAATGACTTAATTTAGAAACGAACGGAAACAATTTAAGATGATGAATTTTTATTGATGTATCGGGTTATGAGGACGAAACGAACTTCGGGTTGTCCTAGTCGGGTCCTCAGGGACACGTCCTAATGTTTACACCTCTTTGCGTAAGGTGTGATCTAATTCTTGATGAATGCAATAAACATTAAAAAGGAGGATTTATTTCTGAAAATTAAACTAATAGAAATCAAAAATGACAAAAGAATAACTAAATTTAAAGTGATGAAAATTCAAATAGGAGAAAGCAATTCCAGTTTCGCGGTGACTTCCCTAATCATATAATTAATATTCAACACAATATTTGACTATGCACTTGTTTAAACTGGTACTACGGTTCATTAACAAGCTCTAATGACCTTTATTACAAAAATTCATTTAATCAAAATAAGTTCTTTGAGTTAAATCTAACTTTTTACTAAATTATCCAAACAAGCTCTTGACTAATAAAGAAAACTTGCATTAGACACAGTGTAATTCCCAGTAAAGTTCAATGCCTCTCATAAGCTCAGAGGCGTTAAAACTTGTTTGATCATTTCATATTAGAGTTAACCCTAAACTCAGAATTAATCTAATACTTGTCACTTTTTACTAATTAATCTAGACAATTACGGATCTAAACAATTAGATGACTAGAATGATATACAAACAATTTAAGTGGCCAACAGAAACTGAAATCAAAATAAAAAATTCAATTTAACACATAATTGATCAAACTAACCAGTAATCATAGTCGAACAATGATTAATCATATGAAAAAGTTACGTCTTTCGAAACTGAAATATGAGTTTTGCTAAAAATAGATTACAAACAATGGAAATAGAATCTAAACGATAAATCTTACTAAACTATGAATTGGAATCGAATCGTCTCCTTTAGATTTGCGTTCTTCACTTGAAAACGTCCTTTAGATCTGCGTTCTTCACTTGAAGAGTATTAGGCTATATTTGTATGTCTAGTTGTCAAAACAATTTAAGTGGCCAACAGAAACTGAAATCAAAGTAAAAAATTCAATTTAACACATAATTGATCAAACTAACCAGTAATCATAGTCGAACAATGATTAATCATATGAAAAAGTTACGTCTTTCGAAACTGAAATATGAGTTTTGCTAAAAATAGATTACAAACAATGGAAATAGAATCTAAACGATAAATCTTACTAAACTATGAATTGGAATCGAATCGTCTCCTTTAGATTTGCGTTCTTCACTTGAAAACGTCCTTTAGATCTGCGTTCTTCACTTGAAGAGTATTAGGCTATATTTGTATGTCTAGTTGTCAAAACGTTGTACCTACGATCACAAAGGGCATACCTGCGATCACATGTATCACCCAAAAACGTGTCACGGGACTTTTTAATGAAGTATATTGCCATTTCGATGCAAATTGACCAACCTGCGATCGCACGTTTCTTTTTTTTTTTTCTCAACTGATGAAATTTTTTTCCTCGACAAAACCTTGAAGGCAACCTGCGATCCAACCTACGACCGGAAAGGCATACCTGCGATCACATGTTACTTTTTTTTGGCTCTTTTGATCGTCGCTCCTCCTTCCAAGCAGTTCTTGATCATTTCTCGGCATCCTTCCTTGGTCTAGACTCCAATTAAGCTCCTAAGCATCCACAAACGCATCCTGAACTTGCATAATCATCCATGTGCTCCAAATGGCCCTGAAAAGTCATAACAAACGTGAGCAGTACGGGCATTCTTCAAAATAATCATGAAACACGAAATACATAAGAATAATCGGGAATTAGTTAACTTTTTATAATGAAATACATAGGAAATTGTGCTAAAAGATGCATATAAAATGCATCTAACAAACCTCCCCAAGCTTAAACCTTACTTGCCCTTGAGTAAGGAAACGATAACTTTGGAAACAGAATTGGGGCTAAAGCCAATAACGGGACAACCTAGACACACGTTAACTAAAAAAATGAAAACCTAAATAATAAGAACTACCAAAGCTAAACATAAAACATGCATGCAAAGATAAAGAAAATGAACAATGAACTAAAATAGTATGTTAATGAGAAACGGACAATTAAAATGAAACATGCTTTTTTTTTCTCTTTTTTTCTTTTTATATATTTTTTCTTTTTATTTGTTGTTTTTTTTACTTTTTATATTTTTTACTTTTTATGATCAGACTTTACATCGATAATGGGCTCCAAACAAAAACACCAAAGCAACCATCCTGCTATCTTTCATGTATAACAGACTCCCAAAGTAAGGAAGACCACAAAACAGTGTAACCCAATAATCCAACTCTAGTTTTATTTAAACTTTGTACATTATTTAGCTTTATGAGCGAAAATAACATAGTCCGGATCTCATGTCCTTAAGACTAGATGGCCAAGAATCAGAATCGACACATCCTTAAGAAACCGCACGACCAAATCAGCTTTCGCCGAAGCAGCAAGGGCCAACCCCCTAGGAGCCCGAGCTCTATGCTTTCACTTCTTCGAGAGCCACAAGTATCATATCACACAATTCTTTATTCGCCAGATGTAATTTTGGAACGACTTCTAACTTGATTGAACTTTGATTTACACTTAGTTTTGAGCTTGATTTCTTCAATCCTACTTTTTTTTTTTTTTTTTTTTTTTTGTATTGAAATTTCTTGAAGTATCTTCAATTGAGCGCTTTAAATTCTTTGATTTGGGTACTAGATATAACGTTGTACCCTTTCTTCATTTTGATTGTGTGGATCTGATACTTAAGCTCTCTGTTACCGCGAGGGTAACGCGTGTTAACAAATAGGGCCATGTTCTGTGGGTTTAGAGTTGCCGATAAAGATTCTTTTTAAACATTAATAAGCAAATCATCCTAGAGCTGTTATTACCACCCAAAAAATGTTTCAGTAGCCTATTTTTTTATTATCTAAGGTCTGGGTCTCGAATCACGGTGTCTTGGGTCCCCCGATTATGACACTTGATTCTACACTTCCAATAACAATCAAGTCGCTTCGGATTTTTTTCATTTTCAATTCTCAATATCCTAATTCATGGAGCTATCATATGTAAAGAGTGTCATCATCTCGTAAATCTTTTTTTATTTATTTATTTATTTTTTTTGTAAATGTAGAATGCAACATGATGAAAATATTTTAGAAAAAACTAGGAAGAAATAAAATGACAAATAAAAGAAACATAAATGAAAAATCTTTTTGGATTTTTTTTGTTAAACTTTTCTAATTTTTTTTGGATTTATTTTATGACAAAATAAAAACTTTTTACAAAAAGGTAGACAAAATAAACACTTTTTACAAAAAGGTAGAAAATCCCCTCCCCAAGCTTAAAATTAAGCATTGTCCTCAATGCGTAGGGATGAGTGGAAGACGACTACTCGGATAGAGGAGCATAGTGACAGAAGAATTCGTCGCGAAAATCGTCGAAATCATCGCGCAGACCTAAGAGCTCGTGACGATAGTCGGTAACCTAAGTGCTATATTGCTGATAGTCGAGGCGAAGACCAATCATCATCTGCTGAAGGGAAGCAATATCCAGATGGAGGTTAAGATAGTGCTGGTAAGTGAAGGGAGAGTTGGGGTGAGGGTGAGATGGTTGGGTGGGTGGGGGCTGATCCTGAAAGTCAGTATGCATAGGACCAGGCTGGCTAAAGGATATGGATGTGGCGTCTGTGTAGTCTGGGTGCTGAGTGGATGAAGATGGTCGATCAGACTGTGGATGCTGGACCTATTGTGCCCTACGTGGGCGAGGAGGTGGTGGGATGTTCAAAGGAAGCACCCGCACAGTCTCGCTAATGGGGTCAGTGAGAGCGATGGCATCAAGTCCAGTGACCTTGAAATACGTGGAGCGACCCTGCATCTAAACACACCCACCTGGGGCAGTATGAAGCATGTGCATAGGCTGAAGGTTCTGCAAGGTCAGACGAAAAGAATCACCTGTAAAGAAGGTGTACTCCGGAGGAGATTGCGGCGCGAGGGAGCCGACAATGACATAAATCAAACCACCACAGCGAATTGCACCGCTAGTGCGAAGAGCTGTAACTCTATGGAACCGTCTAATGATAATATCACAAAAATATGGACAGTATGACCCGGTGATCATGCACCACAAAAGAAAAAGCTCGACTTTGTCGGCTTTCGTAGTCTCAATCTGTGCATAAATGATATTACATATAATTTTCAATGCAATTTTGAGAACAGGGTGCACGATGCTAGTCTATACGGATGAGGCTGAATCATAAGACTTCAAACCGTTAATGGAGTACCAAAACTCGCGTACGTCAAAAGCGGGGGTGGGCTGGAATAAACTAGTTATGGGAGTATGGAAGATAGTACATAACTGGTCCACGTGAAGAGTGTGAGGGGTGCTAAAAATATGAAAATCTACGTTTCACTCATAATTTATCTCACTAAGCGTGACTAAAAACTCTTGGGTCAGTAGAGGACAAGTGTCAAAATCTACAGGTAATAGGCACTCCCAGCCGATATTAGCAAAAAGAGCATGAACACCATCATAAATATGGAGTTCCTGCATTAAGGTGCAGCTTGGGGCCAGACCTGTGGCAAAATCTCGCGGTCGAGAAGTCGCTGGTAACAGTTGAGTGCGGCATGTGAACCTAAATCCACAGTGATATTGTCCACCTGGACAGTGTATGAAGGGTCTGAGGTGTCAACCTGTCTGCGTGAACGGGAAGGTCTAGGGGGCATTTTGCAAGGTAAATTGGGACAAGGTAGGCACAATTTCCATGTAAAGATAATAATAATAATAATAAAGTAAAAATAAGTATTTCTAAATACTCCCAAACGACCGCACAAATATATAACAAAAACAGAAATTCAATTTCAGAACGAAAAATCTGACTGTGCGCTGAGCAACAATATATTTTTCGTGCAGAATTTTTTTTTTTTTTTTTGATTTTGAAATTCCGTTCAGATGAATTTCTTCTGAATTTCTTCATGATCAAACGTTTCTACTTTTTGTGGCCTGCAGATGACTAACGGAACATAGATCTGAAAAAGAAACTCACAAAAATTTCAAATTTCAAATGAACAAAATGAAATTTTTGGAGAATTTCAACCGTGAAAACATGATTTCCTTATAGTATAGATGTTGTAGGAGTAAAATAGAAGAGATTGATACCTTATTTGCTTGATTTGGAAGAAAAATGAGCGATTTGGGTGTTTGTTGGTGAAAAAACTTGAAAATGTAGTGGATTTCAGTGTGAATTTTTGGAGTGTGGTGGTTACAAATGAGGCTGCGATCAGTATTTATAGCAAAAAACACAACCTGCGATTGCAGGTTTGAGAATTTGACCGTTGGGCACTTTGTTCGAGGCAAGCTAACGTCTAGATGCGAAAATGTTATACATGCAATCGCAAGGGCTAAACCTGCAATCGCATGTTTTGAGAAAAGTACAAAAGTTGACCATTTAACGTTCAAATATGCTGCAGGTAAAAAAAATGATACATGCGATCGCAACGAGGGAACCTGCGATCGCAGGTTTGGGAAAATGGGCTTTATTCAAATTTTAGTTGTTCAAAAGTGCTACTAGAACAAAAACAAGATACATGCGATCGCATGTATTGGACCTGCGATCGCAGGTTTGTCTTTTTCGTGAAAAAATGTCCTAAAAAAACCTCGATGATGTGCTGCGACCCAAAAATGTATAACCTACGATCGCAAAGACTGGCTTGCAGTCGCAGGTTCCACCAAAACTGTATTTTTCAACTTTTTTCAAATTCTCTTTGTTACATCTTATTTTAAAAACACAATTCAATTAAAAAGGGACTACCTAAGTAGCTAAAAACACAGAAAAATTAAAAAGAAGTTTGAAAATAAAACGAAACCAAAACAAACGCCCGGGTTGCCTGCCAGTAGGCTGCTCGTTTTTTTTTTTTTTTTTTTTTTTTTTTTTTTTTTTTTTGTCGTTGGCTCGATGTTGTTACTTGGTTTCCTCAATTGCGGTAAGTCAGGACCTTGGCCACCTCCACTTCTTCATTTGTAACTTGAAACCCTTCGTAAAATGGTTTGAGACGGTGACCATTTACCTTAAAAATCATTCCTGTTTGTTCACTCTTAATTTCTATAGCACCATGATCAAACATCTTAGTAACAACAAAAGGTCCCACCCAACGAGACCTCAATTTACTGAAAATAAGTTTGAAACGAGAGTGATATAAGAGTACCTTTTGACTGGTAGTGAATACCTTTCGCGAGATCATTTTGCCGTGCAACATTTTGTCTTCTCCTTATAAATTGCTCCGTTCTCGTAAGCATCATTCCTAATTTATTCTAACTCTTGGATATCCAATCTTCTTTTCTTGCCAGCTTCATCCATGCTCATATTCAAATTCTTGACAGCCTAATATGCTCGATGCTCCAATTCAATTGGCAATCGACAAGGTTTGCCAAAAACTATTTGATATGGTGACATACCAATAGAAGTCTTGTATGCTGTCTGGTGAGCCCATAACGCATCATCCAATCGAATACTCAAATCTTTCTTGACCGAATTGATGGTTTTCTCTATAAGGCCCTTAATCTGTCTGTTTGAAGCTTCAGCCTGCCATTGTTTTGCGGGTGATATGTTGTGGATACCCGATGTGTGACACCATACTTCTTGAGGATTGCTTCAAGGGTGCGGTTGCAAAAATGTGTACCCCTATCACTAATAATGGCTTTTGGTGTCCCAAACCTAGCAAATATATTTGTCTTGACAAAATCAACCACAACCTTGGCATCGTCAGTTCGTGTAGCTTTTGCCTCAACCCATTTGGACATGTAATCCACAAAAAGTAAGATGTATACAAACCCAAAAGAAGGCGGAAACAGACCCATGAAATCTATACCCCAAACGTCAAAGATTTCACATATTAAGATTGGAGTAAGTGGCATCAGATTACGAGATATCAAAGACCCAGTCATTTGACATATCTCATAGGTTTTGCAAAATAATAAAGAGTCACGAAAAATATAAGGCAAATAAAGACCGCTATCCAAGACCTTGCGTGCAGTTCGTTGTGGACCATAATGCCCTCCACAAGCTTCTGAATGGTAGAAATTCACGATTGACTTGACTTCATCTTGAGGTACACATGTTCTAATCACCTGATCAACACAATGTTTCCATAGATACGACTCGTCCCAAACATATCTTTTTGCCTCCTTCTTTATTTTATCTTTATGGGCTTGGGTAAGATCTGAAGGGAGTTCTCCGGAAACCAAGTAATTTACTATATCAGAAAACAAAGGAGGGTTCTGAACAGCGAATAGATGCTCATCAAGAAATGTTTCACTGATCGGTGTTAGGTCTTCAGGTGGGTTGAGTCGAATAAAATGATCAGCTACCAAATTTTCTCTCCCACTTTTGTCCCTAATCTCTATATCAAATTCCTGTAGCAGCAAAATCCATCTAATCAACCTTGACTTTGAGTCCTTTTTGGCAAGAAGGTACCGAATGGTTGCGTGATCCGAAAAGATTATGACTTATGTACCCAACAAATACTGTCTGAATTTTTTCAATGCAAAAACAATTGACAGAAACACTTTTTCAATGGTGGAGTAATTTGCTTGGGCGTTGTCCAAAGTCTTTGATGCATAATATATAATGTGAGGGACCCGGTCATTTCTCTGTCCTAGAACAGCTCCCACAGCAGTGTTACTTGCATTACACATTATCTCGAATGGTAAACTCCAATCTAGGGGCTGAATGATGGGGGTAGAAGTAAGAAGATTTTTCAGCACATCAAAAGCCTTCTTGAAATCTTGATTGAAGTCAAATTCAGTGTCTTTTTGCAATAAGTAGCACATGGGAACTACTATCTTTGAAAAATCTTTTATAAATCTCATGTAAAACCCTGCATGGCCAAGAAAAGAACGCACTTCCCAAACATTCTTTGGGTAGGGTAAGCTCTTTATAACATCTATTTTTGCTCTATCGACTTCCAAACCTCTTTTTGAAACAATATGTCCAAGAATCAAACCTTGGTCAACCAGAAAGTGACATTTTTCAAAATTTAAGACCAGGTATGTTTCTATACGTCGTTGTAAAATTTTTGTGAGGTATGTTAAACAAATATCAAAGGAGTCTCCATAGATGGTAAAATCATCCATGAAGACTTCTATGGTATTTTCGACATACTCAGAAAATATACTAACCATACACCTTTGAAAGGTAGCAGGTGCGTTGCACAGTCTAAATGGCATACACCTATACGCGAATGTCCCGAAAGGGCAGGTGAAAGTCGTTTTCTCCTGGTCTTCTGGAGCAACTGGAATCTGATGGAAACCTAAAAATCCATCTAAACAACAGTAGTGGGATTTTCCATCAAGCCTCTCTAGCATCTGATCTATGAATGGGAGAGGAAAATAATCTTTCGAGTGGCCGCGTTTAATTTTCTGTAGTCAATACAAACACGCCATCTGTTATGAACCTGAGTTGGAACCAACTCTCCATCCATGTTCTCTACCACTGTCACTCTAGCCTTCTTAGGAACAACTTGAACTGGGCTGACCCACTTGCTATCAGAAATTACGT
Source organism: Lactuca saligna (assembly GCF_052625555.1). Taxonomy (NCBI): domain Eukaryota; kingdom Viridiplantae; phylum Streptophyta; class Magnoliopsida; order Asterales; family Asteraceae; genus Lactuca; species Lactuca saligna. Next base: position 33,906,906 of record NC_136424.1, read on the forward strand.
ATATTATCCCAACATCCTGTATCTTTATAACTTCTTTTTTAACCACCTCGATCATTGCTGGGTTTAATTTGCGTTGGGCTTCTCGCGATGGCTTATAATCTTCTTCCATCAAAATTATGTGCATGCATAGAGATGGACTGAGTCCTTTAATGTCTGCAATAGTCCACTTAATTTCGCTTTTTATACTCCTTCAAAATTCTGATCAGCTCGAACTCTTCTTTTTCTAACAGCTTGTTGGATATGATAACTAGTAATGTTTCTTTTTCTCCAAGATATGTATATTTTAGGTGTTATGGAAGTGTCTTCAGCTCAAAAATGGGGGCTTGCACTACAGAAGGAAAAAGCTTGGAATTAGAAATTGTTAATTTAAGAGTTTGGGTACCATACCTCAACTTCCTCTGCTAGTCCGTATGAGTTGCCATCTCTTGAACTACTCTATCAACCATATAATTTTCTGATATAACCTGAGCTGCATCAATAGACAAATTTCTATGGAGCACTAATGCTAGTAACTCACGGTTAGCAATCTCAAAATATTCTGCAGATAATGGTTCAATTACATCAATGAAATTAAGGGCTGAAACATCATCTGCGTAACGCATGGTATCATAAATATTGAAGTTGATAACTTCACCATCAAATTCCGTTGAAAGGGTACCATTATAAACATCTATTTTGGTTCTGGCGGTTTTTAAAAATGGTCTCCCCAAAAGAATGGAACTCGAGTTTGGTGAGTCGTCATCTCCCATACCCAAAACATAGAAATCAACTAGGAATATGAGTTCATTCACTTGAACCAAAACGTCTTCCAGTACACCTTTTGGGTGCACCAGAGAACAACCAGCTAACTGAAAGATGAATCATGTTCTTTTTAAAGGCCCTACCCTGATAGTTTTAAAAAGTGAATATGGTAAAACATTTATAGAAGCTCCTAAGTCCAACATAGCTCTTGGCATTGAAAGGTTACCCAACTTGCAAGGAACAATAAATACTCCTGGATTCTTACACTTTGGGGGTAGCGTTTTTTGTAAAACAGCTGTAACATTCTCGCTTACTTTAACTGTTTCGTTTCCTTTTAATATTCCTTTTGAAGTACACAACTCTTTTAAAAATTTAGCATATCGGGGTAGTTGTTTAATTGCATCAAGAAGGGGAATATTTACCTCAACCCTTTTGAAGAAATCCATAATATCTTTATCTTCCTTTTCTTTTTTCGTTTTTTTCAGTCTTGAGGGAAAGGAAGAGGGGTAATTTTTATTTTAGCTTCAGCATGTCCATATTTTTTCTCACCTCTTTAGTTGCCTCAGATTCTTGCTCAACCACGATCTCTTCTTCCTCATATTCTTGCTGATCTGGTCCTTTGTAGTTTCTACCACTTCTAAGGGTGACAGCACAAGCATTGTGCTTCGGGTTTTTCTCAGTCTAAGATGTGAATTTTCCTTGGGTTTGTGCTTCTGTTATGCTCATGGAGTTCGCGAGTTGTGATACCTGTTGCTCCATATTTTTGATGATGGACTTTGTTTCATTCTGGAAAGCTTAGGTATCGGTAGCAAGACTTTTAGCTATGTCTTCCAAAGACATACTGGAACTACTAGCTTATGACTGAATAGGTGGTTGTTGAAAATTGCTCTGGTGCTGATTTTGCTGAAAAGATTACTGAAACCTGGGTGGAGCTTGATATTAGTTTCTTTGCTGAAAATTTTGTTGAGGTCTTGGCTGGAAATTGTTATTTTGAGGCCCTCCCTAAGCTTGGTTGTTACGATGTTGATTAAATGGCCTTTAATGTAATCCTCCCATAACTTGCATAGATTCATTATCTTCTTGAAGTATTGGGCACATATCAGTTGGGTGCTCGGTTTTGCAGCAGATCCCGCAAGGTTTGACCTTTGGCTCTATACCTTTTTCTTTTGTCAACAAAAGGATAACTTTAGTCAATTCTGAAATCTGGGATTCCAGGTGGGTGTTGCTTATCTCCTTGACTCCTCTTGGATGGTCTGGGTACCACTTTTCCTCAGTTGCTGAATGTTTTGATTCATTGGACAACTTCTCTATTAATGCCCTGATCTCTGTTTGTGTCATGTCTAAAAGTGACCCTCCACTAGATGCATTTATTAGTCGCCTCTCCATAGGTATCAATCCTTCACAGAAATACTAATATAGCTGATAATCATTAATGCCATGTTGTGGGAATCGAACTAACAACTTCTTGAATCACTCCCAATAAGTGTGGAGAGCTTCTCTTTTCCTTGCTTTATACCCAAAATCTCTCTGCGTAGATTTGACACTTTTGCCTCAGGAAAATATTTTTCTAGGAAGAGCTTGGGGAGTTCATTCCAGCTTGTTATTGAACCAAATGGAAGGTCATATAACCACTCCTTTTCTGCATCTTGAACTGAGAAGGGGAACGCCCTGAGTGTGATATGGTCTTCAGTAACTCCATGGGGTTTTATTCCAGAACAAACAACATGGAATTCCTTGAGAAATTTATGAGGATCTTCATTCTCAAGGCCTCGAAATGGGGGCAGCAGATGGATTAAACCGGATTTGAGCTCAAAATTTCGAGCTTCTGGAAAGGTGATACACAAGGGCTACCTGGTAACCTCTTGTGTTGCCCACTCACGGAGAGTTTTTCGGCTCCGTCTCCGTTTTCACTCATGATGAATTCTGATTCAGTTTCAGAAGAATCTGTGAGTTTGGGTTTGTCTGAAGAGGATGAAGAGTAGGTTTTGAACGGGATGTTAACGGGTGAGGTAGATGGTGCTTTTGGAAAAGGTTGAAATGAGTGTTCAGATTCGTTCCACAAGGGAGTGCCTTTTTGTATGGGTGAGGTTGAGGTTTCTGTTTCTTGCTTTCGAAGTTTTGCTTCCTTCTTTAGCTTCCTAGCAGTTTTCTCAATCTCTAGATCAAAAATCAGATTACCTAAACGTGAAGATCTTGGCATAAAACTATTAGTGTTTTACCGTGTCCCCGACAACGGAGTCGATTTGTTAAGACCAATATCGTACACGATTTAAACAAATAAAAATAATAAATAAACTACTTTATTGCAGTAACAGGTGGTACAGGTAATCAGGGTCGGATCCTCAGGGACAGGTCCTAATGTTTACACCTCTTTGCGTAAGGTGTGATCTAATTTTTGATGAATGCAATGAACATAAAAAGGGGGGATTTATTTCTGAAAATTAAACTAATAGAAATCGAAAATGAAAAAAGAATAAATAAATTTAAAGTGATGAAAATTCAAATAAGAGAAAGCAATTCCAGTTTCGCAGTGACTTCCCTAATCATATAATTAACCTTCAACACAATATTTGACTATGCACTTGTTTAAACTGGTACTAAGGTTCATTAACAAGCTCTAACGACCTTTATAACAAAAATTCATTTAATAAAAATAAGTTCTTTGAGTTAAATCTAACTTTTTACTAAATTAACCAAACAAGCTCTTGACTAATAAAGAAAAGTTGCATTAGACACAGTGTAATTCCCAGTAAAGTTCAATACCTCTCATAAGCTCAGAGGCGTTAAAACTTGTTTGATCATTTCATATTAGACATAACCCTAAACTCAGAATTAATCTAATACTTGTCACTTTTTATTAATTAATCTAGACAATTACGGATCTAAACAATTAGATGAATAGAATGATTCACAAACAATTTAAAGGGCCAACAGAAACTGAAATCAAAATCAAACATTCAATTTAACGCAGAATTGATCAAACTAAACCGTAATCATAGTCGAACACAGTGCCTAATGATTAATCATACGAAAAGGTTACGTCTTGCGAAACTGAAATTTGAGTTGTTAGCTTGACATGGCTAAAAACGGATTGCAAACAGTGGAAATAGAATCTAAACAATAAATCTTACTAAACTATTAATTGGAATCGAATCGTCTCCTTTAGATATGCGTTCTTCACTTGAAAACCACTAAAAATTGCCTCTGAATCGCAAGGAATCGCCAATTAGAGCTAATGGAAGAGTATCAGGCTGTATTTATACGTCTAGCTATCAAAATTTCGTACCTACAATCGCAAAGGGTATACCTGCGATAGCATGTATCACCCAAAAACGTGTCACGGGAGTTTTTAATGAAGCAAGTTACCATTTCGACACAAATTGACCAACCTGCGATCGCAAGGGCACAACCTGCGATCACATGTTTCTTTTTTTTTCTGAACTGATGAATTTTTTGGCTCGACAAAAACCTCGAAGGCAACCTGTGATCGCAAAGGCATACTTGCGATCACATGTTACTTTTTTTTGGCTCTTTTGATCGTCGTTCCTCCTTCCAAGCAGTTCTTGATCATATCCCGACATCCTTCCTTGGTCTAGACTCCAATTAAGCTCCTAAGCATCCACAAACGCATCCCGAACTTGCGCAATCATCCATGTACTTCAAATGGCCCTAAAAAGTCATAACAAACGTGAGCAGTATGAGCATTCTTCAAAATAATCATGAAACACGAAATACATAATAATAATCGGGAATGAGTTAACTTTTTATAATGAAATACATAGGAAATTGTGCTAAAAGATGCACATAAACACAATGGAGACTACCACTTACACCTACATAGTGATACCAGTGCTACCACATGTATCCTTGCTGGAGAAATCGTTGTCTCCGTTACATTAGGTTTCCCCACCGAGACTGAAACCATAAAACCCGATGGAACCAATCGTTAGAGAGGAAACAAATTTTGGTCGCCGATAAAGTATCCGACTTTTTATTTTCTCCCAGCAATCGGTAACACTCTCTAAACATTCTATTTCAGATCGTATGTGATTTAGGGTTCATGGGTTGCAACCTGGGCAAGAGGAAACCTTGAGGCTATGACGAGATACTATAAGCGTAGGTCTTCTCACCACATTTCCGTGGATATGAGGTTCGTTGGAAACGGACTTATAATGAAGAAGCTATGATAGTTTGAAGTTTTGGCATGTTTAGTCCTTATTTAGAAATGGGTGGCAAATGAGTACGCAGGACGTAAGTATGTGTACGCTCAGCGTACTTATGTGCGTAGCATGGACGGAAAATGAGTAGCTAGCCGGGAGATCTCGCATGCTTCTAGCCGTGTGAAAAATCACTCGATCTAAAATTCGAGTTTTTAGTTGTCTACTGCTAAGCTGAAACTTAGAAAAATCATAACTTCCTCATACGAAGTCAGATTTGGACGTTCTTTTTATCAAAATTCTCGGTTTAACGAATACTTGACTTTTGTTTAGATCGCTAAGGCTAAAAATCATTTTATCGTAAATTCACTTTTTACGCTTCCCGGTGTCGTGCCGGTTCCGTCGTGAAACTTCGACATGTCATAACTTCTTCGTTATAACTCGAATTTCGGCGTTCTTTATATCTCCAGAATCCTTGTTTCGACCACTACAACTTTATGTAAAAATATCGGCTTTACATAATATTCATTTTCAACGCTTATTTTTATTATTAATTAATTAAATCATAATAATTAAGCAAATAAGCATATAGTTCACATGATATTCACATAATTCCTCTTTATTACTTCAAAATGAGTTACAAAGGTTGACCTAGACTATTACACCATTATTAATGATTTAGCCCAAAAACACGGGCGTTACATATTGGGTTGCCTTGATTCATAAAAATGAGAACTTGGTCATCTAGACTTCTTCACGCATGTGTTAAGAGGATTTAAGAGAGTCTTAATCGTTATTTTGGAAGTTGGTTCCCATTAAGACATGCAAACTGATAAAGTCACCAACTTTATCAGTTAGGACCTTGTAACAAAGCTTCCTTGAGGTTTGGATGCTTTTGGCTAAAATGGTTAAGTAGAAATTGGAGTTTTTGGACCTAAGCATTACACCTCGCATAAGTCCTAGTATGCCCCGCGTACTGGTCTAGTTTCCTCGATCAGGATTTGTCTGTACACTGAGCGTACCGAGGTACACCCTATGTAATCTCGCTGTGCGCTTTTTGGGATAAATCTCGTATTGGGCCTGGATTTTGGGCTTGTTGTATTGGAGATTTTGGATTAGAGGAATATATATATATATATATATATATATATATATATACACACACACACACACAAAGAGAAAGAGAGAGAGAGAGAGAGTTACGTTTAAATGTTTCTACTATCTATTGTGTGCATTAGAATTGATTATGGACCAATGATTTTTATTATTTTAAAAAAGTAATTAATGCATATTAAATGCTAAAGATTTAATTAATACTCATTATATCTTCAATATGTAATATTCATTAATTACTTTCTTAAAATAACTAAAATGATTGGTCTAGAATCATTGCTACATGCACACAATGGATAGTTAGAACAAAATAACCTCACCTTATATATATATATATATATATATATATATATATATATATATATATATATATATATATGTCTTGGATCCTTGTGATGTGCTTGCCATTTGGACCTAAGTTTAAGGGTTGGGCCTTGGGAAGTCCCATTTAGTATTAGGCCTTGCTGGGACCAATGGGCTTGGGTTATTTGTGGGTTGGTTAGTGGACTATCTTTATACCTAATGAGTGAGGGTTTGGTCTTAGATCCTAATTGGGTTAATTGTGGGCTTGGATCAGTGTTAGAGGCCGGTGTGTAGCAACGACATTTATAGGAGTTGTTCATCATCCTAGGTGAGTCTTTTGCACTATACTTATCTGCGTGGTAATCATTGTGTGACCGTAGGGTCTTATTTGATTATATTAAGTTATGTGATATCATTCATTTTGTCTTTGTGATTTATGTTGTATATTACTCTTGTGCCCTATTGAGTTATTTTGTTCTTGTGAGACCGGAAGGTCTTCGTTGAGATATCGGATTGGATGGTCCTACCTGAGTTGTGAGACCGGAAGGTCGTCACTAAGACACGTGACCAAAGGGTCCTTATCGAGAGCCTTGGTTTGAGAGATTCAGATGTACTATCGGGGATGTGTGGACTCAAAATGAGGATTTGAGAAAATTTTCTAAAAATAAATGATTTTTCTAAAACAAGTAAGAGGTTAAATAGAAAACGAGACGGAGCAATGTGTACAATCAGGCAGAGCCCGAGAAATGATTTCACAAAATATGATTACTTGTTTACATTTTGAGATATTAGAGCTGCGAGCTAGAGGATAGGCTAGGTATTTCAGAAATTAGGGCTAGAGTTGCGAGATTCATGATGCCTTAGCTTAGGGGATGCTATTAATTGATATTATATGATATTTGCTCTGTGTATGGGTTGAGTAGGAGTGCGCAGCAGGAATCTTTTTGAGAGAGATTTGAGTAGAAGAGTAATATAGGAGAGATACGTAGATGTGCATTTAAAGAATCTACTGAGAGGGTAGTTAGATACCTATAAGAGGTAGGGTTACCTGATTTTGGTGACCCCTTTTGAGTTGTGGATAGAGCGAGTGCATTTGTAAGCTAGAGTGGCTTTATGTGCTGGTAGAGGATATTTAATGCCCAAATGTTGCTTGCTTTGTGCTTTGTAGAACTCTTGATGATGTGAGTCAGCTACTAAGTGAATGATGATATTTAGGAGGTAGATGGTTGGCATCATGAGGAGTTCTTCAGTAGCTGATGGCAAGGAAATGTGAGAACCTAGGAGAGCCTAGGGAATAATTTTAGTGCAATGAATACGTTGTTTAGAGGTAAGTATTCGTTGGAGAGCGAGCAAGCGCAAGGGGATGGGTGATAACGAGAATCACACTATCTCCGCTTTTGGTGTGGAGTAGAAGGGATAATGAGCTTCTGGTTTTAGAGTTTGGAGGTAAACCCCGTGGGGTAGCATATAGTTGTGATATTTTTTCACCAGAGTATTTGTGGTATGTCTGCTGCGAGGTATTTCTTATGTCGTTAGAGAGTCATCATAGGGGACTGAGATGGATGAGGACAAGGATATGCCTTAGTGATTATAGTATTTAGCAACAATTCTAGGTAATCAAGAGGAGTATATCAGGGCGGTGGACCTCATTGTCTACATTGTGTATCAACCGTAAGGTTTGAGATTCATAACTAATTCGAGGCAGTTGAGATGTCCGGTGGTGTGTCGGTACGAGATTTTGGGTGACTAGAGGTAGTCACATTAGGGGGGCATTCCGAGGTTTTCATCTGAGATTCGGGATACTTGGAGTTATTTGGTCATTATCTGGACGATCATCGAGTGCTGCGTGGTACGTTCCATGAGTTGGGAATGGTACAACTGGTGAGCCAGTCTGTAGTGCGGTCTATTTGGTATGTCAACGAACGGTGGTTCGAACCCTAAGTAGGGGAGAACATGGTATTATTTGGGGAGGATTCTCAAACTGATGCGGTACAGAAGGTCGGGTTATGGGGTCAAGTGATAGTCAAGGCAACGTACAGAGCGAGATGATGCATGTTGCGCATGCTCAGGAGAGAATGAGTGTTTTCACGGAAGATGGCCATTGGACAGTAATCCAATAAGGGTCTGTGTTTCTTCAGGTGTGTTGATGTTTGAGTTTCAAGACGGTTGGGTTGTTGAGGTCAAGATTTGATTGCTGAGAGATTGATAGTTCGATGTATAGATCATTATCTGTACTCTGGGAAGGGCAGCAGTTGATTTGTCAATCAACTTCAGAGTCGGTATGAGTAGCTTCACATGGGCATGGTCAGTAGAGAATGGGGCTTTAGATTGTCGTCAATGTGTTCTCAGTCATGGACGATTCCTCCGTGCTTTGAATTATGAGTTAGAGTACTTCAAGGGTTCGATTTGTGTGGGTAGAAGATTAGTGGTCATGGCAAGACATCGTGAGATTCTGTGATAGTGTATCGAGGTATATGAGTATGATGCCTTACATTTTTGGATTACTATGAGACTTGGGTTTTTCAGATGGAAAGTGGAACACCAAGGGACTATATTTCCAGATGTGATACCATCAATTAATTATCTCCAGACGGGGATTACCCAAGGGTGTGACTGTACAAAGGAAAATGCCTTGTCTACGAGAACTTTCGTCAAGAGTAGTGATGCATAATCTGGGTAGGTGTGTGCACCTAACTATGTTGGACCGCGGAGTATTAGATAGTAAACTCAATGTGGTAACAACTTAATGATGAGATTGTGGGGTGATAAGAGAGTGAGCGGATCTGGGTGGGAGTAACCACTTAGGACTGTCAGGGAAAAACCATGGGGTGAGCCCATGGCGAGTGAGAGAATATTATAAGACTACAGAGAGTCGTAGCATACATGAGTCAGAGAAAGAGAGAGTATCATATGATTGAGGGGAGCCATAGCATATATGAGTCAGAGAGAGAGAGAGAGAGAGAAAGAGAGAGAGAGTATGACTGCGGTGAGCCGTAGCATACATCAGTTAGAGAGAGAGAGAGAGAGAGTATGACTATGGGGAGCCGCAACATGCATGAGTGAGAAAGAGTATTGTAAGACTGCGGGGAGCAGTAGAATTCATGATTCAGTGTGTGTGTGTGAGAGAGAGAGAAAGAGAGAGAGAGAGTATCGTAAGATTGCGGGGAGCCGTAGCATTCACGAGGCAGTGAGAGAGTGTCATAGGACTGCGGGGAGCCGTAGCACTTGTTAGTCAGTGAGAGAATGTTGTAAAACTGCAAGGAGCCGTAGCCTTTACTAGTTAGGGTGTGATGCAGAGGGGTTCTTAGGCCTGGGTAGCCTTGCCGAATGAGTTCGTGGGACCCTGGTGGCCAGACCAGGGGCGAGACTAGGGTCTCTGTGATGGTAGGAAGCCGTGTTTTCTCAATTGAGGGAGAAGTTGTCGCAAATCTAATCGATGGGAGGAGTAATGTACGCGTGTATTCGTGGATCTCGGTTCTTAAGTTGATTGGATACGAGTGGTTCCATTTTGTGTCGGGCCAGACTCTTGTGTTGAGTTTAGGCTCTATCTGTATGGAGGATGGTCAGGTTGGGATTTCGGAGTTTTCAGATGGATTTGTTTGTGAGTGGGGATGTCTCCCTTCTGATGTTGTAGACCTGGGTGGATCGGTTTGTTGAATTGAGGAGAACCACAACACACATGAAGTAGCAAGTAGTAGACGACAGGGGTCGGAGGTAAGGTGCGACTTCAATTTGGTTGTAGTAATCGCTTAGGGAAAAGCAAAATTGATGACTGTGAGTCCAGTGTGATTAGTTGAGACAACTTGGTTGAGTAGAATGACTGTGAAGTCATATTGTCGAATGTGTTAAGGAGTGATTTCGAGGGCTAATGGATGGGATCCGAGTAATGATAAGGAGTGATTTTGAGGGCGAAATCAAATTTAAGTGGGGGAGGATTGTAACATCGTGTTTCGAATCGTTTGTGATTTAGGGTTCATGGGCTGCAACCTAGGCTTGAGGAAGACTTGAGGCTGCGACGAGTTACTAGAAGCATAGGACTTCTCGCCACCTTTTCGTGGATATTTGCTTCGTTGGAAACAGAATTATAACGAAGAAGCTATGATAGTTTGAAGTTTTGGCAAGTTTAGTCCTATTGAGAAATGGGTGGCAAATGAGTACGCATGGCGTAAGTATGTGTACGATCAAACAATATATGTGTGTAACATGGACGCAAAGACCACCTAGTACGTTGGCTATACCAGAGAGTACGTTGAGCGTACTAGGCAGAGAATGTAAACCCTAATATTTTGAGGTGACCCAATTTAAGAAACATGATGGCCTCATTTTCAGCCTCCATTTCCAGCCTCCAATTCCACTTAAAGCCCTAATCTCGTTTCCATGGTTTATGTGAGTGTGATGGCTCATTTGAGTATTTTTCGTGAAGTTCTTGGTGAAGAAGGAGTCTTGAAAGAGGATAGCTTGTGCTTCTAGCTTGTAAATTTGAGTTCTACCCTTGTTGGTGCATCTTCTAGAGGTATAAAGTTCGAAACTTGCTCATTGTTGTGCTAGTTCTTGTTTTGGGTCCATTTTTAGGGTTTTACGTCCCAAGATTGGAGCTTTGTGAGTTTGTTGAACTTCATAGTAAATATCCTGTCCTTTTAAGTGTATTAGGTTACCTTGATTCATAAAAATGAGAACTTGGTAGTCTAGATTTCTTTATGCATGTGTTAAGAGGATTTCAGAGAGTCTTGATGGTTATTTTGGAAGTTGGGTCAGATTAAGACATGCAAACTCAGAAAGTCGCCAACTTTCTCAGTTAGGAACTTGTAACAAAGCTTCCCTGAGGTTTGGATGCTTTCTACTGAAGTGGTTAAGTCGAAATTGGAGCTTCTGGACTTGAGCATTATGCTCCACGTAAGTCCTAGTACGCCCCGCGTACTGGTCTGGTTTCTCTGATTAGGATTTGTGTGTACGCTGAGCGTACCAAGGGAGGTATGCCCCGCGTAATCTCGCTGTGGGCTTTTTGGGCTAAATCTCGTATTGGCCCTTAAGTGTTAGGCCTGGATTTTGGGCTTGATGTATTGTAGATTTTGGATTAAAGGAATATATATGTCTTGGGCCCTTGTGTTGGGCTTTCTATTTGGACTTAAGGTTAAGGGTTGGGCCTTGGGAGGGCCCATTTAGTATTTGGCCTTGCTGGGCCCAATAGGCTTGGGTTATTTGTGGGCCAGTTAGTGGACTATCTTTAGGCCTAATGAGTGAGGGTTTGGTCTTAGATCCTAATTGGGTTAATTGTGGGTTTGGCTTAGTATTAGAGGCCGGTGTGCAACAGTAGTATTTATAGGAGTTGTTCATCATCCGAGGCGAGTCTTCTCACTATACTTACCTGAATGGTATCACTGTGTGACCGGCGGGTCTTATGTGCTTATATTGAGTTATGTGATATCATGCATTTTGTCTTTGTGATTTATGATGTATATTACTCCTGTGCCTTATTGATTTATTCTATTCTTGTGAGACCGGAGGGTCTTCACTGAGATACCGGACTGGAGGGTCCGAACCGAGCTGTGAGACCGGAGGGTCCTTATCGAGACATAGCCATGAGAGGCTAATTCTTTACATGTGGTATTTTTGGGAACTCACTAAGCTTTGTGCTTACCGTGTTGTGTGATATGTGTTTCACGTACTTTTTAGGATTGCGGAAAGGTGTTGGCTTGATTGTACACACCAGTTAGAGATCATGATTTTGAGGATTCTGGGATTTTATCAAACATTGTTGACTTGTGTTTTGACAACTTATACATTTTGTGATTTTTGAGAAATGTGATATTGAGTTTATGTGATTTTAAAAATGAAAATTTTATTTGAAAATTTAAAATGTTACACATTCCCAAAATTATCCATTCACCATCGATTTAAGATAATCGTCTTCTTCGGACAAACAACCATAGATAAGCTCGGTGCTGTTATATTACTACTAAACTTCATCACGATCTATATAAAAGTGATGACCCCCTCTCTCTGTTAACAGAAAAACAAATCAAAGACATATACAACTAATCACTACCCCTATTCTGCTCACAGAGGTGATTTTTGGTGTTAGAAGATGCTAAAATTTGTTTTCAGATACTGCCTACTAGGTGCTCGATCAAATGCTCATGAAACCCGTTCACAAATTGACAACACTGATTGCTCCAAGAAATTACATTACCATGTTGAACATTGCCTTGGTTAATGATAATTTTGTTGTAAATAAGAATTTGAATGGCACAACTGGATTGATATGCCCCTATTTGAGATTTGATCACACCCATTATAATCAATACCAAAATGTAGAGGAACAAGAAGGTTGTGATGAACTCTGGGATACCAGATCTGTAAAACGACCATGACGACAACTCACATGGCTCGAACAATGGCTCCTTGTAGTCTTTATCAAGCCAAGAGATTAGACGATGGAAGGTCTGCTGGGTTATATTTAGGAAGAATATGTTGGTGTGGTAATCAGACCTAATTTTGAAGAAGATGATGATATAGGTTGTTGGGTTACTTTTATGTCCTTGATGTCTGTGTATGTGTGTGTGTGTGTGAGAGAGAGATCATATTTTAATTTAATAAAACATTAATTTAAATAGAAAAAAGCATAAAAACTAAAATCGGGAGGGCATATTAGTCATTTCAGTTTACTAAGAGACCAAATCTGCAACAAAACAAGCTCAAAAGGACCACGAAACCAAAAAAATTAAGATTTGGACTACAACTCAGAAAAAATACATATCACAAGGACCATTTTTACAATTTTGTCAAAAATTAATACCTTAATATCTTTAGCGGCTAAAAAAAGTTGATTAATTCATAAAAGAACATTTAATGGTTATAGTATCATTCACAAAATCTATATTCGTTTAGTTGCATTCTAATCATTATGCCACTAATATATGTGAATATTAGTGACATAAAATAATAAATGTTATTAAATCCATTAGCATAAAAAAATTATGCTATTAAAAGTGTATGCTACTAAATTTCATTTTATTTGTTGTGATACATACATCGTGATACTTGTATCACAGTTGAATCAATTTTAAAAAGATCTAAAATTAGAGATTTATAAATAGGTAATGTTGCACCAATACCCAACCAAATGGTCATTGCGGTACCAATCAAAAATACGGTTATCGCTACTGGACGACGAAATGGATTTTGGTATTTATTAACATTCTCTAAAATTGTTCATCCCAATTTTTTTATTACCTGAAAATATCATATTGACAAAATTTAATTAATTTTTCATGGACAAACTTGCCTTTAAAAATGTATCGGACAAATTTGCCTTTGTAACCTCTTATATAACCTCTTATGTTTTGCCACATGTAGAGCCTACATAACCGCTAGTTTCCCTTGAGAAAATGGCAACAAAACTGGATAGAAATACATTGCTATTCTGGAGTGTGTACTAAAAGTTTGTTACAAAACTGGACAGAAATACTTTGGTGTCAATTGACATCTCATCTAGTCCCACCTTTTGCCTTGTATCCGAAATTATTAATGGGCTCTGTTGCTGCTGATTCCATGTGCAAAGGATTAAAAGTTTTTATTTATGTTTTTGGTGACCACTTGAGTATCACATATTTGAGTTTTTTACTTGCTTCTACTGCATCCTTTAATATCAAATTGGTATTTAATTTACATCTTGAAGACATATACAAGTTAGTGCTCTGGCCTACTTACACGATTAAAACTTCATTGCTTATTTTGGGAAAATGTAGTTCTTGGATTCCTTACTCCGGCGACATTGTATAGTTTATGCTTCACGTTTTGGTGATGTAACTTCTTTACTCTTGTACTTAGGGGGTGTTTGAATAGGAAAAAAAGAGAGTGCTTATTGCTTATTGCTTATTCTCACCACAATAAGCTAACTTTGAGTTTTTGGATAAAATCTTTAAAAATTAGATTAAGGATTTTATCCAAAAACTCAAAGTTAGCTTATTGTGGTGGGAATAAGCAATAAGCAATAAGAACCATCTTTTTTTCCTATCCAAACACCCCCTAAGTACAAGAGTAAAGAATCTAATTTTAATAAGCATCTCTCCTCATGCGTATTGCTTATTGCTTATTCCCACCACAATTAAACTAATAAGCAATAAGCTATTCCAAACACCCTCTTACTCAACTTATTAAGCTAAATAATCTAATTTTAATAAGCATTTCTCCTCATGCTTATTACTTATTGCTTATTCCCACCACAATTAAGCTAATAAGCAATAAGCTAATAAGCTAATCCAAACACCCCCTTATTTCTCCCCGAGTTCATGCTAGTTATTGTTATTTATAAATTGTGTTATTCTAAAAAACTTAGCAACTCCATAACATGATCTTGATGTTGTCATAGCACTCGAAAAGACACCTTGAGTGAAAAGTAGTACTTGCCTCGTTTGGTTTACTTAAACTGTTTTTTTCCATCTGTGAAATGTTAATGCTCACCGGTTGCAAACTTGTAATTGGTTTTATTTATTTATTTGTTTATTTATGATAAATCTTGCTTTTTTTAATAAAATATAAAGACACATCAAATTAGATGAATTGAATATAATACGGTAAGATTATTTAAATAGAGCGTCTTTAGATGCCAAAGATAAAAGATATAGCCAACGTAGTTGCTGACAAACCAGTTATATAACCTTATAATTTGTCTTAACCAAAAATAGCACATTCAAATAATAGATATTTTACATATACACCACACAGAAAAAGACGCAAGAATCAGTGGAGAAAAATGTTTGGATTTTCTTCATAGCAAGGTGAACCAGTCATATTTTATTGTTGTCAGCTTCTGCTAGCTTTTCATTTTTATTTATAAATTTTCTTGCTGTTTAAAAAAAGAAAATTTAGAATTAATATGTGGCGTATGAGGGTTTGAATTGTCACTTTCATCTTTGGACGTCTTCTAGAACAGGTGGCTTATGTCGGTTGATCTCTCTCCACGTCTCCAATGAGTGCTTCTCATCCATCCTTCCTCTAGCGTCGATATAAATTATCAGGACATATAAGGTTCTTGTATGCATGGACCCATCAACTTTCGAATTTGTCCAATTGAATGCCCCCAATCTTTATTTTTTTCTCACTTGCCCCCTTAAATCTCATAGGTTTCTAACATAAGATAGTAAGCTACGTACCTCTAGTAGAGTAGAAAACCCACTTGACTGGCTATTTATATGCTACAACCATGTACAAAGCTGATAACACAATTGGCATGAGGCTTAAACCAACGGTTTTGAGCTATACAAAAGAATTTGCACTGTACTTTATTTTAAGAATGTCATAACCCATAAGTATTAATCAACATTAAAGTTCAGAAACAAAAATAAGTTTTTATTGATCCTTTGAATCAAAGGCCATCATTAGGCTCTGGATCCATTGCATCGATACGATTCTTTGAGTGTCATACAATCGGTCACATTATAGTCAAGTGCAAAGAGTAGTATGTCATTCTTTTACTTTTAATAACATACGGGGGGATCTCATGGAAAATAACAAACACGTGAGGGGTATCCCGTAGAATTTACTATAGAGTATATAAGGGAGTTATAGTGAACTTCACCTATCAATAAGTATCCTTTTTCTCCTCCTCACATTGACAAGATTCACACTGATATCCTCCAAAATGGAAGTAAGTGCACTATGGTGTGGGATGGTAGTCTTAGCAATATTGGTGTGGTATGCATGGAGATTCATAAATTGGGTATGGTTGAAACCAAAGAAGATAGAAAAACGTCTAAGAGAACAAGGCCTGAAGGGAAGCTCCTACAAATTCTTGTTCGGAAACTTGAAAGAGGTAGTTAGCATGTTAAAAGATTCCAAATCTAGACCCATAAATCTAAATGATGAAATTGTTCCCCGAGTAGTACCCTTTGACCACAAATGCATCACTACTTATGGTAAGCGTTTTTGGTTTTCTTTTCCTTGTGTATTTGTTATTGTGGAACTTAAACAATTGTGCTATATGTCATTGTGGCAACTAATCGAACGAGATTTTTGTTGTAATTAATTTTGTAGGGAAGATTTGTTTCACATGGATGGGGCCGAGA
Source organism: Lactuca saligna (assembly GCF_052625555.1). Classification (NCBI taxonomy): domain Eukaryota; kingdom Viridiplantae; phylum Streptophyta; class Magnoliopsida; order Asterales; family Asteraceae; genus Lactuca; species Lactuca saligna. The sequence continues at coordinate 33,923,287 of NC_136424.1, forward strand.
CCTGTGGTGCATATAGCTGAACCTGCTATGGTAAGGGAGGTCTTGGGAAATAACTATCAATTTCAAAAGCCGAGAGGAGGAAACCCTTTAATAAAGACACTAGCGGCAGGTCTAGCAGATGCTGAAACTGATCGATGGAGCAAACACAGAAAAATAATCAATCCTGCTTTTCACATCGAGAAGCTCAAGGTTTTGTTTCGTTTTCGTATGTCTCCTCATTACCCCATGAATGTTAAAGAAACCACCGGTCTGAATGATAGTTATTTTGATAGCATATGGTGCCTGCAATTTATGTGAGCTGTGTGGAGATGATCACTAAATGGGAAGAAGGATTAAAGAAGGAAAGCTCGTGTGAAGTGGATGTGTGGCCTTATCTTCAAACATTATCCAGTGATGTTATTTCACGTACAGCATTTGGTAGTAGCTTTGAAGAAGGGAAGAGAATATTTGAACTACAACGTGAATTAGCAGAGTTAGTCATACATGCTATACAATCAATCTATATTCCTGGATCTAGGTATCTTTCCTAAAAGTATATTCTAATTAACCTAGTATTACTTTTGATAAAGAAACGAATTTTGATTGATCGAAAACAAATTTGTAGATTTTTGCCAACAAAAAACAATAAGAGGATGAAGAAGATTGACCAAGATGTGAAGGCTTCCATAAGGAGTATCATTGATAAACGGATTATGGCAATGAAAGCTGGGGAAAGTAGTAAAGATGACTTGTTGGGCATACTTTTGGATTCCAATTACAAAGAAATTAAACAACATGGGAATAGGAATTTTGGATTGACTATCGATGAAGTTATTGAAGAGTGTAAGCTTTTCTATTTTGCTGGACAAGAGACCACCGGGAATTTACTTGTTTGGACAATGATCTTGTTGGGTCAACATAAACATTGGCAAGAGCGAGCCAGAGAGGAAGTTTCACAAATCTTTGGGAAGAAAAAACCAGAAATCGATGGATTGAATCGTTTAAAGATTGTGAGTCTAGCTTTTGATACCTTGATGAAGTTAATTAATTAAACATACGCCTATAGTGCTATTGTTCTTTGATAGATTTATCTTTCTTTAGGTTTTAAAGGTGTTTTAATCGTTTTGTATTGCAGGTTAACATGATTCTTCACGAGGTTCTTAGACTATACCCACCAGTAGTAGGACTAGGACGAATGATCCACAAGGAAACCAAATTAAGGGACATAACGCTACCTACTGGAACGTTCATCCAATTGCAAACTATGATTTTACACCATGACCATGATATATGGGGTGATGATGTGAATGAGTTCAAGCCTGAAAGATTTTCTGAAGGTGTCTCAAAGGCGACTAAGGGACAAACATCATATATTCCTTTTGGTGGGGGTCCACGCATATGTATTGGATTAAATTTTTCTTTGATGGAAGCGAAGATGGCTCTGGCTATGATTCTGCAACACTTCTGCTTTGACCTCTCGCCATCCTATTCACATGCTCCACATACCGTTGTTACTCTTCAACCTCAGTTTGGGGCTCATTTGATTTTGCAAAAAGTCTAGAAGATCTGTATTTAAGCACATGTTTTGTTGCGGAATTTCTTATTGAGGGCTTGTTGTATATTTTAAATCACATTACTTGGATAGTGATAAATTAATCTGTTTTTAACACTTTCCTTATAAATTATTTGTACCCTAGGCTTGGATTTCACAAATATTTTGACAACATAATATCGATCGCTAATTAATATTCTTAGACACAAGAAGAATAGAAAGAATCAGATTCGTTTAGGAGTTATCTAAAATTCCGTTAATCTCACAAACTGGAATATTATACTCAAGAAATGTATAAGAACGGCAAAATACAGTTTTGGCAAGTTATTTTCAGTTATTAGGAAGTTCGCACCGATTTCTTTTCCAGAATTTGCATAGGTTCGCAAGTCCGCAGTGTAATGAATTTGCATAGTGTAAAAGTTGTCTCCACATATTTGTTTTTAGGGTTAATGATAATGTATCTCTAACATGAACCAAATCCAAGAACCTTTCCCGTATGATCCCTTCTACATCAACAAATCTCAAAACTAGCGTCATTTGCTTTTTTTTTAAACTCATCCCGTGACTCATCAACCATGACACAAATATATGAAACACCCACTTCACTACGAATATGCTTTCTAACTTTATTTGCAATAATACTAAGAATTTCTTTTTGAATTTCTCCAGAAGTATATTTTGAATTATAAGGAGCGTTCTCTAATATAACAATTGCAACTTAATCATTATAAGATGCTACAAGTTTTAGTGGTAGCAAAAAAATTACCACGATTTTTGGAACTATGAGATTCATCATGTCCTCGTAAAGCACACGCTTGGAATGTCAACCAACGAACTGTGTCAATCGAAGCTTTTAATCGTCAATGATTCTTCAAAATTTGCTCTTCATATTGCTTCATTATGATATTTTCAATGTGTGCTTCTTGGTTCATTAAATTTTCAGTGAATGCAACAACATTTCTATGTTGTGAACAACCAATGTGCTTCAAGAATGCACAATTTTTTCCGTCATTAACTTTCTTCCAATTGTCAAATCCTTTAATAGTAAATGCATCATAACTATGGGACACACTTGGTTTATCGTTAAATATAAAACAAATAAAACAATAGGATGCATGTGTTGTTGGAGAATATTCTATCCAATTATGGAAAATGTTGAACCAAGAATATTGGAATCTAGGAGGATGTTTCTTTGAACCATTAGCATGATATTCTTTAAGACGTATTTGGAAAGGTCCTAAACTGATATAAGCTCATCTTACTTCTTCCCTTAAGTGAATTGGATATTCTCACATTTGTTTTCTTTTAGCGGGATCTCTTTCTAGTTGCTTAAGATCCGCCTGGACCACCTCATTAGGATTTGATTGTGTGGCTTCATTACTATCATTCTCTTGTTGATTTTCATGTTCTTGTGGTTGTGGTTCACTTGTTGAAGCTTTGTGACGTTTAATCTCTTCATTTTTATCATGAATTTCTTCATTATCAACATTTCTTTTGAAGAAGGAATGAATGGTTTTCATATTTTCCAAGATTGTACCTATAAAAAACAAAATCAAAAAACAATTCATAAGAAAATAAGCAATATATAATTAGTTGATTCTAAAACTCCAACAACAATCAAATATAGAGGAAAAGCAACAGAGCAGTTCATTCTAGACATATCAGTAATCAATTCATATTAGTCATAAAACAGGCTCGTAAGATTAGTTGATTCCTAAAATTCCAACATATGAGTTCATAAGTTTATTCTAGACAATAGCAACAAAACAGGATCTGACGTTAGAAAAATTCCAACTTTCTAATAACAATTAGTATCCAACAACTAAACAATTGCAACAGGAAAGAAGTCAAGAATAGGCTGAACAGCAGGTCAACAGCCGAACTGAAACTTGAAAACTCAAAGTTGAAAGCATGCCCGAGGAAGGGAATTGGGGATTGCAGCAGAATTGTAGCTATTCAATCGTGCAGATTGAAGAACAGCAGGTCATCCGTCAGCAGCAGGTAGCACTGTAGCAGCACCGCAAGTCCGCAACAGCCAGCACCCAGCAACGACGAGCAAGCGAGTGTCAACGACTGGCTTCGATTTGGCGGAGTCACGATTGCACGAAGATTGAGGACGGGGCCTGGGAGATTGGGGGTGGGGGGAATAGGAGGTGGAAGCTTTACTGAACGATCGATGGTCTCTCTCGTGGATTGCTTCTTGGCAAACAATTAAACAAACATTGGATCATTAATCAGGACTCAGGAGGGGCCACAGCCTAAATGTCACATTGTTGGGCCTATAATTCCAAAAATTACACATATATACTCACTTCTAGCCCAAAATTCAGGAGGGGGGGGGGGGCACAACCCCTCCTGGCCCCAGAAAAGGTGCGCCCCTGTCTGTAACTCACCGACTCCCTAGGTCCTTGTCTTAACAACTATGTTGGTCTACACATGGGCACCATAACTTCGCACCACCGGCACCACAACTTCGGTGGTGTTCGCTATACCACATATTTTTTCCTTAGTCTAAAATCCAAATTGTATAACTAACTCACCACTTTCGAACTTTTTTTTGTTTGCATTCTAAATTGCTACCTCTAGACCTTAATTTTTCATCTAATAGAGGATCAAACTCGCATTATACAAGTGTAGACTTCACAACATTTGGCTTTTTTTATAGCATAGCTTTGATTCTCTCTAAAACTTGTATAAAATCAAATTACACTTAACTGACCACTTGCCATTTTTTTAAGATCATAACTTTGATCCCCTCTAAAAATTGAATAAAGTCAAATTATAATTAAATGACAAGTGATCTAAGATCACAAACGTTCGCCCCGATATAGTGTAATTCTTAACTTTGTATAGACAAAATAAACAAATCAAACTTACGCATAAATGAAAATGTTAAATCGATTGAATTTCCACTTTAACATTCCTAATATATGAGAATTGAGGTGTCCTGATCAATAGAACTTATCAACTCATTTGAATACTTTAAGATAAAATACTCAAAAGCATCATATCTAATATAGTTATCAATCTGTTGACAGATTTAGTAAGCATGGTATCCTTATCCATTCATGATTACAAAAACCCAATTCCCGACTTTTTGAAATGCAACCACACTTCAGGATCACATAGGTAATTCCTTAATTAATATTAGTGGTTGTTGAGGCCAGCAAAATAAATATCATAAATATTACATAATAAAATAGTGCATAGTGATAAATGGTCCGTATCCATGAAGATTGCTTCAATTAATAACTATCAAAATCTTATTGTACAAATACTTGTGAAATGAAAATGAAAATAAAAATAAAAATCGGGGTTTTAATCTTTTGAGTTGTTTAAAGAAACAAAAAATTAAACTACGACTTTGAAATTATAATTCACCAAACACAAAACTTTGATGTACATCAATGAGAGAAATATGGTTGACTTTAACTTTCATCACATTAACAGTTAGTTAATTATCAGTAGACATTACGGTGCAAGGCTTACGGTTCAATTTAATTTTACTTTAACCAAGATATTTCTTAGTTAATAAAATTGCTAGAAGAGCTGATAACTCATTTTCTTAGTTAAAGTCTCAATTTCCATTAAGCATGTAATTAGTAAAAGTTAACTACCATTAATAATTAAAAAGTCACCAAATCCAAGTAAGTAAAATGCTTTCACTGGCGTATTAGAGAAAATATTTTTATGATTGTGCGAAGTGTAAATCAACAGAAGGACCATTCATTGCTTACAAATTTCAGAATTCGTTACTCATCAATAAATTAGTCAATTATTCACCAAACGTATATCCAAACTCATTAATAAAGATATAAAGATGGCAAGATGTTCATATGCAAAATACTTTCATAAAAATCACCACAAATTCATAATAATCCTGAAACAAATAAGTATCCATGTATTTCACTAAAATCAACCAAACAAATTTTAGCCTAGCATAGCTAAACTTAATAAACTAAAATAAAAGTTAGAAGTACTAAAGATATATCAAGAGATAAGGATGAAACGATGAATGTAACATCCCAAAATTCAAGACTAAAATTTTCATTTTTAATTAAGTAATTATGAGACCATTCGTCTGAAAACATTCATAGTTTCATTCCATATCAAAACCAATATGTCAATAATCAAAACATGTCATAATAAAACATCATCAGAGTATAACTCCTAAGGATCTCATGTGTTGAAATCATGGTGTGATGCGATGCGATCATGCCGACTTCTTTACTTTCGAAGAAGAAGTACTTGAAACCAAAACAGTAAACCGTAAGCACGAAGCTTAGTGAGTTCACCCATCATACCATATACCATACAATAAACATACTGACATGCATATATATGGGTGCTCAACATACCCATGTCAGGAATACCGGGGTGCCCGACCTACCCTGTCAGGCATATCTGGGTGCCGGACCTACCCTGTCAAGAATATCTAGGTTCTTAACCTACCCTGTCACGCATATCTGGGTGCCCGACCTACCCTCCAGTTTATTTTAACCGGTTACGGGGACTATTTCACCCCTAACACTACCACATAATAACATAGCATAACATACTGTCAGGCATATCTGGGTACCCGACCCACCCTCTAGTTTAGCTCAATCGGTTACGGAGTCTAATCCACCCCTCTTACCACTATCACATAATATCATATCATACTATCACGTAAAGCATAACATATATTGGCATACCAGAAAATTATCACAAAGACAATCATCTCTACTATAAACAATTATTAGTGGGCCGGAATTGGTGCCTTCGACCCACTCATACACGAAGGTAACTCACCTCACATTGCTGAAGTCCTGCGGACAAAACTCTAGTTGTTGGATGACAAATTCTCGAACTGTCAACATCATAACAACATCCAATTAATAATTGGGTTCCATTACACATCCATAACTCTTTGCTTTGGGTACAAGACTACTTTACCGCTAACCTAGTTGGATCCAAGCGCAAGGCCCAAGCACACACTCTAAAGGCCCAAAATGAATCAACGAACCAAGTCCTAACATATGGCCTTACTTTAAGGCCCAACCATTTATTCTAGTCCAAACACTTGGCATTCCGATGGTCTAATATCTCATAATAATCAAGGCCCAATTATGGCCCACTCAAGGCCCAATTTTATAAATTGGGCTCAAGCCTTTCCAATGGGCCTTATCCTAAAGCGCAACAATTTCCTTAGTCCATAAACCTATTCCCACTTGGTCTACAACAACTTGGTCCAAGAAATGGCCCAACAGGAACCCAAACCTACTTAGGGTTTTGCACATAAAATGACAATTAGGGTTAAATGCTCTCACTTAACCCATTAAGGACTTAATCCATTAAGCCCATCACTCTATGAGGACAAATATAAAATGTAATTGAACATAAGTCATACTTCAATCCACTGGTCCAAACGCAGGTCTCGACAATCCAAAACTAACATCTTCCAAAATTAGGGTTTTCTAAACCCTAATTAGGGTATCTAACCGAAGCACATGCCAATTATTCAAACGGTTAGGTTTTTAGGTCAATTACGGTTTCATTAGGTAAATTAGGGTTTCATTAGGTCGAGCATCACCCACTGCCACCTCGAGCAATGGTGGTCGACGGCGGCACACGATGACAACTACCACCTCATGGTGGTGGTTATGGTTCTAGTCCAATCATGTACAAGAATCCCAGAAGCAATCCAATCAGACGCTAATGCACACCGCCACCCAACACGATGGATGGTGGTAATAGACGATGACATGAGGTGGCAGCCACCACCTCATGGTGGTGGTGATGGGTTTTCCTTGATTAATCCGGCCAAACATGAATCATTTCACATAACCCCATAAAACCGACACTTAAACACAATAAATCATACACATAGCCACTACCACACGACAGTTGGTGGTGGGAGAGTGGTGGTACAAGGTAGCATCCACCATGGTTGGAAGCCATGGTGGTTTTTCTCATTCCCCGGCCAACTAACACTAGCCATAGGTATTGAAACACCCATACACCTAAGGACAGAACACCCACAACGCAACAGCACATCGAACATAGAAGAGGAGGACGGCAATGGAGAAACTAGTTATAGTTGCGAAGTCGCCGTCTGCTGGGCAAGAGGTGGCGAAGGGCGATCTGAGTAGCGCTGGTGACGAATGTGGCATGTTTGTAGATTGTGACAGAAGGCAAAAGAAGAACACAGAGGAGAATGGCGGCCACTTGATTTCGCTGGAAGGAAAGGGCAGTCGTAATGCTCGACAGCTCGGTGCAACAAGGAACGAAGATGGCTGCATTGGTGGTTCACAATAGCAAGTCAATAGCGTTCGGGGAGGCTACACATGGCGGCGGTTGAAGAGCACTCCAAGTGGTGGTGGTTGTGAGAAGAATTAGGGTTAGGGTTGAGGGTGATGATCCTTAAGATGGGAGGAACGGCCACCGGGTTCAAGTGTGATAATAGTCAATTTCGGATCAAGTCTAAGTAGAACAAAGTAATCAAGTTAAACCGGTCAACTCAATTAAACCTGGTACATTAGGGTTCGTGTTATGTAAATACTATATAACTCACTATTTTAATGAGAAATCTCTCCAAGAATGTGAAATCTCTCCCAAATCTCTCTTTGTATGAGAAATCTCTCTAAGTATGTGAAATCTCTCCCAAATCTCTCTAAGTATGTGAAATCTCTCCCAAATCTCTATTTCTATGAGAAATCTCTCCAAGAATGTGAAATCTCTCCCAAATCTCTCTTTGTATGAGAAATCTCTCCAAGAATGTGAAATCTCTCTCAAATCTCTCTTTGTATGAGAAATCTCTCTAAGTATGTGAAATCTCTCCCAAATCTCTCTAATTATGTGAAATCTCTCCAAGAATGTGAAATCTCTCTCAAAAGTTTCCGTAACTTTTTGGAGTCATTCGGGTCATTCCGACCCTTAACTGGGTCAGAAACGGCTTGAAACGAGGTAAAAACGAGTAAAATAGACTTAAGGGCCCGAAACCCTTCTTAGGAACCGAAACCCTTCTTAGGACCGAAACCCTATAGCGGCCGAGACTCAGTAGCCGAAAGTAAGAAGAGAAGCCTCTCGGGCCGAAACTGAGAAAAGAAGCCTCTCGGTCCCTCTTCTTCGCCTCTCGGTCTCTCCTCTCGCCTCTCGGTCTCTCCTCTCGCAGTCTCGGTTCTTCTTTCTCTCCTCTTGGTTCCTTGCCCTCTCTCGGTCCTTCCCTTCCCTTTCCCGGTTCTTCTTCTCTCCTCTCGGTTCTTTGCACCAGAGGACCGAACCTCGGCCAAACTTCGGAAAAACGACACTTTTCACCCATTTTTGATATTTTTAACATTTTGAGCCCGTTTTTCGTGATTTTAACGCGGGATTTTCTCCAAAAATCATATTTTAACATAATAAGCCCTAAATATTCGTAATTTAATCATATCTTCATGAAAATCCCTATTTAAATAATAAAAATATAGTGGGTGAATAATTGAGGTGGAGTGTTGACTTTACTTTACCTTATGACACAAGCAACCACCCCCATACCCACTCTATGACCAGCCACACCTTCCCACCTTACCTAGGTCACTTCAATGTCCTTCCCACTCAATTATTAGCTTTTCCCACGTTCTTAGAGCTGGAATAACCCATCCCCTCTCCTCACTTCTTTCATTTTACCTCATTTCACCAAAGATACAACACAACTTTTCTCTCTAACTTTATCTCACTATTCCAAGACTCGAAGACTGATCTTCAAGCTTTACCCTCCCCTTGGTAAGTATAATTCATCCTCCTTGTGATTATTACACATCATTCTACTCAAATCATTGATTTCTTACACAAACATCATCACATTCTTGTTAGATCTTCAAATCTTCAAGTGATTCTTCAAGTGTTCTTGGGTTCAACACTTCTTCTCCATCATCCATCTTCTGAAATCAATCAAGGTGAGTTTATACCCCTACATTTTCATATTTTCTCAAGTTTTTAGGCGGGGGGGGGGGGGGGGGAATACAAGTTAAAACACCAAGAACATAACTAAACTTTTCTAATAGCCTTCATCAGAAAAGTTCAACTCCATTCACGGACTGTTTTGGGAAACGTAAACATTTTTGTTTTACAAACTGTACAAGATGCAAGTAGTTCAAGTTCTTAGCTTTAAAATGACTACTTGAACATCTCCATACGATTTTTTTTTTACAATTTATGGTGATTTTTACAAAATTTCCTATCATTTCAAACACCAATCCGGACCAGCCTGTGATTATGGACTTTTTCACCCAAGTTGGAGGTCATTAAAAATTATGATAAAAATTATGAGTAAACTAGACACATTTTGGGAACTCTCTGAATTTACGGATCTAGTTTTTGACTTCGTATGATTTTTCTATGGCTTTTCTAAAACAGCACAGAAGGGTTAAAATTAGTTAACAGCATATAAATTTCATAACACTTTGTATTATGTTGAGCAAAGTGTATAACAATAAGTTATAAATATTGAATGTGTTTCCTTGTTAGTTTATCTTCATAAACTGAAACTTAGTCACTCATTATAAGATTATTCATTCATTTAAAACATGTATATTAAGCTATAATAAGCATAGTTTATGGATTCATAGCACTATTGCAGTTTCATAAAAGAGTTTTTATACACTACAAACGTTTTGGATAAACTATAATAGGTATAGTTTATGATTCATCACATAACACACTCGTACAAAAAGGGTACATTCATACAAAAAGGTTCTACACTCATGCACACTACACGTAAACTCGTTAACTCAGAATGTGAGACTATCTCTCCCCGTACGTCCGAGTACGGGATCCCAATTCCTGTAAGTTATAACCAAAATCTCTTGTAGGGAGAGCGTGATAATTGTGTATAGATCTATATTGGGGTTGACATCCCACACCTCGCTGCTAGCTATAGCCGGACCGGCAGGTCTGTGGGTGACAAGAGTCATAGGATCAGGGCGTCTAAAAGACGTTGTGCAGGTTACCTCTAGTCATAGTATGGTTATAGAGACTCACATAGGGAGCTAACAATACATAAAGTTTACGAGATTTTTATAAAACAAAAGGGGTTTTGTGTCAATTTAAAATCACTTTTATATCAATAAATACAGATATTACTGTACACTCTCGGTTTAGGTATTTATGACTACACATCACTCGGGATAGAGAACTACATACACACATTTAAGAAAATATTGGATTTTCTGAATACATATTCAATCGCTTTTATAAGGAAAACGGTTTACTTCTCTAAAGAAATCTCTTATGAACTCACCAACCCTCGTGTTGACACTTTTTCAAACAACTTGTATTCTCAGGAAATCACTAAACAGGTAACCAAGTGTTTTTGAGGATGGGACGTTAAGGCGTCAAACTTTTCATAAGTCAACATATTGTAATTGATTTTGAAACATGTAATTCATACATGTGATGTAACTTTTTCAATTATATATATGTTGGTTGTATTTGCTTAAATTACTATTGCAATTGTGGTTATGATACTATACATGAAGTCCTCCACCCTTGGACGTTTCCGCCATCCTTGGTTTGGGGATGTGACATCAAGTCCCGTATTTTAATCAAGCTATGGTCCATTTTTCCAAGATCAGTCCCTCCTGATGAGATTTGTTTTCAATTTAAATCTAAAATTTTTCCTTTTAGCCACTGCCTCTATTAATCCTTTAATAATAAATCCATGAAAATTAATAATCATACCCTGACTTCTAAAATGCTTTTCAAATTAAATCCATACCTTACCAAACAGCCCTCAACCATCAAAATTCTTTACAAACTAGTCTGGAAATTTCAATCTTAACCCCCAAATACAAATTATATCATTTAACCTCTAAAACCAACACCTTGCTAAATTATTCCGAATTTAGTGCTTCTATTCATATATGAATTTTATCTATTTATTTATTTAATAAACGAAATGTTAAAATTCTCCCCCACTTAAATTAGATTTCGTCCTCAAAATCATTCCTTACCATTCCCAACATTCGAACAACATACGCAACAAGACCATAACCTCAAGCATACCACATCCTTCACAAAGCAACCGAAACCAACCTTCACATGGTTCTAAAATCCGAAGATGAACGAAATCCTTGCATCAAGATCACCTTTACTCAATCTGAAATCTGAAGTCTCGACAAGGTTTGACTCCCTCACAGACCGCCCATATAGAATCATTATAGTTGAATCCCACTCCCTTATCTCCCAGCTAACTACTCAACTTCCGATATTCGAGATTCCCATTAGGAATAGAATCACTAACCACTTATCCCCTGCAGAACACTTAAACTTAACAGAAGGATCATATAATCCTTCGAGTATGAGACTCATCCCTGCAACGGTTAGACTCAGACGAGAGCATCGCAATCGAGTCAAATCAATTACAATGAGATTTTTAAATCCCGTTGTGAGTGACTTAGCATTACACAAGCAATCAGTTATCCATCCATACCTGACATCCTAAAAGACTAATACTACCCGAAACAACGTGTTGTCACCTGGCTGCGTTCTAAAATCCACTAAGGCCTTCCTGATCTCAATTCTTCTGCTAATCATTTGAAATATCGAGTTCCTACCTGGTTATTGAGCCAAAGGTTCCATACAATCGTCCCTCATGACTTCCGAACGAAATCCTCATCTTTCAATAGTTGCCACTAGTTATCTTGCCATTGTGGCTCTAACGACCTCCTGATCCAACCGCTCGGTTCCATACGTCGAATCCTAGCGTCACCAAATCCCAAGCTAAAAGTGACTGCTACACGACTAAAAGGTAGCCTTATATCACGAACTTCCCTATACGGTCCATTGCTTCCTTTATTCCATGAATGTAGTGGCGTTTCTATGGTCTTATCACTAGCTCAACCAGGTATAATTCATCTGGGGAAATCCGTAAACCAATCTATGGATTTGCCACGCCCTCACTGCTGCACCAGAACTGGTAGGTACTCATGTTCCTTCAGCGATCTAATAACAGTGACATGCTATCTACCAACCTAGTGAATGTTATGGTTACACTATTAGTCTTACAACACTATAGTACTAACTGCCAGCCTTATGAATGCTATGGCTACACTCGTAGACTTACAACACTCTAGCACCATCTGCCAACTTTGTGAATGATACGACTACACCTGTAGACTTACAACACTCTAACACTATATGCCAACCTTGTGAATGCTACGGCTACACCCGTAGACTTACAACCCTCTATTACTATCTGCCAACCTCGTGAATGCTACAGCTACACCCGCAGACTTACAAAACTATGACACTATTTTCCAACCTTATGAATGCTACATCTACACCCATACACTTACAACAATCTATCACTATCTTCCAACCTTTTGAACGCCACGGCTACACCCGCAGACTTACAACATTCTCGCACTATCTGCCAACCTTGTGAATGCTATGGCTACACCTGCAGACTTACAACACTCTAGCATTATCTTGCAGACTTGGTCCTACCACTAATCCAACTATACCTATCCTAGGACGAACACACACTCGACCTAACACTCAACTGAACTTGACTCCCAACTGGACCTCTAACCTGGTCCCCAAAACCTCCTATACGATGCCAAGGAAAGTGTAAACCAAGTGTTGGAACATTTTCCAAACTACCAACTCACCCAATCCTCAACCTAGATGACTACTCGACCACCTTCCTCCCTGACAGGGATGCGAAACTTATCCTAGTTTCACACCTACTTCTGCTCGTGAATACCTGATCGATTCTCCCCCACTTAGATTCTACTAAGTCTTCAAAACACATGAGAATTGGAGGATTCCCAATCCTTATTACCCTCCAATGATCGATCTACTGACAACCAAGCTTACCCTTGCTAGTGATCCATTACTAGCCAATCTCAACGATTACCCAACTCCTGGAATCCGGAAGAATACACTTGAGACCTTAAACAATCCGATAATCTAAATCATTTCCCATGATACCATATCAATTCCTTGAGTTCTTATGCCGACGACAAAGAACCATAATTTTTTCTATGTACTGATGAACCTCTACTCTAATTTCTATCCTCAAGGAATCAATGAACTCTAAACGACTTTAGTCCATGCGAAGGTATGATTCCCTCGACTCATACAATGATCAAAAAACTCACGCAACTGACACCACCATCTTCATGCTACCATCCTTTCCTAGCAATGGTAGTGCCTGGAACTCCCAAAGTTCCTCAATTGGTAAATGTCGTTCGTACCCGAACAAATGATGGAACCACCAAACCCTGGCTCCACTACAGAACTACCCCGCTGATTCCTGACCCAAGATACTGCAAGCAATACTCCTGAATAGATTCCTGACAAAGACCTGGAACAATAAAGCTACACGCGGGACCCACCCAACAAGATGCGTGCATCTGGAGATTCATCAACGACTTCTCGACATGTAGAATGGTATATGACAATCCTTGACAACCCAAATGATAGCTGAGAATCAACCTGATATGTTACTTACTTGAACTCAATCAAAATTCCCAAGTGATACAATTTCCCAGGGTCCACGTTATAGTAGCAGAGGATAACGAACCTAAAAACGTCTGCAGGAATCCTGACCACCTCCTTCTGAGTTACGTCGATCATCTAGAAGACATGGTGCAAAACTCCCTTCTGATCATGATGACAGGAACTAATAGTAGGATCCTCTTTCCTGAAGGATTCTAAGAATCCACACTTTTTGGGCTCTAGATAAGCCCTAACTGCCCCATGACAAATCTTACTCAAAAGGCCCCGAGACGACTATCGAGAGCTCTCAAAATCCTTTCCTTCGATAAACGAAAAACTACCGAGTTCCATTCCAAAACTCTACGATTAATCTCCGATGAGATGAACTTCTGCAATCGTGCATCAATTGGCCTAGGTCCTGCTCTTGAGTTGGAGCCAGAATCTGTACCCCATTCTTGAGTGCTCTAATTCAGTCTCCCATTCTCATGATATAAAAATCATATCATTCAGGGTCTCACACCCTAACACACTTACCGGCTCAATCCCCTATGGATGAACTGCAGTAGCTGAACAAACCTCTGCCCTAAATTGGGCTACAAACTGCTCCCAAGACATAGTATCCAATATCGTAAGCACAATAGATCGCACAATCAATCCTTGCCACCCGATACAATAGATCCAAGGCGAACCGACCCCTAGCTCCTAATAGGTGGGAACTAGTGTGGAAAACACTTCCCATATCCTTAATCCAATGTCAAATTAAATCCCTGGCAGTCCTTCCACTAACTGGGTCACCACCAAAGTCGGGACCAAACCCTGGTCTTTCCCTATGTGTGCTCATCCTCAGCTAGCAAACGAGCTATTCCCATGATCAGAGCATAACCAATAATTATCCTTACCATGAGATTCTTAGAGTCTCCAAAACTCTCACTGATTTGAGTATGGATCCTATGCTTTCAGTAGTACGAGGCCAATACTATGTTCCACACATATCCATACTTTCCTCAGAGATCCTCTCGAGTCCTCTAAATCACTTTTTCAAACTGATGCACCCAAAACTCACTAACCGCATTACTAACCCACTGAAGCATATCTTAGGCTTTCATAGGTTCCCAAGCCCACCCAGTCCTCAGCTGTTGCAGGATTCCCATTAATGTCTACTAGCTACCTCATGAATATAGCCACATGCAACAAAGATCATATAATCCTTCGAGAAAAAGACTCAATCCTAGAACGATTAGACTCAAAAGAGAGCAGTGCAATAGGGACAAGTCCGTTACTCTGAGATTATCCATCCTGTGCTACATGTGACTTAGCATATTTACTTAGTAGCTAGCTCACATTGCTAAGAATCCTATAAATCACAAAGCAAGCAACATTCAGACTATGGAAAATCTAACCAACATACTCCATCAAGCCATTCTATCCTCTAACCAGGAATTTGTACTAGCATGTAATTCGAAGGTTGGTACAATCAGACAAAGCCTAAACAGGCCATCCTATCACTGACTGATCAGTACTGGCATGCAGGTCTATAAGCTCATACAGTTTCACATATTCATAAAATGCATCCTTCCGAGATCCTTATCCCTAATCTAGCATGCATTTCACATATTCATAATTCATATCATAACATAACATGTATGGGTGTCTTGGGGAAAAATTATTTGAGCTCGGATGATTACACGCATCACACTCATTGTTCTTTATTAAAAATCCTTAATTTTAATTTTAGAAAAAATTATTTTTCTTATAAAAATCTCTCAAACCCTAGATTTCCGTCCAAACACACCTGAGAGTGTGTCCGAATCTCTCTGTAACAGCCCGGAATCTCAGGTATTGTTTAAATTGTGTTTTGGGGTGTTTTAAGAGGGGACTCGGCGAGTTGGAGCCAGACTCGCCGAGTAGGACCGCAGACCTGGTCGCGGGTTCGCGACTGGACTCGACGAGTCCAGATATGGACTCGGGGAGTCTGCGCTGTTCAGCAGAAACCCTAGCCGTTCAGTTTTGGGACGTATAAAAAGGACTTATAGGCCGTCATTGTTCGTTTTAGCCTTCTGAGAAGAACCCTAATTCGATTGTGTGCATCTGGAGCAAGGTTGAAGACCATTGTTGATTTTGGAAGAGTTGTTGTGCAAGGAAGAGAAGGCTTGGTGAAGGGAACAACAAGAGAAGTCACGTTCTGAGGATTGGGGACACAGAGAGAACACATTATTCAGGTAATAATTCGAATTACATTCTTCCATGTTGATGTGTATATGGATTTAGGGTTTATGGAACCCTTTTCGTGGCTAGATTGAATGTTACCTTAGTCCCCAAACGATTGGAACCCCGTATTGGGACCTTTAGAGGTCCAGAATGTCCCATGCCTGTGCATTTCGGGAATCAATAGAGGTTTTGGATTGGAATCCTTATGCCTTAGGTCAAAATGTAAATTATAAGTCTTGGGGTGTAGCATGAGCACCTAAATGAAGACCTTACGTGATGGACCAGTCTAAGAGGACCAAACCTATGAATGGTCGGAACAATTCTGACCTTAGGAAGCAGTTTGATCGACTGCATGGCATGGACTCGCCGAGTCCGATGAACAGACTCGGCGAGTAGCTTGTAGAATAACTGGGACTCGTCGATCCGTTCTTTAGACTCGGCGAGTGGAGTCAGGGTGACCCCGCGATTCTGCCAGGAGTAACTCGTCGGGTCAAGGAGGATACTCGACGAGTAGAAGGGGAATCTTAGAAGATTGGAGGACGTCTAGACTCGCCGAGTCGCCATGGCACTCGCCGAGTCCGGTCGAGTTGACCGTGGACCATTGACCAGAGTTGACCTATGTGTGATTTCTTAGGGTCAGTTAACTTGAGAGATAAAAGTGTTAATAAGGGATATATGATATTATAGGGAGTTTGTAGCTCGGCGGATCGGGTACGAGTGATTTCAGGAGTTGCTAGCTTACGGTATCCACGAGGTGAGTCTTCTCACTATACTGTACCCGGAAGGGTTTGACTGTGTGACCGGAAGGTCGGATATGATATGTGATATATGTGATATATGTGTTATATGTGGTAAGTTAATTGCTATGCGTGCTGTGTATGTTTATATGGGCCGGAAGGCAATGTGTTATGGGCCAGAAGGCAATATGTTATGGGCCGGAAGGCAATACGCTATGGGCCGGAAGGCGATTATGTTATGGGCCGGAAGGCGTTGTATTGTGGACCGGAAGGTCAGGGCTTGGAAAGGCGTATATGTGTAAGTTGTATATTGGGGAACTCACTAAGCATTTATGCTTACAGTTGTTATGTATGTGTTTCAGGTACTAGCGACGACCGTGGGAAGGCGCCGGCATGATGCGTACACACTGATTGATGTTTGAGATCTTGGGAATTTTATGAATTGTATTTCGACTTAACACTTGAAATAATTATATTGGGTTTGAATAAAAATAATCTAATTGTTTGAAATGAAAATTTTGTTTGAAAAATTTGCGTTGTTACACTTGGTATCAGAGCCTTGGTTTGAGGGATTCGGGTGTACCTTCGGGTGTAACTGAACTCAAACCGAGGATTTGAGGAAAAAAAATTAAAAAAATAAAAAATAAAGGCATAAACTTTTAAAAATGATAGTGTGGTAAACAAGAAAGAAGCAGTGTGTACGATCAGTCAGCGCCCGAACGGTAAAGATCCCCAAAATACCTTACAATGTTATGTTATGAAATGAATTATGAATTGTTATGCATGCTAGAAGACTAGGTATTCATGATAGGACTAGAGTGGCCTGATTTGTGATGCCTTAGTCTAGGGAGTTTGTCGATATGAGATACTTGATAGCGTGAAGGTAGATAGTGCACATCAAAAGTAGAGTACTCACTATTCGGGGTTTGGGGAGGAAGATTTGGGACGAATGCTGATACGGTGTGGTCGGTAGTATTGGGCCCGTACTACCGAAGACACCGGGTCGATGGGAGACCCAAGTAAGAATCCCTGGATATCGGAGACTGAGTAGGGTTACGTTATCGAGTACAATTGTACTTGATGGAGTCTCTGATAATTTTATGTTATATTTCAGAGACATCATGGTTACAACACGCCACGGGACGAGTTCGAGCGGTGTGAGTGACGAGGAGATTCGTCAGCTGATTCAGGAGGAGGTAGCTGCAGCGATCCGGGCTGAGATCCCGGAGATGTTTGGGTCTATTAAGACCACCCTGATGGAGACGTTTGAGGAGTGGTACGCCGCACTGACTGAAGCTGAAGCCGCTGCCGCTACCGCAGCTGTGGCCGCTGCCAGGCCACAGGGGGGTGACTCGCTGCTATTTCGGGAATTCAGCAACACGAAACCACCTGAGTTCGATGGGACGCATGATCCGATTGCTGCGATGAGGTGGATCGCTGATATTGAACCAGCTCCGTCTGGGAGCGAAGGATTGGTGGAAGTTCGTGACGGCGAACTTCACTTTGGCGGAGATTACAGCAGTTGCATGGGAGAGGTTTACTGCCATGTTCAGGGACGAGTACGTTCCCCCAGTGGAGAGGGAACGATTGGTTCAGGAGTTCTTGACCCTTAAGCAGGGTACTGATTCGGTTGCGGTGGTCAAGCGGAAGTTTCATGAGAGGGCGATGTTCTGCCCCGAGCTGGTGTCTACAGAGCAGTCGCGGATGAGCCGGTACTTGAGCGTTTTGAGGAGGGATATTCGGGAGTTTGTGTCGAACTCCACCTATCATACTTTTGCTGAGCTTCAGGCGAATGCCAGGAAGCGCGAGATCGAGTTGGAGACCCAGGCCAGGGAGGAGGCCGAGTCTCAGCAGGTGGACCGGCGGCCGACTCAGTCTCAGCTGGCAGCCAAGCGGACCAAGTCCGCCGATTTGAGGACGGGAGGTCCGAAGGGCCGCACTTGCAGAAAGTGCGGCAAGGTTCATGATGGGGCGTGTCGAGCTGGTGTTTGCTACAAGTGTGGCAAGGAGGGACACATCGCCAGGGATTGCCCTAAGGGGTTTATGGTTTGCTTTCATTGCAACCAGACAGGCCATCGGAAGGCCGAGTGCCCTCAGCTTCGTCAGGGATCTACACCTATTGCCAGCACTACTGAGACTCGACCGGTGAAGGTCGAGGCCCCGAGGGCTCGCGGGAGAGCCTTTCAGCTGACTGCGGAGGAGGTCCGCGCTGCGCCCGATGTTGTGGCAGGTATGCTGTAATTCATGTATTTATTTAAAGTCGAAATGTATGCTTATGTTATTATATGTGTAGGTACTTTTCTTGTGAACTCTGTGCCTGCTCTAGTGTTATTTGACTCGGGTGCGAGTAGGTCCTTTGTATCTTTAGCTTTTAGTCAGCATATCAGCATTAGTCGTGAGTCGTTAAGTCGTCCTCTGAGCGTTTCTATAGCGGCCGAGAGAGTGATTTGTGCCACAGAGGTTCTTCGGGGATGCGTGCTAGAGATTTTCGGGGTTGAGTTTCCAATTGACCTGATTCCTATTGCGATGGGTGATGTCTGTGTCATCGTGGGCATGGACTGGTTGAGCCGATTCAGCGCTGTCATCGATTGTGAGCGTCAGCTGGTGACTATACGAGACCCTAGTGGGGGAGTTCTTACGGTGTACGGCGAGGGTACCCGTTCGGGATCAGCTTTTTGTTCGGCCGCTAGGGCGAGGCAATGTCTACAGCAGGGATGTAAGGGTTTTGTGGCGTATGTGATGGATACGCGGGAGGCTTCCGAGAGACCGAGGTCAGTGGAGGAGGTCCCAGTGGTGTGTGAGTTTCCGGATGTTTTCCCCGAGGAGCTGTCGGGAGTACCTCCTGCAAGGCAAGTAGAGTTTGGTATCGATCTGATTCCGGGGGCCGCGCCTATTGCGAAGGTGCCTTATCGTCTCGCACCTCCAGAGATGCAAGAGTTGTCCTCGCAACTCCAAGAGTTGCTGGGGAAGGGATTCATTCGGCCGAGCAGCTCGCCGTGGGGAGCACCTATTCTGTTCGTCAAGAAGAAGGATGGTTCACACCGGATGTGCATTGATTACCGGGAGTTGAACAAACTGACGGTCAAGAACCGTTACCCGTTACCGAGGATCGATGATTTATTCGATCAGTTGCAAGGGGCATCTTGGTTTTCTAAGACTGACCTGAGGTCAGGGTACCATCAGGTGAGAGTGCGGGATGAGGACGTCCAGAAGACAGCATTTAGGACGCGATATGGGCATTATGAGTTTGTGGTGATGCCTTTCGGGCTCACCAATGCCCCGGCTGTGTTCATGGACCTCATGAATAGGGTATGCAGGCCGATGTTGGATCGGTCAGTGATTGTATTTATCGAAGACATCCTAGTGTATTCGCGATCTAGAGAGCAGCATGAGGAACATTTGCGGGAGGTCCTTGAGGTATTGAGGTCGGAGAAGCTATATGCAAAGTTCTCCAAATGTGAATTCTGGTTGTGGGAGGTCCAATTCCTTGGACATGTTGTTAATCAGGAAGGGATATTGGTCGATCCGGCCAAGGTTGAGGCTGTGATGAGTTGGGAGGTGCCGAAGTCACCCTCTGAGATCAGGAGTTTCCTTGGGTTGGCGGGGTACTATCGGAGGTTTATTAAGGACTTCTCCAAGATCGCAGTGCCACTCACCAGATTGACTCGGAAGGGTGTTGCATTCTCATGGGGACCCGAGCAACAGACTTCCTTTGAGACACTTCGTCAGAGACTGTGCGAAGCCCCGGTATTAGCTCTCCCGGAAGGGATGGAAGATTTTGTTGTATATTGCGACGCATCGATTTCGGGACTGGGTGCAGTATTGATGCAGAGAGGTCATGTGATAGCTTATGCATCGAGGAAGCTGAAGCCTCATGAGGCGAGATATCCCATGCATGATTTAGAGTTGGGGGCAGTAGTGTTCGCTCTCAAGATTTGGCGTCACTACCTGTATGGGGTTCGATGTACGATATACACGGACCATAAGAGTTTGAAGTATTTGATGGATCAGCCCAACCTAAATATGCGTCAGAGGAGGTGGTTGGATGTGGTCAAGGATTATAATTGTGAAATCCTATACCACCCGGGCAAGGCTAATGTGGTAGTCGATGCATTGAGCCGCAGGGCGGAGAGCACTCCATTGCGAGATGTATGTCTGAGACTGACTGTGATGACTCCAGTATTGGATGCTATTCGTGGGGCACAGGCCGAGGCTGTGAGATCCGAGATGCAGAAGAAAGAGCGGGTCGTTGGGTTAATTTCAGAGTTCGTTAAGGATGGACGAGGACTTCTGACGTTTCAGGGTCGGATTTGGGTACCATTCGTGGGCGGTACGCGTATTACTTTGATGGAAGAGGCTCATAGATCGAAATTCTCGATCCATCCCGGTGCTACGAAGATGTATTTGGATTTGAGGAAGGAATACTGGTGGCCCTGTATGAAAGAGAGACGTCGCCTGGTTCGTTGAGAGGTGCTTGACCTGCCGTAGAGTTAAGGCCGAGCACCAGAGACCGCATGGCAAGTTACAGCCATTGGAGATTCCTGAGTGGAAGTGGGAACAGATTACTATGGATTTCATCACCAAATTGCCGAGAACTGCCAGAGGAGTCGATGCAATTTGGGTGATTGTGGATAGGTTGACGAAGAGTGCACACTTCCTTGCCATCAGCGAGAGTTCATCAGCGGAGAAGTTGGCGGAGATATATGTGAGAGAAGTAGTATCTCGGCATGGAGTGCCGATCTCGATGGTTTCGGACCGTGATGTACGTTTCACTTCCAGGTTCTGGAAGAAATTCCATGAGGAGCTGGGTACTAAACTGCATTTTAGTACCGCATACCATCCCCAGACAGACGATCAGAGCGAGCGGACGATTCAGACACTGGAGGACATGCTTCGAGCGTATGTGTTAGATTTCGGGGGTAGCTGGGATGCGTATTTACCCTTGGCAGAGTTTTCCTACAACAACAGTCATCATTCGAGCATTGGTATGCCACCTTTTGAGTTGTTGTATGGTAGGAGGTGTCGGACCCCCATTTGTTGGGGAGAGTTGGGACAGATCCACAATACTTTTCATGTATCGCAATTGAGGAAGTGTATAGCCGATGAATCGGCAGTGGTTCCATTAGAGGATATTCAGGTGGATGCGAGCCTGAATTACGCCGAAAGACCAGTGGCCATCAGGGATCGGAAGATCAAGGTTCTGAGGAACAAGGAGGTACCTCTGGTGTTGGTTCAGTGGCAACACCGGAAGGGATCGGAAATGACTTGGGAGCCGGAGCGTGAGATGCGGGAGCAGCATCCGGAGTTATTTTCAGAGTGAGACTTCGAGGGCGAAGTCTAATCCTAGTGGGGGAGAATTGTAACAGCCCGGAATCTCAGGTATTGTTTAAATTGTGTTTTGGGGTGTTTTAAGAGGGGACTCGGCGAGTTGGAGCCAGACTCGCCGAGTAGGACCGCAGACCTGGTCGCAGGTTCGCGACTGGACTCGATGAGTCCAGATATGGACTCGGCGAGTCTGCGCTGTTCAGCGGAAACCCTAGCCGTTCAGTTTTGGGACGTATAAAAAGGACTTATAGGCCGTCATTGTTCGTTTTAGCCTTCTGAGAAGAACCCTAATTCGATTGTGTGCATCTGGAGCAAGGTTGAAGACCATTGTTGAGTTTGGAAGAGTTGTTGTGCAAGGAAGAGAAGGCTTGGTGAAGGGAACAACAAGAGAAGTCACGTTCTGAGGATTGGGGACACAGAGAGAACACATTATTCAGGTAATAATTCGAATTACATTCTTCCATGTTGATGTGTATATGGATTTAGGGTTTATGGAACCCTTTTCGTGGCTAGATTGAATGTTACCTTAGTCCCCAAACGATTGGAACCCCGTATTGGGACCTTTAGAGGTCCAGAATGTCCCATGCCTGTGCATTTCGGGAATCAATAGAGGTTTTGGATTGGAATCCTTATGCCTTAGGTCAAAATGTAAATTATAAGTCTTGGGGTGTAGCATGAGCACCTAAATGAAGACCTTACGTGATGGACCAGTCTAAGAGGACCAGACCTATGAATGGTCGGAACAATTCTG
The DNA here is from genome assembly GCF_052625555.1 of Lactuca saligna. NCBI lineage: Eukaryota > Viridiplantae > Streptophyta > Magnoliopsida > Asterales > Asteraceae > Lactuca > Lactuca saligna. The sequence goes on from NC_136424.1 coordinate 33,946,301, forward strand.
ACCTTAGGAAGCAGTTTGATCGACTGCATGGCATGGACTCGCCGAGTCCGATGAACAGACTCGGCGAGTAGCTTGCAGGATAACTGGGACTCGTCGATCCGTTCTTTAGACTCGGCGAGTGGAGTCAGGGTGGCCCCGCGATTCTTCCAGGAGTAACTCGTCGGGTCAAGGAGGATACTCGACGAGTAGAAGGGGAATCTTAGAAGATTGGAGGACGTCTAGACTCGCCGAGTCGCCATGGCACTCGCCGAGTCCGGTCGAGTTGACCGTGGACCATTGACCAGAGTTGACCTATGTGTGATTTCTTAGGTTCAGTTAACTTGAGAGATAAAAGTGTTAATAAGGGATATATGATATTATAGGGAGTTTGTAGCTCGGCGGATCGGGTACGATTGATTTCAGGAGTTGCTAGCTTACGGTATCCACGAGGTGAGTCTTCTCACTATACTGTACCCGGAAGGGTTTGACTGTGTGACCGGAAGGTCGGATATGATATGTGATATATGTGATATATGTTTTATATGTGGTAAGTTAATTGCTATGCGTGCTGTGTATGTTTATATGGGCCAGAAGGCAATGTGTTATGGGCCGGAAGGCAATACGCTATGGGCCGGAAGGCGATTATGTTATGGGCCGGAAGGCGTTGTATTGTGGACCGGAAGGTCAGGGCCTGGAAAGGCGTATATGTGTAAGTTGTATATTGGGGAACTCACTAAGCATTTATGCTTACAGTTGTTATGTATGTGTTTCAGGTACTAGCGAGGACCGTGGGAATGCGCCGGCATGATGCGTACACACTGATTGATGTTTGAGATCTTGGGAATTTTATGAATTGTATTTCGACTTAAAACTTGAAATAATTATATTGGGTTTGAATAAAAATAATCTAATTGTTTGAAATGAAAATTTTGTTTGAAAAATTTGCGTTGTTACACTCTCAAACCAGGGTTCTGATACCAACTTGTAACATCCCAAAATTCAAGACAAAAAATTTCATTTTTAATTAAGGAATTATGAAACCATTAGTCTGAAAACATTCATAGTGTCTTTCAATATCAAAACCAATATGTCAATAATCAAAACATGTCATAATAAAACATCATCAGAGTATAACTCCTAAGGATCTCATGTGTGGAAATCATGGAGTGATGCGTTGTGATCATGTCGGCTCCTTTCCTTTCGAGGAAAGAAGTACCTGAAACCAAAACCATAAACCGTAAGCACGAAGCTTAGTAAGTTCTCCCATCATACCACATAACATATAATAAACATACTGTTAGGCATATCTGGGAGGCTGACCTACCCTGCTGAGCATATTTGGGTGCTTAACCTACCTATGTCAGGCATATCGGGGTGCCTGACCTATAACGATGAGATTTTAAAAAAAAATCATTTTTCAACAACTAAATTTATATAAAAATATCCTCAAAAGTATTCAACAATAGTTATCAAATCATAACATATCCCAAGATCACAAAATCAAATCCCTTCTCTATGTGTACGGGTCACGTCGATGCCTTTCCACGGTCCTCGCTAGTACCTGAAACACATAACACAACAACTGTAAGCATAAATGCTTAGTGAGTCCCCCAAAATACCACATACAACACATATGCCACTCGAGGCTACTGTACGACCCTCCGGTCGATGTGTCTCAGCGGGACCCTCCAGTCCCGTAGCTCGTTGGACCCTCTAGTCCGGTCATAGCTCGTTGGGCCCTCCGGCCTGGTCTGAATCGTTGGACCCTCCGGTCCGGTCTATACAATTATATATCATACATACAACACATAACACATAATCGCTTATATGGCACATAATCTCACACGTAGCACATAAGACCTTCCGGTCAACTCATAATACCACTGTAGGTAACGTATAGTGAGAAGACTCACCTCATGTAACTCGGTAACTCGGAAATCTCGGTCTCCATGAAATAGGATCTAGCCTCTGCCTAATCACACAAAAATAAACACTCAGAATCAACACATTTCCCAAGGCTAGACCATTCCCTCTCTTAGCACTCTCTAGAGGGTAAAAGACCATTTTACCCCTCTTAAGGCTCAAATACTCTAAAGTTGACCAAACCCTAAAAGTCAACAAAAGTCAACGGTCAACCCTTTGATCAGACTCGCCGAGTGCACCATTGTGACTCGGTGAGTTCAGTCATGAACTCACGTCCTCAAAATCCCAAGTGACTCACTGAGTTACTTCCCCAACTCAACGAGTTACCATCTGAGTGTTTTTTGGGGAAAGCCCATCCTACTCGCCGAATTTGTTCTTGGACTCGGCGAGTTTAAGCCATGCTCAAACTCAAATGACCTTCTGAGGTCAGATCTGATCCTCTAATCCATAGATCTAACCTCCCCAAGATCAATAAACACGTAAAGATTCGAACTTGATACACATGCAACGTCCAAATGACACTACTTGATGATTTAGTCCCAAATACAACACTCTAAGTTCATTTCTTCCATAACCCAACATAAATCAAGATAGATAACCTCCTCTGGACCACTATGGGTCCAGATCTAAAGTATAAACATGATAAGGGACCTTATTCTCAACAAATCAACCCAATAATGGGCATAGGAAACCCTAGATCCATGGATGCTTTAACAAAACAAAAAGAGGGTCGATATGCTACCTCAAAGATGATGCTCTCTGCTTGAAATCCACAAATATGCAACCACCTTGGCCTCCTCCAAGCTTGAATCAACTTCTCCTTGCAAAACAACCCCACAAAGTTCCAATAATGGCTTCTTCTGTCTCACAAACGCTCAAGCACTATAAGGGTTTCTCTCAAGGGTCTGGTAGCCGCAAATGGTGGCTATAAGCCCCTTTAAATAGGTCTCAAACCCCAGGGATTAGGGTTTCATTAAACAGCATGGACTCGCTGAGTCGACGAATGGACTCGCCGAGTCTGCCATTATATCAGTTTGGCCATCTGCACTCCTACTCGGCAAGTCTGAGGGCCTACTCGCCGAGTCTCTCTCCAAAAACTCAATATTAAAGCATACAATAAGATACTTGGGAGTACGGATGTTACAATTCTCCCCCACTAGAATCAGACTTCGTCCTCGAAGTCTCATTCCGCAAACAACTCTGGATGCTGCTCACGTATCTCTCGCTCCGGTTCCCAAGTCAGCTCGGACACCCTCCGATGTTGCCACTGGACCTACACCAGGGGCACTTCCATGTTCCTGAAATCCTTGACCTTCTGATCCATGATCGTAACCGGTCTCTCAACGTAGTTCAGACTCGCATCCACCTGGATATCCTCTAACGGTACCACCGCCGACTCATCGGCTACACACTTCGTCAACTGCGATGCGTGGAAGGTGTCATGAATCTGACCTAACTCCGCAGGTAACTCCAAACGATATGCTACTCTGCCGACCCTCGCGATCACCCTAAACGGCCCAATATACCGGGGCCCCAGCTTTCCCCTCTTCCTAAAACGGATCTCTCCTTTCCAAGGAGACACTTTTAGGAGCACAAAATCCCTGACCTGAAACTCGAGCTCCGACCGACGCCTATCCGCGTAACTCTTCTGGCGACTCTGAGCGGTCAATAACTTCTGCCTGACCCATTGTATCTGCTCTGTCATCTGAAGCACTATCTCTGTACTACCCATCACACGTTGCCCTACCTCACCCCAACAAATGGGGGTCCGACACCTCCTTCCATACAACAACTCAAAGGGTGGCATACCAATACTCGAATGATGGCTGTTGTTATAGGAAAACTCATCCAAGGGAAAATACGTGTCCCAAATCCCGCCGAAATCCAGTACATATGCCCGAAGCATGTCCTCGAGCATCTGAATCGTCCGCTCGCTCTGCCCATCACTCTGTGGGTGGTATGCGGTACTAAAATGCAGTCTCGTACCCAATTCCCCATGAAATTTCTTCCATAATCTGGAAGTGAAATGCACATCTCGATTTGAGACTATCGAGATCGGTACTCTATGCTGCGATACCACCTCCCTAACATACAACTCTACCAGCCTCTCCGCGGAAGAGCTCTCACTGATGGCAAGGAAGTGAGCGCTCTTCGTCAACCTATCCATGATCACCCAAATTGCATCGACACCCCTGGCAGTCCTCGGCAATTTGGTGATAAAATCCATGGTGATCTGTTCCCACATCCACTCGGGAATCTCTAACGGCTGCAACATACCACGCGGATGCTGGTGCTCGGCCTTAACCTTGCAACAGGTCAAGCACCTCTCTATGAACCATGCAACATCCCTCTTCATGCAGGGCCACCAATACTCCTTCTTCAGGTCTAAAAACATCTTAGTGGCCCCGGGGTGGATCGAGAAATTCGATCTATGTGCCTCCTCTATCAAGATGGTACACGTTCCGCCCATAAATGATACCCAAACCCGACCCTGAAAGGTCATAATTCCTCGACTATCGGTAACAAACTCCGATACCTGCCCGATCACTCGCTCCCTCTTGCAGTTCTCCGGTCTCACGGCCTCCGCCTGGGCCCCTCGAATGGTGTCCCACACCGGAGTCATCACTATTAATCTCATGCATACTCGTATCGGGGCGCCCTCTGCCCTACTGCTCAGGGCATCGGCTACAACATTAGCGTTGCCCGGGTGGTACAGGATCTCGCAGTCGTAATCCTTCACCACATCCAGTCATCTCCTCTGGTGCATATTCAGGTTGGGCTGATCCATCAAGTACTTCAAACTCTTGTGGTCCGTGTATATAGTACACCGAACCCCGTATAGATAGTGACGCCAAATCTTGAGGGCGAACACCACTACCCCCAATTCCAGATCGTGGGTGGGATACATTGACTCATGTGGTTTTAGCTGCCTCGATGGATATGCTATCACATGCCCCCTCTGCATAACCACCACTCCCAACCCTGATATCGATGCATCACAGTACACCACAAAATCCTCCATCCCTTCCGGGAGAGCGATCACCGGAGCTTCGCACAATCTCTGGCGAAGTGTCTCAAATGAGGTCTGCTGCTTCGGACGCCATGAAAAAGTAACACCCTTCCGGGCCAACCTGGTGAGTGGCACTACGATCTTAGAGAAATCCCTGATAAATCTCCGATAATAACCATCCAACCCTAGAAAACTCCTGATCTCGGTAGGTGACCTCGGCACCTCCCAACTCATCACCGCCTCGATCTTTGCCGGATCAACCAATATCCCCTTCTGGTTAACGAGGTGCTCTAGGAACTGGACCTCCCGTAACCAAAAATCACACTTGGAGAATTTGGCGTAGAGCCACTTCGATCTCAAAACTATGAGGATCTCCCTCAAATGCTCCTCATGCTGCTCTCTGGATCTCGAATACACCAAGATATCATCGATGAATACGATAACCGAACAATCCAGCATCGGCCTGCACACCCTCTTCATGAGATCCATGAACGCTATTGGTGCATTGGTGAGCCCGAAAGGCATCATTAAAAACTCGTAATGCCCGTAACGAGTCCTGAAAGCTATCTTCTGGATATCTTCATCCTGAACCCTCATCTAATGCTATCCCGACCTCAAGTCTATCTTGGAGAACTAGGACGTTCCCTGCAACTGATCGAACAGATCGTCGATCCTTGGCAATGGATAAAGGTTCTTGACCGTCAACTTGTTCATCTCCCAATACACATCCGGTGTGAACCATCCTTCTTCTTGACAAAAAGGATCAGCGCTCCCCAAGGTGAGCTACTCAGTCTGATAAACCCCTTCCCCAGCAGCTCCTGAAGCAGCGAGGATAACTCCAGCATCTATGGCTGCACAAGGCGATAGGGTGCCTTGACAATAGATGCCGCCCCTGGCACCAAGTCGATATGAAACTCCACCTGCCTCTCGGGAGGCACACCCGACAACTCCTCGAGGAAAAAGATTAGGGAACTCCCACACAATCGGGACCTAATCAATCGAACTTGGCCTCCCAGCAGCCACTCGCGTCTCCATCACATAGGCGAAAAATCCCCTACAGCCTTGCTACAAACTCTGCCTCGCCCTAGCAGCCGAACAAAATGCTGAGTCAGGACGGGTACCCTCACCGTAGACCGTCAGTACTCCCTCACTAGGGTCTCGAATCGTCACCAGTTGACACTCACAGTCTATAATAGCTCCAAATTGGCTTAACCAATCCATGCCCATTATAACACATACGTCCCCCATCGCAATCGGGAATAGATCGATCGGGAACCCAGAAGATCTCAAGTCTACATCCTCAAATCACCTATGTGGCATACACTACTCGCTCGTTAGCTGTAGAAACTTACAGAGGACGACTCAAAAGCTCTCGAAAAATACTGATATGACGACTAAAAGCTAACGACACAAAAGATCGACTCGCTCCCGAGTTAAATAGCACTAAGGAAGGTACAAAATTCACAAGAAAAGTACCTATGCATAACATAATATAAGCATAATATCTCAGACTCAAATAAATAGAGAGAAGAATACATACCGTCCACAACGGCAGGTGTTGCGCGGACCTCCTCCGCTGTCAACTGGAAGGCTCTCCCACGAGCCTTTGGTGCCTCGGCCTTCACTGGCCGAACCTCGGTAGCCCTAGCTATAGGCGCAGATGCCTGCGCTGATCCCTGATGTAACTGAGGCACTCGGCCTTCCGATGGTCGGTCTGGTTGCAATGGAAGCAAACAGAAAATCCCTTGGGGCAATCCCTCGCGATATGCCCCTCTTTCCCGCACTTGTAGCATACTCCTGCCCAGCATGACCCCTCGTGATTCTTGCTGCACTTTCCACAAGTGCGACCCTTCGTGCTCCCAGATCTTGAATCAGCGGGTTTGGCTTGCTTGGCTACTGGCTGAGACTCAGCCGGTCGCCGATCCATCCTTTGTGACTCGGCCTCCTCCCTGGCCTGAGTCTCCAACTCAATCTCCCTCTTCTGGGCATTTTCCTGGAGCTCAGCAAATGTCCGGTAAGTCGAGTTCGCCACGAACTCCTGAATATCTCTCCTCAGAACACTCAGATATCGGCTCAGGTGAGCTTGCTCGGTAGACACCTGCTCAGGGCAAAACATCGCTCTCTCATGAAACTTTTGGGTAACAACTGTAACAGAATCTGTACCCTGCTTGAGGGTCAAGAACTCCTGAATCAACTGTTCCCTCTCCATCGGGGGAACACCCTCGTCTCTGAACATGGCTGTGAACCTCTCCCAGGTCACCTCAGAAATCTATGCCAGAGTGAAGCTCGACGTCATGAACTTCCACGAATCCTTTGCTCCCAAACAGAGCTGGTTCAGAGCGAACCATACCCTCAAGTTCTTTGGACAAGAACATGTGTAGAAACATCCCTCGATGTCAGATATCCATCTCATCGTAGCAATCGGGTCCTACGTCCCATCGAACTCTAGTGGCTTCGTATTGCTGAACTCCCGAAACAACAACGAGTCACCTCCCTGAGGTCTGGCAGCAGCAATAGCAACAGTAGCTGCATGTAACGACGCAATTTTCACGTCCAAAAATTTCGTTTATAAAACATTACTTTAGAAGATGTTAATAGATAAAAACATTCTTTGACCAAACTACATCACAACATAAACCATGTTCAAAAGTTAAGTCATACAACCAATTGAAACATCAGAGTATAAATCCCAAGGAAATCTAGTAAATGCGGAACCTAATGTGTGTGCATGATGTGCCACTACCGAGCCAGCTCCTTCCCCTTCGATGAAGAGGTACATGAAACCAAAACTGCAAACTGTAAGCACAAAGCTTAGTGAGTTCCCCCATCGTACCACATACCATACAATACATAGCATACATACTGCCAGGCTATTCTGGGGTGCCTAACTACCCGACACGGCCATTCTGGGGTGCCGACTACCCGTGTCAAGCCATTCTAGGGTGCTGACCTACCCATGTCGAGCCATTCTGGGGTGCTGACCTACCCATGTCGAGCTATTCTGGGGTGCTGACTACCCTTCGGTCCTAACAACCGAACCTCGGGGACTATTTCACCCCTACTATTACCATCACATATATCATAACACAAACGTAATATCGGACATATTTGGGGTGTCTGACCACCCTTCGGTCCTAGCAACCGAACTCTACTACTATCACATACAACATATCATGCCAACATATAACATATCAGGTAGTAGCAAACCTAGATGATATCACAAAGACAATCATCTAACATACAACTCCTACTGGTGGGCCAGCATTGTGGCCTTAGACCCACCGCTACTGGAAGGCAACTAACCTCGGAGTAGCTGCTGATCTTCGTGGGAATAGTATGACTGCTGCTGTTGCTGTTCCGGAAATCCTTCGGTTGTAGTCCCACCAAACACTTAGTCAAAAACTGCTAACTGACCTTTGGGTAAAATGACCATTTTACCCCTGATCATGCCCTAAGTCAAAGTCAGAGTCAACTTCCAGTTGACCCGACTCGCCGAGTTGGCTCGCCAACTCGCCGAGTCCATGTCCAAACGACTGACCTGAATTTTGTTTCTACTCGTCGAGTTAGGCGTCTACTCGACGAGTTCTCCTTCCAAACTGATGTTCAAGTCCTTCATCCTACTCGCCGAGTTGTATGAACAACTCGCCGAGTTCATCTTCATCCGATGAACAAGTTATACTGTGACTCGTTGAGTTGTATGAACAACTCACCGAGTCTGATCTTGATCTAAGGAGATTGCCTTGAACTCGCCGAGTCTGGGCATCGACTCGCCGAGTTCCACTATGGGTGAGTTTTGGCTTCCAACTCACTGAGTCCCTACTGGACTCACCACACGACTCGACATAACAAAAAGGGGACAACCCCGGAGACTCGCGACTGGATTCGCCGAGTCAGATGAGCGACTCGCTGAGTCCGCTCCATGCAAGAGCTAAAAATGCGATTTTGCTCGAATCCAATCCATGTCATTCGTAGATCTGGGCTCCTGGAGCATGAATAACACGTAAAGTTTCCAACTTTACGTGTAAATATCCATCTATGGGGTTTTTAGGGTTCAAAATGCACCAAAAGAGTAGATTTAAGGTTTATATGCAATATGGGCTCATAAAGGTGGTGGATATGAGCTCCTGGAGCTCAACTATGCTTGGATCTAGAGACCAATTAACTTATTTCGAAATATGATGCACATACAAGCTTGGAAATGAGTCATGAAGGACTTTAATGGGGCCATAACCATGGATACAAGGGGGAAAACGAGTCATACCTTAGATATCACTCTGAAATTGCTCACAAGTGCTTGACCTTCTCTTCTTCTTCTTGATCTCCTTCCCTACTTACTCCAATCTTCAAGAGGACACACCAAATGGCTTCAAATCCACACAAACAAGGCTTAGAACGAGGTATATGGCTCTTAGGGTGAATGGGGGCTGGCTTGGGGGCGGAAAGGGGGATTAAATAGGGTGCAAACCCCTAAAACTTAGGGTTTCATCCAACAGTGGTGACTCGCCGGGATATGGACTCGCCGAGTCGCCAACTTAAATGTGTCCCGGGTCCCGTCCCTACTCGGCGAGTCGGACCTATGACTCGCCGAGTTCAAGGCTTAAAAAGGAGAATACTCAATTAAGATTTACATACCAGGAACCAGGTGCTACACTGCAGCAGCCGCAGCCTTAGTCACTGCTGCATAACGCTTGTCAAAGGTCTCAATCAATGTGGTCTTCGTGTCCCCGAACATCTCTGGAATCTCTGCTCAGATGGAAGCAACCACCTCCTTATAAATCAATCGACGGATCTCCTCGTCGCTGACACCACTGCTCCCAGGTGTGTGTCGTGTCCCAACCATGATGTCTCTCAAATACAACATAAAAATATCAGAGACTAAAGGATTCTTACATGGACTGCTCACTGATCCGGTGTCTTCAGTAGTACAGGCCCTATACTACTGACCACACCACAACAACATTCACCCTAAGTCCTCCTCCCTGGATCCCGGATCGCAAGTACTCTTCTCTCACTATGCATTGGCTACCCTCCGATAGACCTCTCATGATCTCATAACTGCTACCTACTCACTCTCAAGACATCTCATAGGAGCAGTAATCTCCTAGGGTAAGGCATCACAAATCAAGCCAATCTAGTCCTAATATGAGCACCTAGCCTACTCTAGCATGCATAACATAACATATCATATTCTCATAACACAGAATGTAAGGGTATTTTGGGGATTCACCGTTCGGGCGCTGGCTGACCGTACACACTGCTCCACTCTGGTTGTTTCAAAATTTATTGCTCTTTTTAGAAAAATCAGTTCTTATTTGATGAAAATTTCTCAAATCCTCAGTTTGAGTTCAGATACGCCCAAAGGTGCATCCGAGTCCCTCAACCCAAGGCTCTGATACCAACTTGTAATGATGAGATTTTCAAATCAAAATTTTCATTTTTCAACAACCAAATTTATATAAAAATATCCTCAAAAGAATTCAACAATAGTTATCAAATCATAACAAATCCCAAGATCATAAAATCAAATCCCTTCTCTATTTGTACGGGTCACGCCGGCGCCTTTCCACAGTCCTCGCTAGTACTTGAAACACATAACACAACAACTGTAAGCATATATGCTTAGTGAGTCCCCCAAAATACCACATACAACACATACGCCACTCGAGACTACTGTACGACCCTCCAATCGATGTGTCTCAGTGGGACCCTCCAGTCCTATAGCTCGTTGGACCTTCTAGTTCAGTCAGAGCTCGTTGGACCCTCCGGCCCGATCTGAATCCTTGGACCATCCGGTCCGGTCTATAGAATTATATATCATACATACAACACATAGCACATAATCGCTTATATGGCACACAATCTCATACATAGCACATAAGACCTTCCGGTCAACTCATAATACCACTCTAGGTAACGTATAGTGAGAAGACTCAGCTCGTGTAACTCGGTAACTCAGAAATCTCGGTCTCCATGAAATAGGATCTAGCCTCCACCTAATCACACGAAAATAAACACTCAACATTAACACATTTCCCAAGGCTAGACAATTCCCTCTCTTAGCACTCTCAGGAGGGTAAAAGACCATTTTACCCCTCTTAAGGCTCAAATACTCTAAAGTTGACCAAACCCTAAAAGTCAACGGCCAACCCTTTAACCAAATTCACCAAGTGCACTATTGTGACTCAGCGAGTTCAGTCATGAACTCACGTCCTCAAAATCCCAAGTGACTTACTGAGTGACTTCCCCAACTCAGCGAGTTACCATCTGAGTGTTTCATGGGAAAAGCCCATCTTACTCATCGAGTCTGTTCTTGGACTCGGCAAGTTCAAGCCATGCTCAAACTCAAATGACCTTCTAAGGTCAGATCTGCTCCTCTAATCCATAGATCTAACCTCCCCAAGCTCAATAAACACGTAAAGGTTCTAACTTGATACACATGCAAAGTCCAAATGACGCTACTTGATGATTTAGTCCCAAATACATCACTCTAAGTTCATTTCTTCCATACCCCAACATAAAGCAAGATGGATAACCTCCTCTGGACCACTATGGGTCCAGATCTGAAGTCTAAACATGATAAGGGACCTTATTCTCAACAAACCAACCCAATAATGGGCATAGGAAACCCTAGATCCATGGATGCTTTAACAAAACAGAAAGAGGGTAGATATGCTACCTCAAAGATGATTCCCTCTGCTTGAAATCCACAAAGATGCAACCTCCTTGGCCTCCTCGAAGCTGGAATCAACTTCTCCTTGGAAAACAACCCCACAAAGGTCTAATAATGGCTTCTTCTCTGTCACAAACGCTCAAGCACTATAAGGGTTCCTCTCAAGGGTCTGGTAGCCGCAAATGGTGGCTATAATCCCCTTTAAATATGTCTCAAACCCCGGGGATTAGGGTTTCATTAAACAGCATGGACTCGGCGAGTCCGCCATTAAATCAGTCTGTCCGTCCGCGCTCCTACTCGGCGAGTCTGAGCGCCTACTCGATGAGTCTCTCTCCAAAAACTCAATATTAAAGCATAAAATAAGATACCTGGGAGTCTAGATGTTACACCTTACCTACCCCTTCCAGGCATCTCTGGGTATCTAACCTACCCTCTAAATTATTTTAATCGGTTACCGGGACTGTTTCACCCCTACCACTACCACATAACAACATAGCATAACATACTGTCAGGAATATATGGATGTCCGGCCTACCCTACAGTTTAGCTTAACCGGCTACGGGGTCTAATCCATCCCTCCTACCACTATCACATAATATCATAACATACTAGCACATAAAGCAAAACAAATAGTGGCATACCAGAGAATTATCACAAAGATAACCATATCTACTGTAAACAACTACTAGTGGGCCGACATTAGTGCCTTCGACCCACTCAAACAGGAAGGTAACTCACCTCACACTGCTGAAATCCCGCGAACAAAACTCTAGCTGTTGGATGAAAAATTCCCGAACTATCAACATCATAACAACATATAATTAAGAATTGGGTTCCGTTAATACAAATCCATAAGTTCGTGCTTTGGGTAAAAGAGTACTTTACCGACAACCTAGCTAGATCAAAGCCCACTGCCCAAGCACACACTCTAAAGGCCCAAAACCAATCAATGAACCAAGTCCCAACATATGGCCCAATTTTCCAAATTGGGCCCATACCCCGCACATGGCCGTACTTGAAGGCCCAACCATTTATTCTAGTCCAAACACTTGGCATTTCGATGGTCCAATATCTCATAATCATCAATGCCCAATTATGGCTCACTCAAGGCCTAATTTTCCAAACTGGGCCCAAGCCTTTCCAATGGGCCTTATCCTAAAGCCCAACAATTTCCTTAGTCCATAAACTTATTCCCACTTGGCCCATGAAGGCCCACAACAACTTAGTCCAGGAAATGGCCCAACAAGAACCCAAACCTAATTAGGGTTTTTTAGATCAAATGACGATTAGGGTTAAGTGTTCTCGCTTAACCCATTAAGGACTTAATCCATTAAGTCCATCGCTCTATTAGGACAAACATAAATTGTAATTGGGCATAAATAATACTTCAATCTACTAGTCCAAACACGGGTCCCGACAATACAAAACTAACATCTTCGAAAATTAGGGTTTTCAAAACCCTAATTAGGGTTTCTAACCCAAGAACAAGCCAATTAGTCAAATGGTTAGGCTATAAGGTCAATTAATGTTTCATTAGGTCAAGCACCACCCATTGCCACCTCAGGCGGTGGTGGTCGACGGCGGCACACGACGGCAGCCACCACCTCACGATGGTGGTTATGGTTCTATTCCAATCATGTCTAAGCATCCCAGAAGCAATCCAATCAGATGAAAATGCACACCCGCACCCAACACAACGGCTGGTGGCGGCAGAAGGCAACATGAGATGGCAGCCACCACCTCACGATGGTGGTGACGGGTTTTCCTTGATTAATCCGGCCAAACATGAATCATTCCACATAACCCCATAAAACCTACACTTACACACAATAAATCACACACACAGCTACCGTCACACGACAGCTGGTGGTGGCAGAGTGGTGGTACAAGGTGACAGCCACCATGGTTGGAAGCCATGGTGGTTTTTCTCATTCTCCGGCCAACTAACACTCGACTAAGGAATTGAAACACGTATACAACCAAGGACAGAACACCCACCGCACAACAGCACATCGGACATAGAAGTGGAGAACGGTGACGGAGAAACTAGCTATAGCAGCGATGTCAGCATCTGCTAAACAGGAGGTGGCAAAAGGAGATCGGAGTAGCACCACTGATAGATGTGGCACGTTTGTAGATAGCGACAAAAGGAATAAGAAGAAGAAGAAGAAGAAGAAGAAGAAGAAGACAACGGGGAATGACGGTCACTCGTTTTCTCCAGAAGGGACGGGCAACTGCTATGCTCGGTGGCTCGGTGTAGCAAGGAATGGAGAGGGCTAGTTTACAACCGCAAGTCGGTGACAGTCGTGGAGGCTACACATGGTGGCGGCTGAAGAGCACTCCAAGTGGTGGTAGTTGTGAGAAGAATTAGGGTTAGGGTTGAGGGTGATGTTCCTTAAGACGAATGGAACGACCACTGGGTTCAAGTTCCGTATTCTAATGAAAATTTGGTCCATTTTTTCAAGATCAATCCCTCCTCACAAGATTTGTTTTCAATTTAAATCCAAAAGTTTCCCTTTAGCCCTTACCTCCATAATTCCTTTCATAATAAGTCCATGAAAATTACCAATCATACCCTAAGTTCTGAAATCCTTTTCAAATAAAATGCATACCTTACCAAACAACCCTCAACCTTCAAATTTCTTTACAAATTGGTCCAAAAATTAAAATCTTAAACCCCAAAGTACAAACTATATCATTTAACCTCCAAACCCAATGCCTTGCTAAATTATTCCGAATTTAGGGCTACTATTCATTTATTTATTTTATCTATTTATTTATTTAATAAACAGAATTTTTTAATGAAGTTCTTCAAGATTTTCCCCCTCTAAAAGCTTCAAAATGTCCTTAGAAAACTTCAAATTTTGGATGTGTAAAATTGTGCAAAAGAACCACACCATCCTTCCTCAGATAGCCAAGATTGCAATTTTCCGAAATTTCCCCTACAAAGTCTTACATGGGCTGCACATGGTTGCGTGGGTGTTGCTACTAAATGGGCCTTTTGTGATTTGGTCTTCGAATGTTTTAACCCATTGGACCAATTTGCTCCTCATCAGCTGGTGGCCCACAGTTCTTTTAATTTTTCTTCAAGTTAGGCCCAATTCATCTTCTCTAAATCGTCTATTAGGCCCACAGTTCTTTTAATTTTTCTTCAAGTTAGGCCCAATTCATCTTCTCTAAATCGTCTATTAGCTTGTGCACTTGCTCAATCACCTAACTCCGCATGCTCACATAATCCTCCATCTTCTTAAGACAAGCCCACAATTTCTTTAAGCTTCCATTTATCAATATATCCACAATTCACATCAACTCCATAAATCATCAAGCCCAAAATTCCTTGTTGTACTCTAAGTCCAATCGCTTCCTACAAGTCTCGAACATCTCTGCTCCGCTAGTTTTCTAAAAATCTGAAACATGCTAAAAAACTATAAGTTACCTAGTATAGTCATAAAATAACAAAAAGGAAAATATGAATGATGATTAACTAAATTATGAATTAAATATGCTAACATAAACTATAAAAAGAAGTAAGTAAAATGAAACTATCAAATCACTGTAAGATTGAACCTTACTTGTTCAAAAATAAGACAAGACTAAAATAAACTTGAGAAGAACTAAGCTTAAAATACTAAGAAGGGTGGAACCAAAGCCCAAAACAATGTTTTTGGGTGAGTAAGGAGGGAAACTCAGTCACAACCTGCATTGGAAAGTACATATAAAGAAGAACCTATGTGAGTAGGGATAAAGTAGATGGTTGGGCTCGATTGGAGCTCTGTTTTAAGTGTGCACTTATATCACAAAAAATGTGTGATCTCTCGTTTGATGGCTCCTTTCCAAATGTAATTAGGTTTTATCGCCCGACATCGTTGTAGTAGCCAGTTCACTTAGGTGTTGTTTGTTTTTTTTTTTTCTAAAAACGCGCTTTTGACCACTCATTGTTACACCATGCATCATACGCGCAAGACTTGGACATTCGTAACTGTTTGTTTTTCAGAAGACTTCTAACTTAAAAAGTGATGTGTGTGTACTGCGTGGCGCAGCACCAGACTAACTTCTTCACACCTTACTTTGACTTATTGCAGTAGTCTACAGACGTTAAAAAATAAATAGACTTTTTATTACATGCTGCAGTCATTTGGTCCACCTCCTCTGCTACAGAGGGTTGTAGAGGTAGTCCACAGACTTAAGACATTTTTGCTTCGAAAAAACAAACAACACCTTAGCGTTTACCTGAACCTTCCATAGCAATCCAACATGACAACCTTTCTAACATCACTAAATTTGTTAAAAAAAATGCATAACTTGATCTATATACAAAAAGAAGTACCTAAAAAATATATCAATCGATGGGTGACAAAAAATGTAATAAAACTTGTCCACTAATTGGGTCGGTCACCAATATAGTAATTTTTTGGAATTTAGAGTTGGTTTTAAAAAAATGGAAATTTTTTAACAAAATTAAATTTTTATCAAATTTTTTGACTAAAAAAAACTTGGTTCCAAAATTGTGCACGAAACCTACAGATAATGATCCGAATGGTCTAGAATGTGAAAATGACCATAATGTGGAGCATAAGCTTGTAAGCTCCAATTCAAAAAATTTAATTTCAAAATGCACTAAAGACTTCTAAAATGATAGCTAAACACTCTTTAAAATCCTAAAAAAAACGATGACTAAAAAGGCCAGATATAGATTACTAACCGAGGCAATCACCAGTACTTCATCCTAATGATTCAAACTTGATCATGAGTGTTCCCTCTCTGTACTATAGGTCATGGGGTATGAACATCCATTGCTATAGTATTCCCTAAATTTTTTAGTATCACATGCATATATCTTTATAAAAAATCCCTTTAATCTCGAGTCGTTGATCCCAAGCATGAAGTCCAAACTAAGGATGAAAGTGGGTCCAAACCCGGAAAGGATGGACCTGGACCCGGAAAACCCAGAAGTGGTTAACTGGATTTTGTAGGCTCAGAAACCGGACCGGTATATTGGAACCGGTTCCGGTTCGATTCTAAGTACGATAACGGGTAAAATGGGTCTAGAACCAGAAAACCTGAAAACATTAAAGTAGGTAAGGTGGAACCGGATATAATGGGTTTAGAACCGGAAAAACCAGAATTTTTTTGGTCATTACTTACTAGTTAGTGGCTTGAACTTTGAAAATTTTCATATTGATATCCTACTTCGGGGGACTATAAGTGATTGAATATAAACCCAAAATTGACAAAAGTATAGTCTAATATCATGTACAACCTCTAAATTACACTCTGCAAAAAATCGCATGTCAATTCAACTTTAAATGACTGAGATGTACATGTTTTAACATTTTCACAGAATACAAAGTACATAAAAAAAATAGCTAAAAAGTTGAAAATTTTTAGCTTTGATATTAGGAATAATATGTGCATTTTCATGGGTAACACATGACTCACATTTTTAATATAAAATAGGAATTTTGTTTAATACTTTTAATCTTGAAACAAAATCTGATCGAACCCTTTTGGTAACTTCACTCTTAAAACACAAAAATGCAGTGAAGGTGGTAATCAAAGAAACCTCCTTAAACTTCTCTTATATTATTAGAGTGAATCTGCCTAGTCTTGATGTGATGATAGTGTTTTTTAATTGAACATATGAGGATATATGTTATATATATATATATATATATATATATATATATATATATATATATATATATATATATATAATAATAATAATAATAATAATAATAATAATAATAATAATATCATATACTAAATTTATACCTTTTAAATTTATATTGTTTTATTTTTAGGTTAATTATCTTATTAAACAAAGTCCAAGCTATATATTCAAATTTTAAATTCAATTTTAAATGATATTAAAATTTAATTAGTTAAATGTTCGCATTTTAATTTTTATTGAATAATATTGAAAATTAATCTAAGATTTGGATATCCATATTTAAATAGCTTAAAATAATATTTTAAACAAGAATCTTATCCTTAGATTTTTGAAGAAAAAAAAACCCCGAAAAAAATGAAATCTGAAAAATTACAGACAAACGTGTCGCATCTATCAATTAAACATGTATCTTATTATTCGATTTTTACCAAAGTTTATGAAATTAACAGAAAATTATTAGGCCGTGATACAAATTTTGGGTTTTAGTAGAATCAATACATTTTCTATATGCAACAGAAACAATAATATATTTACCTAAGTATATATGCAATAAGATCTACATTTTACTAGTTATAATAACGGACTTTAAAAATAGAAAAATAAGAATACTAACATCTTGGTTCTTTGCTTGAGACCTTGTGAATGTCAATGATTTAATAATGGAATGATCCAAAGTAGAATCCCTCTAATGTATTTAGATACACAAACACTAAAAGAAAAAGGAAAAAAAAAATCCTAGATTTGGGTTTATGCAAAATTCACTCACAATAGGAGAGTGGGTATGAATTTCGTATGAATGAGAGAGAGGGAACGTATAGATGAAAATTATAGAGGAAACCAGAGGGTTTGACCCCTAGCAGACTATTTCTAAGATGCAGATAAATCCTTAAAAGATTGAAACTCTTCAGGTTAATCCTTATCTACTTCAATCGTGTCTTATCAACCTAATCACTATCAGAGACTCTCCCAAAACTGTCCATATATAGTCTCAAGGATCTTTTAAAATATTCCAATTAATCATTCCGATTTAATTAATATTCAACCTCTATAATTATTTAAAACTATTTATTTAATTCCAAAATAATTTCCAATTAATTTATTAATTACTTACTAAATTAATAACTTATTTTCCTCCCTTTACTTATTTCTAGTTCATTCATGTGCTATTTCAAAAGGACCGTGCTATTATTAGATATATATTACAAAAAAAGTTAATGACTTTGGATACTATTTTCAATACCTTGATCCCGCTTTTTCTTCGTATCAGGATCAATCTAGATTAATACAATTGTGTACTCTACACTTCCAAACTAATATTAAAAGCTTATATGATCCTCTTTGAGACAGTATAATTCCCATTACATAAAACGAACCGGTAACACTAAAAAGACCAAAAACTCTATGATATATTTATTCTTTTCAACCCCGTATCTAAAAAGTATTTGAGATGTTTAAATGATTTAAAAGGATTTTGGAGGTTAAACTTTAGTATGAATGATTGCCATCATCTTTTATTGTCGAAGAGTTAACCTTATGTATACTCATGAGGCATTCTCATGCCTTATGTATACTAAAAATTCACTTATAAATGACAAACAACTAACGTAAAAATAGGTAAATTTGTTATTTCAATGTGGATTGATATATTAAAAATTATATACAGTTCATATTTACAATATAAATACGAATACGAATATGCTGAAAAAAAAACTAGTTTAGATTCACATATATGTATGTGTGTTTGTGTTTTTGAGAGAGAGAGAGAGAGAGAGAGAGAGAGAGAGGAGTTAATGAATATAAAATGGTCGAGATACACAACGGTGAAGATATGAACCTTCCATATGAGGATGAAATATATTTTATTTTAAATAAGGGTATTTCATTATAGAGTAAGTTTCGCCGAGGATTTTTCACTATTTTGGGGAAAACATGAAGATGTTTTTTTTGTTATTTTCGCTACTAAAACTAAATTATTCCTTTTTTGTCAATCTTGATTTTAACCTAAGATTAGAACTTGGAAAGTCACTTCCTTTGTAGATGAGTCGGTTGATGGATAATATAGACTTCAATATAAGGATTAAAGGGGAAAATGACACAGTAACCCTACGATGTTTTGTAAATTTTCCTATTCGGTCTCTTAAGTTTTTTTTGTGTCTTCTAAGGGAAAAGTGTTGGTTTTTTCGAGCCGAATAGCTCCTTCTGTAACTGAAGGGGAAAAGTGTTGGTTTTTTCGAGCCGAATAGTTTTTTCATATCATTCATTCATCTTCTTCTATTGCATCCAAACAAGAAAAGATGGTGAGTTGTGATTATGGAAGCATGGCTATCATAAGGAGTTCCACAAATAAGAAGAATCCTATTAGGGAATATTATGTTTTCCTGAATATGGTATTCCATTCTCAAGAAACATTTGGGTTTTTTCAATTCTAACATAATTTTGCTAATCGATGATAGTAAAATCTACAGGGACCTAGAAGTGGGTTTCTCTTGTGGGTTGACAATGCTGAAAATCATGGGCATGATGTTGAACTTTAAAATCAAACAATAAGGTAAGTGGAAATCCAAAATCGGAGCCTAAAGATTTGCTTGAAGGTGGTGGTAACCCAAAATCGGAAGCTAAAGATTTGCTTGCTACTCAGTTAGGTTTTTTTTTTGGCATAATTGTTTACAAGTTGTAATATCATGTATCTTAGAACTAAATTTGTTATGGATCAATGATAAGGGTTTTTGGGTTTTGGCTAAATCGGATGTCCTCCGCCTCCTTCCTTCCTCTCACTGATGACACCAACAATTAATCAAAACTAGAATCATAATCTCAAAATCAGATTTTGTTTCATGTTTTGATGGTTTTGTCCACTACCTCCTTCCTTTCTTCTTAAGTGACGATACATACCCATGATTTTGATTTTGAAATGGAAAAATGTGTAACTGGAACATGAAACTAGCTATTAAATGTAAAGGGCCTAAAAAGACAGGTCACTAATAACATTGTTCTCTTAATTTGAAAAATTGCTCATCTGTGGACTCGAACAAACAAAAAGCTAAACACATGGAACAAAATTGTAATATTTTTCTATTTCGTGTGAAATATTGATAATATAGATTTTACAAATCGAACAAGGTGTGTTTTGTTACATATACCCTTGACGCATTCTCGGCAACATAATGATAGTAGAGATTATACATTTTGTCTTCAATGGCAGCATTGATGGCAAAGTGAATTATATAAATGACAACTTTATTTTTATTACATTAATATATTTTAGTATGTTTATAAAATGTTTATACTTCTAAATATATCAATTTGGTAGTTTTGAAATTTCATGTTTCCTACTGTTGGTTTATACAACGATTAATGTTAAATTCTTATCAAAGTATTGTTCAACTAATCATTAATTAAAAACAATATAATACATACTAAAATTTTGTAAAATTTTAGAAAAACAACATGTATGTATATATATATATATATATATATATATATATATATATATATATGTGTGTGTGTGTGTGTGTGTGTGTGTGTGTGTGTGATATATATATGTGTGTGTGTGTGTGTGTGTGTGTGATATCGGTTGAGAACTCATAGATTCCGGAAAACCCGAGAACTAAAAGTCGAGCGTTAGATCAAAACTAATTCATTAAGGTATGATCGTAATCTTATCAATCTCATTTAATGTTTCATTTTTTGCGTTGTTGTAAGTATTAAAGAAAATTTCTAAAAATTTACATAATAAATAAAATTTTCAGATTTTTTTTTTAAAAATAGTAATTTTCATTTATTTTTAAAAGTGCATATTTTTTAGTTTTTTTATACAAAACATGAATTTTTGAAAAAAAAAATTGAAAAATATATATTTTTTTTAAATTGCAATTTTTTTAAAAAAACTGCAATTTTTTTTAAAAGCATTTAAAAATCAATAAAATCAAAAAACAAAAACTGGAATATTTAAAAAATACTATAATTTTTAACCAAAAAAATCAACATTTTAGGTACATATATGCATATTTTTACAAATGCATATATTCATATTTGATATACTATAATATTTGTAAGGAAATCATAAGAAAACTCATTTTTATTTACAAATCTATAAACATAATAGAATAAATATTTTAATTGATACAAAATAAAATATAAATGACAAACAAAAAAATGCTATAAAATTTCTAAGAGTTTTCATGTCTTCGTGCCAATATTTCCATATTTGCATCAATTTATCATTTTTCAGCTCTTCAATATTCACCATAAATTCTTCAAAATCTATAAGAAAATTAAAAAAAAATGATTAATGCAAAAACAATCACAAAAATACATATATGATTAACATATGAATCACAAGCGATTCACATATAAATTACATGTGATTCATATGTGAATTACATGTCAATTACATGTAATTAATATGTTAATCACATGTAATTCATATGTGATTTACATGTGAATTAAATGTAATTCATATGTGATTTACATGTACATCACATGTAATTCATATGTGAATTACATGTGAATCACATGTAATTCATATGTGATTTACATGTGAATCACATGTAACTCATTTTTGAATTACATGTAATTCATTTTTGAATTACATGTAATTCATATGTGAATTACATGTGATTTACATGTAATTCTTATGTGAATTACATGTGAATCATGTGTAATTGTTATTTACATGTGATTCATATGAAAATTACATGTGAATCACGTGTAATTGTGATTTACATGTGAATCATATGTAATTCATATATGATCAGCTTGTGATTTACATGTGAATTACATCTTATTCATATGTGAATTAAATGTGAATCATGTGTAATTGTGATTTACATCCGAATCACATGTGATTCATATGTGAATTACATGTGAATCACATGTGATTTACATGTGAATCACGTGATATTGTGATTTACATGTGCTTTATATGTGAATTACACATGATTTACATGTGAATCAGGTGTAATTGTGATTTACATGTGAATCACTACACATTTATAGTCTTGTTTCTAATTCTTTACTAAAATATTATCCAATTAACAGTAACAACATTAGATGCTTAAAGTGAATTAGAAACCTGTAGCCAATTAGCACGGTTATTGGTCGTTCATCTCCATAAATTTTCTTCACAGCAACTTGAACATCACTACATAGAGTCTGTGATGCACAAAGATACACTTCCTACTAAGAAAACATATGATATAAACATATGGAGTTTTATAATGAAAAAATAATGATTCTAAGATGTTGACCTCAAACGACATGTCTATTCTATTTTATGTGGATGAAAAATGGTGATTTATCCTAAAAAATCACAAACCAAAATGATTCACATCAAATGATAGATGTAGTTAAACTACCAACAAAAATTGAAACTCGTCTATCGCTTGTCATGATTCCTGGGACTCTTTGAAAACTTCAAGTGATATAATATTTACAACCAATAAATGGCAAAAAAATATATATAAAAATAAAAAAAACCTTAACTTAAATAAAAATCAAATCAAATATCCATACAAGTCTAACCTTCAGGGAAATCGATAAACAGCTTGACAGAGTAGATGATTAATTCGTGTTAATACAGAGCATTACATGATTGTAATATTTCCTCACATGTTAAAAGAATTGTAGCCTGATCCGAATTCTCATATCAAAATAATAATTCAGAAGATAATAAAGTAAGAAACTAGAATATCCAAGTTATCTTACTCCAGTTGCATTTCCTAACTTTTGGCAATCTTCAAAACTTTTCCCAGAAGCTTTATCCTGAAATAGAACATTGTTTAAGGCTAACAGAGGATTTGCGTGTCAGTAAGAAAAAAGAAAACTCAAATGACATAACATGACTTACTTGTGCCAAAAACTGCATCCACTTCTTCAACTTATCTCTAAATTCTTCTGGACAACTTTTAGTGACATTAGACTACTCACAAAGTTTGTCATCAAACTCGGAAATCTGTATTTTCTTTCCACTCTCTAAGAGATGCACAACTTCAATGACTGCCTTTCTTTGTTGTTCCTGACCATACACCAAAAACTCTGGTATATGACATGTCCTATAACATGGTCAATATCATTAATATGGTTACATGTAAAATAAATCATAAATGAGAAAGATTTACACACTTCTTAGCATGTAAGCAACATAGTTGTAATGAAAGTGAGTGGAAGGAGATGAGCATGAGTTCCTGTGCTGTTGTCTTTCTAGTCACTACTCCAATCCTTTCCTATATTTCAGAAGCAGTTGTAGACAATTGTGTAAAATATGTTTAATCAAGCTTCTATAACCAAAATCACTTAATCAAGTGAGGTATACTGTATACGATCAAAAGAGAGACAATAATTGTCACACCCTAAACCAAAACGGCGGAATCGTCGAGGGTGGATGACTTCATGTAGTATCGTAACATTTGAATACATAGTAAAGAAAGTACACACAACCATCATATATATAATTTAAGAGTTACATTGTTAAAGGATACAAAAAAAAGTACAATATGATGATAAAATGAGTTTAAAACTGACACTATAGCATCATTTCTCGAGAAGCTGAAGTTTACCTGTATCACTGAATCTCTGAGAAATACAAGTAGATTTGAAAGAGTAGATCAACATTTAAGCTGGTGAGTTTATAAGTATTAAATGTCAATGTTTGTATAAATTTAAATGAATTTGTTTGTAGATATTTGAAAACTCCTAGAAAATCTCATATTTCCTACTAGTATAAAAGTAGTCTTCTACTAAGACCCGACTGTTTCGAATGTTTTTTCTAAAATTCCAATATTTTGCCATAAGTGTAAGGTAGTTAAAAAAATTCCAAAAACTATTATGCATTAGTATTTTTCATGCCTAGAATAGCATATTTATGTATGTAAAAGACTCGCTAAGGAATTAGATAACCTCGTAAATAAACGTGTTTTTAATACTCAATGTGATTTTTATAACCATACTATTGACCTTGACTGCCTGTAACAACGTTCTTTAGGTGTTGGAATGTTATGACATTTGTCAACCCAGACCTGCTGGTCTAACTGTAGCTAATAGTTTAGGTGCGGGATTGTCAATCCCGTATAGATCTATACACAAGTATCACGCTCTCCCTACAAGAGATTATGGTATATAATACAGGACTTTTACTACATACTTGAAAGTACGTGAAGTTGAATGTTCACAAAACTTAGTATAAAATAGATTTACGTATGAAAAGTTCATTTGTTCTTGTTTATGAAAGTATTTCCCTGATATAGTACTCATAGTACGTAAAATCTCTAAAATACCTAGTAAACTATACCTATTATAGTTTTTCTCAAATGTATGATTCGTTTGTATGATAAACCCTAGTGCAGTATCAGCATGGTATGTAAGTACAACATATGTAATAACATTATTGAACATTATACACCAATATATAAATAAAGTGTTTGATATTTGTATAACATGTTTTTACTCTTGAAGGACAAAATGTTATTGAATAAGTATTGCATGCAAACGTTTTCATATGATAGTTATGAATTATATATGATTTGTTATATAAAGATAAGTGTAGTAAAAGCTTAATGTTTTCCGCACGAGAGTAACCGTGTGTTTACTTGTATCCCCCCCCCCCCCCCTTGAAAGTGTATCAAAGCAATTAAGCATTTGAAAACGTGTTTGTAGGGGTATGAACTCACTTGATAGACAGAAGAAGGTGAAACAAAAACTGAGCACAACTTCGACTAGGGAAAGTTGAATTTCTCGAGATTTTCGGGAATCTCGGGAATCTCGGGAGTGAAAAACCTTCCTTTGGAACTTAGATATGAAGACTAGGGCTTCAGTATGGCTTCGGGGGGTTTAAACGCAGAGCTTCGGCACGAGTGAGAGAAGAAATGAGCAATGGAACCCAACACCTTCGACTGCTATTTATAGCCCAAATTTGGTCACCACGTCGTGGTACACCTCACCATGTCGTGGTGAGCGATTCTATCCTCTTCCGTTGACGAGATGTTTCCTGACGCACCTGGCGCCCATCAATCACAATACCACGTCGTGGCGTCTGCACCACATCGTGGTGGGCCTGACAGCCTCAAATTTTGTGTCGAAAACTTGTAAAATTTGTAACTTCCGCGTAAGAGCTCTGTTTTTAACGTTCTTTATATCCACGCGTAGGTGTGATTATGCTCTACAACTCTCGTCTGTTGGCAAATTTTGCCATTATTTTTATTTATTTTTAACGGGCCGGGACACAAAAATTCCATTAAAAATCCATAACTTCTTCATGTGATATCCGTTCTTATCAGACATTATACCGTTGTGCTACTATTGTTGAGATCTTAGATTCTCATTTAGGTCTTATTGGCTAAAAAATTCTCGATCTCTATTTCGAGTATTTGTGCTCTCTGTTATATTCGAAACTTGGAAAAATCATAACTTTCTCATACGAAGTCAAATTTGGACGTTTTTTTATATACGCATACGGTCTAATGATATCTACAACTTTCATTTAGATACCTAAGGCTAAATATAATTGTATTGAAACTTTGCATTTTACGCTTATCAGTATTGCCGGTTTTTAGTGTGATTCTTAGATTGGTCATAACTTCTTCGTTATAACTCGGATTTTAGTGTTCTTTATATTTCTGAAACCCTTGATACGATGCTTATCATTTTATGTAATCCAATAGAGAGTTTTCAACATTCAAATATTGATGCAAATTTCATTACATTAAAAGAGATTACAAATTCTTGACTTTTTAGGTCATTACACTAATCCGAAAATATCGGGTTGTCACATCATCCCCCCGTTAGAGGGAATTTCGTCCTAAAATAAAATATAAAGTTAACAATTGTGGATTAGGGAAAGAGATGCGGGTACTTTTGTTTCATATAATCTTCGCGTTCCCAAGTAAATTCAGGTCCCCGCTTTGCATTCCAACGGACCTTCACAATGGGTATGCAACTTTGTTTTGTTCTTTTAATTTCCCTATCCATGACTTCAATTGGTTCCTCTATGAAGTGGAGACTCTCGTTGATTTTGATTTCATCTAGAGGGACGACGAGGGTCTCATCGGACAAACATTTCTTCAAGTTTGACACATGAAAGGTAGGATGTACGTTATTCAGTTCCTGATGTAGGCGAAGTTTGTATGCTACCAGGCCGATCCCTTCAAGGATCTCGGATGGTCCGATATATCTTGGGTTTAGTTTCCCACGTTTTCCGAAACTTATTAACCCCTTCCAGAGCGAGACCTTCAATAGCACACGGTCCCCAACCTGAAATTCTAAGGGTTTCCGTCTTTTGTCCGCATAACTATTTTGTCGGTCTATTGAAGCTTTTAGTCGTTCTCGAATTTATACTATCTTCTCAATTGTTTCTCTTATAATGTGAGAGTGTTGTCGGGTACTTTTCCCCTGGCTAGTTGCGTGTCACCCACTTCAGCCCAGCACAGTGATGATCTGCACTTGCGGCCATAGAGGGCTTCGGATGGAGCAACTTTAATGTCGGAGTGATAGCTATTGTTGTATGAGAATTCAACTAGTGGTAAATTGGTATCCCATACCTTACCAAAATCGATTACACAAGCTCTTAGCATATCCTCCAAGGTTTGTATGGTCCTGTCACTTTGACTGTCGGTTTGTGGATGGTAAGCGGTACTCATGTCTAGGTTCGTTCCAAGAGATATTTGTAGCGACTGCCAGAATCGTGAGGTGAACCTACTATCTCTTTCGGATATAATGGATATTGGTACACCATGTAGTCGTATAATCTCTCGAATGTATGTTCGAGCTAGCTTCTCCATCTTGTCAGTTTCTTTTATGGGTAGGAATTGTGCAGATTTTGTTAACCTATCGACGATCACCCAGATGGTGTCTAGCCCACCCGTTATCTTGGGTAATTTGGTTATGAAATCCATGGTTATCTGCTCCCACTTCCACTCGGGTATTTCAGGCTGTTGTAGAAATCACGAGGGCTTTTGGTACTCTACCATGACTTTGGCGCAAGTCAGACACTTTCCCACATAGGTAGCGATCTCTACTTTCATGTTCGGCCCTCAATATAGTTTCTTGAAGTCCAGATACATCTTGTCCAAACCTGGATGCACGGAGTATCGAGTCTTATGAGCCTCATTCATGACCACGTCTCTGAATCCACTAAGCTTTGGTGTCCAGATCCGATCCACGAAGTAACGAACTCCGTCACCCTTGACTTCAAGATTCTTATCCATTCCCCTTAGAGCCTCACCTGTTACGTTCTCTGTCTTCAAGGCTTCCCTCTGAGCCTCCTTGATTTATGTGGATAGGTGGGAATATGGATTGTCATGGTTAAAGATTTCACTCAGCGCCCTGAGTATTCCTTTCGAATAAAGGCATCCACTACCACATTTGCTTTTCCTGGGTGAAAACGAATTTCACATTCGTTGTCATTTAACAGTTTAACCCATCGTCTTTGCCTCATTTTAAGTTCCTTTTGATTGAGGATGTGTTGAAGGCTCTTTTGATTGGTAAAGATTGTGCATTTCGCGCCATAGAGATAGTGTCTCCAAATCTTTAAGGCGAAAATGACTGCTCCCAGTTCGAGATCGTGTGTAGTGTAGTTGACCTCCTGCATCTTGATTTGTCTCGAGGCGTAGGCGATGAATTTACCTCGTTGCAGTAGAACACATCCAAGACCTTGTTTAGATGCATCACAGTAGACCACGAAGTCTTCCGTTCCTTCTGGTTAGGACAATATAGGTGCGCTGCATATAGCTTACTTCAGTGCTTGGAATGAAGCATCTTGTTTTTCTTCCGAATTGAAAATTACCCCCTTTTGGGTCAAGGTGGCAAGTGGTTTAGCAATCTTCGAGAATTTATGAATAAACCTTCGATAGTAGCAAGCAAGGCCCAAGAATTGTCGGATTTCCGTTGGGGTCCTTGGGGCTTGCCAATTCTTGATTGCCTTGATTTTGGAAGGGTCCACATGTATCCCATCCTTGCTAACCACGTGACCTAGGAAATCTACTTTCCGAATCCAAAATTCTCACTTTGAGAATTTTGCGTATAGTTTTTCTTTTCTTAGAGTTTCCAAGATTTATCGGAGGTGTTGACCGTGTTTTTATTTATTCTTAGAATAAATGAGTATATCATGTATCAACATGATAAAAAATTTGTCCAGGAAAGAAAGACACACTCGGTTCATTAAGTCCATGAACATCGTCGGTGCATTTGTTAATCAAAAGGGCATCACTACACACTCGTAGTGACCGTAACGAGTTCGAAAGGTTGTTTTGGGAACATCTCCTTCTAAGACTCGCAACTGATGATACCCGGATCTCAAATCGATCATTAAGAAATAACTTGCTCCTTGGAGTTGGTCGAACAAGTCGTCAATGCGTGGTAAGGGATATCGGTTCTTGATAGTGAGATTGTTGAGTTCAAGCAAATCTTTAGGCTCCGATTTTGGATTTCCACTTACCTTATTGTTTGATTTTAAAGTTCAACATCATGCCCATGATTTTCAGTATCGTCAACCCACAAGAGAAACCCACTTCTAGGTCCCTGCAGATTTCACTATCATCGATAAGCAAAATTAGGTTAGAATTGAAAAAACCCAAATGTTTCTTGAGAATGGAATACCATATTCAGGAAAACATAATATTCCCTAATAGGATTCTTCATATTGGTGGAAGTCCTTATGTTAGCCATGCTTCCATAATCGCAACTCACCATCTTTTCTTGTTTAGATGCAACAGAAGAAGATGAATGAATGAGATGAAAAAACTGAAAAAGAAGGAACTGAGAAAAAGAAGCAAAGAGATGAAGAAACTAAAGAAGAAGAAGCCATTGGAAAGAATAAGGCATGAACTGTTCAAATGGTCAATTGGGCAATGTTTTAAATGAGGAAGTCATCGGTTCACCCCTTCAGTTCTTACAGAAGCAGCTATTCGTCTCAAAAAAACCAACACTTTTCCCTTACAAGACACAAAAATAATTTAAGAGACCAAATAGGAAAATTTACAAAACATCGTAGGGTTACTGTCTCATTTTCCCCTTTAATCCTTATATTGAAGTCTATATTATCCATCAACCGGCTCATCTACAAAGGAAGTGACTTTCCAAGTTCTAATCTTAGGTTAAAATCAAGGTTGACAACAAAGGAATAATTTAGTTTTAGTAGCGAAAGTAACAAAAAACGTCTTCATGTTTTCCCTAAAATGGTGAAAAATCCCCGGCGAAACTTGCTCTATACAGAAATACCCTTATTTAAAATAAAATATATTTCATCCTTGTATAGAAGGTTCATATCTTCACCGTTGTGTATCTCGGCCATTTTATATTTATTAACTCCCCTCTCTCTCTCTCCCCCCCCCCCTCTCTCTCTCAAACACATAAACACACATACATATATGTGAACCTAAACTAGTTTTTTTTTC
This sequence comes from Lactuca saligna, assembly GCF_052625555.1. Classification (NCBI taxonomy): domain Eukaryota; kingdom Viridiplantae; phylum Streptophyta; class Magnoliopsida; order Asterales; family Asteraceae; genus Lactuca; species Lactuca saligna. The sequence continues at coordinate 33,975,940 of NC_136424.1, forward strand.
AGCATATTCGTATTCGTATTTATATTGTAAATCTGAATTGTATATAATTTTTAATATATCAATTTGCATTGAAAGTGAATTGGAAGCTTTTTCTCCAATTCACATTGGAAGTTTTTTTCTCCAATTCACATTTTATAGCTTATGAATTGAAATTGAAAGTGAATTGGAAGTTTTTTTTTTTTTTTTTTTCTGAATTATGATTTTTTAGCTTATGAATTGAAATTGAATGTGGATTAGAAGTTGTTTTTTTAATGTTATGAATTCAGAAATTATAAGCTATAAAATCAGAAATTGGGTTGTTTTTTTTTTTTGTTTATATGCTATAAAATCAGAAATTAGCTTGAAGATTGATGTTTTATGAAATCTAAAATTGTTTGTGTATAATTTATCAAATCATATTTTTTTTAGTTTAATTATTTAAGTATATGATGATATTGTTGACCTTAATTGTTAGCTTGTTATCTTTTGTGAAATTGTTGGCTTGAATATTAATGTTTTATGAAATCTGAAATTGTTTGTGTATAAGTTATCAAATCATAAAAAAAAAATTGGTTTAATTATTTAATTATATGTTGATATTGTTGACCTTAATTGTTAGCTTGTTATCTTTTGTGAAATTGTTAACTTGAATATTGATGTTTTATGAAATCTGAAATTGTTTGTGTATAAGTTATCAAATCATAATTTAGGATGATGCTAACTTCCTTGGTTGAAAATTGCTTTATGTTTAAAATTGTTCTTGATCTTGATAAAAACTATGATCAATTACTTTAAATATTAATGTTTTAGGATGTTGGTTTGGAACGAGAGTGAGGACAAAAATTTTCTTGATGCATGTATCCATGAACTAACCACTAATGATCGTGAGGGTTCTAGGCTTAAGGCAAGTTCATGGAAGTCAATACGCAAAAAATTGATAAACGAACACGATAAAGAGGTTGATCAGTAGCAAATGAGAAACCACCTTGACTACTACAAATCAAAGTATGTTGCTTGGGTGAAACTCAAAAAGCAAAACCGGCAATATATATGATCCTATAAAAAATAAATTTAATTTGACCGATGAACAATGGAAAGAAGAGGGGAAGGTAATATTTTTATAATAAACACTATTATGATTACTTTTATAACATATACTAATATTTATAAAAATTGTAAACAGTTGAACAAGTTCGTGTTGTCATTGAAAACTAAACCCCTATTGTTCCCTGATCTTTGCACCCAACTATTTGAAGGGTCGACATCAACCGTCTTTCAAAGTTGGGGGCCATCTTTTACACTCCCTCATCCTGTAGAAGAGTTTAGTCCCCATGATTTTGATGATGATGTTCCAATGGAAACCTCAACACAACACGTAGGTGCAAGTGAAGAATCTTCAGGACATTCAAAAAATAAGGAAGTTGGTGGATACAAAAGAGTTGGTGGAAAAAAAGAGATGCAAGGGCATTAGAAGTTGAAGAGGATATTGTCAAGCTTGCAAGGTCGTTAATGGAAATAAATGAAAGAATTGAAAAAAGTGAAATGGATAAGGATGTTGATGCGTGTATGGAGAAATTGAACAAAATGGAATGGGGAGAAGAAGTTGAAAGACACAAGACCGCTCTTTTGCTATTTCGTGAAAGTTCTAATGTTCTAAAAGTTTGGTTACGACTTTCGCATAGTAGTTGTGAGTCGTGGGTGATGGATGCAAGTAGGAAGTATGGTTACCTTTGATGGGTGCGTTTAGTAAAGTTTGGATACTAGTTTTTTGGATGATGTTTACTAGTTTTTTGGATCCTACGTTTGATGACTTTTTTGGATGATGTTTACTATTTTTTTTGGATCCTATGTTTGATGACTTTTTTGGATGATGTTTACCAGTTTTTTGGATCCTATGTTTGATGACTTTTTTGGATGATGTTTACTAGTATTTTGTTATATAACGTTTGTTATATGACTTTTGTTACTTTTGATGATGTTTACTAATTTTTTTGGTGCATGATTTTTTTAAACATGTTACCTAATTGTTTGTAATAGATCAAGTATGGTTTCTGATGGTGAAGTTGTAGCTTTTCTTTTACTTGTGTTTGATTGGTTGAGGTCAAACTGGCGTAGATTAATCAGAATTCATAAAATTAGAGATAACGATTCAAGCGGGTATGTGTATACACAATATTTGATGTACGGAGACCCTACACAATGTTTCGATATGATGCGTCTTACACAAGAGGCATTTACATTATTATGCAACCATTTTACACAAAAAAAAATAGTTGCAAGCTAGTAGGACAATAAGCATTGAAAAGAAGATGGCTATCTTCATGTTATAGGACATAATGAACGTTTTCGCGCGGTTAAGGGAATATTTCATCACTCCACACAAACGATTCATCAATATTTTCATGAGGTCCTAACAGCAATGATGTGTTTTGCAAAAGAAATTATAGTACCAACAACTCCTAACCCAACAAGACATAACTCGGAACGACATAGACGGTTAAACAATATTTTTTTTCCAGAGCAATAGGTGCATTAGATGGAACTCTTGTACATGCAGTTGTACCTATTGATCAACAAACTCGTTATAGAGGAAGAGGAAAAGGAGAATGTTTTTAAAATGTAATAGGAATTTTTGATTTGGATATGATATTCACCTTTGTTTGGGCTAGATGGGAGGGTATAGCACATGATTCAAGAGTTTTGAAAGAAGTCGCATTTAATTCGACTTCTGGATTTCCATTTCCTCCACCAGGTTTGTAATCTTTATATAATTTCTATTATCTATCTTCTTTATATAATATGTGTCATTATATAATATGTGTCACATTCGTTTGTAGATAAATATTACCTTTGTTTTGCCTCATAGACAAACACTCGTGGGTTTATGGCTCCATACCACAATACTAGGTATTGGTTAGCCAGTTTCGAAGAGGCAGACCTTTAACTAGAGAAGAAAGGTTCAATTATGCTCATGCACAATTTAGAAATGTTATTGAGTGTGCTTATGGTGTATTGAAGGCGAGACTCCCAATCTTAAAACAAATTGATCATTATCCTTTTACAGTGCAAAGAGACATAGTCATTTCTTGTGTCGCGGTCCATAATTTTATATGTAAATACACTATAGAAGATGACTTGTTTAGAATATTTGAGGAAGACACTATGGTTACTCCTGACGTCCAAGGTGGGAAAATTGATAGAGAAAACATATAAGGCATAGAATGAGGTCCAGAAGCCATTGAATATATGCGTGTTTTGCGTGATCAGATTGCAAATCGACTACTTTCACCCACTTTACATTAAATTATTATGTTATTTTAAATTTCATTATGTTTTTATTAGTATATTAAATTATTTATGTTTAATTTACATTTTGTATGACATTTTTTATTTGTGCGTAATTTTCATTTTGTATGACAATATGTACGTTTTTATAATTATTTAGCAATTTAATCCATCACTATATATAACAGTAAGGTAAAATGGTCATTTTTCATCACTCAACACATTTGGTCAGATGTACAATCAAACAACATGATTTCTTACTCAGTCAGGATTTCTTACCCAGACAGACCTTTCCCAATCAGCACTTTCTCAATCAGCAACTATCGAACGGGCCCTTACTTAACTCTTTGATTATTCACAAATTAAGTGAAATTTACATATGAATCAAATCTATTTTCGTGTATTTTTATAATATTTTAACGTTTTAATTATTCGTAAATTAGTTTTGTAAAATCCACAAATGAATTTATTTAGGCCTTGTTTGATTTCTTGCTGACCCAATCCAGTCAGACCTTTATGGCTGACTCGGTCAGGTCAATGTGTTTGATACCTCCATAATGTGCATCTTACTCGGTCCTTAAACGTCTTACCCAGTCATCTCAAAAAACTTGTTGACTGAAACAGGTGAGAATCATTCCCTTTTTGCCCATTTCCTTCTTACACGTTCCTTCACCTTGTCCACCTCCGACATCTACAAAGGCAAATATATATATATATATATATATATATATATATATATATATATATATATATATATATATAACATGCATCTTCCGGTACGTCTCTCCACAACGTGTCTTCAATCTTTGCTTCACCCTTCCTCTCGCTAACCACGTTCTCCGCCTCCGGCTCAAGCAGTGCCATCGGCCTCCGCCCCAAGCCGACCATTGAGGTAATTCCTTTGATATTTAATGAAAACCTGATCTCCATGTGAAATTGTGCAATTTAAAATTTTTAGTTCTTGGTCGATGCTCATATTTCTCGAATATTATTTTATACTTTGTTAATCAAATCTTGTGATAGAATTGTTTTGTAATAATATTTTGATATTGGAACCAATTTTCTGGACCGCCAATATTACTGTTCCACTGTGGATGAATATATTTTGAAATGGATTTTCTAGTTCAGATGAATCGTTGGTGTTGATAGGATTTTCTGGTTCAGATGAATAGATGGAGTTGATAGGATTTTCTGGTTTAGATGAAACTTCCTTAAGTATTTAGAATTGATTTTTGAATTTGTTTTAATGACTTGTAATTCGATGTTGAAGGAGGATTGATTATTTTGATGAAATTTTTGCAGGATAGTTTCATTAGATTTCCTTGACAACATATTGTGTTATTTGGGTGTTTGAGCTTATTTAAATGGAATACTGATTTGGTGTTTGGTGGATGCTACAAACCAAAGAGTTATTTGTGTGTATAAGTCGATTGCTTTTAAACTCATCCTCTTTAGCGTAGTGTGTTTGTTAGGGGTACAAATGGAAAAGTAGTTAATTAAATTAACCTAAATATAGTTTGGAAATATTTGCTTTTGGAAGGGCATTTTGGGTAATTCAGGTTTTATATATGACTATATGTTAAGAGGTTAGCCTAATGAGGGGGGATATCATCTTTTTCTTTTTTTTTTTTTTTTTTTTTTTTTTTTTTTTTTTTTTTTTTTGAAATCTGCACTTCTACCTTGTGAATAAAAACAATATTGTTGCTATATATTATTGATAAATATATATTATGTGTGTTGGACCTTTGTTTCTCTATTGTATTCTTTTGTATGTATTGTGTTTGAAATCAAAATATATGTGTGTCTAAGCGGATGTACAATTAAGGAGCATGGTAAAATGGTCATTTTTTATTAGTCAACATATTCAGTCGGATGTACAATCAAACAGAATGGTTTATTACTCGGTCAATTTTCTTACCTAGACAGATGTTTCTCAATCAGTACTTTCTTAGTCAGCGACTATCAAACGGGGTCTTACATTGTGAATCTATAATGCATGTAATATAGTTTTCAGAATTCACAATGTGAATTTGACTTACTATTATTCACATTGTGAATCTGAAAAGATTCACAATGTGAATTTAAGCAAATTATAATGTGAATATGAACTGAATTTTCGATTTTTTTTAAACATAAATGTGAATCTATGTTTAAAGTGTACTAAGAGTAATGAATTTTTATATATTTATCAATCTTTTCAATAAAAAATAGACCTTAACTTTTCAAAAATAAAGAAAAGGAATTGGATTTTATTTGAAAAAAAAAAAAGTCAGTTTTTACATATTAATATTGATCTCTATGAAAAGATGATGAAAATTAATGAACAATGGTATATTCAACTTTTTTTTTTTCAATAGAAAACATGGCCTAAAAATTAAACTAAAAAAAGAAGTGAATTTTGTTAAAATCTGATGCATGTGTGTGCATTATAAAAGTCTACAACCCTTCATTTTATTGTTGATAGCTTTAAATTCAGATGTTTTGGATTGATTCATTGGTTTTTTGATCAATAATGGTCCTCCACTAAACATTTCCTTATATATATATATATATATATATATATATATATATATATATATATATATATATATATATGCATATTTAGCTATATATTTAGTGTAGGTTTTTCTTATTTATTAACTAATTATTTGCACATTATGGACAAAAGATACTTAATAGTGTTTAAATTGTGTTTTCAGTCCAATAGATATGCTCGGAAGCAAAAGGAAGCAGGAGAAGTAGTTGGAAGTTCATGTGTTGAAACAAAGAAGAAAAAAATGCCAAAAACAAGAAGGACTCGGCGAGTCAACTCCTGACTCGATGAGTCGGATCGAAGATTTGCGAAGCTCTAGAAGTCCTTGTCGTACACGGATTTTTAATGAGGGACTCGACGAGTTGGGACCTTAACTCGACGAGTCACCTCTGTTCTGAGAAAACTATAAATAGGGACTTTGAGATCGAGATGGGGACTTCTCTGGAAGCCTATGAGGCTAAATTTGTGATTGAAGGTGCTGCTAGATCGGGAGAAGCTGAGGAATCAACCTTAAGTTCGATTTTGAAGAGGATCAAGGCAAATTCTAGTTTATTCTTAGTTAATCTTTTGATTGAATCATGTTTGAATTAATTGAATTCGTTTTCGAGTTTATTTTTACTGCAATTATTAACTAAAACCCTTATCTTCTGTTTAGGGTAGATGATTTTGTGAACATGGATTGATTTTATGGTTTGGATTAATTTTAATTAGTGATATTGTTTTGTTAAGCTTGTTAAAGAACCTCATATGTTAATAACAATTATTCTCTGTTAATAAATCAATAATTAAGTTGTATGAACATCTCTTAGTTATTAGTTTCATATGCTTTATGTGACCAAATAGTTATATATATATATATATATATATATATATATATATATATATATATATATATATATATATATATATATATATATATATATAGGAATAACGAATGTGAAACTATAATTAACTAGAAGATATGTAAGTTAATATGTGAGCTTGGGTGATACATCATCAACAAGAGGTTAATTGAATCATCAATTTAATTAACTATTACAAGTCTTACTTAACTCGAATTAATTAACTAGGAAACTTATTAATTTAGACAACTGGTCACTGCTTGAATTAATCTGTTTTCCAACGATTAGCAATAAGCGAACGTGAACCTAATCATCTCAATCGGTAGCCAATGAAAAGTTAATCCGATACATTTACTATAAAATCAACCATAAGATTAAATGATTCGAACCTAAACATAAGTGCTCTTTATCATTGAATTTAGTTGCAATTTAATTGTTTTGCTGTTAGTTGCTTAGTTAAGTGTTAGTTATGTTTTAGTTAAGTTTCTAGTCTTGAAAAACTAAAGAAACCCCTTCTATTTGATTATTTGTTTTAGATAATATTAGTAATTAGTTTAATTTCGAGTTCGATACCCTACTTATTTAACTATATCACAATTGATAGGTACATTGACTTTGTGCGTCTAAATCAAACTTATCAACAAAATATTAGTATTTATATGGTTACATTAACTTTTATTTTATTTTAATCAAATTATCTAACATAATGATCATTTTGCAACTGAATATTAAGCTAAATAACAAATTAACAACGAACGAATATTAATATTAATAATATAATAGACAAATAATTTTCTCGTCGGTGTAACAATATATAATTTTTATGCATTGTTTTCTATATACTATACATAATTAAGAAAATAGAAGCAAATTAAAAAAACAAAATGAGAACTAAGGACAAGATGTCTCCTTCGTGCACAAAAAATGCCATGTTTCTTAAGAGTACGTGGTTAGGATGAGAGGTCAGATATCATCATCTATTCTATTTTGGAATATTCATATATACACTTCTTTAAAAGAAATTATTTATTTGTTTATTAGATGCAATACCAAAACTATTAGACATATGATACGATATATGAGTTTTTCAGTTTTTATCATAATAATTATTTTATTTGTCGAACAATTAAATAAAGTTAATTATTATATTTAAAGTATGTTAATTTTGGTTTTAGAAACATATTTTGATTTGTATTTATTTTTGATGAAAATTTTAGAAAAATAACCGAGCTAAATGCGTATTTAAAATTTTCATTTTTCTCCAAATTTTTTTCTAAAAAAAGCCAATTTTTCCAAAACTAAACGTAATCTTAGCATTTACATTAACAATCTAAAATAATATTCTTGTGATGTGGAGGACTTGCCACATAAACAATAACAAATGGATCATAACCATCAATTACTCAAACTATAAGGTGGTAAACTGAACATTGGCCATCAATAAATACCCTTCTCTCTTTGTTATCACGACGACAAGCTTCAAAAAGATCACAGCCATTTCTACTAAATAGTAAATACAAGGGATGGAGGTAAGCGTAGTTTTTTGTATTCTTGGAGTAGCAGCAATCTTTTTACGGACAATATCGAACTGGTTGTGGTTCAAACCAAAGAAGATAGAAAAGTTTCTAAGAGACCAAGGCCTCAAGGGTAGCTCTTATAAGTTCCTTTTAGGAGATCTGAAGGAAATGGTGCTGATGTCAACCGAGGCCAAATCCAAACCCATGAATCTAACTCACGATATTGCTCCTCGTGTGTCGCCCTTCATCCATAAGTCCATTGCTGCTTATGGTACGTACGTACATGTATACTTGAGTTGTTCTAGATTTTTGTTAAACCATGTTTATTTACGTGAATTCTTGTAGCATCAACCAAATTGTAGTAGGGATGTTAATTTTGGATTATTTCCTATATTACTTGGAGAAATATAGTATCTAAAATTATATATGTGTATCTTGCATGTTTATTTATTTATTTTTTTAAATGTAAGGTAAGAGTTGTTTTACTTGGATGGGAACAAAACCTTTGGTGCACATATCTGAGCCGACTATGATACGAGAGGTCTTCGCTAACTATCAGCAATTTCAAAAGCCAATCGAAGGAAATCCATTAACAAAGTTGCTAGTGAGAGGATTAATCTTGGCTGAAGCTGATCAATGGATTAAAAATAGAAAAATCATCAATCCTGCATTCCATGCTGAGAAGCTTAAGGTTAATTTCTTAAAATCTGAATTTTTTCTTTCCATTACGATATATACGCCTCAGATATAGAACATGATCACTTGGAATTACTTATGTTTTTCCTGGCAGCATATGGTACCCGCATTTTATGTGAGCTGCAGTGAGATGATCGACAAATGGGAGGAAATGATAACAAAAGAAAACTCGTGTGAAATGGATGTGTGGCCTCATCTACATACGTTTTCAAGTGATGTAATTTCACGTACAGCATTTGGTAGCAATTTTAAGGAAGGAAGAAAGATTTTTGACCTTCAAAACGAACAAGCGGAGCTGTTTATAAAGGCTGCACAATCACTTTACATTCCTGGATCAAGGTGAGTATGCATTCCCAAACAATATTTATAAATGTACACTTCATTTCATACTTAATTTAAACTGTAATATCACCATTTTCAGCATTTTATGTAAGTATGTTAATTATTTCTAGATTTTTGCCGACAAAAGACAACAAGAGGATGAAAGAGATTCATCGTGAGGTGACAGCTTCGATAAAGAACATTATTGATAAACGATTTGATGCAATGAAAGCTGGGGAAGCTAGCAAACATGACCTTCTGGGCATCCTTTTGGACTCGAATTATAATGAAATTAAACAACACAGGAATAGCAATTTCGGATTAAGCATCGAGGAAGTAATAGAAGAATGCAAGCTTTTCTATTTCGCTGGACAAGAGACCACCGGAAATATGCTTGTTTGGACTATGATTTTATTAGGTCAACACACGGATTGGCAGATACGTGCAAGAGAAGAAGTTTTCAATGTCTTTCCCGATAAAAAACCAGACATTGATGGGTTGAGTCACCTAAAAGTTGTATGTTTTTTTCCTACTATATATTGTCTATAAATTGACGAATATATGGTGTTGTTTGACACACCAAACTTCTTATTTATTTTTTGTATATCTTAAATCATCTTGTTTGTTTTGTAGATGAACATGATTTTCAATGAAGTTCTTAGGTTATATCCACCCGCAGCAGCAGTAAGACGTGTGACACATGAAGAAACCAAATTAGGTAAGTTCACCTTACCAGCAGGAACCCTTGTCCAGATTAACGCATTGTTTTTGCATCATGACAAAGATATGTGGGGTGAAGATGTGAACGAGTTTAAGCCTGAAAGATTTTCTGAAGGAGTGTTAAAGGTGACCAAGGGAAAAGGCTCGTATCTCCCATTTGGAGGTGGCCCTCGTATATGCATTGGCCAAAATTTTGCTATGTTAGAAGCTAAAATGGCACTTACAATGATTCTACAACGCTTCTCATTTGAGCTATCTCCATCATACTCGCATGCCCCGCATACTATAATCACTCTACAACCTCAGTTTGGTGCTCACTTGAATTTACACAAACTTTAGGTGGGTAATTTGAGGCATATTTAAATTATTATAAAGTATTATTTATACTTTATAACCGGTTGTTGTAGTACTATATTACGTGGTTTGATGCATATTTACTTTAATATAAAGTATACTAGTTTGTTGTTGTACTATATACTTCTGGTTACTACTTATGTTTCAGTTGTAACATATGTGTTATTTATATATATACATTCTTATCAATCCAGCAAGGTAACACACGACTTGTAAAATATATAAGATTTATGGGGCTCCCTATTTAAAACAATTAATCGGCCGGGCAATATATTTTTATGTTTTTTTATTAATGTTTATTAACTTTACCGGTATGGAGTTTTAAAAAATAATGTGCTGTAAAACTTACCACCCCCATATATAATACAATAAAATAATATATTTGTATTTTGGTTTTTGAAAAAAATATTTATACATGTCAAGTAGCCGAAAATGAAATCTTATATATTTTTTACTCATTCTTTTTGCTTTTTCTACTTTTTTTTACAGATAACAGTTCATCGATTATTATTATTATTATTATTATTATTATTATTATTATATTATTATTATTATTATTATTATCATTATTATTATTTCTGGAAATGAACCGTAGGGGAAATAATCTCGTGCAAATGGAATGAAAGAGAAACCCAAAATGCCTAGAAAAAGGAAACAAAGTTAAACTAAATACTAGCTCGCAGCCAAACATCAACAAGGCACCAAACAACACACCAAAAAATAACGATTGTTTTACAACTCAGCCGAGCCTAGGCTTCTATAAACAAAAACTATTTTATAATAAATTGGTATATAAACATTGTTTGTTTTAATTTATATGATAATACATACATATTTTAAACTTTTATAATCTTAATTGTCTTAATTGTTTCTATCTGCAGGATACTCATAAATAAAATTAAATATAATATATGATTTAATGATATTTATAGTTGTTATTATAACTAATTAACTTTAAAAAGTTTATTTGTTTAAGATTTTAATTTCTATCATTGTAATTATTTAAAACATCAAATATTGTTTTTATTTTTAAAGATAACAATATAATTTTTGTATAAAATGTTATTTTTAACTATTATTGTTATAGGTTATTTTAAATAACATATTTGAAAATTCTTAATTTTTTTAATTTGGTTTCAGAAATTTAACATTTTTTAAAACTTATTTGATGAATATTTTTAGTTTCTTTTATTATAACTATTTAAAACAACAAATTTTGTTTTTAAAGATAACATTATAATTTTTTATATAATATTACTTTTAATTATTCTTATTATAAGTTATGTTTAAGATATTTATTTGAAAATTCTTAATGATTATAAAAATAGTTTCATGGATTTTTTTTTGTTAGTTTAGGATTCCAAAAAACATGAACCAGGATGCATCTCAATTGAACTCGCGTTCTGGCCAATCCATTACTCCTCTCAACAACGAAAGATCTCAACCACCTCAAATGTCAAATATTTGAATGAACTCATATTGCAACTCCTTTGGCTCGTTGTTTTGGATTTATCACATCAATTCGGCTATTAGACCTCCAACGGGACACTCCGTTCACTTCCACCCAAGACTCGCATTATCCATGGTTGACGTCTCACAACCAACTCATCCAGATACGCTCCAATCGTGGCTCTTGGCATACACAATGACATTTGACGATCTTCCGATAATAATAACCAGGCAATCATAAAGAAACTATGATCCTAGGTGAGGACTTAACTAAATCAAATATAATGTATCATCAAACAATCACATAAGCAAAAGTAATCAAAATGCATGAAGCAATACATACCAATGAGGTCTTGATGTTTTGGCTCTGTTTTCTGAAAGACCACGAATGATGGAGTTTGAGCCGCCCTAATCGAAAATTGTGGGCAACTTGCCCTAATATGGCCAGGATGATGATAATGATGACGTCATTCCACCTCAAGAGTGTAATATTGGCGAACATGATGCATCCATCTGCACCTGCCACATTTTAACTTACAATGCACAGGCTTGAGGGTTCCTCTACCCTTAGTGAACATGTCGTGGCCCCTCAGGCCTCTAACACTAGGCATGGAAACATCAAACTGTTTAGATCTTGCTAGCAAAGTCAGATCATGAGTCTAATTCCTCTTTCCTAGTCGTGTCACCAAACCAAGCTCCTACTCTCGAATCACCTTGACCATCCCATTAGTTGTGTGTACGATCGAGATTTGATCCTTAAACTTAGCGACCAACTTTTCAGCAACATAACCAATAATGTCATGTAACTCCTCTAGTAAAGTTCATGAAATCTCATTAGCAATCCAATCAGGAAATCGACCCTTCTGAAGGCATGATGCATAACCTAGATATACATGGATCTACGTTACCCATAGAGCGTCTTTATTAGTGAAAATATGTCAAATATGATTAGTTATTAGAGCATCCAAATTGGAGAATTTAATGGGATAATTAAATGAGATGGAAAGCCTAGTTGTTATTGATTGGATGAAACTCTACCATTGTGAGATACCATATTTGCATTTAATGGATTTGAATTTCAATAGCCATTGAACCTTCTAATGGAAAATAAAAAGTTTTCTAACTCTTAAATACATATTTAAATATGTTCCATTGAACTTTGTAAAGTTTAATGCATTGTACAAAAAAATTATAAAGTTGTATGGAATATAAAATGATGATGTGGCAATCAGTTAACTCTACGTAGTTCAATGCATTGTGGATACCCTTAGTGCAATTCCATGAAGCCATATCCCAAATCCTAATCCCGCCTCATTCCAAGAAACTCTATCGAGGGAAGAAGAAAGAGGTAGGGGTAAAAAGGAAGAGAAGAAAGTAGGAAAGGAGATAGAAAGAGTGATGTACAGATGATGGGTGAGATGTTATTCAAAAAGGAGTGGTCCTACATATCTTCTAGTGTTTGAATCGTTCTCTCTCTTGATAAGGTTCCATCTTAATGCTCTAGCTATAACTATTGTTGTAGGAAAATCAACCAATGGTAGGTGCTCATGCCAGTTATCCATAAACTCCAAACTACAAGCTAGTAATATATATTCCATCGTTTGAATCGTTCTCTTGCTTTGACCACCAGTATGTGGATGGTAAGTTGCACTCAAACACAGTTTCGTACCTATATCTTTATGTAGACTCTTCGAAAATCAAGAAGTAAAACGATTATCACGGTCTGATACAATTGTCAAGGGAACACCATGAGATTTCACTATCTCTTTCAAGTAAAAAATTTGAAGTTTCTCCATAGATCATCTCTCATTGGCTACTATTAAATGTGCACTTTTTCTTAATAGGTCTATCATTACCCAAATCATATCATGACCTCCCATCATTTTGGGATACCTAGTAATGTCTTCCTATTTACCCATGGGTACTGGTAAAGACTCCAAAATCCCATATGATTTCTGATTTTGCGCTTTAACTCTAGCGCATGTCACAGATTCAACTACATACTTTGCAATATCAACCTTCATCGTCAACCACCTATAATATGGTTTCAAATCCATATTCATCTTAGTGTTGCTTGTATGAATAAAGTCCATGTTTTTTTTGAGACTCTTCCATGAGAATATATTTTATTCCTCATATCTTGGCTACCCAAATTTTGTTTGGAATACCTTCAACCCTTGATTGTTTGTATTGAACACTAATGTTTTGCCCAAACATTCTTTATTTTGGTTATCTCCTTCCAAAGCTTCAATCTGATCCTTCTTGATACTCTCTACAATCATTAAGACGATTTCAGTTTTTATTGTCTTGACTTTTTCTTCTACATGATTATCTTCCTACTCAATGCATTTGATATGAAAATCATTGTACCAGGGTGGTAAATTATATTGCAGTAATAATTTTTGAGTAAATCTATCCAATGTCTTTGTCTCATGTTCAACTCCTTCTGAACAAAGAGATACCGAAGACTCTTACAATCGGTGAAAAGTTTACACTTCATGCCGAAAAAGATAATGTCTCTGTATCTTCAATGAAAAAATTATTGATGCCAAATCCAAATCATGAGTGGGGTAGTTTTGTTCATGAATTTTTAGTTGTCTGGATGCTAAGATATCACTTCATCTCTCTAGGTTAGAACACAACCCAACCCAACTCTAGATGGATCACTATAAACTACGAAGTCTTCAACTCCAATAAGAATTGAAAGGATTGGTGCTTCACAATTGCTTCTTTAACTTCTCAAAAGCTTCTTCATGTTTTTCACTCCATGTATAGGTAGCTCATGTGTGGGTTATTATTTTAATGGAGCAACTATTGAAGAAAAACCTTAGAAAACCTTCGGTAATATCTAGCTAATCCCACAAGACTACGAATCTCATTGGGACTTTTTGGGCATTCCCATTTCATTAAAAATTCAATCTTTGATGGTTCAACCATTATACCTTCTTGTTTAACCACATGACCCAAGAATTGCACCTACTGGATCCAAAAATCACATTTGGATAAATTTTCATACAACTTCTCATTCTTTAGAACTTCTAGTACGTCTCGTAAGTACTTTTCATGATCTTGCTTTCTCTTCAAGTAAATAAGAATATCATCGATGAACATTATTACAAATCTATCGAGGAAAGGTTTACAAACCCTATTCATCATATCCATAAATGATGCTAGAGCACTGGTTAGTCCAAATGACATAACCAAAAACTCATAGTTGATATACCTCTTTTGAAAGTTGTCTTCACTGTGGCTTTATTCAAGAAATAGCTTGTGCCTTGAAAATGATCGAACATGTCATCAATCCTTGGTAATGGGTATTTATTATTCACTGTTGCTTTATTCAACTCCCTGTAATCTATGCATATTCTTATTCTTCCATTCTTCTTCACGAATAACACTGAAGCTCCCTAGGGTGAAGAACTAGGTCTAATGAAAACTTTGTCCAACAACTCTTGATGTTGCATCATAATCTCCTTCATCTCAGTCGATGCTATTTGGTATGGTGCCATTGTTATTATTGTTTTTCCATGAAACAAGTCTATCATGAACTCTACTCGTCTATCAGGGGCCAATTCAGGATGTTCTTAGGGAAATACTTCTTGAAAATCACATACCACTGGTATCCTCTACATCTACTTTTTCTCCATCTTTGCATCAACCAAAAATTCTATATATGATGTACATCCTTTGGACAAAGAATTTTTGGCTTTTATCATAAAGATAATTCAAGAATTCACTTGTTGGTTGTCCCTGTACACCATACATGATTCTCTTCCATGTGGGTTTACTCTCACCATCTTCTTTCTATATAGTATATCTGCATCGTTTATACTAAGCCAGTCCATTCCTAATACTATGTCAAATCCGTTTAACTCAATTTTCAATAATTCCTTGTGGAACTTATTCATATTCAAGTCAATAACGATGTTCTTCATGCATTCGTTAATAGGCACAAACTTGCCACTAGCAACCTCGACTATTAAGGTATTATGTAGGCTATCTATAGGCACTGCTAGTCTTCTACCAAATTTGTGAGAAATAAATTAGTAGTTTGCTCCAGAATAAAAAAAAATATTTTCAGGCAAATCATTTACTAAAAATGTACCTGAAGCGACATCTGCTTCATTGTTTGCTACTTCCAGAGTGATCTTGAAGGCTCTCACGTTTGGCTTTCGCAACACATTTGGCTTTGTATCCTCTTTTTTTGGGCAATCCTTTTGAATATGACCATCCTCTACTGTGACAACCGTCAAATTCTGGTCAATTCAAAGTCAAATAAAGTCAACGAGTCAAACCGGTCAGCTCAACTAACCTTGTGTATTAGGTCAATGAATCGATAAAGCAAGAACATATGAGTTTTTGATTCGCATTTGGATTGATGATTGAGGGATGATTCGTGAAGAAAAACGCGAAGTCAAGGACTATGAAATTGTTGGTTGCAAGAATTTAAAAACTCGATTGTGGAGTTGTTGATGCTCATTTTGCGAAAGTAAAACAATCGAGTGTTCGCATCTATGAATCAATTTGAAGTCAATTGGGTTAATATTCGCATATGGGTTCAACATATGAAAATTTTGATTTCGCAAGTTTAGAGTTCAAGAACTAAACTGTGTTCGCATCTGGAATGAAAAATTTTGTGAATCGCATTTGATTAATTAGGTTAAAATGCGAAGAGATGCGAAGGGTGTAAGAATGAAAATGCGAAGGTTAAAATGCGAAGAGATGCGAAGGGTGTAAGAATGAAAATGCGAAGGTTAAAATGCGAAGGGATGCGAAGGGTGTAAGAATGAAAATGCGAAAGTATTTCACAGTAGAATGCGAATTGGGGAAGAAAACAGAAGATTTCAAATATTGTCCCTGGAGTTTCGCATTTTTGGAAATAAATACTCAACTTCGCAAATGGGGGTCATAAAATGATGAAATTGCAGAATTTTTAAAGAGATGCACACACATAGACAACCACACATATATTTAGAAAATTAAACTAAAAATGGGATATAGACAATTATAAGACATTGTTCTTGACTTTTGAGTCCAAAGACGTATGATCCGAACTTTAATTGTGAAATCGTCCTTGATTGAGTCAATTTCCTTTATAGGAGTAATATATTCCATTGTGCCTTGCAAGTTAAAAAAAAAAAAAAAAAAAAAAAAAATCAAAGTCACAAGCAACCACCCCACACCCACTCTATGACCAGCCATACCTCCCCACCTTACCTATGTCACTTCAATGTTCCCTTACACTCAAATTTCACCTACTCCCACGTTTTTGAGCTGGAACAATCAACCACACTCCTCATTTTCTCTCATTTCTCTCATTCCACTAAGTAACAAACATCACTTTTTCTCTCAAACTCTTCTACTCAAATTTTCGAGATCCAAGGCTGGATTCAAGTGTTCTTCCACACTTAGTAAGTAAAAATTCATCCTCCCTATTATTATTTCACTTCATTCTACTCAAATCTTTGGTTGCTTACACAAACTCCCTAACTATGATGTTAGATTCTCGAAAACCTTCAAGGCATCTCCAAGTGTTCTTGAATTAAACACTTCCATTCTTCAACAATCATCTACTGAAATCACTCAAGGTGAGTTCATACCCCTACATTTTCATGTTTTCTCAAGTTTTCAGGGGGGGAATACAAGTTAAAACACTAAGAACATAACTAGATTTTTCTAACAGCCTTCATCAGAAAAGTTCAACTCCATTCACGGACTGTTTTGGGCATCTTACACATTTTTGTTTTCAAAACTGTACAAGGTGCAAATAGTTCAAGTTTTTAGCTTTAAAATGGCTACTTGCACATCTCCATACGATTTTTCTACAATTTATGGCGATTTTTACAAAACTGCCTATCATTTCAAACAACAATCCGGACCAGTCTGTGATTATGGACTTTTTCACCCAAGTTAGAGGTCATTATAAATTGTGATAAAAATTATGAGCAAACTAGACACATTTTGCGAACTCTCAGAATTTACGGATCTAGTTTTCGACTTTGTATGATTTTTCTAGGATTTTTCCAAAACAGGGCAGAATTGCTAAATTTTACCAACAGCATGTAAATATCATAACACTTTGTATTATGTTGAGCAAAGTGTATAATCATAAGTTTTAATGTTTGAATGTGTTTCCTAGTTAGTTTATCATTATGAACTGAAACTAAGACATTCATATTAAATATTATCCATTCATTTTGGAACACGTATTATTTAACTATAAAAAGTATAGTTTGAATATATTTATAACACTGATACATTTCCATAAAAGGGTTCATACATATTACATACATTTTAGATAAACTATAATAGGTATAGTTTATGATACATCACTCTGCGCACTCGTACAAAAAGGGTACATTCATACAAGAAATATTTATATTCACAAACATTTAACGTAAACTTGTTATCCTATATTGTGAGTTTCTCTATCTCTCCCCGTACGTCCGAGTGCGGGATATAATTCCTGGTAGTTATAATCAGAATCTCCTTGAGGGAGAACGTGATACTTGTATATAGATCTATATTGGGATTGACACCCCACACCTTGCTGCTAGCTACAGTTGGACCTGCAGGTCTACGGGTGACAAATGTCATTTCATTTTTCGCGACACTGAGAACGTCGTGGCAGGTTCACATAGTCATAGTATGATTATAACGGCTCACATATGGAACAATCCATAAGTTTACGGGATTTTATTTTTAAAACCTAAATGAGTTTTATGTCGATTTAAAATCACCTTTTATCTCTATGGGTACAAATACGAAGTACCGGGTCTCTATACAAAGCTATTATGATATTAAAACTACACATCCTCTAAAATTGTTAGACTTCAACTATAGTCGCTGAGCGTATATGTTGAGTCATATAAGAATTTAGTCTTGATTGGCCTAGAATTGGTGGTGCCCGCCTCATCTCCTGTTCCTCGTTGGGTTGTGGACCTAGGGCAGACCCACTATATTCAACGTTTTATCTAAGTTAAGTCTTATATAACTTTATATGTTGGACGATTATAGAGGAACTCTGCGGATTACTCTAGGGTTCATTACAGCATCATGTAGGATTATTTCTATTCATACTTAACTAAGAAAATATTGGATTTTCTGGAAATCAAACTAAATCGATTTTACAAGGAAAAACGGTTTCTACTTCAAACAAAACTCTTATGAACTCACCAACCTTTGTGTTGACACTCTTTAAAACTACTTGTATTCTCAGGAAATCAGTGAAACAGGAAAACTTCATCGCTTTGAGGATGGGACGCTAAACCGTCAACAATTTATTTTGTCATCATAATGTAATTGCTTTTGAAACATGTAAACATATACTTTGGTGTAACTTTTGCAATTATATTTGTGTTGGTTGTATTTACTTTGAGCACTATTATACGCGTTGTTGTGATACTGTACATGAAGTCCTCCACCCCCAGACGTTTCCGCCATCCTTGGTTTGGGGGTGTGACATCTACGTACTGGAGTAGTGACCACTCATTCAACATTTTTAACAGGTCACTTCTTCACTATATCTCCCGAAGTGATTCTTTTTGCACTTCTTACACCACTTCGCTTGCTTGTTTCTCCCAAACTTCTTGTTGTTGAGGTTGGGCTTTGAAAATATTCTCTTCTTGTTGGATTTTTAAGATCCTTCAAAATTCATCTTCTCTCTTGACTAAGTTCTCTTTAGACCCTTGTCTCTGATCTGGATCTCAACATTCTTAGTTGCCTATATGGCTGCTTTCAGAGTGGTTGAAAGCTTCACCATTGGACCAAAATATGTTGGTAGTCTATTAGCAAACTTGTTTATCTTGGAGAATTTAGTAGGAACTAGGTAAGGAAATAGCTTCATTTTCACAGTAAAACTTACAACATAGTCATTGACACTCATCTTACACTCTTTTAGATTATAGAATTCATTATTGATCTCCAAAATGTCTTGCTCAGAGCGGTACTGCCTCTTCAGTTGCTCAATGAAATTCTCCAATGAAAACTTTCTTGCTTTTATTTTTGGCGTGGAATCAACCAATAGATTCCACCAGCTTAGTACACCAGTCTTCAATTGTCTGGTAGCGAAGATTGTTTTCTATCTCTCGTTGCAGTCATAGCTCTCGAACACCATTTCCATTTCCAAGATCTAATCTATGACTTTTATTGGTGTTGGGATTCCTGAAAGACTTGGTGGTCTAGATGGTATGAAGTGCTTGCACTTGCATTCGTTTCTTACAATTTCTTCGTCCATGTTGTTCCTCGTAACTACTTGTGGTTCAACTTTACTAACAGTTCGGCTATAGTTCCCTTCCTCTGACTGATCTTTATTCAGCTCAGGTTGCACAATAGGTGCAGTAGGTTCATCCTTACTATCCCACAATATTTACCTCATCCCCTTTCTTTCTTTGGCTAACATAACCTGAATCATTTCTTGGACTCCTGCCATCATGACTAGTACAACCACAGGCGCACGCTCAGTCACACAAGGTTCATGTTGTCGATTTCTGTTACCATTTCCTAGTCTTCTTTGAGTTCTCACCATATCGATCTATACACCAAAGCAGACACTCAGTGTACCGTGAGGGAAATTTATTGTAGAAAGTTTTATTTATGTTAAAGCACATGAATTCTCCTTATTACTCTGAAAATTTATATGTCATTTCTAGTACATTAATTATACGTTTAAAATCCTGAACACATAATGTTTCCAAATATAGGTTGGCAATATACCTTAAATCTAATCAAGTAATAACATTTTAGGTATGCAACCTAAGGCATGATATAATATAAATAGTTTATAACATAACAACAAATGAGGCATATTATCCTATGGTAAGCTATTGTTTGTGTCTGTTGGAAATATTTTTATGTGATTGTCACCTCAAAATAAGTTGAGTATTGATTTACATCTTCTAACAAACATTTTAAGAATACTTTAGGTTGGAAAGATCCCGAAGATTCAATAGTGTTTGAAGAATCAAATGTTAGAACAATTGAATTTGGTATGGAGAACTTGAAGCTTACATGGAGCACTTGTAGTTGTCATGGAGCAGTTACTGAACATGGAGCACTTAAACCTTACATAGGGCATTTTCAGCTCACATGGAGTACTTGATGAACATGGAGCACTTGAAGAGATCAATTTGGACCATCATGATATCAGATGACACATCTAGATCATACGTGGAGCATTAAAATGTTGTTGGATCAACATGTATACTTGGTGGCTCAACTCAAGTAAATGGATCAACATGATCACATTGATGGCTCAACAAGATTGCTCTTGGAACATCATGTAAAATGATGACACATCCGAATTCTCAATGGAACATGCAATTTGTCCATTGTCCATCATCAACATGTTATTGTACATCTTCAAGTTCAAGAGACATTCCAATATTCAAGAAACAATTGAACTTGAGCAATAACACTCCTGAAAGTTGATGGTAGCTTAGAAGACAATGGAGCCACATGATGCTCATGTTGCTCATCATATTTTCAATGTTGATCAAGAAGGATCAATAAATATGAAGAATCAAAACTTGGACGGAACCCTAACATAATACTAATGGAATTAGAATATTCCATTCATTCTCCATTAAGTAAGGCAAAGGTGTCAATTGATAACTAAGTCATGATGACGTGTCAACACCTGATTGGTCAAGTCATGCCAAGGGCTTTTCCAAACCCTATAAATAGTCCCCTTGGGATCCATTATAATACATATTGTTTAATAGACACACATCTCACGATCATCACTTAGCATTATGAGTTTAAGCCTAGAGATCCTTAAATGTTCCTAGTTCGCTTAAACTAATGCTCTGATACTAATTGTGACATCACCATTTTCACAACCAATTTAAAACTTTTTCTTTATGCTCATTTAATTTACAATATTCATTAAATTATGGAATTCGTTTCCAAAATAGAATATCAAAATATTTTTAAAGAAACATTTTTCATTAATATATAAAAACCTTGGGATGTCATCATTCTATACAAAGATCATAAGAATAAATGAGTTTCAATAGGCCTTACAAGAATTTATTATACAATGGCCAAATAACTCCTGAAATCTCTCATCATCCATGTGCCTTCGTTTTGCTACCTGAAAGTTACAATTCGTAGAGGAGGAACATAAGGGTTCATGACAACAAGTCGAATTCCTATGATGATAATGAAGTAATTAGGTGCCACAACTATCAAGGTGAGAATCATTTTGCCAAGGATTGCAAAATGAAGACCTAGAAGGTCAAAGATGAGGCATACTACATTCAGGAAGTTGAAGAAATGAAGAAGAAATCAAAGGACAAAGCATTCATGGTCATGGAGACTCTAAATGTGGAAATCTAGGAAACAGAAGATGAAATGGATCAAGTAGAAGAAACAGAATCCTACAAAAACTACTTCTGCTTCATGGCTAATGATGAAAAAGAGCCTTCTCCTCTCTATCAACAAATTGTTGAGAAGGTAGATTTCATGCTTTGTGATAATCATTTAACTATTGAGCCTTTTCTTGATGACATTCACCATATTCTGAAATAATCAAAGAACATGTCACCAATCCTGAATATCGTGTCAGTTACTATAAAGAGGAACTGAACTCCATGCAGTTCTGATTTGAAAAAATGAGATGTAATATGACAAACTTAGAGAATGAACTTGCAATCAAAACTAAGTTACATCTTACATCAGTTGAAGAATATGAAATTGTATTGAATCAACATGAAATTACTACAAAAAACAATCGTGAGATGTAAGCCCAAATCAACACAAAAATCAATAGTTATAAGGCATCCAAAATGCTTCTTGAAGAGAGCTCACATGCAATACTCAATGGACCAAAACCATCATGCATAAAATATGGTATTGGTTATGATGAAATAAACAAGAAATTCATGGGTCCCAATACCCAACCAGAGTTGTTGCCATGTGATCCAAGTGTGTTCACTGGAGACAATATAGATCAAGAAGAGGTGGTAACTTGCAGTCCTAATGTAATTACCACTTCATTTTCAAGCATCCCACCGGAAGTCACACCATCCCATGATCTTCCGGACTTGGACACTAAGTATGATTCTCCAGTTGAATATTCTCTTGAATGTCCAACAATGGAAGGTTTCAATTTAGAAGATGTCACTTCTGAAAAACCAAATATCTCTTGCTCAAAATCTAGTGATAAACAGCCCAAGTCATATGAACTGGTAGGATATTTGAAGACTGAATCCATTGAATTCCACAATCAAGAAACATTTACATCTCTTAATGCTTCAGTCTCTTGAGCAAAGGACATAGGATGTAAATATTCTAAGAAACAACAAACTGGGAAGTGTCCAATTTAAGTCAACAAGGATGAAACCATAAGAGTGTAAGCAATGAGAAAACTGTTGTTGAAATACTCAAGAGACCTTTTGTTCCAATAAAAATCACTTCACTCAGTCGTAAACAACAAGAGTCAATTATAATGTCTCTAAAGATAAAGGAAAAGAGAAAATTGATGTCTCTAAAGAGCAAGGTACAACTGTAGTCCATCCTTCAAGATCCAAAGTGGTTAAGACTACAAACAATGACAAGGAAACAAAGACCAATAGAGTACCAAAGGCTAAGGCAAGCCAAAAGAAGACCAGACATACTAGTCATCCCAAAACTTCAAAGACTCAAAGAGCCTCTCCTTCAGATCATGGTTTCTCAAATTCTGGATTTCGAAACCAAACTGGAATCAACTATCAGAATAGTTTGAGACTTAACAATCTTACATATTTGTCTGAAATGATGAGACCAAGACCTGTTCAAACTAACCCATTCATGTATCAGGATATTTATTACCCTATGAATTCTATTCTTGGTCCATACTGTGGTTTTAATCCATCCATAGGAGGAAACCACATGTTTTGGGGAAACTTTGGGTTTCCAATAATCAATCAGTTCAGGGGAAATACCCGGTTTCCCATGTTTGATCAATTTGGAATGCATGTAAACTTTGGATTTCCCTCTATAGGAATTCCTACTAAGTTCACCAACTCTCCACCCCTTCCACAAACTAAACCTTAAAAGAATACCACTAAGAAAGCCAAAAACAATGTCTCTAAAAACCAAGCAAAACCCAAAGCAGTTGATGCAAAACAAGAAAAAACTATCCTAACTCCAACAATTATGAAGAAAGATAACACTCAAGGACTCAAACGAACATGGGTACCTAAACCTTGTCTCTAAATGCATTCCTTTTATGATGGGGTACCACACGTAGATACATGGTACAATGACATTGGATGCTCCATGCACATGCCCGGGCACAAAGGTTACCGCAGACATTTGAAAATCACAATGCCAAATCAGTACGTTACTTTGGAAACAACATGAAGGGTGAATTTATAGGACATGGAAACATATCGAATGCGAACTTTATCGTTAAACCTGTAACGTATGTAGCTAGTCTTAAACGTAGCCTTATCAATGTTGCACAACTGTGTGACAATGATCATGATGTTTCATTCACCAAAACCAAGAGTTTGATTATGGATACTAACAAGCACATCCTTGTTGATTCCCCAAGAAATGGGAACATGTGTCCACTTGATATTGAAACTAACTAAGGGAACCCCAAAATATAAGTCTTCTTTCCAAAGTTGCTTTTGACATCAGTTGGTAGTGGCATAGAAGACTTTCTCACCTCAACTTTTGTTATATCAACAAACTCATTGGAAAGGATCTTGTGAGAGCACTACCATTGTTAAAACATGGCAATGATATACTTTTGTTTCCTGTGAACAAGGAAAAATTTCTAAATCACCTCAAAAATATATAACAGAACATAATATATCTGAACCTGTTCAGCTTATACATATCGATATGTGTGGTCACACTATAGTTCCTAATTTAAGTGGTAAGAAATACATTCTTGTGATTGTTGATGACCATATCAAATTCACTTGCGTGTACTTTCTGCGAAACAAATCCGAAACCACCAATGAGATAATTAACTTCATTCACTACATAGAAGTTAGGTTAGGCAAGCGACTCAGAAGGCTGAGAAGTGACAATGGTGGAGAATTCAAGAATAACGCCTTAGATAGTTTTCTTGTATCCAAAGGCATCAAGCACAACTTTTTTGCACCCTACACTCCACAACATAATGGTGTAGTTGAATGGAAAAACAGGACACTATGTGAAGCTGCTCGATCCATGTTGATCTTCACAAACCTACTGCAATAATTCTGGGCTAAAGCAATTGCAGCCGCCTGGTTTACTCAAAACAAATCCCTAATCAAGAACAGTCTAGAAGTCAGTCCTTTTGAAGAAATGAACAAGGGGTAGCCAACATCAAATTATTTCACATATTTGGTTGTCGTTGCTACATTAAAAACAATAGGACTCAACTAGGAAAATTAACACCCAAGGCTGATGAAGGTATCTTTTTTGGATATTGCCTTAATGTTGCAGCATATGGAGATCTGAATAAGAGAACCAGGGTCATAGAGAAAAAGAAGTGATGTCACATTTAGCGAAAGTTATGTGAGGGTTATAGATCTGAACCACTTTGGTCCTCAAATGGTAGTAAATTTTTATAAAATCAACCGCTCATTACCTGCTAATCCTTCTACTCCAATCTATGCTATTGGAGTAGATTTCGAATTCCTCTTTCCAACTTAACCTTCAACCCTAGAATCAGAAAAGCTCACAAAAACAGCTTCTCCTAATGTCTCTCAACCTCATCAACCATCAAAAGAATCTAGTTCCACCAAAGCTCAGGTTGAGGGGCAAGCATCTTCGAATGATTCTATTCCTAAAAATTCTTTAGAATCTTCTGAACCATCTACCCTAATCTCCCGTCATCAATTTGGACCAGTTATAACACTAGTCACTGCATCTTTTGAGGGGGAACTACCTATAAATGGTTACACTCTTAAAAGTACCTTTCAATCCTCCCAACTATCTAGTCCATGGTTGTAGGGGAACACCACTCGACTGGTTCCAGTCCTTCAAGTTCCTTCATATCCACTCCATTTGTTGATTTCAAGCATTCAACAGTTAAGGGGGAACCACCTATTTCACGTAGTTCCGGCATCTTTCAAGACGATCTTTTGGAAGGCACATTCACTTATGACTACCCTCCCCGTCCAAAATAACAATGTGAGATAGTTTTCACTCCTCAAACTCTTAAGGAAAGTCGTCTCACAAAATGGACAAAGAATCATCCAGCTGATCAAATCATAGGTGATCTAGATTTTGGAGTAGTGACTCATTCAGCAACCAAGAACGAATACTTATATGCAAGCTTTCTATCCATAATAGAGCCTAAAGGAATCAAATAGGCTCTACAAAATACAGATTTGGTAAAAGCAATGCAAGAAGAGTTAGTTGAATTTGAACACAACAACATCTGGGACTTAGTGTGAACACCAGAAGGAGTATCAATTGTTGGTTCAAGATCAGTCTTTAGAAACAAGAGCGATAAAGATGGTTTCATAATCAGCAACAAAGCTAGACTTGTTGTCACAGGCTATTTGCAACAAGAAGGCATAGGCTACGATGAAACCTTTGCACCTGTTGCAAGAATAGAATCCATCAGGATTTCTTGGAATTTGTTACACACAAGAATTTTAAGGTTTAACAAATGGATGTGCAATGTGCATTCTTAGATGCCGAAATCGATAGGCATGTCTATGTTCAATAACATGAAGATCCAACACTCACTAACCATTGCTATAAGATTCAAAAGGTTGTCTATGATTTGAAGCAGGCTCCAAGAGCATGGTATGGAACATTGTCCAAGTTCTTGGAAGATTCCAAATTTCAAAGAGGTTCTATCGATCCCACTCTCGTTAGGAAAATCCACAATAACCATCTGATCGTCGTGAAAATCTACATCGACGATATCCTATTTTGTTCAACCAGCAAGGACCTTATTGACGAGTCTGTTGAGTTGATGAAAAAACAAATTTAGAATGAGTAGGATGGCTGAGATCAATTACTTCCTAGGTCTACAAGTTCCTCAATCTCCTAAGGGAATCTTCATTGGTCAAGAGGAGTACATAAAAAACATGTTAAAGAGATACTCCATGGAGAACGCATCAACTGCAAAGTCACCAATGTCTACATCTGAAAAGCTTGATGCAGACCTGGATGGGAAATTTGTAGATTAGAAGCACTATAGAGGAATGACTGGCTGATTACTATACCTTACAACTTGATGACCAGACATCATGTTTTCAACATGTATATGTGCACGCTTTCAAGACAAGCCAAAGGATTCAAACCTCATGGTAGTCAAAAGAATTTTCAAATATCAGAAAGGAACTGCTTCTGTATGTCTATTCTATCGTAGCTATCAATTCTTAGGAGGCAGATTGGTCAGCTGGACTTCAAAGAAGCAATCATGTGCTTCAACTTCTAATGATGAAGTTGAATACGCTGCTGCCGCCAGTTATTGTTCTCAGGTGCTCTGGATGCATAGGCATAGGCATGGGCATGGGCATGGGCATTGGCATGGGCATGGGTATGGGCATATGCATGGGCATGGGCATAGGCCTAGGCCTAGGCATAGGCATCAACATGGGCATGGGCATGGGCGTGTGCATGGGAATGGGCATGTGCATGGGCATGGGCATGGGCATAGGCATAGGCAGAGGCATAGGCATTAGCATAGGCATAGGTATACGTATAGGCGTAAGTGTGGGAATGAGCATGGGTTTGGGCCTGGGCATCAGCATAGGCATAGGAATATGCCTAGGCATAGGCATAGGCAAAGGTGTAGGCATAGGCATGGGTATAGGCATAGGCACGAGCATGGGCATGGGCATGGGCATGTGCATAGGCATAGGCATAGGCATAGGCATATGTATAGGTATAAGCATCGATATTGGCATTGGCATTAGCATAGGCTTAGGAATACGCATTGGCATGGGCGTGGGCATAGGCGTAGGCATAGGTATAGGCATAGGCATAGGCATAGGCATAGGCATAGGCATAGGCATAGGAATGGGCATGGGCATGGGCATGAGCATAGGCATAGACATAGGCATTGGCATAGGCATAGTCATAGGGATAGGCATAGCCATACACATGGGCATGAGCATAGGCATGGGCATGGGCATAGGCATAGGCATAGGCATAATCATACGCATAGGCATAGCCATATGCATATGCATAGGCATAGGCATAGGTATAGGGCTAGGCATAGGCATAGGCATAAGCATATGCATAGGCATAGGCATAGTCATAAGCATAGGCATAGGAATAGTTATAGGAATAAGCATATGTATGGGCAAGGTCATGTGCATTGTCATGGTCATGCGCATGGGAATGGCATGATCAATGGCATGGCATCGACATAGGCATACAAATAACCATAGTCTTAGGCATAGGCGTAGGCATGGGCATGGGCGTGGACAGGGGCATGGGCATAGGCAAGGCCATTAGCATGGGTTCGACATGGGAACAAACATGGGCATAGGCATAAGCATAAGCTTAGTCATAAGGATAGACATAGGCATAGGCATGGGCATGGGCATAGGCATAGTCATAAGGATAGGCATAGACATAGGCATGGGCATGCACATGGGCATGGGCATAGGCATAGGCATAGGCATAGGCATACACATATGCATACACATATGCATAGGCATAAGCATAAGGCTAGGCATAGGCATAGGTATAGGCATAGACATAGGCATAGGGCTAGGCATAGGCATAAGGCTAGGCATAGGCATAGGCATATGCATAAGATAGGCATATGCATAGGCATAGGCATAGGTACAAGTAAGGGCATGGGCATGGTCATGGTCATGGGCAATGACATGGGTGTGGTCATAGTCATGGGCATGGGTATAGGCATGCCATGAGCATAGGTATGGGCTTGGGCATAGGCATAGGCATAGGAATAGCATATGCATAGGCATAGGCATAAGCATGGGCATGGGCATCAGCATCGGCATGGACATAGGCATAGGATTAGGCAAAGGCATAGGCATAGGCTTAAGCATAGGAATGGGCATGGACATAGGCATAGGCATGGCTAAGCGTATAGGAATAGGCATAGGCATGGGCATGAGCATGGGCATGGGAATAGGCATTGGCATGGGCATAAGATTAGGCATAGACATTGGCATGGACATAGGCATAGGCATAGGCAAACGCATAGGAATAATCATGGGCTTGGGCATGCGCACGGGCATGGGAATCAGCATGGGCTTGGGCATTCGAGGTGAATACATGCCCCCACATTTTTCAAGCTTTTTCTATGTTTTAAGGGGGAGAATACAAGTAAAAAAAAAGAAATCTTGTGTTTAAAAATATAAATCCCTTATTATGTTTCATTTTATTTTATAAACACTTTACGTAAAAATATGTTAAAATGCAACAGTTATCATTTTAGCAGAATATACAGTATAAACTATAATAGGTATAGTTTATGGAACATATGCACTATTTTACTAAGTTTAGAATAAAATACAGAAAACAAACATAAACTATAATACATATAGTTTATGAGACATATATACAGTTTATTCATTACAAAAAGGGTATTACATTTCATTTACTAAAGGGTATTACATTTCATTTACTAAAAGGATATTACATTTCATTTACTTAAAGGTTTTTTAGTTTATTACTCGTAAACTCATTGACGCAATTTGTGAGATGCCTTCAAGTACTTATCTAAGTGGAAACGAAAGTACTGACTTACAACTAGAGTTTCTTGTAGGGAGAGCAAGGTATTTGTGTATAGATCTATAAGGGACTGACAATCTCGCACCACAACTGTAAGCTACAGTTAGGTCGGCAGACATGGGGTGACAAATGTCGTTAACATTTTCGACGACTGAAGAACGCCGTGATCCGATCATCTTAGGTCGTAGTATGGTTATAAGAACTCACATGGAGAAAACAACGACACATTTACGGAGTAATATATTTTAAGACAATTTCATTTGAACATTAACTTTAAATTTGGTTTACGGGGAAAACACGCCATCAAATAGTTTTATATAAAAACAAAACAATATTACACGATTTCTTAGTACAACACAGATTACATTTCTAGAAATATACATTTAAAGGTATCACATACTAATACAACTACAGTATACTATTTTCCTAGTACAGTGCAACTTACATTTCTTAAGGAACTATTATTGTTTACTCTTTGATGACTTAACGTATATGTTGGGGTTATATCTAATAAAAATCTTATAGGCATTAGAATGTGTGTTTCTGCCCTACTTCTTATTCCTTGTTTGGTTGTGGATTTAGGGCAGAGTCAGTCATTCGACGGTTTGTTCGATCTTGATTATATATAACTTGTATACTCTAAGTGATCATAGGAGGAAGCAGTATGGGTCACACCACTTACATGAATTAGAACTTCGAAGTACATATTATAAACATAAGAAACTTATATGTTTTTGGTCTTAAGGTATTAAGACTACGATACATTTACAACAAAAAAAATATACGATTTTCTAGATGAACACACTTACGTTTTCAAGGAACAGAGAACATATTATATACGAAATGTTTATGAACTCACCAACTTAAATGTTGACACTTTTTCAAACCACTTGTATTCTTAGGAAATTAGCAGACAAGTACCCTCATAAGTGTCACGAAGATGGAGCATAGTAGCATCACGTCTTAGCTTTAGTTATAACTTTGATGTCAAGCAAACAATGTTTTGAACACAATGTAAATTATATATTTCCAATATGATGGTTGGGTTGTTTTTATTACTATTATTCAATTGTTAGGATAATGTATATGACGTCATCCACCCCCGAACTTTTCTGCCGTTTCGGTTTGGGGATAACAGATTGGTATCAGAGCATTGTTTATAGTGAACTAAGTATATCAAACCATACAAGATATACAACTATAAATACAATGGGATAAAAACACTCTGGACAAGAGTTATACTTTTAAAATATAACAATATGTTTATAAAAGTATACATACATACTAGAATAGTGTCATAATAAGAACAAAATAAAAGTATTTAGATAGTTGAAATGTACGAGCAGGCCTCGGGATATATAATTAGGCCTGGGAAGAATATAGCCTGATCAACTATATTTATCCGTGAGGTGATTAGCATATGCCTAGGAATGGTCTTGGTGTTGCAACAAGTCTATAACTTACAACCCCTACATGCAACAGAATACTAGAACCAAACATAAAGTTTAAAATACTATAGCAGTATTTTATGATACTATACAACAACAACAAGTCTAAAAACTTATCATCTCTATATACCAAGAAACTCTAGAACCAAACATAAAGTTTAAAATACTATAAGAGTATTTTATGATATTATAAATAACTTATGTGAAAACTAATGACCCTTACTGGTAGGTCTATAATTACTTAGTGTATACATTAATGTTATATATAACTAAGATTTTATAGACTTAGAATTTGTGATTTCGCTCTACATCGTGTTATGTGTTTGGTTCTGGTCTTAGAGTAAGATCAAATATTCAAAGGTCTATTCAATCTTAGTTATATACAACCTGTATACACTACATGATTATAGGAGGACCCGGTAAGGATCACCAAAAAATTTTCAATAGAATTGCTTTTATTAATCTCATAGATTCTTTATACACCCTTATTATCGCATAAACGACATATATAGACTTCGAAACCCCACTACAACAACCAATAAAGGAGTTGAGGAAGAACCAGAAAGGGGTTCATGAAAGTGATTCTGAGAAGGGATCGGACGAAGAGAAAGGTGTCAAGAAGATCGTTAATGAACCTTACCCTATCATGAGCAGACATGAGAGGCCGCTTGGACATTCAGGTTCAGACTGTCCATCATGAAGTAATGGATATCAGTAGCAAATCTCGGAACATGACGATACAAATCCAACACACCCACGAAGAGCAAAGAACACCATACGTATGCCATGCCTACAAGTAGATTAGGGAAAGGATAAAGACTAACTACACTCTGTAGAGGAAGAAATAGCCACCATGAGACAACAAATCTTTACAGTTAAAACTAGGGAATTATAACAAATCGGAGAACAGAAGGGGCCACTTACGAGAAGTGTGAGATGGTAGAGCACCATGTGTATCATTTTAATAACAAATAAACTAATATAGCCTAGTGAGTTAGTGTCTACGCTACTCACACTATGTGTTAGGTTTACCACACTTTTTGTCACAACTAGTAATAGTAAAATCAAGAGAGATACGCCTTTCCAAAACCCATGAAACCGGATCAACTTAAGATTTTGAAATCTATCTTCTATTTTGTAACTTAACATTGGTACAATGCCTACACCACTTACTACTATAAATACATCACAGGGATGTTAGTCGAAACATTAAAAATCATACAACAAAACGCGAAATTTATATGTGTATATATAAATAGATAGAATACAAATAACAATAACCATAGTTACTTACGAACTATTTTTACACCATTCAACAGAATCATGCATTCACATGAAAGTAACAAGTATACCAGTGCAACACCGGTTCTACAGATATACCCTGCTACATTCCAAGTCGCCGTAATTGATATCGTGATAGTGTCATGGTAGAACTCAGCGCTAACCACACAAATGGAAATGCAAACGGTATCGAGAGTTCCAATCGTAGTAATAACCAAGGGCATCAACAAGTGTCTACCTACAAGGACACCCTAACCACAAACCTAAGAACAAGAAACGGAATTTATGGAGCAAGAACGGTCGTTCGATGCAAGGCCTACGAAAAGACAACAGACTATGGCAGTCCTACCACCACCCTCCTACTACCTCAGTACCGAACAAATCATATTATGGAGGCCAACAACTGCAACTTCCATCACTATGGAGTCTGCCAAGAACTGCAATGCAACCACTTCAACAAGAATGGGCATACCACTCATCCATGTAGGGTGCTAGCTAGAGAGACCGCCCAGGCTACCAATACTAGAATGAATCAGGTTTGCTATGAATGTGGTAAAACATGGCATTTCAAGAGAAATAGCCCAAAAGTGAGGAATGTCGAGGGTGTAGGAAGACTTTTAACCTTGGGGCAGGAAGAGGCCGTAAACGATCCTACCATGGGTACCAGTATGTTCCTACCTACATAACTCATATGCATGCCTACCTTACTATAACAATAAGGAGATGAGTTTTCATGAGTCACCAACTTACAAACATGTTCAAACAAAAACACAAACGCACAACAGAACATTCACATTACAAATTACTAACAGTAAGACTGAAACCACAACAAGACAAGTACGTAGGATGCACAATAACACTAAAACAACAAATTAATCAAAATCGGTTTAATAATGGTTACAATAGGAAATTTTAATGTGATCATTGGCATGTATTGGATGAGTATTAATCCTACCAATTTCACATGCCACGGAAGGGTCCATTCTCCTTAACTTACCGACTAACGGAACCCTCGTAACTTATGATGAACCAAACCCACACTCCCCCCCCCCCCCCATCTTAAGTACAATTTACCATTCGTAAACAAACAGTCAGATTAAACGAAACGAAGTTGCATTCTAATAGTGAAGGTCCATTGGAATGCCAAGCGTGGACCTGAATTCACTAAGGAACAGAAACATCTAATGAAACAAAAGCACCAACATCTTTTCTCTAGTTCATGAGTCCCAATTTAGAAATAATTTTGGGATAAAATTTCCTCTAACAGGGGGATAATGTAACAAACGGTTATTTCGGGTCAATATAAGCCAACAAAAGTCTAACTCTTAGTCATGTATAAGTGAGACGACATTGTAACCTTATTAGATATAAATCACCTCTAGTAATGAGGGCATGATTTGTATGTATGTATGTATGTATGTATATATATATATATATATATATATATATATATATATTAAGAACCATGTTTATTTAAGTTAAGAATTTTACTTTGAAAACCATACTTATATGAGTAAAAAGCATGAATTACACCTTACCATTGTGATTTCGGTATTTGGAATCAAATCACAATTAATTTTCGGTTTTGTGGGGACCAAGACCACATATGTGACCGAAATCTCTTCCTAGGAGAATCTATGACCAAAATCTCTAAAATCTCTATCTTTGAGTGTAATCAAAGTGATTTTGGTCATGATAAACCAAAATCCTTCCCACTTAGTTCGAAAACCCCCTTTTAGATTAAGATAAGATGCCTTTCTAATGCATTATTACACTTACTGATGCAAATATCACTTCACTGACACTTCTTATCACATCCTCTTATCTCATTGCATATATATATATATATATATATATATATATATATATATATATATATATATATACACACATCCAAAACCACCCTCACATATTCCTTTTCATGTTTGAAATCAATTATAAATCCTCTCAAAACTCATATACCTATCTTCATATCTTCATAAGTCTTACCCAGTAACCTTTAAATCTCCATATTTCACCCAAGAAAACTTCACATCTACATCCAAATTTCCCAGTAACTCTATTACACCTTGTAAGTATTTAATACAAAATAGTGTTAGTTAACACTTTAAATTATTAGATTATCTAATTTATACCCGATATTATGTGTTAATATAAATTAGGATACGATTAATCTATACGTGTTCTAACACAAGGATCATCGCAACCACATTGTACCTAACAAGAACACACATCCGAGGCGAGTTCATGCCCCCACATTTTTCCAAGCTTTTTCTTTGTTTTAGGGGGAGAATACAAGTAAAAAACAAGAAATCTTTTGTTTAAAATTTTAAATCGCTTATTATGTTTCCTTTTATTTTATAAACACTTTACGTAAAAGTATGTTAAAATGCACTAGTTATCATTTCAGTAGAATATACAGTATAAACTATAATAGGTATAGTTTATGGAACATATGCACTATTTTACTAAGTTCAGAATAAAATACGGAATACAAACATATAAACTATAATATGTATAGTTTATGAGACATATATGCAGTTTATTCATTACAAAAAGGGTATTACATTTCATTTACTAAAGGGTATTACCTTTCATTTACTAAAAGGATATTACATTTCATTTACTTAAAGGTTTTTTAGTTTATTACTTGTAAACTCGTTGAAGCAATTTGTGAGATGCCTTCAAGTACTTATCTAAGTGGCAGCGAAAGTACTGACACATAACTAGAGTTTCTTGTAGGGAGAGAAAGTTATTTGTGTATACATCTATACGAGACTAACAATCATACACCTCAATCGTTAGCTACAGTTAGGCGGACAAGCCTGGGGTGACAAATGTTGTTAACGTTTCCGACGCCTAAAGAATGTTGTTTTTTAGGTCATCTTAAGTCATAGTATGGTTATAAGAACTCACATGGAGAAAACGATGACACATTTACGGAGTAATATATTTTAAGACAATTTCATTTGAAGATTAACTTTACATTTGGTTTATGGGGAAAACAAACCATCAAATAGTTTCATATAATAATAAAACTACATTACACGATTTCTCAATACAACACGGATTACATTTCAAGAAACATACATTTAAAGGTATCACATACTAGTACAACTATAGTATACTATTTTCCTAGTACAGTGCAACTTACATATCTGAAAGAACTATTCTTATTTACTCTATGATGACTTAGCGTATACGCTAGGGTTATATATAATAAAAATCATATAGACATTAGAATGCGTGTTTCCACCTTACTTCATGTTCCTTGTTTGGTTGTGGATTTAGGGCAGAGTCACTCATTCGACCGTCTGTTCGATCTTGATTGTATATAACTTGTATACTCTAAGTGATCATAGGAGGAAGCAGTATGGGTCACCCCACTTACATGAATTAGAACTTCGAAGTACAGATTATAAACATAAGAAACTTTTACATTTTTTGTCTTAAGGTATTAAGACTACGATACATTTACAATAGAAAATATAGGATTTCTGGATGAACACACTAACGTTTTCAAGGAACAAAAAACATACTATTATATATGAAATGCTTTTGAACTCACCAACTTAATTGTTGACACTTTTTCTAACCACTTGTATTCTCAGTAAATTAGTAAACCGGTACGCTCACAGGTGTCACGAAGAAAAAGCATACTAGCATCACATCTTACCTTTTGTTATAATTTTGATGTCAAACAAACAATTTTTTGAACATAATGTAAATTATATATTTTCAATATGATTGTTGGGCTACATTGATTACTATTATTCAATTGTTCTATACTATACATGACGTCATCCACCCCTAAACATTTCCACCGTTCCGGTTCGAGGGTGTGAATCTATTACCTTTGGGACTCGATGGGTATTCCCCCTGGGGATATTTATATCTATCCACCTAATAATAAAAGCTTGGATGGATGGAAAGAAATATTGTTTAAAATGGTTTCATAGAAAGTCATGGACTCCGTTAGTGACCTAAGCGATTTTGAGCACTCCAATGAAATTCTTAGAAATTCACGAACTAAAATACAAATAGAAATAAAGCTAGAAATTATTTTCTTGTGTACTTTGTCAAAGATAGAGTTATAAGAAAAGATTATAAATTTTTTAAAATAAAAAGATTTTGACAAAAAAAAAGAGTAGTTATATTCTTAGGTCAGTTATTATATATAGTATTTTTCTTTTATAGTCGCGTCACTTGCAGTTTGGCGATACGTTTTGAAACAAAAGGGGTAAATAAAATGGTATCGATGGTAGGAATGCTAAAAATAAATGTTGTTCAAAGTAAGTGGGGAATGTTTATGAGGTTTGTTAGTATTTAGGGTTTGGGAAGTAATTAGGCCTTAGACACAAATATATGCATTGCAGTGAGAAATAATTGGTGACTACAAATCGGGTTCTTCTATGTGATTTTAATGAGTTCAAAATTAATAATCAATAAAGGAAATTCTTTACAATGTGAAGTGAAGGATCATACATAGAATTTAGTTGCTTGATAAATTTGTAAGTGACATCAAGATGATCCACAATGCTTCTAAATCCGCTATCCTTATAAGTTTTAATGTTTCCTTAAGATTATTTTTTCCACATACACACACTTCCCCACATTTTACTATTACCTTCTCTGATTCTCCATTACCATGAACACACATCTCCATAAAAGATAGATTATTTAGTGTTTGCATTTTCATACTTTCTTTTTAAATCATGCCTTAGAATATAGGTAGAGAATCTAAGTTAGAAAGAGAATATCACTTACATGATCATGGAACCTCCTTAGCCAAGTGGAGCATCTTATGACAAGTAGATCATCCTTTTCAAGAAAACCATATGTTCTTGTTTTGGTTCATGGAGCATTCTCAGATATAGTGAAGAAGGAAACGATCAAAAGCATTAAAGGGCATTTGCGAACCATCTTGGACCAACTGGAAGCATTTTGGAGCAACCTCATACACATGGACCAACATGGAACAACTTCCAGTACATGGACTAAAATTAGAGCAACTGCTTTCAACTTGGAGCATCTTAGATTCTCTTGGAGCAACTTCATTAACTTGGACCAACGAGAAGTACTATGGATAAACTCCACCAACTTGATCACTTAGAGCATCTTCATCTAACTTGGAGCAACTGCATGCACTTAGGTCAAATTGGACCATCTCTACTTCTTTGGATCAACTGGACGAATGATGGAAGAATCTTCATTCATCTTGACCATCTTGAAGGATCTTAGACCATCTTCACCAACTTGATCACTTGAACCATCATGAATCGTTTCCACTACCTTAGATCAACTGCAAGTCACTTGGACCATATTGGAGCATCTTCATTAACTTGGAGCATGTTCAAGCACATCAGAGCATATTCATGAATTTGGAGCATCTTCAGCCACTTGGTGCATCACGTCCATGTGGATCTTCAAGTCTACATAAAGCATAATAAATGTTTCATTCCGTTTTGAATAGGCCATACAAGTTTTCAATGAGTCATGCACATTTCAAGTAGGCCATGCACGTTTTAAGTAGGCCATGCACGTCTTGAGTACATTACAGAGATTCCTTAGGTGTGATGCACGTCTCTAAGATAACATCCATGCATGTGCCACCTTTTCTTCTTGGTTCTTAAGTCATCATTCTCTCGCTTGTGACTCAAGTTGACATTCTCTTATTTGTACTTGAGTATCATCCAAGTCTTCTACGACCACACGATTGGACCATGCAAGCCCTACTTTGGACCATTAAGAAAGCCTAGACACCTTAACCTATAAATACATTTTTTTGTAGCTGTGATTATTTCATTCCATGGATCAACTTCTAGTTCTCATCACCTCTTGGTCCAACATCTCAACCACGTGGCTTAACATCGTCTAGGCTTAGAAACTTGTTGGTCCAACTTTACTCACGTGATCAACATTATTGGAGCATCACATCCTTGCTTGGAGGAATTACAAGACAAAACCCTACATTGATTTAACTTCTCCATTTCGTGAACAAGACCTTGGAGCAAGACATTGACTCAATTCCAATCCCTTCGCAAGCATCTCGGTACAACCCTTTATTTGAACATCTACTTGGCACATCATCATCTTGTGCCAATCTCTCCATATTGTGCCATCCAACCTTGTGTCATACTTAGCTTTCTTGGAAGAAACCTTATTGAACCAATATCGTTTTTGTGTTCATCCCTTTGGCACATCACCCCAAATAATTAAAAAAAAATTACTTAGCTTCGTTCTTGGCGCACCTTCGGTCATGGAGCAATTTTCTTCATGAGAAACTTCGTGGCGCGTCTTCTTGCTTCTTGGCATAACTTCTGCTCATGCGTATCCTCGCAAACTTTGGCGCAACACAACTCATTCGCAAAGCCCTTGGTGCAACATCTATTTAGCTCACCTCTTCTCTTGCATAACATCGGTAACCGACTTTCCTTTGCAGATCACCTCGCCAAGTCACTTGGCGCATCTCCTTCTCTTTGCATAAATGCTTGGCACAACAAGTGTCTCAGCCTTGCATGATCAATCTCTCCCTTTTGCGCCATACACTTACTCTATTGCACCAACTCCCCCTCTTGCACCACACACTTACCTTCTTGTGTCATCTACCTAACTACCAGTTTGGCACAAGTTTGCACACCCTTCTTAAGCCACTTCTTCTCCTCTTGCGCCATCACCTCCTCGCCCAACTCCTCCTTCTTGCAACCTCCATCCTTGTGAGCAGCCTCCCTCTTCAACCTTCTCATTAATGCTTCCCCCACCCCCTTCTCCTCCTTGCGACATCAATTTGTTTTACTATTCTTTTTACATTTTTTTATTTTTTTTAAATAAGTGTTTTTGGATTAAACATCTATTTTTTTTTGTAAATATAATTTCTTTTATTATTTTATTTTACTTTCTTTTTTCTCTTTTCAAATTTTAGAATTTATTTGACTTCAAAATATATCTACAAATTTTCATTAAAAAAAACATATTTTGAAAGTATCATTTTTTTAATCTTTCTAATTATTCTTGATATGCTACAATCATTTAAAGCCAAGACTTAGCAACTTTGTTTTATCATAACACACATTGATATGATTAAGCAAAATGTCAAAGTTTTTATTTTTTTATCAGTTTGCAGAAAAACATCAAGTCTTTCACTTTTAATCAACACTTGACTTTTTTCAAACTTCATGCCTAAATAAAACACACCACAAGTTTGCAAGTTAATGCTTTCTTTCACTTTACTTTCCTATCTTGACAAAACAATTTTTTTATCTAGATAGCGCAAACTCTAACATTTTTTTTCTTATAATCAATTCCTTTTTTTTCAATTGTCATATTGACAGTTGAAAATTTCCTTAACAAAATCTTTCTAGTTCGAGGAACACATTTTCTCGAATAGTTTTTAAATTCTTTTTTCATGTATCTGCTTCAACATAACAACCCATTGAACCAGAGGGGGAATATGTTTTAGGTTGGAAAGATCCTGAAGATTCAACAAGTATTTGAAGATTCAAAAGTTGGAACACTTGAATTTGACATGGAGCACTTGAAGCTTACATGGAGCACTTGTAGTTGTCATGGAGCACTTGCTAAACATGGAACACTTGCAGCTTTAATGGAGCACTTGCAGCTAACATGGAGCACTTGAAGAAAGAAATTTGGACCATCATGATCTCAGGTGGTACATCAAGATCATATGTGGAGCATCAAGATGTTGATGGATCAACATGAATACTTGGTGGCTCAAATCAAGTTAATCGATCAATATGATCACATTGATGGATCAACAAGAACGCTCATGGCACATCATGTACAATTATGACACATCCAAATTCTCAATAGCACATGCAGTTCGTCCATGATCCATCATGAAAACATGGTTGTACATCTTCAAGTTCAATACACGTTCCAACATTCGGAAAAAAAGAAAAAAAAAACTCAACTTGATCAATGACACTTCTGAAAGTTGAGGACAACTTAGAAGACAATTGAGCAACATGATGCTCATGTTTTTCATCACATTTTCAATGTTGATCAAGAAGGCTCAATAAACATGAAGACTTAAAACTTGTATGAAACACTAACTGAATAGTAACAGAATTGGAATGTTCCATCCATTCTTTGTTAAGTAGGGAAAAGGTGTCAACTAATGACTAAGTCATGATGACGTGTCAACACCTAATTGTTTAGGCTATGTCATGGGCTTTTCAAAAGCATATATAAATAGGCCCCTTGGGATACATTATAAAGTTGTTGATTCTCCTGTTTTTCCTTCTCATTCTGCTCAATTGTTGTTTAGAGTAGAGTTAAGAGAGCCATGTGTTTTAGTGTGTTTTATATTCAAACACTTGTAACTGGATTCTAATGAATATGTGACACATATGAATCATTCACCTTAAGAATTAAAAAATGTTTATATCATTAACTTGGTTGATTCACAACTCTTTACTTTCCACACAACTTGCCACTTGAAGATTCTAAAACCATGTTTCAGTATTCTCAACACTTGGAATCTTCAAGTCTCAGTTTACTGATTTTCTCATTTCTTCAGTGTCAATTAAGGTATAATACATGTAGTTTAATAGACATACATCTCAAGATCATTGCTCAATATTATAAGTTTAAGCCTATAGATCCTTAAATATTCCTAGTTCGCTTAAACTAATGCTCTGATACCAACTGTGACATCCCCATTTTAACATCCAATTTAAAACTTTTTCTTTATACTTATTTAATTTAGAGTATTCATCAAATTAAGGAATTTGTTTCCAAAATAGAATATCAAAATATTTCTGAACAAACATTTTTCTATGATATATTAAAACCTTGTGATGTCATCATTCGATATAGAGAGCATTAGAATAAACTAGTTTCAACAGGCCTTACAAGAATTTATTATACGATGGCTTAATAACTCCTTAATTCTCTGATCATCCATGTGCTTTCGTATTGCTACCTATGATACAAAAAAACTGAGTGGGTGAGGCTTGGGATCATGGCAAGCATATATGGATTTCAAACCACAATAATTAAGTTCTTTAATTATATATATTTCAAATCAAACAATTTACCTGATTACATGTTCCTGTTAGTCTCACATACTAATCCTAAAATACTGATCTCAAGGAAGATATCCTAAGGATTATCATCAACTAGACCTGGCAATCCGTGTCTGCGTGTCGTGTATTCGTGTCAGACACGAATTTACACGACACGAATTTGGTAAACACGAACACAACACGAATTATAAAACGTGTTTCGAATATCAAACACGAACACGACACATAAAAAATTCGTGTGACACGTGACACGACACGAATATACACGTTTTTAACCGTGTTACACGAAAACACGAATAAACACGAATAAACACAAATAAACACGCTTTTAATGCATTTTTTAAGCTAGGATGAACAAATTGACAATAACATGCAATAATCTTAATCCAAAGTACAAAGTACAAAGTTCAAACTCAAAATTACAATCCCAAAATATTTTAAAACAAGTCAATTACTAAATTACTAACTATTAACCGTGCCAGAGGTTGAACTTTTAACCGAGTCAGGCTCCTCATTATCATCCAAACTGACAACTTCGTTCACCACATCACCAACATTATAATTAGCTTCTCCAAATAACCAATCTTTGGTACAAATAATTGCTTCCGTAACATCAGATTTGAGGGAGCTTCGATATTGATCAAGAACTTTACCTCCAACACTAAATGCAGACTCGGAAGCTACAGTGGAAACGGGAATAGTCAATATATCTCGTGCCATAGCAGTAAGATCGGGATATCGAACCTGATGTCCTTTCCAATATTCCAAAATATTTATCTCTGTTGTTCTTGGCATTCGGGGCTCCTCCAAATATAAGTCAAGTTCGGACTTTTTAGTTGAAACAACATACTCGTAATCAAACGAGTCGAACTCCTATTAGTAAAATGAGAACATTAAAAATCTTGAATAAATATGATAAAAAATAATAAAAAAAACAGTTTTCATTTTTTATAATAAAAAAAAACATTTTTCATTTTTCATAATAAAAAATAGTTTTCATTTTTCATAAAGAAAAAACAGTTTTTATTTTTCATAATATAAAAAACAGTTTTTATTTTTCATACAAAAAACAAAACAGTTTTTATTTTTCAGATTTCAAGTTTTCGGTTTTCATTTGACGAATAAATTATTGAATGTAAAATAAATATTAAACAAAAAGTTGTACCTTCCAAGCTTCATTGACATTTATACCGCTACCAATTTCATCCAAGCTTTCGTTAGGCTCATTCACATCATTTAAAGTTGAGCCATTATTTTTTCTCATTGCAGAATTACTACAATAAATATCAAAAAGAGACGATAAAGTATCTTTCACTTCATCAAATTGACTTGATTTCTCTCCATAAATCTTAGTGTAGCCCCATTCCACAGTTTGCAACTTGTATCGAGGATCAAAAACCACAGCTAGAGCCAAAATCAAGCTAAACTCGGACCAATATTTCTCAAACTTTGCAAACATCAAATCAGCCATTTTTTTAAGTCTTGCATCATTGCTGTCCCTATGTTTCTCCAAGGTCAAACGGGCCATTAAAACAGAAGGAAAATACAAGTTAGATGTAGGATATTTTGACCCAGAAAATACACAAGTAATGTCATAGAAACTACATAAAAATTTGCTAAGGACTTCAATCCTATCCCACTCGTCATTAGTTGGACAAAATCTATAATTTGAATCACTTGCTTCCAAATGAGTAAAGGCCGTACGAAAGTAAAGTGCACTTCGAAGCATGAGATATGTGGAATTCCACCTTGTTGGAACATCTTGTCTTAACCCCCGTTTTGGATCCAAACTAACTAACTTCACACAATCCACAAATTGTCGTTTGCGAGCTTGAGATGCTTTGACATACTTCACACTTTCTCTTACTTTAGAAACACAACCATCAATCTCTTTCAACCCATCTTGAACTATCAAATTTAGAATGTGAGCACAACATCTTATATGAAAAAATTGACCATCTTTAATAAGTGCTTTCCTAACATTCAATTGCAACTTCAAGATATTAACGAAAGTGTCATTCGCGGAAGCATTGTCTAATGTTATGGAAAACAACTTACCTTCTATTCCCCAATCCGC
This sequence comes from Lactuca saligna, assembly GCF_052625555.1. Classification (NCBI taxonomy): domain Eukaryota; kingdom Viridiplantae; phylum Streptophyta; class Magnoliopsida; order Asterales; family Asteraceae; genus Lactuca; species Lactuca saligna. Next base: position 34,019,144 of record NC_136424.1, read on the forward strand.
AAGCATAGAGTAAACTTTTTCACTCAATGAAATTCCATTGTGGGGAGGTGGCATATCAGAAAAATTCAACAATCTTTTCTGCAAAATCCAATTTTCATCAATGAAATGAGCTGTAAGGCTAATGTATCCATCAGTAGTAATAGAACTCCACAAATCAGAAGTTAAGCAAATACGACCCGGTGCTTCCTTTAGAAACGATTTTAACTTGTTTGTTTCTTTCTTGTGCATATTCACAATATCAGATCTCACAGTGTTTCTACATATTAAATTCAAATCTTCCGACACATATTCAAACAAGTCTTTAATACCACTATAGTCCACAAATGATAATGGTAAGTTGTGCATGACAATTGCTCTTACTAACTTCTCACGAAATATATCTTTGCTGAATTTTGAGGACTTCAACATCAAAGAATCTTTATCCTTCCCCAATAACATTTGACCTACAACAAGCCTATCCGGCCTATAACATTTATTTATATGTCGTTGTAAGTTCCCGGTTCCATATCTACTGTCATAGTTCTTCACCTCATCACACCATGTGCATTTTGCTCTCTTAACTCCATCTTTTGTGACAACATCATTTAATAACTCGAATACACGCCATACCGCTGATGTTTGTTTCTTCTCCCTCTTACGGGTTCCTTTCATTTTCTGATTGTGTTCTCCCTCCTTCTTTACCTCCACACAATCATCATTTGAATCATCCTTAGTATCATTGTTAGTATTGTCATCCATCTAAAAAAAACAATAATTAGACAAACTGATAAAGGAAACAAATTTAAATAAACAGAAAACAGTTAACAGTTAACATCCTATGGTCTTAACAATTAACAGTTAACATCCTATGGTCTTAACAATTTAAATAGTCAATACGTGATCAAAGGAGACAATACAATAAACAGAAAAATCACAGGGCTGAATCTGTGATCAAAGATTCAAAGGAAACAAAAAATAAACAGAAAATAACAAAGGAAAAGATTATATACCATGTTTGTGTTAGAAGCCATAAACTCGGAAGAAGCTATGGTGACAGAATTGAGAGACCGGTGACTCACGAGAAGTCGAGAGTCAGTGTGAGCACTGAGCAGCTTCGATTTTACTTCAGAAGCACCGATGTCCGATGGCGACTTGGCGAGCCTGTGAGCCTGTGAAGAACGAAGATGTGGGACGTGAAGCACGATGGCGACGGTGACTCAGTGAAAGGCTAAAGAACCGCTGAACCGGCGATTGGAGAAGCTGTGAAGGCTGTGAGCCTGTGAAGCACGAAGATGTGGGAGACTCGGCCGACGATCGTGATAGATGGCGATTGGCGAGTGACGCCGACGATGAAGAACTCAGATAGTGATTCGCGAATCGCGATTTCGTGTGAGATGAAGAAGTGAAGAACTCAGTCAGGCCTCAGTTCAGCATGTCGGCGATTTTGGAAACGAACGAATAAACGACTCAATTTAGGGTTATAAACTATTTATTAAATTTTACGCAATCGGTCCCTAGTATTTTATAAATATAAAATTTAACCCTAAAATATATATGTGTAATTGTGTATATTATATATATGTGTTTATACGTGTTTATGCGTGTTTATACGTGTCACGTGTCAACACGAATTTGTATCGTGTCTTATACGTGTCTAAACAGGTAAATTCGTGTTTGACACGTGTAAGACACGAAACACGAATTTAAAATACGTGTCAGACACGAATATACACGAAACACGAATTTCTAAAACACATACACGGAAAACTCGTATCGTGTTCGTGTCGTGTAAATCGTGTCGTGTATCAAATTGCCAGGTCTATCATCAACAACGGGTAAACAATATTGTTTGGGGGATTCCTTTAACAATATATGTCAATAAGGAAACCATGAGGAGATAGAGTACATGAAATGAATTGGTACTTCATTAACACCTACTGGTTGCGAACCTACCAACATTCCACTTAACTAAATAGAATAGTCAGTGGTCATCATCTATACTTAGCTAGATGACTGGTTCATCAATAGTCAAGTCCTCTCATCATCATCTCATATTTTCATCATCCATCACTACCCAATATATTTTATATATGAATATACATATATAATTTAAATCAAATAGAAATCATATAACTCATCTAACATAGATATCAAGGAATACGGATAATAGGAACATAAAACATTTAATCATCTAGATACTCTATATTTGTTTAAGATGAAGATAATTATACACTCACTTTTTAAAAGTGGTTTACTGGTGATTTGCGCAACGCTTTGCCTAACACCTTATCGTTTCCTTTTGAAAGACCTAGATATAGTTATCACTAAGTCTTAGTCTTTGTTTCATAATTATTGTAAGTATAATGACAATATTCTAGAATATTTCTAAATAATCCCAATGTCTACATCAAGATCTATCAAGTAAGGAATCACCAAGTAAGACCATATTGGAGGTAGGGTCATTTGGTATACAATGTATACTGTTTGGAAATCTCATCACTCGCGCAAGTAGATCAATCAGTATTATGACTTGGAATGACTAATAACTCTTATTTAGAGGTTGATAATAATGATTATGAATATAAATACAAGTTACACTTAAGCCATAATAAGTGTAACTTAACTTACAATATTTTTGGAAAAAGTTTGGAAAGTTCGTCGTCAGAGCTCCAAAAACTTTTTTTTGTCGGGCTCGAAGGTACCTCATAGCCTGACTAAAGTAGTTGAAATGCATAAAAGAATTGTCTAGTACAGTAGGAGTTCTAAAAAGGAGTTGGACTGAAAGATATGGTGAATGAAGAAATTCTCACAACTATTTAGAAGTTGTCCAGGGCTTTTTACTTCATGAGACATGGCTTGCCACGTCGTGGTACATTTTGGCTAAGCTGTGGTCTTGCGTAGGCAGCAAGTAAAGACGTAGGTAGAACTTCACTCTTCAAAAATTCATAACTTTCGCATATGATCTCCATTTTTTACGCTCTTTATATCCTCATAATCCACTTGAACAGCTCTACAACTTTCATTTAGATTTCAATAGCTAATTCTCATTTCATTTTTAACTTTAATAGCCTATGAAGATTACAATACGAAAAACCGTGCAAAATTCATAACTTCTTCATATGAACTTCGTTTTCGAATTTATTTATATCGACAAATTCCTATTCACGAAATATTCAACTCTCAGCTAAATGTTTTTAACTAATAATCGACCGATCTTAATTTCGATTTCTATGTCCACACTACTATGTTGAAACTTTAAAAAATCATAACTTCCTCATATGAAGTAAGATTTCGGCATTCTCTAAATGTACTCTCTCTTTTACGATTACTATGAATTTAGTTTACATTAATTAAGCTAATAAGCAATCGATCTCTAATTTGCTTTCTACGATGAAGTGTTTTGTATAGGGTTGAATGCGAAACTTCAAGGGATCGTAATTTCTTCCTACGATGTCAGGTGTAAGAGTTCCTTATATCCACAATCTCACCATCACGACTACTTCAACTTTTATCGATGATTTTTATCCTAAATAATATTTTATTTTTAACATTTATTTTAGCCCTATTTATTAACTTTTAAAATATGTTTTTACACAAATATTATATACACACGATATTCATCCAGTTTTCACGTACATAATATCTAAAAATAATTCTCTTTTATTTATACATAAAAACGTTACAATCGTCGATTGACGTAAATATATCTTTTATAATTATGCCTAGCTAGAAACGTGGCCGTTACAGTTTATATCTATGGAATCATATTGATGTCTACTACATCTTCATCATAATTATTTTGGCTAAAAAATAATATATTTATATTTCAAATTTTATAATAATGTTTTATATTAAAATCTACAACAAAGGTGAAAAATAGGATGTTACATGGTGTTCTTGTGTATTGGATTCACCAAAGTTAGATCAAGCTTTAGGGTGAGACAGATATAGAGGGCTCTATTTTGGGTCTTAATCGGTCATAGTCTTCAAGAGGTAAAATGGTTTTTCCCTTTGTTTTTATTTATTTGTATTGCAATTTTTTTAATCCCTCATTCAAACTTGGTGATCGAATTGATTATTGAACACCTTGTGTTTTATTGTTTTGAATTGTCACCCAGATCCAATAGACTAAACCTTTTGAAAAAAAAAATAATAAAGAAACAAAAGATAATCTAAGAAACAACTCCTCCTTTACTCCTTCTGTACATTCCTTCTTGGGATAACATTTCTAGAATCAAAGTTTGGAAATATATTCTTTGTTTTTTCCTTGCCAAAATCTCCTTGGAAAGGTCTTACTACTTCTTGTAATGATACCTATCTCAAACTTGACTTTCATTCATATATAAAAATGAATGTAAGGAATGGTATTAACACCATATTTTTGGAGGATATATGGATTATAGAAATCCATCTAAAGACTACATGTTACTATTCATTTTAGATTGGAATCCAATCCATGTTTTATGCTGAGGGACATAATGTTCCAATTCAGGTTTTGTTTATTGGATTTAATGTTCAAATATGAACTAATGGGGCCACACACTTAAGAGCAAAATATAGACCATACAAATAATAATGTTAATAATGTATAAATGTTTTTTATTTACCTACTAATAATAAATAAAGAGTTAGCTGTTAATGCTTCATTTACTGTATAATAAATAAATAAATAGTTATATTTTGGGATAACGACTTAAAATGGTAATATATTTTTATATTTGTACACATTTATGTTGGATTAGGTATCTAAGCCCATAACTATATATGGTATGTACTTGACCTGGTTGTAGCATCGTCCTTTTGGGTTGCCTTCACCAAAGCAATTTTACTGGATGAATAATGGAGAAAGAGGATAAATGTGGTTTATCAATATATTATGTGAATAATGTGTTAAAAGAGAAATCACATTGTTTAATTAATATTGATCAAGAATTAATTTTGTGGTCAAAATATATTAATTAAACTAAGGGGACTGGAATTGTAATTATGTTATATCTGCAATAATGGGCTGAGAACCTCTTTGGTAAGAGGTGGACGATTTTATATGGAAGCTCATATACAAATCTTCCAAGGGATTGGTTCTGGAAGGATCTAAAGGGCTGCTTCGAGCCTAAGCAACCTAATTTGGTTTTTGACTAAAACCCTAATTATGCAGCTATATAAAGACCCCTTAGGGCACCTAAATTCTATGACTTGAACCCTAGAGGATCTTATAGCCGAAATTGGTGTCTCTTCCCTCTCTCTAACATTCTCCAATTGCTTGTGGTGTTTGTGATCATTTATAGGTATTATATTTGTGATACTAAGCTCTCAAGGCAAGGATCTTCAAGCTTCAATTGAAAGGTAACATTCTTACTCGTTTTAGCTATGTTAATTTTGATTTCTATATTATATATTTAGGGTTTGTAAGCTTTGGATGATTTTCATGTACAATAAGAGAAACCTCGATGCAAATCTTTAGGGTTTGCATGCGCACCATATGATTGATGTAATGCTCAAAACCCATTAATGGTATCAGAGCATAGGTTGTTTTCTATGTATTTGATGCTTTGTTTGATCATTCATTGCTTGAAAATCAAAAATTCTTGCCCCTGACTGATAAACTCATCGATTCACTAGATGAACTCAACGAGTTCAGTCTGTGAGTTGGCGAGTTAAGGAGTCATATGGCAGATTTTTTGGGATTTTGACCTATTTTGGATTGGGATAATCACCAAAAACGTTTTTTTACTAATAAAATCTTATTTTTATTATATTTCTATGATTATCCTTATCCAGATAGAAGATAATTGTCATAAATAAGATAATTACAAGTTTATAAGATAATATTAATTATTTATATTTTTTATTCAGATTATCTTATCAAGAAAATAGATTAGGTCAAATTATGTGATAAATATTAATAATATGATTAGTTAATTATTTTTCAGAATTTAATCTAATGGTTTTGAAAAGTTTCAAAGTTTTCCCTCAAATTCTGGAATTAAAATTTTTGATTAAAAGTTTTAAATTCTAAAACCCTAGTATTTGAATAGTTCAAATTGTACCCTTTTTGTTTTATTAAATTAATTAAGAGTATAATTAAAAGAGATAATTAATAAATCCATAATTATATGGTTTAAGTTTAATCAAATTAAAAGTCTAATTTGTTAATAGATTAAACCACTTAGTATTTTAAAAGTGTAAAATACACCATTATACTATATAAAATTAAAAGTCTAATATATTATATATGTATAAGTAAAAGGTCAATCCTACCATTAGTAGGTCTCACTCACGAAGCTAGTCTATAATGGGTGTTTAAGGAAGCGACCTGTAAAATGATTGTCATTGGGTATCCACTCTTACCCACCGCACTCTTGACTAGTGGAGTGTCGTTAGCCGAACAAGTAGGATAGTACACAACCTTCCATTATAAGTATAATGAAATACGAAGTAAATAAAAGCTTTTATAAACTCTCAAATCATAGTTACTTTAGGAAAAATGTGAAGTTGGTGCTAATCCATGAAATTGCACATTGCACCTTGTTGGTCGTGAGTGGAGTGTGTGTGGTTAACCGACACACTAAGATGGGACCAATGAAGGATGGAAATAGGTAACTTGCAGATTATAATAGATCAATGGATTTTGTGTGGTTAACCGGCAAATACATTAGGTGATAAACATCTTCGAGATTACCAAGCTAATTTGTATGGTTATTCACACATTATTTGTGATCCTCGGCATCCCAGTCCCAAACTTGAAGGGCATAATCGAGATTAAACATGCCATTGAAAAGTTCAATGAATCTCAAAAGATCTAGGAGTTTCAAAAAATTTAAAACCTAATTTTATTTTCGTTTTTCATGGTGGAAATTGGTAACTCGTCATTTACCTACCTTAAAATATTTTGCAATTGGATTACGGCATCCCTCTTCCGAATTGTAGAATATTGTGTTGGGTTCTAGCCTTAATATTTCATTTGGGTGTTATGTTAAGGACTTAAATCAACTAACTTGAATTTCTCCCTTTTGTAGATGTCAAATTCTAACTATGGTCTTCCCGAATCTTTTGGAAAAAGCTATCCAGATGAAGATAATGTTCCATGATTGGATTATGGAAATGGAAATCATGCTTCACTTCCTCCACCTCCTCCAATAGTTCTCCCTGACTCACGTGTTCAAAGACTTAAAAAGTTCAAGGTCACTTAATCTCTATTGGTAAGTAAACATGAAGATGGAAAGTCCATATGTGCTCACGTCATGGAGATGAAGTTACATACTGACAAACTGGCAATGTTTGGTGTTGATGTCTCAAGGAAGCTGAATGTTAACTTGGTTCTTCAATCACTTCATGAATTATATAGTGAGTTCATTAAATATTGTTATATGATGGACCATGACATGACCCTCATTGATCTTACCTATTTTCTTATTGTTACCGAATCAGCAATGATTTGACACACTGGTAAAGCAAATTTGACTGGTAGATCAACCTCCCAAACTTCCATGGATATTGACAATGGCAATATTGGAAATCTAGAAAAGTATTCTCTTCCCAATGGAAAGGGATTGTCCATGGTCAACCTGTTTGACCGGATGGTAAAGAGAATGGTTGAATCTGAGATTGTCCCATGTGATGTTCCAAAAGAGTTCATTTGTTTCTACTGCCAAGAGAATGGGCATTGGATGCGAAGCTACCATATTTACCTGAAGGATCGCAAGGATGGGAGAGTCAAGATGTATGGCTCTGCTTCAGGTAAATCCACTATCTAACTCTATTAATTTCGTATTTTGTAGATTCTTAATGCGTGATATGATAACATTACATTTGATGTTTTGTAGAATCGAAGAAAAGAAGGGAAGCTTAAAGGAAAAGTATGTTGAGTCTGATCGTGAATAGAAGGATTTCGATCGCATGGTTCGATAATTGGATTTTTGAGCTGCTTAGGAGTTACGATAGATTGCTTAGGAACATTAAGTAACATAGTTTTCATTTGTAATTGCGTTGTAAGGACAAATTTTTCTGCATTTTTATAAATAAAATAAATTTAGTTTTTTATCTTATTTATTTATATATCCTTGCAATGACTTTTGTGAAAATTGATGTTTGTATGTTTTATTGTTAGCAATATTGAAAATGGATGCGATTCTTAGTTACATTATTTGTGGTAATGTCATAAATTTACCAAATAATGAAAGATTCTCATCACCCAAGTTTCAATTGGACATAAACTTGGAATCATGCAATTGGTATTGTATGATGAATGAGAACTTTTGTATTTAGGAAATTAAGACTAGTTCCTTGTTCACATAAGTATGTAAGTCAAGTGAAAGAATAAAGGATCTAGTACGTATTGTTGTGAACTAGGTCAAGTCTACCACATAGAACAATAAGAATATTCGTCATGATTTGCTAAAAGTTTAGGAAATATGGTTATGCTTACAAGATTAAGTGTAATTCTGAATCATTGGAAAAGTTTTAATATATAGCGGTACGTATAGGAAGAATCAATTAGGCAAAAAGATAAAAGTTTCTCCAATCTGAAAAGAATGGTAAGTACTTATGTATCGTGTTTTATGATTAACTTAGTGATTATGAAACCGTGTCACAAAATTGATCCTCTAAGGACACCTTAGTACACTACTATGGCTAACAAGAGGAATCGGAAATTATTGAAATGGTGAAATCAAAAGTGAATCATTCTTCGTTCCAAAATCGAGTCGTAAATTTGAACTCCAAGATTGTGATTTGAGTGATACATCTTAAGAAGGATTATAACACACTCATCAAATATGGAGTAGAAAATGTCTTCTTAATCCTGCACATTTGAAATTTGTAAATTGTGATGCCTTGGATAAGACAAAGATCAACTAAGGCCAATTGTGTGAAGTGTTTGTCTTGATAATAATCTGCATTAACTCTTGAATATTTGCTTGTTAATGAATGTTTTTTGACAAGAGAATCTTATATGTCAAGAGGTCAGTAGGAGTCTTAATGGTCTTGAATAACTTCAAGAACTAATCAAGAATAAACCTATTGTTTTACACTAGCACACGACTTGAGGTTTGTAACCTATCGTGTTGACACATTTCTGTTTATGTGCCATTCCAGTTGAGTTGAGTATGCATGTGAGTTCTATGAGTTCTTATATGAATGCATAAAGGCAAAGTACCATAATCAATGAAAGTCCATTGATCTGTATGGGTGAGTTTCTTAACTACTTGGAAGACATGGTGGGCCCTTGTGCTGCCAGATGGCAAGAAATAAAGATTGAACAAGTTCGGTCCATATGAGTTTGGATTTCTTACAAACATTGCCTTATGATAATGGTTATGACAAATTCACATGGATAGGAATGCGTACACCATAAATACTACGTGGTAAGGTTTCTCTCTGCTTCATGAAAATGATTGTGAGGAAACGCTTTCACTAAGAAGATTTTAAGGAGATAGCAATTGTGACACTTGCATTCTCAAATTTGATTATGATTACGACATACCTCTTCATAATTCGAATTGTGAGATTTGGCAATTAGCCTGAACATTTGGGAATTATTGATATATGTTCTGAAATAGTTTAGACACGCATATGAGCTTTTTAATTAAAGGTGTATGAGCTTAGATAAAGTCTTATCGAAGCACTACATATAAGAAATATGAACTTTGGTAAGAAAGTCAATAAGTATTGATTAGCTGTTTTTTGAGAACATGTCAAAGCTAGTGGGAGCACAAGTGTTATGTTGGTAAGGATATAATTATCATGTCACTGGGAGCATGATTATTATGTTAAGTGTTGAGAGTTAGCAATAATAATTATAGAAAACAAAAGTTTACATTCGCAAAGTTGCAGAGGTTGAAAAGTTGTTTTGCTATAATTAAGGGAAATGAACTTATACTTAATTTCAAATCTAAAACCTTAGATCGATAAATTTTAATCAAATTTAATCAGAGGACATATATGAATGTTATGTTGAAAATGTTCAACATAAGGAAATTCTATATATAGCAATATTATAGAAGGAGATTGGTAAAACATCAAGTCTTTATGTAAGACATTATGTATTGTATCCCATACGCTTCGAGTATAGGATCAATTGCATATGTTGTAATATTCGATCGTTCTAATTTTCCAAATGCCTAGGGCATTAAGAGGGAAAAAGGAACAGAACCGGATGTGACTGAAGTAAATTAAACAATTGTCAAGTACAATATAAGGTTTACCAAGGATTAGTCACTTGTGGGAAGTTGGAACTATATTAATTGATGGATCATATTGACATTATTATAAATAGATAGGATTCTATTTAGAATGTGTTGTCATATGGAAAATATGGAAATGTTTCCATAATAGGAGTTGGATATTAAGAATATGTAGATTAAAAACTTTTATGCAAGAAGGATGTTCAAATAAATGTACTTTGAATTTGAGACTTCATGTCTATGGAGTTGTCTTGTAACAATCTCCAATAGAGCGCTTTGTAATATCATTAGCAAAGTCTTTGTAACTTCGGAGCTATGTCATTACAAAAGGATCATTAAGTAAAATGTTAGAATTTCACAGATAACAAGAATTTAGTATTCTTACACTTGTGATAAGGATTGAGAATTGTGAAATGGGCATCATTTGAAATGTGTTCAAGTGATCTATTTCACAAAGTAAGGATCATGGGTAAACATAGTGTGCATTCTTGGAGCATAGGATGACTATTTTTTCAATTCAAGTATTAAGTTGATTACTCGAAACATTATACAATGAATAATGTGTAATTAATATGGTAATTAAATAAAAGGAGTTTTATTTATACTCAAAAGTTTGAGACCATATTGGATTCGATTATTCTTGTGTTTCACTTCACATGTTTTGACTTCCCGAATAACTAGGTTATTCAAACATCCACACTCAATCATATTTTGGAAGTAGGTAATGAGGTAAGACTGTCATGAATCCGACTGTAGATTGTCTAAGTGTTTAGACATAGCACAAGTTTGTTGTAGTATTCATGAGTGCTCCTGAAATAAGATTTGAGTATTGGATTAAACCCATGCTTACGTGAATCACTTCATGGATTTTATCATGAGTGGGTGTCCGACGATAATATATTATATTCTTGAAACGGAGACATATAGTTGCAGTTTACGAGTCGGTTGCTCATTGATAATATGTAAACGCACCAGTAACTTGGTGTTATAAAACATATTATTGTGTGTGATTTGATGAGTAAATAGAGCAAGCATATGAGTCGAAGCTTATCCGTTCCTTTTACCCAATGTGGGATAAAAGCGATATCTATGGGCCCTCAATGATTTAGTGATGACACCCTAAAGCGCTTGGCTAAGACTAGACAAAGTTGATGTGTTCAACTGTAGTCTGATTGTCAATCATCATAAATTGAAAATTAGGAAACAACACATGGTCAGAGAGAATGATTATAATCTATGTCTCATTTCATAAGATATCTAGAATGGAGGAATATATGATCCCTTATTTAAAAGACACGTTGCTGATAACATCAGAGTTGACAACGGATTTTGAGAGCTACGATTGCTAATCGAATTTTGAAGTCTTACTTGCATTTATAGTTATTAGCTTATCCAAGTAGGAGACTGTTGAATTTAGGTGTCTAAGCCCATAACTATATATTGTATGTACTTGACCCGGTTGTAGCATGGTCCTTTTGGGTTGCCTTCACCAAAGCAACTTGATTAGATAAATAATGGAGAAAGAGGATAAATGTGGTTTATTAATATATTATGTGAATAATATATTAAAATAGAAGTCATATTGTTTAATTAATATTGGTCAAGAATTAATTTAGAATTAATTTTGTGGTCAAAAGAGATTAATTAAACTAAAAAGACTGGAATTGTAATTATGTGATAATTACAATAATGGGCTGAGAACCTCTTGGGTAAGAGGTAGACGATTTTATATGGAAGCCCATATAGAAATCGTCAAAGGGCTTGGTTCTGGAAGGATCTAATGGGTTGCTTGGAGCCTAAGCAAACTAATTAGGTTTTTGACTAAAACCCTAATTCTGCAGCTATATAAAGACCCCTTGGGGCACCTAAATTCTACGACTTTAACCCTAGAGGATCTTATAGCCGAAATTCGTGTCTCTTCCCTCTCTCTAACATTCTCCAATTGCTTGTGGTGTTTGTGATCGATTATAGGTATTACATTTGTGATACTAAGCTCTCAAGACAAGGATCTTCAAGCTTCAATTGAAAGGTAACATTCTTACTCGTTTTAGCTATGTTAATTTTGATTTCTATATGATAGATTTAGTGTTTGTAAGCTTTGGATGATTTTCATGTACAATAAGAGAAATCTAGATCCAAAGCTTTAGGGTTTTCATGTGCGTTGTAGGATTGATGTTATGCTCAAAACTCATCAATTTAGTCAATGACTTTTTTTTTTCTGTCCACAGTTATCCCTTCAACTTTTTAAACTGTACACATTTAGTCCTTATGGCCAGCTACTCCAGGTTAGCCAGTAAAAATTACTTAATAGGATAATATATTTCTCACCTTGTATACATTTAGTTCTTAATATTTTTGTACATATTTAGTCCTTAATATATTTTTTTTGTTACAAAATAAGTCAATTTTGTTTTTTTACTCATTCAGTACTTATGAATGATTTCTTTAGGTTTTCTCACAGTGTCTTACATGGGATAGCCATATGGTGGTGGGACAGGTTGAGGTGGTCCTGCTATATGTTGTAGGCCAAGGTACCTGATTTGGGCCGGTTGTAAGCCATAGGCACAAAGGCTCGAGAAAAGCGGTTGGGTTAAGGCGACATGTCGAAAAACCCTATGTATTCGAGTCCAAAGATTGATTGGGCCCGTTGAATGTTGGCATTGCAGTCCGATGACAGATTGGGCCAAGGTATTCGAATCTGATGAGTGTGGGCCCATTATGCATGATAATACGTTTGTTGTATTGGGTATTTTGGGGGAAAATCACTAAATTTATGCTTACCCGGTTGTTTATGTTTTCAAGTTCTATCGTTGATCGTGCGAAGGCGAAAGCATGGTTCTACACACTTATCAATAGTATTGAGGATTCCATGCTTCTTATATTACTCTAATTTTCGATAAATGTATTTTGGAATAAACGTTTTTTCTTAATTATGGTATTATAATTAGGTAGTTTTGTCACATTTAAAAATGAAAATTTTTTGTTGTGAAAATGAGACGTTACACAAAAACATCAACAGCCCCACACACTTCATCAATAATTGTCCCACGTACGATGTCGTGAGAAAACATAAAGAAATCATTCATAAGTTCTTAATGGGTATAAAAACAAAAATGACTTATTTTGAAAAAAAAATATATATTTAAGGCTAAATGTGTACAAAAAAATTAAGGACTGAATGTGTACAAAATGAGAAATATATTACCTAATTAAGTCATTTTTTCCGGTTAACCTGGAGTAACCGGACATAATAATTAAATGTGTACAGTTTAACAAGTTGAAGGGTAAATGTGGACGGAAAAAAAGTCAATGACCAAATATGTATAAATCAAAAAATATATTACAGTTTTAAGTCATTATCCCTTATATTTCATAATAGAATATTATCAATTCAGGTCTATTATTAATATTTAATAATAAAAATGTTTTTAGCTGTTGTTTAAAAAAGAATTTTTTTTTTTTTTTTTTTTAGAAAAAGCGTAAAACTATCATAAATAAAAAGGGCCTTAAGAGTTCATTCAGTAAGCCAAAAAAAACTTTTAGAAAAAGTACATTTTATCATAAATAAAAAGTTTCTATTCAAAAGATGGATATCAAGGAACATCTTGTTGGTATGTTAAAATAATTGTTGTCTACTTAGCAGTTCAAGCATTGCTTGGACTTGGTATATATTAATTACCATGAAATAAAGTCCCTTTGGGGAAAAATGGCACGGGGGAGCGAAAGTTCTTCCTTTGTGGAGTTTGGAGTGGACTCAAATCAATGGTATAAATTGTTAAACATGACTTGAGAATTGATGATCCTAGTGGATATTGACTTGCCTGAACAAAGTAAAAACACCCGACACCTTTCATTGATTTTTGTAGTTGAATCCGACCTTAGTCTAATTAGGTTTACGTTTCTACATTGCTTGTAGAATACGGTCAATAGCTATTAGCTAGGGTTTAAATTGTACTATCGTTTTCAAGCTCATGAACAATAATACTCTCTCATTCCTTGTGGAAGTATGTCACAATGATCGAACCACATAATATATTGTAACTTTTTGTGTGTGATTTATTCTTATTATTACTTACTTATACATTTGAATTTTTTTTTGAATTTTTTTTAGTATGGTAAGTATTGTCGTCTTAGAACTACTTTTACAATATGCAAGATTGATTACATACATAATGATATAAATAATATACACGCACGCTACAGCTGCATAGATTTGTAATCACAAAAGTATAACACAAGAAACTTTTATAATTAACTAAAATGTGCAAAACAAACAAATTAAAGTTTGTATAAAGTCAAGTGAGCACCAAATTGAGGTTGTAGAGTAATTATAGTGTGTGGAGCATGTGAGTACGATGGAGATAACTTAAAAGAGAAACCTTGCAAAATCATAGCAAGTGCCATTTTTGCTTCTAGCATAGCAAAATTCTGGCCAATACATATACGTGGGCCACCTCCAAATGGTAGATACATGGCTTGACCCTTGGTCACCTTTGACACACCTTCAGAAAATCTTTCAGGCTTAAACTCGTTCACATCTTCACCCCACATATCTTTGTCGTGGTGCATAAATAATGTGTTTACTTGGATAAGGGTTCCTGCTGGTAAGGTTAACTTACCTAATTTGGTATCTTCATGTATAAGTCGTCTTAACATTACTGCTGGTGGATATAGTCTAAGAACCTCATTGAAAATCATGTTAATCTGCAAAATGAGATGATTAATATACAAAATAAATCAGAACTTTGGCGTATTAGTAAATTTATAATTAATACGGATAAACTTACAACTTTTAGGTGACTTAGCCCATCAATATCTGGTCTTTTATCTCCAAAGACGTGTAAGACTTCTTCTCTAGCACGTGTTTGCCAATCTGTATGTTGACCTAATAAAATCATTGTCCAAACAAGCATATTTCCTGTTGTCTCTTGTCCTGCAAAGTAGAAAAGCTTGCATTCTTCGATTACTTCCTCGATGCTTAATCCAAAGTTGCTACTCCCTTGTTGTTTGATTTCTTTGTAATTGGAATCCAAAAGAATGCCCAAAAGGTCATCATTAATAGTTTCTCCGGCTTTCATCGCAACAACTCGTTTATCAATAATTCGTTTTATTGAAGCTTTCACCTCGCGGTCAATCTCTTTCATCCTCTTGTTGTCTTTTGTCGGCAAAAATCTGTAAAATCTTATTTGATTACCATAAAATACCAAAATGTAGTGATTGTACCGATTTAACTACCAAATAATATATCACCCCACAAATTAAAGTGATATGTTTTAATTAATTTGCATACTATTATTAGTTTTCTTAGGGAGAAATAAGTTGCCATGTCACAAATAGTCACAAGATAAGCAACTAGAACAGCATGTTCGGAAAATACTATCAAAAGAAAATTATTTCGTGAACAAAACGTCCCCGTTACTTACCTTTTGTTACTGCTTTCTAAAAACAATGGTATTTTGTAAAAGAGCAAATTAACTATATAGTTTGCTATCTATTTAAGGCATGAACCCTTTAAAACGTTGTTTTGAAATGTAATCACCTTGATCCTGGAATGTAAACCGATTGTGCAGCTTTTATAACCAGCTCAGCTTGTTCTCTTTGAAATTCAAAAATCTTTCTTCCTTCCTCAAAACTACTACCAAATGCTGTACGTGAAATTACATCACTTGAAAATGTTTGTAGATGAGGCCACACATCCACTTCACACGAGCTTTCTATGGTTACCATTTTCCCCCATTTGTCGATCATCTCACTGCAACTCACATAAAATGCAGGTACCATATGCTGCAAAAAAGAGCAAACACACCCACATGATGTTTTCAGATATATATATATAGGTACATAATGTACTAAAAAGGAGAAAAAAGCAGATTCAAGAAAACCTTAAGCTTCTCAACATGGAATGCGGGGTTGATGATTTTTCTATGTTTAATCCATTGATCAGCTTCTGCATCGATTAATCCTTTTGCTAGCAACTTTGTTAATGGATTTCCTCCCCTTGGCTTTTGAAACTGATAATAGTTAGCCAATATTTCCCGTATCATAGTTGGTTCAGATATGTGCACCAAAGGTTTTGTCCCCATCCATGTGAAGCAACTCTTACCTAAATAATTAGGACAAAAACCCAACAAAAGAAAATTAACATACGCGTTTTAGATACTACTTTTCCTAGGAATATGCAAAAAACCAAAACATTAGAATACAGACAAAAATGTTAAGGGTATCTACAGAAGATTAAAAATTTGATCTCATATAATCATTAATTACGTACGCAAATAATCACATTAGAATACATGTACTCTTTCATTAATCAAGACAGCGTGATAATTATCATTTTATTATACACCATAACGAGAAACATACCTTTTTTTTTACTTTTTATGCAGTGGGTGTTTAATTACCATTTGCATAGTTGTGAACATGTTTGTTCACGTGGTTTTGAATTAACAATGACGTGTCAAAAATCTTGTTATGTTTAAGTTCTTAGAAATTAGTGGGCTTTAATTTACTTGCATCTTAGAAAATTTGCCATACGACATCCTAGAAAATTTATCACATGATCAGTAACAAAAGAAGTGGGTTTTAATTGCTTCTAAGATTTTTTATTAAGGTACATGTGTTTTTTTTTAACGGCAAGACTGTTATTAATTAAGTTACATGTGTATATCAACCTTATAAAAATATATCGATTATTTTTTTATAGGAAACAATAAAAATATATATGTAGAACTCGACAACCAAAAAAGGACGTAATTACTGTCATAATTAAACATAACTTAACAGAATTAAAAAAACTCAAGACATACCATAAGTAGAGATTGACTTATGGATGAAGGGCAAGACACGAGGAGCTATATCGTGAGTTAGATTCATGGGTTTCGATTTGGCATCCCTTCTCATCTGCACCATTTCTTTCAAATCTCCAAAAACGAAGGTATAGGAGCTACCCTTGAGACCTTCATCTCTTAGAAAATTTTCTATCTTTTTTGGTTTAAACCACAACCAGTTCGAAATCCTCCAAATATATAACCCCAAGATTGCTGCTACTCCAAGAACGCAAAGAACTGCACTTGCTTCCATCCCTCGTGATTAGGATAAAACCAGTGATATTTTGAAACTTGTGGTGGTGATAAGAAAGAGAGAGGTATTTATCATTGTGCAATGTTCGATGTACGTCCTTATGGTTTGAGAAATTGATGGTTATGATCCATGTGTAATTGTGTATTTTATTGTCGTCTATCACATGATTGTTGTAGGATGTAAATAGTATAAATGTATAATATAAGCAAATAATAGTAATAAAAGTTTCCTTGATTCTTAAAAGAGTAGCATCTTGTGAAAATGGAATATGACGTTTGAGAGTCTTGGTGAAAAAAAAGGATAAAAATAGTAGGCTGTTTAAGTTGGAATTACTTTGGATTGAGGGTGAGTTATGTAAAAATCTTTATATCCAAATTCCCAATAGCTTTACATTTTACGGCAATAATTCCTTTAGTATACCACCTTCGATATGAAATGATAGATAATTTAATAAAAATGAGGTTAAAAATTAAATAATTAAATACATAAGATAACCTTTATAAACCAAAACCGAGAAGCCTTATATGTCATAATCTATCTGACTAAAACTTTATAATACTTTTGATAAACAAATAGGTAAATTTTGTTTTTTTTATAAAAGTAGTATGTCGATACTTTCAGATAACATGATTAAAGGTGAAATAATTTGGACCTTTCCTCCCAAACACCTTCTAGAAACCCTGGTCTTTTTCGTGTCCACACACACATCTTGTCTCTATGTTGGAGTTCAATTTGGTCTTTTCTTTTTCTTATACCCTTTCAATTTTGTATGTAAAACAAATAGTCATTAAAGAAGACGGGACATTTTCCAATGAATTCCATTCCTTCTCAATAACGAAACATATTTAGGGATTACACCATAAGGGGACGGCCGAGATATACAAGGGTATATAAAGGACCACTCCGTTGATTTAAGAGGTCATGTGCAAAGATTCAAAAACGAGTCTCTAAATATGCATTTTTTTACTTATAACCGAAATTCATCAATACTAGTATAACTGTTATAACAATAATCAAAAACAAAAGAACGGTAACATAAAGAACCGTAACATAATAGATAATCTTATATAGCTTTGGGAATTAAGAGGCTAGCTCTCATAGTATTCATAAAAATAAAGTTGTTCATTAACTTTTAATAATCAACAGTCTATTAATATATTGTTTCAATAGATAGCATTGAATAAAAACTAGAAATAAAAACAATAACATAAACTGTAGAAGGCTAGACTTTAAGTTGTACCAATGTTGGAAGCTTGGATTTGATCAACATCGACTATTGATAAATTGGTGGAATGAGCGATTGGTGTATGTATAAATTTGAAAGAAAGACGTATGTATAGACAATTGTGAAATTTATATTGGAATTGATACCATTTTAACTTTTGAGGTCCTTTGTAGATTGCCGAACAAACCTCCAACAATGTTAATAATGGATACCAAAGGGTTTTAGCCTAGTATCAGATAGTGCCCTTCCTTTTTGAGGTTGAGAGTTCAAGTTTCACACTATCCATAGGTGGAATAATTTAGGTATAGTTTAGTATATTTGTCGTTTAAAAAAAAGTAATGATTGATGACATAGGAATAATGATATAAATATATTAGTACACATGTAACTTTAGGAATAATGAATTTTACACATTTTAGGTTTTGGCCACAATAATTTAGGAATGTTGATAGATTTGGTCCTCTGCTTAGGTTTAGATATGTCGGTGTTTTAATCGGTCTACTCACCTATAACAACTGGACTTCCAGGTATATTTTTTATTTATTTAATTGGAGGACTATTGAGCAACTCGATGAGTTAGTGCTACAACTCATCGAGTAGGGTCGCGTTGTGACACGTGGATTAATGATCTACTCGATGAGTCTGAGAGTCGACTCGCTGAGTAGACGATGTGAAGAGAAACCCTAAAACCTCGGGTTTGGGGCCTATTTAAGGGCACTTATAGCCTTATTTGTGGCTCATCAGTTGCTTGCCTACACTGAGAGAAACCATGATCACCCTTTGTGTTAATAGAGAGAGTGTGTGAGCTAATATTGAGTATCTTGGTGCATCTTCAGAAGAGAATAGAAGGATTTCAAGCAACGAAAGAAAGGAGGTTGTTAGATCTGTTGCTATTCATCCACTTGGTTGGTGATGGGGCGATAAGGGTGGTGACGGCATGGACGGCCACAGTTTGTTGCTTCTTAGCCGAGTCTTGAGTGGGTTGACCCTTTTTCTTATTCCCGGACTTCCACTTGTTGTCTCCTCGCTTTGGTTGTTTAGGTGTGGGGGTCATAATGCCTTGACGAGTTCCCTGGTCGACAAGAGTTTATGTCAGACGCTTGGCACTGTCGAAGGTGCTAGGGTTGGCAGATATGACCATTCCCTGGATCTGAGAGGATAATCACCAAGTGTAACGTTCCACTTTCTTGGCCTCTAGGGTGACCATTCCAGGGCACATAGTTGACAACTCGTTAAATTGAGAAGTGTATGTGGCAATGTCAGAACCCTTCAAGGCATGTTCCTACAGCTCTTGTTCCAATTTCTACATCTTGCTCCTTGGATAGTATTCCTCGAGCATCATCGCTTTCAGGTCCTCCCAACTCATAGCTTTGGCAACGGCTAGAGTCAAAGTTTTAACATGGTTGTTCCACCACGACAAAGTTTTTTTTTTTTGAACCGGCAAATACAAATATACTAATCTACTCCTAAATTAACACATAATTCTACCTATGTCCACGATGGGACTTGAACCCTCAACCTCAAAAAGGGAGGGCACCACCTGATACCGTTGGACTAGAAGCCCTTTGGTTCCACCACGACAAATTTGAGTCTGCAAATGTACATGCAACATATTTGACCTTAAACTCATCCGGGCATGCAATGATTTCGAATGTGGACTCGCTCTTTTCAAACCATCTTGTTAGAGTCATGACTCCGCCATCGCCATGGTTGGTCCTGGGCTTGCAGTTCATAAATTCTTTGTAGGAGCACAATCGCTTGAGCTCTTGGTTTTTGCTTTGATTGGAACTGTTAGTTCTATTTCCACTTCCCTTTTTGTTACTGCTAATTTAGGCCACGACGGCAGCCACAGTAGCTGTTACTGCAACCTGGAACACTTCAGAGTCCATCTGTGGGGGTGGTGGCGATAGTAGGGTTGTTGGTGTGTTGTTTTTGCACCTGTTAGACTTCTTTGGTGGCATACTTCTGCCAAAAAGTTTAAAGGTGGAATGACAATAAGTTTGGGAAGAGTTATGAATCGGGCATTACCGTAATAGAATGCCTTGTTTTGTATATGTATCAAGTCTAGTTGCTATAGAAATTTGCAAGCAATTCACAATGAAATTTACTATAGAAGTAAACAATTGCATAACAAATAGCAACACCCAATGAACTAAAATGTGTGCCCATTTCATTGATAATATAGTGCTAGTACATAGTTTTGTGAAAATTAACCTTTAAGAAGGTCTACATAAAAGAGTAGCACCAACACTTACTTGTATATATCAATTCTACTCACGGTGGGTGGTCTCCTGTGAGCCGTGGGATAAAGTCGTGGAGGCTTGCATCTCTGCTATCCGACGTTCAGCTGCAATCAGCCTCTCCTCGAGGGCTGAGTTCCTTTCCTAGTACTCTCTCACTTCCGCTCACGTAGTGGTAAAGTCCTCATGGAGAGCGTCAATGAGGTGACATGCCCAGGTGTAGTCCTTCTCAAGCCATCGGGTCCATGCGTCAGTGGCCTCAGCAGCGGCCCCTAGCTCCATGATCTGATTCGTCGATGCCCTAGTCTGATCCCCGAGGTGCAAGATTTGCTAAACCATGACAGGAAGGGACCTATCTGTCGGACCCTCATAGTTGAGGTTATAAAAACCTTGCTTTGTTCCGTAAGGGGAACGTTGGCGCTGTTGTCGGTGTGTGGGAACCCTGGCGATGTAAGGAGGGTTAATGACCTCCTCCTCGTCTTCTTTCTCCTATGGGTCCTCCTTGGGATCTTCCTCTTCCTCCACTAGCTCCTCAAGATCCTCCTCAATCCACCCACCATTTCCCTGGTTAGGGAAATAGGGGTCTCCAGGCATGTGAAATCATGACATGTCGTCTGTGCGAGAATGGAGATATGATAAACACATGAATGATTTAGAATATTCAAAAATACTCCAATAGTATTTTTAATCTTTATGTTTGATTTTAGAGTTTCTTGGTGTATAGGTTTGGTAAGTTTTAGATTCTTTTCCCACCACGACCATTCCAAAATACATATTAGTCATATCTCGCATAAATATAGTTGATCAAACTATATTTATCCAAGATATGATTACATAACTGTCTAGGCTTAACCGTAGTGTTTAACTCCTCTTAATACTTTTATATGGTTCTTATTATGACACTGTTTCTAGTATGTATGTATGTATGTATGTATGTATGTATGTATGTATGTATGTATGTATGTATGTATGTATGTATACTTTTTTATGAAAATACTATTATATTTTAAAATTATACTTCTTAGTCAGAGTGTTTTAGCCTCATTATATTTATAGATGTATATTTTATGTGGATTGATATACTTAGTTCACTATAAACAATGCTCTGATACCAATCTATCACACCCTCGAACCAGAACGGCGGATACGTCTGGGGGCAGATAACGTCATTGTACAGTATAAAACCAATTGAATATAAATGAATCAAATCCATACAACCATCATATTTATAATTTAAAAGTTTACATTGTATTCAAACATTGTTTGCTTGATATCAAATATGTATACAAAAATAATAACATGATGTGACGATGCCTCATCCTCCAAAAACAGTTGGATTACCTGTTTACTGATCTCTTGAGAATACAAATGATTTTGAAAAGTGTCAACAATTAAGTTGGTGAGTTCATAAGCGTTTTGTATGAGAAGGATCTTGTAACTATTTCGTGTAAAATGATAGTGTATACTTCCAGAAAATCCAATATTTTCTTAAAAAATGAGTTGTAAGTCTTGAATCCCAAGACTAAAGATGTAAGTAGTGTTGTACTACAAAATGATGCTGTAAAGTTTTATCTTTATATAAAACTACTTGAATGTGTGTAAACCCGTAAATCAAATGTTTTTTAATACCCTATGTGAGTTATTATAACCATACTAATGCGACTCGTTGGCCTACTACGACGTTCTTCAGGTGTCGGAATTGTTATCATATTTGTCACCCTAGACTGGTCGATCTAACTGTCTTTAACATCTGAGGTGCAGGGTTGTCAATCCCGTATAGATCTATACATAAGTGTCATACTCCCCCAACAAGAGACTTTGGTTGTAATGTAGGACCTAATGTGTACTCTGGTAGGTACAGTGAAGCCAAATGTCTCGCAACCAGTATCAACCGATATACGTGAACTGAAAACCCCTTATTCTTGTAGATAAAATAATTATACCTTTAAATAATTATATGTTTCTTCCGAAATGAAAATGTGGTGTTTGTGCTTCACAAACTATACCAATTATTGTTTATCATGTTTGTTTTGAAAAACATTTATAAAATCATTTATATAAAGACATAGTAATTATCTTGTCTAGTTTCAAAATGTAAGATGAAACATCATATTTTTGGATTGTAACCCACAAAATAGTGAAATAATTAGAATGTACTTATTTTTGTTAGAAAATGTATATTTTGGTTTAAAAAAAAAAAAACATATAGTTTTACAATCATAATTTTTCTTATGATTTTATAACATATATTATGTTTTGTTTTTGTTAGTTTTTCATTTCAAAACTAAAATATCACAAATATTTGTATAAAAGCTACTGATAACCATATCTCATGCAAATAATGTTTTATTTTCACATAGTAATAGATCATGCAAATGTTGATGTTAAAGAGGAAAGGATGATATGATATTTGCCTAGTTAGCTGTTGGTTAATAACATTGATATATGTTGGGTATAGTTTTGTATTGGAAAGGAGGAAATATCTAAATCACAAAGTTAACTTTCCTTATTTACTTTCCTCACCGAGAACCCATTGAAATCCCCTTAGTATGACCGAAATCACATGTGATTTCGGTGTAAGGAGGATTTCGGTCTAGGGGTCTTTTGGTTCTAGCATGTTTTCGGTTCTAAGTCTTCCCAACATGGTGTTTTCGGTTAGGTATCACCCATTAAATGGTGATTTCAGTCCTATGGGTCTTTAACATGGGATTTCGGTTTTAGTGTTACCCACTAAAGGGTGATTTCAGTCCTAGGCAAACTGAAATCACTAGGTTGGTGGGGTACTAGGCCGAAAACTATAAAGAAAATTTTTAATTCTTGATTTATATGCTCCAACTATTTCACTTGTCTTTACTTGCTATAACTTGTTGATTTTTAAAGGTTTATTACGAACATAGTTTTCAAAGTATATATGCATATTTACTTGTATATGATCCCCTTTTGGCTTTCACAGTCTTATTGCAACAATATTACGTTGTGAATTCACTTATACACGGTTACAATTTAGACTTTGCTTGTTCTAAAATTTTCCAGTTTTCACATACAACAAATAAATAAGTGGTTATATCTAACAATTAAACTTTATAATTTGAGTCTATTATTAAGGCTATAATAAAAAGGTCTCAATGTTTATTCACAAAAGGAAGGTTTTTTTAGAAAAAAAAAATGCATAACTATCATAAAGAAAAACGGCATGCAAGGCTCATTCAGACAAGAAATTGCTAAAAAAAACCTTTAAAAAAGTTCATAACTATCAAAAATAAAAGTTTTCTATTCAAAAGATGGATACCAAGGAGCATCCAGCTAATATGTTGAAAAAGAGGATGCCCACCTAGAAATTCAAGCATTGCTCGGGCTCGGTAAACATTAATTAGTGGGAAATATGTCCTTTTGGGAAAAATGGCATGAGGGAGTGAACGTTCTTGGTTTTTGGGATTTGAAATATACTCAAATCAATGGTATATATTGTTAAATGTGATTTGAGAATTGATGATTGAATAAATATTTACCCAACTAAACAAAGTAAATAAACTCGGCACCTTGCGTTAATCTGTGTAGTTGGGTCTAACCCTACTCTAGTTAGGTTTACATTGTCTACATTGCATGTAGAATACGGTTGATATTTATTAGCTAGGGTTTTAATTATATTATCGATTTCAAGTTCATGAATAAGAATACTCTCTCATGCCATGTAGACATATGTCACATTGATCAAACCACATAAAATAGTGTGACTTTGTGTGTGTGATTTGTTCTTGTTTATTACTAACAAATACATTTGATTTTTTTAATATAGTAAACAATATTGTCTTAGAACTAGTGTATCCATTTGCATTATGCATGATTGATTACAATACATAATGATATAAATAATACATGTGTTACAATTGAAAAGATCTGTAACCACAAAAGTATAACACAACATAATTTTATTAACTAAAATATGCAAAACAAACCACCTAAAGTTTGTGTAAAGTCAAGTGAGCACCAAACTGAGGTTGTAGAGTGATTATAGTATGTGGAGCATGTGAGTACGATGGAGATAGCTCAAAAGAAAAGCCTTGTAAAATCATAGCAAGTGCCATTTTTGCTTCTAGCATAGCAAAATTCTGGCCAATACATATACGAGGGCCACCTCCAAATGGTAGATATGTAGATTGACCCTTGGTCACCTTTGACACACCTTCAGAAAATCTTTCAGGATTAAACTCATTCACATCTTCACCCCACATATCTTTGTCATGGTGCATAAACAATGTGTTTAGTTGGATAAGGGTCCCTCCTGGTAAGGTTAACTTACCTAATTTGGTATCTTCATGTATCAATCGTCTTAACATTACTGCTGGTGGATATAGTCTAAGAACCTCATTAAAAATCATGTTAATCTGCAAAATGATATGATTAAGATACAAAAGAAATAAGAACTTTGGCGTATTAGTAAATTTATAAGTAATATGGACAAACTTACAACTTTTAGGTGACTTAACCCATCAATATCTAGTCTTTTATCTCCTAAGACATTTAAGACTTCTTTTCTAGCACGTGTTTGCCAATCTGTGTGTTGACCTAATAAAATCATTGTCCAAACAAGCATATTTCCCGTTGTCTCTTGTCCTGCAAAGTAGAAAAGCTTGCATTCTTCGATTACTTCTTCAATGCTTAATCCAAAATTGCTACTCCCTTGTTGTTTGATTTCTTTGTAATTGGAATCCAAAAGAATACCCAAAAGGTCATCATTAATAGTTTCTCCAGCTTTCATCGCAACCAATCGTTTATCAATAATGCTCTTTATTGAAGCCTTCACCTCACGGTCAATATATTTCAACCTCTTGTTGTCTTTTGTCGGCAAAAATCTATAAAATCTTATTTGATTACCATAAAATACCAAAATGTAGTGATTGTACGGATCTAACCGCCAAATGATATATCACCACACATGTTAAAGTGTTATGATTAAATATGAATACTATTAGTTTACTTAGGGAGAAATAATTTGCCATGACACAAATAGTAACAGACTAATTTTTAACAAAACAGGTTATTTAAATAAAACAAAATCAGAAGATAAGCAGTTAGAACAATACGTTTGCAAAATACTATCGAAAGAAAAGTATTTTGTAAACAAAAAGACCTCATTACTTACATTCTATTAGTAGTTTCTAAAATTAATTGTATTTTGAAAATAAACAAATTATATATAGTTGTTATCTATTAAAGACATTAACCCTTTTAAAATGTTGTTTTGAAATGTATTTAATTACCTTGATCCTGGAATGAAAATCGATTGTATACCCTTTATAATCAATTCAGCTTGTTCTTTTTGAAATTCAAAAATCTTTTTTCCTTCCTCATAACTACTACCAAATGATGTACGTGAAATTACATCACTTGAAAAGGTTTGTAGATGAGGCCACACATCCAGTTCACAAGAGCTTTCTTTGGTTACCAGTTTCTCCCATTTTTCGATCATCTCACTGCAGCTCAAATAAAATGCAGGTACCATATGCTGCCAAAAAAACACAAATTCACCCACATGATGTTTTCATATATATATATATATATATATATATATATATATATATATATATATATATATATATATATATATATATATATATATATATATATATATATATATATATATATATATATATATATAGATATATATATATATAGGTTACATAGTGTATTGAAAAGGAGAAGAGAAGTTTTAAGAAACCTTAAGCTTCTCGACATGGAATGCGGGGTTGATGATTTTTCTATGTTTAATCCATTGGTCACCTTCTGCATTGATTAATCCTCTTGGTAGCAACTTTGTTAACGGATGTCTACCCCATGGCTTTTGAAATTGATAATAGTTAGCCAAAATTTCCCGTATCATAGTTGGTTCAAATATGTGCACCATAGGTTTTGTCCCCATCCATGTGAAGCAAATTTTACCTAGAAATTAGGACAAAAACCCAACAAAAGAAAATTGACACACGTTTTACATACTGCTTTTTCAAAGAATATGCAAAAATCCGAAACATCACAATGAGGATAAAAATGTTAGGGAATCATCAAAATATATATAAAAAATAATAACTTTGGATATCCCATGCATGGTACCACATTTTTTTTTTTTTGTCAATTTATTGCTTTCAATAGTATGCAAATTATGAATCAGTGATCGACAATGTTATGCAATCTCCTATTTTGAATAGACAAACTCAACAACCTCAACTTTGGATATCTCATTTGTGGCACCACATTTTTCATCAATTTATTATCTTTGTTGGTTTTGAGGTAAATACAGTAGATGATTTCGTGTATCACAAATTAAGTGGAAGTAAATTTATCTTTCTGGTTTTGGGCAGATATCTATGCAACCCATGTTTGGATCATAAGAAAGCAGCCAAATAGATTTTGAGGTATCTGTATATAAAAAAGGCTATATGCTCAACTATAGGAAATTAAATGTTTTGGAGA
Source organism: Lactuca saligna (assembly GCF_052625555.1). Lineage (NCBI taxonomy): Eukaryota > Viridiplantae > Streptophyta > Magnoliopsida > Asterales > Asteraceae > Lactuca > Lactuca saligna. The sequence continues at coordinate 34,046,317 of NC_136424.1, forward strand.
TCATTTTTATTAAGAAATTGAATTTATTAGATGCTAAAATGGTTAGCGATCCATATCGGGATACTTTTACATTTTAGCATGACGAGTCATTTCATGGACAAACTTTGATAGCTTCATCCATAATGGCAACATAATTTGTAGCACGGAATATGTTTGTTGAAATTTATCACGAGGCTACACGTTATTGGTATTGAAAGACCACTAAAGTTATGATAATAAGGCAGCAATGTTATATTCCAACAACAAAAGTTCTATTAAGTCAAAGAATATTGACATCAAGTTTCCTTCTATTAACACAATAGTGCAAAATGGAAATATATATATATATATATATATATATATATATATATATATATATATATATATATATATATAGCATATAAAACAAACTCCATTAAAGATGATTCGCTCGTAAATAGATTACCTCCTTAGGTATTTCATGAGCATACTACACTCATTGGTGTTATATTTAGTTTTAGTGAGAGTTTTATGGTGCTTTATGGTTTGTTTAAGAACAATATGTCTTTCTGTACATAATTAAGAATTATGTTAACTTCATTATTAGTTGCACTTATTTGAAGTTTGATCTCACTTCAATCTAAAGAGGAACACGTTGGAAATCTATTTAGATTTTAAAACAATACATCATGTTTAATCCATGTCGTTAGTTATATATTTATATGTGACCGTTGATGGATTTAGCTACGTAAATTGTAATGAATACCGCTTTCATCCTATACTATTATGATTAGTGGACGATATTATTTAAGGGTACCAATATTATGATAATATTCATTAAAGTGTTTATATGGTTATACATACATTTATATATTTGTGGTCTAGTGGGAGATTGTTAGATAATAATGGGACCACTTCATATATATGTAATGTTATCATTAATTTCATTTATTATGGTAAGAATATAAATTGTTGATGGACCAATCTATAAAATATTTACTTATCTTGTGGGTTAAGTTCTCAATTTGATTCAAGATCTTCAAGATCCCTTTCATCTTTTACATTAGGGTATCTCTCTCTCTCTCTCTATATATATATATATATATATATTATATATATATATATATATATATATATATATATATATATATATATATATATATATATGATGAAGAGCAGATCAATAGAATACACAAAGAATATCATTTTTTTTTTTTTGATAAGGGTTATATAGAGTTTATTGAGATCAACCGGAAAACTCATTCTTCTCACAGATCCTAAAAACTCAATAGAATCACGTATGTAATAATCGTTCTTTTATGTTTAAGTTTTCTTTTAATTAGATCCGAGATTAAAGATCTAAAGTTAATGCTTCAGTGTTTATGTTTTGGTTATCAAAATAACCAACATTTTATTTTTAGGTAATTCTAAAGACATGAATTCAATTCCAAACACCCATGTTTTGAAAACCGGACCGAACCGGCCGGTATAACCAATCCCGGAACCGGTTCTCAGAGGCCAAAAAATTGTTCGTTATGTGAACCTGTTTTAACCGATGAAAACCGGTTAAACCGGTAAAAATCAGGAATTTCAAAAAATATTTATTTTTTTATTTTTTGTAATTTTTATATAATTAAAACTAATAATTATTTAATTATAATATCATCTCGTTTTTAAGACCGATCTAACCAATTGGACCAATTAAACCATCAAACCAAACCAAGAAAACACTCAATTCGATCGAGAGTCTGGTTTCCAAAACCTTGCCAAATACACAAATGAATTGATTGAATTATATATGCTAGTCGGGAAATTTGACTAATATTAATATATTAAATTAAATACGCCATTTAAATTCTTGAATCCTTTACCTTTTAATTTAAACTAAATGCCGTTAAACTCATTAATTTTCAAATCAAACCTTAACACTTTTTTAAACTTTACTAGATGTGTATTCGTACAAAGCAGCGGTCATAAATAGCTCTATGATGAATTTAGTATTTTAAATTTATCATTTTGCTCAAAATTGAATTTCTAAATAATTTTTTTTTAATTCAAGTCTTTAAATTTTTGAAAAGTATTAATGATTTGTGTATGCATAATTGATTGGCACTAAAAGTTTTTTATCTTATACCTAGGGATGAGCATATGGACCGGGGAACCGGCTGGAACCGGTACCGGAACCGGAACCGGCATCGGAACCGGTCGGGCCGGGACCGGGACATTATTTTTGTGGATTTTTGGAACCGGGAACATGTAGGAACCGGAACCGATATAACCGGAACCGGTAGAACCGGCAAAAACCGGAACCGTATGATGCTATTTTTTAAGGACCGGTTCCAACATTTGAAGACACGACAAGAACCAGTAGGAACCGGGAACCGGTAGAACCGCCGGGCCGGTTCGGTTCTTGATTTTGGCCGAAGCCGATTCCCGGTTCCGGTCCGGTTCCGGCCGGTTCGGTCCTTTTGCTCATCCCTACTTATACCTCATAAATTTCAATATATGATTAATATGTTTTAATATATATATATATATATATATATATATATATATATATATATATATATATATATATATATATATATATTAAAACATATTAATCATATATATATATATATATATATATATATATTAAAACATATTAATCATAAATATATATATATATATATATATATATATAATTGAGGACTTTAAGTGACTTATGTAACATCCCATGACCAGGTATACTCTATATACCCTTGTTCTTTTGGTAATTGTCAATTTTGGTCCTTATATGAGAAAAAGGTGGTAAATGAATACGTGGGGCATATGTGAGTGTACGCTTAGCGTACTCATAAACGTGTTTTTGATGCGGTAGCCACTTAGTATGCTGGGCGTACTAGGCCCAGCGTGAAACCCTAATTTGGGGTGTGCCCCTATATAAAGGACATGATGGCCTCATTTCTAGCCACCATTCCCAGACATCAAACCTCTCAAACCCTAATTTCTCATCCCTTGAGCTTGTGAGGCCATTTATGAGTTATTGAGTGTTCTTGTATTTCTTTAGTGTGAAGAATAAGCTTTGAAGAGGAAGGATTAGGAGTTCAGGCTTTGGATCTGAGCTTATCTGTGGTTGGAGCTTCAGTTAGAGGTATAAAGCTCAAATCTTTCTCACTCTTTTGATTTGTGCATCATTTTAGTCCATTTTAGGGTTTTGGTCCCAAAGTTGGATGCTTTATGAGATATTGAGCTCCAGAGTTTATTATCAGCTCCTTTGAGTGTTTTGAGTGGTGTAGAGTCATAAAAATCAAGACTTGGATGTTTAAATCAAACCATGCATGAGTTATGAGCACATTTGAGAATAAAGAGTGAGAGTTTTGAAGTTTGTGGCTTTAACAACCATGCAAACGCATAAAGTCGCAAACTTTATGGAGTAAGAGTCTTTAGGACGTCCAGATCTGAAATTTTAGCTAAGGTCTTAACGGATGAAGACCAAACGAGTGAGAAGAACAAAATAGGGACATACGCTGAGCGTAATCCCAGTACGCGTAGTGTGGGACTGCGAATCCCCGATGCATGTGTGGCAAAGGAGTATGCCCAACATAGAGGGCTTGTACGTGCCACGTACGCACTACCGCTGTCATTCAGTGAGTTTGTAGAAGGATTACTCTAGCTTCTTTGAGAGTCGTTATTAATTAGAAATAATTATCGTTTGTGTTAGGCGGAGGCTAGACCGGTGATTTGAGTTCGAGGCTATCTGATTTCTTACGAGGTGAGTCTTCTCACTATACTTACCTGAGTGGTAATACCGAGAGGACGGAGGGCCTTATATAAGTTATTTGACTAGAGAGTCCTATGTACTTATATTGAGTTATGTAATAATGTGCTTTTCTGTCTTTGTGTTATTTGCTATGTTATTCTATGTTTTTCTAAGATCAGACCAGAGGATCCAAACCGAGTTGTAAGACTGGAGGGTCTTCAGTGAGATATAAGAATGGAGGGTCCAACCTGAGATGTAAGACTGAAGGATCCTCACCGAGATACAGGACTAGAGGATCCAACCCGAGCTGTGAGACCGGAGGGTCCTCACTGAGACACATGACCAAAGGGTCCAAACCGAGTTATAGCCATGAGAGGCTTATTGTTTGTGTACGTGGTATTTTGGAGAACTCACTAAGATTTATGCTTACCGTGTTGTGTGATATGTGTTTCAGGTACTTCTCAGGATCGCGGGAAGGCACCGACTTGATATTACACACTGGTGCGAGATTATTTTTATGAATCTGGGATAGTGATTTTACTTGTGGATTTATTGACATTTGAGACACTTGTGGTTTTTGAGAAAATGTAAAATGAGTTTAATGTGTTTTAAAAATGAAAATTTTGGTTTGAAAATTTACGTTGTTACAAGTTGGTATTAGAGCCTTAGTTTGAGAGATTTGGAGGTACCTTTAGGTATGTCTAAACTGAAATTGAGGATTTGAGAAAAAAAATTCAAAAAAAATGATTTTTTTAAATTAGAAAGAGTTTTAAGAGAAAACGAGTTAGAGCAGCGTGTACAATCAGCCAGAGCCTAAACGGTGATTTCCCAAAATCCCCTTACTTAATTGTGCTATGAGATATTTATGAGATATTAGTGATGCATGCTAGATAATAGGCTAAGTAATTCATACTTAGGGCTAGAGTTTCGTGATTTGTGATGCCTTAGAATAGGGTGTCGTTACTATCTGTTATGTGCTTTGAGTATGGGCTAAGTAAGAGTGTCTAGCAACAATCACTTAGATAGAGTTTCGAGTTAAGAAATAATCTAGGGGAGATACCTATATGGGAACATGAGAGATCAACTAAGAGAATAGGCTGTTATTCGTTAAACTTAGAGTACTTGTGAACTAGAATCCTAGGAGGAGGACTTGGGGTGACTACAGGTTGGTATGGAAGGTAGTATTGGGCCCGAACTACTGAAAGCACCAGATCTGTATGCAACCCAAGTAAGAATCCTTAGGATGCTAAGGAATAAGTAGGGATGGGTTATCGAGTGTGAGTATGCTCGAGTAAGTCTCTGATGATTTTTTGTGTTGTGTTTCAGAGACATCATGGTGGGTACACGCCATAACTCCGGGAGTAGTGGGACTAGTGATGAGGAGATCTGCAGGATCATCCATGATGAGGTGGCCGCAGCCATTCAAGAGGTGATACCAGAGATGTTTGGGTTTATCGAGACCACTCTGATTGAGACGTTTGATGAGTGATACATTGTTGTTACTGAGGTTGTTGTTGTTGCAGCCACTGCAACTGTAGCTGCTACTAGGCCATAGGGAGGTGACTTAGTATTGTTCTGGGAGTTCAGCAACACGAAGCCACCATAGTTTGATAGGATACAGGATCCGATTGCTACTATGAGATGGATCACTAACATTGAGGGGTGTTTTTATACATGTTCTTGTCCAGAGCATCTGAGAGTCCGATTCGCACTGAACCAGCTTCGCTTGGGAGTGAAGGACTGGTGGAGGTTTGTGACGACTGATTTTACTCCTACAGATCATGTTGTACTGACTTTGGAGAGGTTCACCAAGTAATTTTAAGATGAGTATGTTCCCCGGGTGGAGAGGGAGCGTTTGGCGTAGGAGTTTCTGTCTCTCAAGCAGAAGACAAAGTCGATGACTGAGATTACGAGGATGTTTCATAAGAGGGCAATGTTCTGTCTCGAGCACGTGCCCACTGAGCAGGCACATTTGAGCCGGTACTTAAGCCTTTTGAGGAGGGATATATGGGAGTTCATGGCGAACTCGTCTTATCGTAAATTGGCTAATTAAGTTGCAAACCAATGCCAGGAGGAGGGAGATTCAGTTGGAGATCCTGACCAGAGAGGAGGGGGAGAGACATGAGACAGACACAGTCGTAGCCGGCGGCTAAGTAGGATAATCCTGCTTATTTGAGAGCTGGAGGCCAGAAGGGTCACACTTGTAGCAAGTGCTGCAAGAACCACGATGGATCTTATCGGGCAAGGATTTGTTACAAATACGGCAAGGAGAGTCATATGGCGAGGGACTACCCCAAGGGATTTTCTATTTGCTTCCACTGCGACCAGGCAGGCCATCGGAAGGTCGAGTGTCCCCAGCTTACTCAGGGATCAGCCAACACTACCACTCCTACTGCTTTGCGTGTTACTGATGCACGGCCAGGGAAGGCCGAGCCTCTGAAGGCTCGTGGGAGAGCATTTCAGCTGACAGCGGAAGAGGTTCGTGCCATGCCTGATGTTGTTGTTGGTACGTATCTCCTAATCTATGTTGTTTTGAGATTTGTTTATACTTATATTGTGTTTTTTATAGTTACTTTTCTTGTGTGGTTTGTACCTGCTTTGGTGTTATTTGACATGAATACGCGTCGATCTTTCGTGTCCTTAGCTTTTAGTCGCCACATCAATATCTGACGTGAGGCGTTGAGTCAACCTCTGAGAGTTTATATATCCGACAAGCATGCGGTTTTTTCTAGTGATGTATTCCGAGGGTGTGTACTGGAGATTTTTAGTGTTGGGTTCCTGATAGACTTGGTACCGATCGCGATAGGGGATGTCTGTGTCATAGTAGGCATGGATTGGTTGAGCCGGTTTGGAGCTGTGATCTACTATGAGCATCAGATGGTGACAATAAGAGACCCTAGTGGGGAAGTGCATACAGTGTATGGCAAGGGAACCCGATCTAGATCAGCTTTCTGCTCTGCTGCTAGAACAAGACAAAATCTACATCAAGGTTGTATGGGCTTTTTGGCGTATGTGATGGATATGCAGGTTACTACAGGAATAACGAGTTATGTTGCTAAGGTTCCAATAGTGTGTGACAGTGTGATTTTTTGGATGTTTTTCCTGAGGAGTTGTCGGGTGTGCCTCCCGAGAGGCTAGTGGAGTATCGGATTGATTTGGTTTTGGGAGTGGCGCCTATCGCCAAGGCACCTTATCGTCTTGCGCCACTAGAGATGCAGGAGTTATCCTTACAGTTTCGGAGCTGCTAGGGAAGAGTTTTATCAGACCGAGTAGCTCACCGTGGGGAGCATCGATCCTTTTTGTCAAGAAAAAGGATGGTTCACACCGGATATGCATCGATTACTGAGAGTTGAACAATTTGACGGTTAAAAACCGTTATCCACTACTGAGGATCGATGATTTATTTGATTAGTTGCATGGGGCATCTTGGTTTTCCAAGATCGATTTGAGATCTGGATATCATCAGATGAGAGTCTGCGAGGAAAATATCCAGAAGATGGCCTTTAGGAATTGTTATGGGCACTACGAGTTTGTGGTGATGCCTTTTGGGCTCACCAACACACTGACGGTGTCTATGGACCTCATGAACCGTGTGTGTTGGCCTATGTTGTATCGATTGGTGATCGTGTTCATCGACGATATCCTGGTGTATTTGAGATCCAGAGACCAACACAAGGATCATATTAGATAGATTCTTAGAGTTTTAAGGACGGAGAGGCTTTATGTCAAATTCTCTAAGTGTGATTTCTGGTTACGGGAGGTCCAGTTCCTGGCACACCTCGTTAATCAAAATGGGATATTGGTCGACCCGGCCAAGATTAAGGTAGTTATGAGATGGGAGGTGCTGAGATCCCCTACCGAGATCAGGAGTTTTCTAGGATTGGTTGGCTATTATCGGAGACTTATTAGGGATTTCTCCAAAATTGATGTTCCTCTCACCAGATTGACCCGTAAGGGAGTTACATTTACTTGGGGACCTGAACAGTAGGCATCATTTGAGACCCTTCGCCAGATATTGTGCGAAGCCCTAGTGTTAGCCATACCCGAGGGAGTGGACGACTTTGTGGTTTATAGTGATGCTTCTATATTCGGGATGGACGTGGAGCTGATGCAGAGGAGGCACATGATAGAATATGCATCGAGACAGATGAAGCCTCATGGGATAAGGTATCCCACCCACAACCTAGAGTTGGGGTCAGTGGTGTTCGCCCTCAAGATCTAGCGCCACTACTTGTATGGGCTCCAGTGTACCATATAGATGGATCACAAGAGCCTGAAGTACCTCATGGATCAGCCAAACCTGAATATGAGGCAGAGGAGGTGGTTGGATGTAGTAAAGGGCTATGACTGCAAGATCTTATATCATTCAGGCAAGGCTAATGTAGTAGTTGAGCCATAGAGCAGCGAGTGCTCTGATCCGAGATGTGTGCATGAGAATGACTGTGAGTTTGTGAAAAACAGTCGTGGGCTTATGACTATCCGAGGTAGGATTTGGGTACCCTATACAGGTGGAGCTTGGCATATATTGATGGATGAGGCACATAGATGAAGGTTTTCGATCCACCTAGGGGCCACTAAGACGTATTTCGACCTGACGAGAGATTACTGGTGGCCCTGTATGAAGAGAGATGTGGCATGGGTAGATGAAAGGTGCTTGACCTATCGCCAGGTTAAGGCGGAGCACCAGCGACCACAAATCCCGTTACAACCTCTTGAGATTCCTCAGTGGAAGTGGGAACATATTTCAATTGATTTTATCACCAAGCTATCGAGGACTACGCACGGGGTTGACGTGATATAGGTGATTGTGGACCAGCTGACGAAGAGCGCTCACTTCTTCACCATCAGTGATAGCTCTTCTGCAGAGAGACTGACGAGATTTATGTGAGAGAGGTGTTAGCACGGCATGGAGTGCTGACCTCGATGGTGTCAGATTGAGATGTGCGCTTTACTTCCAGACCCTGGAAGAAGTTTCTTGAGGATTTTGCTACTTAGTTGCGTTTCAGTACCGCATACCACCCATAGACAAACGGTGTAACGCTTGTGTTTCTGGGCCTGTCATTAATGTTGATATAATAGTCTACTGTTAACCTTTGTAACCCGTTTTGAAATAATAGAAGAGTATTATTTGAGTATTATGTGTTTTGTGCTTAATTGCTTAATTATGTGGTTTGATTAATTAAGAATAAAAATAAGCGTCAAAAATTTAAGTATAAAATAAACTTGATATCTTTGGATAATGTTGTAGTAGTTGAAACAAGGTTTCCGAAGATACAAAGAATGCCGAAATCCGAGTTATAACGAATAAGTTATGACCTGTCGAAGTTTCGCGACAAAACCGACAACGCTGAATGACGTAAAAAGTGAAATTTACATTAGAGCGATATTTAGCCTTAGTGATCTAAACGAGAATCGAAGCACTCGTTGTTAGTATCGAAGCGATAAAAAGTTAGGGGAGAACGGACGTCAAAGGAAGAAGTTATGAATTTATAACGAAATTTTCTGTCCCGGCTTATTAAAAATAAATAATAAAAATAAATTCAAAATTAGCCGACGGAGTCTAAACGAAAGTTGTAGAGCGTAGTCTCTCCTTCGCATGGATATAAAGAACGTCGAAAACGGAGTTTGTATGAAGAAGATATGAATTTTTGAAGTTTATTAAGTAATTAATAATTAAATATAATTATTAAATCCCGGTATTATCCGAAGACGAGTCATCGGACTCATCCGAAGTACGCCCCGCGTACACCGAGGTATGTTGACACTCGCACTCGAGGACTTCAAATACGTAAGCAATGATGTTTCGTAGGCAGTACGCCCTGCGTACTACAGTACGCCCCGCGTACTCCGAGGCTCCAGCCTCCTATAAATAGGATGTGAGGCTGTCGAGTTCTTTTGCTATTTCTCTCCCTTCTCTCTCCTGTTTTGCATCGATTTGCGTGCCAGAAGTACCCCGAAGCCCCAGTAATATTCCCGAGTCCCGAAGCAAGTCCCGAGATCCCGAAGATCCCGAGAAGTGCGGTTCCCGAGCCGAAGCTCTGCCCGTGAGAAGTTCAATTTTTGTGAAGATCTTCTAGATCTGTTGAGGATTACTACTTCTACGAGCCATAGTGATGTCCGATCATCTTCTGATCAAGTGAGTGTGTAGTTACTTTCTTCTAACGCATAATTATGAAGTATTTTACACGAATTACGTGTTATGTGTATATTTTGTTGTTACGTGTGTGAATGTATATTCACTTTCTTCTATCTTATAGTCTGATTATTTCTCTATGAAATACATGTTATGTAGGTGTGCCTCACCTATTATGTGGAAAATGTATTGATTGAGCATGCTATACAGGTTTTGAAACTATGTATAAAAATGTATGTTTTATTTACTAATATGTTAGGTAGAACATGGGTAGATAGTTGGTGTGTAATAAACAAATGAGATACCTCGATGTTGTTTTGATTCAGTCATCTAGCGGAATGTAGATGACGACCACGGACTTTTCTAGACAGTCCCATGGAACGCTAGCAGGCTCATAACCTGTAGGTGTTAATGAACTTGGGTGTTCATTCGCTGTATTCCATCCCCCTCGTGGTTGCCTTATTTGACTTATATTGCTGAGGAACCCCCGAAGCATGTGTTGTCACCCTGATGAAATATTCTTAGACTAGGTCCCTTGTGTTAGTTATTTTAGGGATATAAAGTGAGAATAACGGGAATGGGTAATTGGGTTATTGTTGGTTGATGAAAATTAATTTAATTATTTATTATGGGTTGAAAACCCTATATGCTCACCAGGCTCCCAAGCCTGACCCACTCAGTTTTATTTGTATTACAGGAAGTGGCGTGAGGGCGTAAGATGGATGAACCATCAAGTTGTTTTGTTTACAAGTCTGTATATGTATATATTTGTTGAATGACTTGTAATGTTATCGTTTATGCTTATTGGTCTGTATCGAAACATGACACCCCGAGTTTTGATTATATAATGAAAATACGTTTCTTTTATGGAATGCTTTGGTAAACATTGTTTTATCATGTTTTGTTTTTGGAAACAAATTCCGCAACTCTTTCAAATCAAAAGGATTTACTCTGAAGTTATTTTAAAAGCATAAATGAAAAATCGGTCTTTTCTGGCCGAGATTTTAGGGATGTCACAGTTGGTATCAGAGCATTAGTTTAAGCGAACTAGGAATTTGCAGGGTTTCTAAACTTAAATTAGAATGCTAAGTGGAGATTGCGAGGTGTGTGTCTGTTAAATTTTAGACACAAGCACTAGTTTATTTTAGGAAAGTTGCCTAAAATGCTTCTATGTGCTAAATGTTATATGTTGCCATATATGATATTATTTGTTCGGATCTACGGTTTGTTGCCAACCGGATCTGAAGGTTTATGTGTTTAGGATTCTAAGCGTATGTATACGATATTAGAACTAGCATGTAATCGTTTCAGAGTGATAAGTATGATTTGAAATCTATCGTGAATGAAGATCTAAATTTCACCTTATTCGGTGTATAGATCAAAAATGGTGAGAACAAGAAGCGGTGTTGGAAACGCAAAAGAGAACAGGAATCAACCGCCAGTAATTGAGCAAGCACCTGTTGTAGCAGTAGCACCAGAACCAATAACGATGGCTGCGGTGCAAGCCATGATTCGGGCTATGTTAGCCGAACAAAGGGAGGAGATGCGACATATGTTGCATAATAATAGGGACGAACCTATCATACCTATTGAGGAACCTGAATTGATTCCCGAGAAATCGGAGGAAGGGAACAATAGTCGCATTATGAGTCAAGTTGGGACTCAATGAGAACGAAGAAACGATCCGGAAAGGAGAAACAACAATGATGGGTGAATGTACAAGAACTTCTTGGGCGCCAAAACGCCAAGTCTTTCTGGGAGCCCAAAGCCTGTTGAAATTATGGATTAGATCTCCAAAATAGAGATGGTATTTGAAAGTTGCGACTATAGCAACAAGCAGAAGATTGTCTATGCAGTTAGGCAACTGAAGACTGGAGTCTTGAGCTGGTGGAAGTTGTTGGCAGATACTATGCCACGAGGGGAAACCTTGAAAATGTCATGGGAGGAGTTCTTGGAACAGTTAAGGGTGCAATATTGTTCAGAGATAGATCTGATTGATCTGAACAACGAGTTCCAAAACTTGAAGAAGGGGAGGATGACCATAGACGACTATGCTATGGCATTCACTGAAAAAATGAAATTATTTTCGTACCTAGTGCCAACGGAACTCTCCAAGATTGAGAGGTTTGCTAATGGACTGCCTGCCGACTTTGGTCCGACAGTTAAGATGGCAACTACTCTGAAAACGGTTGTTCGTGAAGCTAAGAATGTGGAGGCCCAACAGAAGAAAAAGGGTCTGGAAAGGATAGAAGTTGGAAAAAAGAGGAAGTTCGATGGAACTTCAGGGTCCAATAAGAAAAACAAGTTCTCGATGTCTGGTTCGAGGGGAAGTGGAGGCGAAGCGAAATGGTGCGACAAATGTAAGAAGAAGCATCATGGAAAATGTGAGGTAGTGGCCACATGCTACAAGTGTGGAAAGCCAGGTCACTATGCCAATGAATGTACCATCACTAAGAAAGTTTGTTATGGTTGTGGTGAGGAGGGACACATGTCGAGGGACTGCCCGAAGAAGAAGGAGGCAGCTAGACCCAACATTCCGCCAAAGCCAAAGGCGAGAGCATTCCAGATGAAACTGGAAGCCGCTAAAGATGAAGCTGATGTCGCTTCAGGTACCTTTCTCGTAAACAAATTGCCTGCCCAAATTTTATTTGATTCTGGAGCCAACTACTCCTTTATATCGCATGAATTTGGTAGAAAACTAGCTTTGCCTGTTGATAGACTAGATAATGCTTTATTAGTCGAAGTTGGTAGTGGCAAGTTTGTACCTGTTAGCCATCGTATGAAAAACATCTTAATCGATCTGAATGGGAATAAGTTTCACGAGGAATTATTGCCTATCGAACTTAACGGTTTCGACATCGTTTTGGGAATGGATTGGCTTAGCACCAATGATGCCGAGATTTTGTGCAAGAAGAAGATAGTGAAAGTGAACCCGCCTGGGAAGGAATCGTTTATGGTATATGGGGACAAACGCCGAGTGAATTCTGGAATCATTTCCCTAATGAAAGCCAGAAAGTGTTTGACAAAGGAATGTACATCATATTTAGCATTCGTGATTGATGCTAAGAAGGAAAAGAAGGTGATGCAGAGTATTCCTGTGGTGTGTGATTATCCGGAAGTATTTCCCGAAGATCTTCCTGGATTACCACCTGATAGACAAGTGGAGTTCAGAATTGACTTGTTACCAGGAACAATGCCAATTGCAAAAGCACCTTATCGATTAGCACCGACGGAGATGAAGGAATTGATGATGCAACTTCAGGAGTTATTGGACAAAGGTTTCATTAGACCTAGTTCATCACCCTGGGGAGCTCCGGTGTTATTTGTGAAGAATAAAGATGGAAGTATGAGAATGTGCATCGATTACCGAGAGCTGAATAAGGCAACAATAAAGAATAGATATCCGTTGTCGAGGATTGATGACCTATTCGATCAACTACATGGTTCGAGATATTTCTTGAAGATCGACCTAAGGTCAGGATATCATCAGCTGAAAGTAAGAGAGCAGGATATAGAGAAGACTGCATTCAGAACCCGATATGGACACTACGAGTTTTTAGTTATGTCGTTTGGACTAACCAATGCTCCAGCAGCATTCATGGATTTAATGAACAGAGTTTGTAATCCATTCCATGATAAATCTGTGATAGTGTTCATAGATGACATTCTGATTTACTCGAAAAGCCAGGAGGAGCATGGCAGACACTTGCGAGAAGTGTTAGAAGTCTTGAAGAAGGAGAAGTTGTATGTTAAGTTCTCCAAATGTGATTTTTGGATTCGTGAAGTTCAATTCTTGGGTCATGTGGTCAACCAAGAAGGGATAACGGTTGATCCAGCGAAGATCGAAGCTGTGATGAAGTGGGAACAACCGAAAAGTCCCACGGAGATCCGAAGCTTTTTGGGATTAGTTGGATATTACCGAAGGTTTATCCAAGGCTTTTCTTCGATCGTTACTCCATTGACATCTTTGACCCACAAAGGAGCTACTTATGCTTGGAGTGAGAAGCATAAAGAAGCATTCGAGAAGCTAAAGAAGAAACTATGCGAGGCACCGATACTTTCTCTACCCGATGGAGTTGAAGACTTCGCTGTTTATAGCGATGCGTCTGGGGTTGGATTGGGTTATGTTTTTACCCAAAAACAAAAGGTGATAGCATATGCGTCTCAACAGCTGAAAGAGCATGAAAAGAACTACCCGACTCATGATTTGGAGTTGGCAGCGGTAGTTTTCGCTCTGAAGATATGGAGGCATTACCTCTATGGCACGAAGTGCAAACTTTTCATTGATCATAAGAGTCTCCAATATCTCTTCAATCAGAAAGAGTTAAATATGAGGCAAGGACGCTGGCTAGAGTTACTCAAGGACTACGACTGTGAGATACTTTACCACCCTGGTAAAGCAAATGTTGTTGCTGATGCTCTCAGTCGAAAAGTCAATCTTAAAAGAAAAAGGCCAAGAGCATTGAGAATTGAAGTTGTCTCGACTATTTTGGAAAGTATAAAGAAAGCTCAAAGTGAAGCTTCTAAGAAGAATGACCGAACGGAGGAACGTTTGGGCAAAACGTTGGTGTTCGGTGTAAACAGTCATGGACTGAAGGTGTTCCATGATCGGATTTGGATACCTAAGACAGGTGGAGTCAGGGATCTTCTGATGGAAGAAGCTCACAAAACCATGTACTCGATTCATCCCGGTAGCACTAAAATGTATAGGGACCTTAAACCCTACTACTGGTGGCCGACGATGAAGCTTGACATTGTGAAGTATGTGGCGGAGTGTGTGACTTGTGCAAGAGTCAAGACACAACATCAGAAACTGTACGGGAGTTTAGAACCATTGCCTGTGCCTATGGGTAACCGGGAAGACATTGCTATGGATTTTGTCACTAAACTGCCCAGAACAAAGAATGGTCACGATATGATTTGGGTGGTCGTTGATCGATTCGCTAAGAGTGCGCATTTCATAGCAGCCAAGGAGAAATGGTCTATGGAGAAGCTTGCAAATTCTTACGTGAAGGAAATTGTGAGGCTTCACGGTGTTCCGTTAACGATTGTATCGGATCGTGATAGCCATTTCACCTCGAGGTTTTGGAAAAGTCTACAAGAGGAAATGGGTACCAAGTTGTGTTTAAGTACAGCTTACCATCCGCAGACTGATGGCCAGAGCGAACGAACGATACAAACGCTTGAAGATATGCTAAGATCATGTACCTTGGAATTCCTAGGTAACTGGGATGAACATTTACCGTTGGTAGAATTTTCCTACAATAATAGTTTCCACTCGAGCATTAAGATGGCACCTTACCAAGCTTTGTATGGACAAAAGTGTCGTACGCCGTCTTGTTGGTTTAAGGCTGGAGAAAAGCAGTTTATGGGACCGGAGATGGTTCATCAAACTGCTGAAAAGTTAAAAATAATTAGGGAAAGAATGTTAGCAACTCAGGATCGTCAAAAGAGCTATGCTGACAAAAAGCAAAGACCGATGACTTTTAAAGTTGGGGATTTGGTTTTGCTTAAAGTCTCGCCGTGGAAGGGACTTATAAGATTTGGAAAAAGGGGAAAATTAAGTCCAAGGTTTATTGGACCGTTTAAAGTTCTTCAGAGGATTGGGAACCAAGCTTACAAGCTCGAACTACCAGAAGAACTGAATGGAATTCATAACACTTTTCATGTGTGTTATTTACGGAAGCTCACGGGGGAAGTTCCCGACATGATTCCACTTTCGGAGTTGAGAATCGATGAGAACAAAAAGTTGATTGAAGAACTAGAGGCAATTGTAGACCGAAAGACTAAGAAGTTGCGACGCAAGATGGTCGAGTTAGTGCTTGTCCGATGGAAACACACAAATGGGTCGAATCTCACCTGGGAGACGGAGAGTGACATGATGGGTCGCTAATCGCATTTGTTTGTTGATGTGTGATTCCGGGGACGGAATCATTCTAAGGTGGAGAAAATTGTAACGCTGTGTTTCTGGGCCTGTCATTAATGTTGATATAATAGTCTAGGTTAACCTTTGTAACCCGTTTTGAAATAATATAAGAGTATTATTTAAGTATTATGTGTTTTGTACTTAATTACTTAATTATGTGGTTTGATTAATTAAGAATAAAAATAAGCGTCAAAATTTAAGTATAAAATAAAGTTGATATCTTTGGATAATGTTGTAGTAGTTGAAACAAGGTTTCCGAAGATATAAAGAATGCCGAAATCCGAGTTATAACGAAGAAGTTATGACCTGTCGAAGTTTCACGACAGAACCGGCAACGCTGAATGACATAAAAAGTGAAATTTACGTTAGAGTGATATTTAGCCTTAGTGATCTAAATGAGAATCGAAGATCTCGTTATTAGTATCGAAGCGATAAAATGTTAGGGGAGAACGGACGTCAAAAGAAGAAGTTATGAATTTATAACCAAATTTTCTGTCCCGGATTATTAAAAATAAATAATAAAAATAAATTCAAAATTAGCCGACAGAGACTAAACGAAAGTTGTAGATCGTAGTCTCGCCTTCGCGTGGATATAAAGAACGTCGAAAACGGAGTTTGTATGAAAAAGATATGAATTTTCGAAGTTTATTAAATAATTAATAATTAAATTTAATTATTAAATCCCGGTATTATCCGAAGACGAGTCATCGGACTCATCCGAAGTATGCCCCGCGTACACCGAGGTATGTTGACACTCGCACTTGAGGACTTCGAATACGTAAGCAATGACGTTTCGAAGGCAGTACGCCCCGCGTACTCCGAGGCTCCAACCTCCTATAAATAGGATGCGAGGCTGCCGAGTTCTTTTGCTATTTTTCTCCCTTCTCTCTCCCGTTTTACATCGATTTGTGTGCCATAAGTACCCCGAAGCCCCGGTAATATTCCCGAGTCCCAAAGCAAGTCCCGAGATCCCGAAGATCCTGAGAAGTGCGGTTCCCGAGCCGAAACTCTGCCCACGAGAAGTTCGATTTTTGTGAAGATCTTCCAGGTCTGCTGAGGATTACTACTTCTACGAGCCGTAGTGCTGTCCGATCATCTTCTGATCAAGTGAGTGTGTAGTTGCTTTCTTCTAACGCATAATTATGAAGTATTTTATACGAATTACGTGTTATGTGTATATTTTGTCGTTACGTGTGTGAATGTATATTCACTTTCTTCTATCTTATAGATCTGATTATTTCTCTATGAAATACGTGTTATGTGGGTGTGCCTCACCTGTTATGTGGAAAATGTATTGTTTGAGCATGCTATACATGTTTTGAAGCTATGTATAAAAATTTATGTTTTATCTACTAATATGTTGGGTAGAACATGGGTAGATAGTTGGTGTGTAATAAACAGATGAAAGGCCTCGATGTTGTTTTGATCCAGTCATCTAGCGGAATTTAGATGACGACCACGGACTTTTCTAGACAGTCCCGTGGAACGCTAGCAGGCTCATAACCTGTAGGTGTTAATGAACTTGGGTGTTCATTCGCTGTATTCCATCCCCCTCATGGTTGCCTTATTTGACTTATATTGCTGAGGAACCCCCGAAGCATGTGTTGTCACCCCGATGAAATATTCTTAGACTAGGTCCCTTGTGTTAGTTATTTTAGGGACATAAAGTGAGAATAACGGGAATGGGTAATTGGGTTATTCTTGGTTGATGAAAATTAATTTAATTATTTATTGTGGGTTGAAAACCCTATATGCTCACCAGGCTCAAAGTGGCCCACTCAGTTTTATTTGTATTACAGGAAGTGGCGCGAGGGCGTAAGATGGATGAACCATCAAGTTGTTTTGTTTACAAGTCTGTATATGTATATATTTGTTGAATGACTTGTAATGTTATCGTTTATGCTTATTGGTCTGTATCGGAACATGACACCCCGAGTTTTGATTATATAATGAAAATACGTTTCTTTTATGGAATGCTTTGGTAAACATTGTTTTATCATGTTTTGTTTTTGGGAACAAATTCCGCAACTCTTTCAAATCAAAAGGATTTACTCTGAAATTATTTTAAAAGCATAAATGAAAATCGGTCTTTTCTGGCCGAGATTTTGGGGATGTCACAAACGAGCAGAGTGAGCGGACAATTCAGACGCTCGAGGATATGCTATGTGCATGTGTCATGGACTTCTGAGGAAGTTGGGACACCTACTTGCCCTTGGCTGAGTTTTCTTACACCAATAGCCACCATTGCAGTATTGGCATGCCTCCCTTGAAGATCTTATATGGGAGGAGGTATCGGACTCTCATTTGTTGGGGAGAGGTAGGATAGTGAGTGATGGGTGGCACTGAGATAGTGATGAAGACAACCGAGCAGATTCAACAAGTTAGACAGAGGTTACTGACGGCCCAGAGTTTCCAGAAAAGTTACGAAGATCGGTGACAATCCGAGTTAGAGTTCTAGGTTGGAGATTTTGTCCTCCTGAAGGTATCCCAATGGAAAAGGGTGATCCGATTTAGGAAGCGGGGAAATATGGGGCCCCGATACATTGGTCCTTTCAGAGTGATCTCCAGAATAGGTAAGGTAGGTTACCGGTTGGTACTACCTGCAGAGCTAAGTTAGATCTTTAACACCTTCCACGTGTCTTAGCTGAGGAAGTGTGTAGCCGATGAGACAGTGGTGGTACCATTAGAGGATATTCAGGTGGATGTGAGTCTGAATTATATTGAGAGGCCGATAGCGATCTTAGACCGGAAGGTGAAGGTTCTGAAGAACAAAGAGGTACCCTTGGTTCAGGTCCAGTGGCAACATCGGTAAGGGTCTGAGTGGACTTGGGAGCCGGAGTCTGAGATGTGCGAGCAGTATCCAAAGTTATTTCAGGAGCATGGCTTCGAGGGCGAAGTCTGATT
Organism: Lactuca saligna; assembly: GCF_052625555.1. NCBI lineage: Eukaryota > Viridiplantae > Streptophyta > Magnoliopsida > Asterales > Asteraceae > Lactuca > Lactuca saligna. The sequence continues at coordinate 34,064,980 of NC_136424.1, forward strand.
CTAGTTAGGGAGAATTGTAACATCCCAAGACCAGGTATACTCTATAAACCCTTGTTCTTTTGGTAATTGTCAAGGTTGGTCCATATATGAGAAAAGGGTGGTAAATGAGTATGCGGGAATATGTAAGTGAACGCTTAGCGTACTCATAAGTGTGTTTTTGACGCGGAAGCCACCTAGTACGCTGAGCGTACCAGAAGGTATGCTGTGCGTACTAGGCCCATAGTAAAAACCATAATTTGGGGTATGCCCCTATTTAAAGGACATGATGGCCTCATATATGGCCACCATTCCCATACATCAAACCTCTCAAACCCTAATTTCTCGTCCCTTAAGCTTGTAAGGCCATTTGTAAGTTATTGAGTGTTCATGAGTTTCTTTGGTGTGAAGAAGAAGCTTTGAAGAGGAAGGAGTGGGAGTTCAAGATTTGGATCTGATCTTATCTGTGGTTGGAGCTTCAATTAGAGGTATAAAGCTCAAAGCTTTCTCACTCTTTTGATTTGTACATCATTTTAGTCCATTTTAGGGTTTTGGTCCCAAATTTGGATGCTCTATGAGATATTGAGCTCCAGAGTTTATTATCAACTCCTATGAGTGTTTTGAGTGGTGTAGAGTCATAATAATCGATACTTGAACGTTTGAATCAAACCATGCATGAGTTATGAGCATATTTCGGAATAGAGAGTGAGAGTTTTAAATTTTGTGGCTTTATCAGCCATGCAAACGCATAAAGTTGCGGACTTTATGGAGTAAGAGTCATTAGGACGTCCAAATCTGAAATTTTAGCTAAGGTCTTAACGGATTAAGACTAAACAAGTGAGAAGAACAAAATTGGGATGTACGTTGATCGTAATCCCAGTACGCGCAGCATATGACAAAGAATCCCCGATGCATGCCTGGCAAAGGAGTACACCCAACGTAGAGGGCTTGTACGCACTATCATTGATTTTGTGCTGACTTTTAGGGTTTGGTCAATTTGTGGACTATTAAGGACATGGAAGGGTAAAACGGTCTTTTATCCTTCAATGAGTTTATAGAAGGATTACTCTAGATTCTTTGAGAGCCATTAATAATTAGAAATAACTATCGTTTGTGTTAGGCGGAGGCTAGACCAGTGATTTGAGTTCGAGGCTATCTGATTTCTTACGAGGTGAGTCTTCTCACTATACTTACCTGAGTGGTAATACCGAGCAGCCGGAGGGCCTTATTTGAGTTATTTAACCAGAGAGTCCTATGTGCTTATATTGAGTTATGTGATATTGTGCTTTTATGTCTTTGTGTTATTTGCTATGTTATTCTGTGTTTTTCTTAGATTGGACAATAGGGTCCAAACCGAGTTGTGAGACTAGAGGATCTTCATTGAGATATAGGACTGGAGGTTCCAACCCGAGCTGTGAGACTGGAGGGTCCTCACCGAGATACAGGACTGGAGGGTCCAACCCGAGTTGTGAGACCGGAGGGTCCTCACTGAGACACATAACCAAAGGGTCCACACCGAGTTATAGCTATGGGAGGCTTATTATTTGTGTATGTGGTATTTTGGGGAACTCACTCAGATTTATGTTTACCTTGTTGTGTGATATGTGTTTCAGGTACTTCTCAGGATCGCGGGAAGTCACCAGCTTCATAGTACACACTGGAACGAGATTATTTTTATGATTCTGGGATAGTGATTTTTACTTGTGGATTTATTGACATTTGAGACACTTGTGGTTTTTGAGAAAATGTAAAACGAGTTTAATGTGTTTTAAAAATGAAAATTTTGGTTTGAAAATTTACGCTGTTACAACTTATCAATATAACACAGAGAACACATTCATATATTAATACAAAAAATTGTTTTATTTATAGCGATCTCAATAACTATAAATAATAAAACATAAACTTGATCTTATTAGTTATAAGATACTATAATTGTAAAAATTATTACAATTATTGTGTGTTGTAAACAAAGAAATGTAGGAATTCTCTCGAGCAGCATAAATATTCCCGTCCAGCAGACCTTAATGATCTGTAGTAACACCAAAAGTGGAAAAATAGTTGATATTGGATATGTTATTTGTAAATCAACATTCACATAATGATCACCTCCAATAAGAGCAATAGCAACAACTCTATGAGTTGAGATGTCTTCGGGATCAAGCCGTAATGGAAAACATGTTGACGGGCTATCTTTGCTTAAAAATTGAACTATTACACCATATTTGTTAACAATGAGAAAGCCGGTGAGCGGCATAATCAACCAACGATATTTTGGCGCGAAACGTGATCTATTGAAATTCAGTAGGTGATTTATGGTGTTTAAATCGTAATAAAAAAAATATGTGTGTACTCAACCGAGTGCGCTAACAACTCATTATGTAAATTTAAACGGATTTGATGCCAATTATCTTCAATGTAACCAAGAAACACAGCTATTATACGAAATCCATTATTTCCATCTCCCATCGCGTTTTGTATGCATGTGACATATGGATGAAATTCAATTGGAATTTCATTCATAAGTGGATCTAATTATAGATTATTTGCTCTTGGTTGAAGTATGTGTTATGAATCAATTGTTCCTAATTAAAGGTTGGGTTGAACATTAAAAGTTCTCGGAACGAGTATGTGTTGTGTCTATCCGATTCATGGTTTAGATCATACAAATTAGACCCCATATAATCAGGTGTATAAGTAGAAATGCTATGTTTAAAAGGATATTGAGTTGGTGGCGCTTGAGTTGGTTGATCTTGAGTTGGTGGCGCTTGAGTTGGTTGATCTTGAGTCCCCTAGAAAAACACAAAAGCCAGAAACATATCTCCTAGTATCCGGACATCCTGCCCAATCAGAATCTGAAAAAGCTGTAATCTTCAAAGAAGGTTTGGAAGACAAAAACAATCCTTGACCAGGATTGAGTTTGAGGAACTTAAGCAGATGATTAGCAGCTTCAAGATGAGGTAATCTTGGATCTGTAACAAATTGACTTAACCTATTTACTGCATAGATAATGTCCGTTTGAGTGATGGTTAAGTACATTAACCGGCCAATTAAGCGTCTATATTGAGAAGGATCCAATAAGGGTGTCCCATTAAAATTTGATGTTTTACATGCAGGATCCATTGGATAATGGATAGGTTTGGCAGCTAACATGCCAATTTCTTCTAGAAGATTAAGGACATATTGTCTCTGAGAAATATAAATGCCATCTGTTGATCTAGCAATTTCAAGACCCAAGAAGTGTTGAAACTTTCCTAAATCCTTAAGCTTGAATTTGTTGCTTAAAGATTGTTTGATAGAGTCAATATCATGGAGAGAAGCACCTGTTAACACAATATCATCCACATATACTAACAGGGCTACATATGAGGATCCTTTGCCCTTATAAAACAATGAGTAATCAGCTTTTGATTGTGTAAATCCTTAGGAAAGTAGAAATGAAGAAAAAGTGGCATACCATTGACGAGATGCCTACCTCAAACCATATAAAGATTTCTCCAGTTTGCATACAAATGGTTTACCATTCGAAGATACGAAATTACAACTATACCCTTGCGGTAACTTCATGTAAACTTCTTCTTCCAAAGCTCCATTCAGGAAAGCGTTATTCACGTCCAATTGAATAAGTGGCCAAGAACGTTGAGCAGCTAAAGTAAGCAACAATTTGACAGTAACAAGTTTAGCTAGTGGGGAATAAGTATCCAAAAAATTGATACCTTCTTGTTGCTTGAAGCCCTTAGCAACAAGGCGTGCCTTGTATCATTCAATTGTACCATCAGAACGTCTTTTGATTTTGTATACCCATTTAGATCCCAAAGCTTTTCTATCAGGAGGCAAGGGTACTATCGTCCAAGTATTATTGGCTTCGAGAGCCTTTAATTCTTCTTGCATAGCTAATTGCCATTCTTTGGATTTAGATGCTTCGGAATAGGATTGTGGTTCAGATTCAATTGAAATAGCAAGAGTGAATGCTTGGTATTTAGGTGAGAGTTGGGAATATGAGAGAACAGAAGATAAAGGGTATTTTGCATTAGTATCAATGGTCACATTGTTTACTAAACCACAATGATAATCTTGTAGATAAGTTGGACGGGTTCTATTTCTTTGAGGCCTTTGATTTCCAATTGAATGATCTTCATTGACAATGGGAATGTGATATGTATTATCAACTGGAACAGATGAATCAGGTAAAGGATCAGAAATAAATGTATCTTCCTGGGAGCAAGGTATGACCATTGAATGAAAAGGATCTGATTGATGGTTATATGTGGAATGCTTAAAAGGAAAAACATGTTCATGAAACACAACATCACGAGATACGAATATTTCGTTTGTCTCAATATCCATCATTTTATACGCTTTCATTCCCATTAGATAACCAATAAAGATACAACATCTGGAACGTGCAGTAAATTTATCCCTGTGATTGAGAAGTGTTGAAGCAAAAGCTAAACATCTAAAACTCCTAAACCTTGAATAATCTGGAGGATACTCATACAGCTTCTGAAAAGGGGACAAATTATCAAGAACATGTGAAGGAGTACGATTGATAAGAAATGTAGCACATAAAATAGATTCACACCAATATGTTGTAGGGATATTTGATTGAAAGAATAACTCCCGAGCAACATTTAATAGGTGTTGATGCTTTCGTTCAACTATAGAATTATGTTCTGGACGTTGAACATAAGAGAATTGATGCAATACTCCTTTTTGATTGAAAAATTCAGTAAAAGCCAACTCCTTTGCATTATCAGACCGAAAACCCTTAATTTTGGTGTTAAATTGTGTTTCAACCATAGCAAAAAATCGTGGAATTATGCTTTGAACATCATATTTATGCTTCATCATGTATACCCATGTAAATTTAGTGCAATCATCAACAATAGTTGCAAAATATTGATATCCCTTATAATCCTTTACATGATAAGGACCCCATACGTCACAATGTATCAACTCAAAAGGTTCATTTGCAATATTGTTGAAACACTGAAAAGGTAAACGTTTCTGTTTAGCTAAAGGACAAATGGAACATACACTTTTATTCAAATCTTTATTTGAAATAGTGATACTACTAATAGATTGCAACTTTTCATTTGAACGATGCCCAAACCGTTGGCGCCAACAATCAGTTGATACTTCATTCACAGTTACTTGTGCTTGTACTCTTATACGCATATCCTCAAGCACATAAATTCCAGCATGAACTCTAGCATTTTCAATCGTTATCTTGGTGTGTATCTACTTCAAAATAGCATAATCATGATAAAACGTTTCCTTAACAGTCTTGAATTTAGCCAATTGAGAAATTGAAACCAAATTTAATTCAGACTGTGGTACATAAAGAACATTAGTGAGAGTAATATGTTCATTTATGTTAACTTTTCCATTGCATTCAACTTGAATAACCATTTGATTGGGTAAATGAACATGAGTGTGTGAGATATCCACCAAATCATGTAACATATTTTTATCACGGCAAATATGCCTAGTTGCTCCGGTATCTAATATCCATATATTAGAATTGTAATGACTAGAAGAGAGAGTCAAAACATAATGATTACCTGAAGTGGTAACATGATCATGTGAAACAGAATTTGCTGAAGCCAATTGACCAGTAAGCATAGCAATAAGTTGTTGGCATTGTTCATTGGTAAGATTTGTAACAGAAGAACTTGTATCATTACCAGAAGATTGACCCTCAGTAGCAGCAGAAACAACATTCACACGAGAATTATTTGAGTTTGAGTTTTGATTTGAACGATATCCTGGTGGAAATTCATGCAGTTTGTAACACTTATCAACAGTGTGTCCTGAACGCTTGCAATGAGAACACATCGATGAATTCTTGTTGGAACCTTTGTTGAAATTGTTGTTGGAAACCCGATTTCTTGAATTGTTCAAGTTGTTATTGAAAGTCTGAACATTACAAGCCATTGGGAAGTTCATAGATTGATTATTTCCAATTTCTCGGTGTCTTTCTTCTTGAATAACCAAGGAAAAAATACGATTAACTGCAGGTATAGGATCCATGAGAAGTATTTGCCCTCGAATTTGGGCATATGAATCATTTAAACCCATAAGAAACATCATAGTTTTGCACCACCGCATGTACATAAACCACATGTACAGAGAGTAACAAAATTGGATAATTCCTCCCAAAGAACTTTGAGCTTAGTAAAATACGTACTTACAGAGTCCTATCCTTGAACAGTATTCATCAAATCACGCTTAATTTGGAATATGCGAGGTCCATTGCTCTGTTGAAACCTTTCTTTGAGTTCATTCCAAATTGTAGAAGCAGTTTTTAGGTAAATCACTGAAGAAGAAATTTCTTTAGATATAGAGTTTAGGATCCAGGAAATTACAATATTGTTGTTGCGATTCCAGACCTTGAAACGAATTACATAAGTAGCCATAGGTTGAGGAAGATCTCCGGTAACAAAATCAAGTTTGTTCTTGACTGAAAGGGAAATTGTCATGGATAGGGACCAGGATGCATACTTATCTCCAGTAAGTTGCTGATTGACAAGAAGAGTGCCAGGATTATCCGAGTGATGTAGAAAATACAGATCATCTGAAGAAACATTTGAATTTTGAGAACTTTCTCCAGACATTTTGACAAAACAAAAGATCGAGAAAAAAATAACGATCATAAAGAAGAAGACAAAGAGATACAAATTGATTGAATCAAGCAATCAAGAAAAATCAGAGGAGAGAAATCAATCAAAGATTGAAAAAAAAGAACAATCAAGAATCAAGATTGAAATTGAGGATGTGGAAGCAAAAACCAAGCTCTGATACCATATCATCAGAGAAAAGAAAATGAAGAAAATTACTTGTCTTCACTGTATTGACTTTCTTACAAATACAAATACTTATTATATTACAGCTTACACTACGCACATCTAACTAATATGCACCTAACAGATTAACAAGTATGGTTAAGTTAACTACTAAACTAACTATGATTAGAAATGTAACGGTAATAACCTAAGATAATATATATATATATATATATATATATATATATATATATATATATATATATATATATATATATCAATTAACTACTACATATGAAATAGAAAAATGATAATATGCAGGAGTTGAAATGCAAAATCTGATAACAAACAGTGTATTCAAAGAGTGCAACTCGACCAAATAATAAAATGAAATACAAAGGCATTCTACTTAGGAAAATGTAAGGAATACTCGAAAGAAGAATTGATTATCAAATGTAAATTTGATGTAGAATTGATCATAAAATAATTAAAAATGTTTATAGAAATAGATATAGTCAAATACTATATTTTGAAAGTTAAGAAGGTAAATATGATATTTATATTTTATGCCGGATAATGATATTTTGAAGATATATGAATTTTCACACCAAATATATTAACTACTTTTATATAGGAAGCAATATATATATATATATATATATATATATATATATATATATATATATATATATATATATATATATATATATATATATATATTCAATTGAGAAAATAAAAAATATTGAGAATGGGGGAATTATTCTCAGTCAATAATTTATTTTTACCACAAAAGCCTCCAACGTATCGGCGGAAATTGGAAATGAATGCATATGTTTCCATAAACTATGTTAATCATTACTTTAATATATATTATAAAAACTTAGTTTTTTTTTTTTTTAAGGAATTATTTTTATCGAAAAATAATTTTAAATATATCAAAATTCATAATTTTTTATTTTCTACAAATAGACATCTATATTGATATAGTTTTAAGATAAAATAAAATTTTTATTTTTCTTATAGTTTCAGCTTTCATTATTTATAAGTAAATAAAAACGAATCAGTTTTTTACTACAGTACATCGTTATTCACTTATGAATAAAAAGTATGATTAATTTTTTTTACAGTTTAGTATCATTCATATGTGAATATAGCATATAATAAACATAGTATATTCATATTTAAATATTAAACGATGCATTCACTTATGAATGTTAGATGGTATATTCACTTATGAATATTAGATGGTATTTTCATATGTGAATATTATATAGTATTACATGGTATATCACATGAGAATAGTACATAGTATATTCACTTGTGAATATTAGATCGTATATTCACTTATGAATAATAGTTGATATATTCATATGTGAATATTGCACAGTATATTCATATATGAATATTATAAGGTGTTTTCAGAAATATATATATATATATATATATATATATATATATATATATATATATATAATTTTTATATGTTATTCACATATGAATAACATACAGACTTGCATATTTGTTTTGTGTTTTAATAATCACATATTCATATGTAAATATAAAGTGGTAATTTAGTTTATGCATTTCATCAAACAGTTGGAGTGCATACAAGTTAACATTTTTAAAAATGTGATAAATATGATACTTTGACTATTTAAATCTTACAAAACAGTTGATTGGTAGAGAAATATATGAAAATTTTCAAACAAAAAATGATTTGATCTTTTTCTAACCTTAATTTCGATGTTTTATTTGATGATCGATGTTGAATAAATGATACGAATTGAATTTTTTGTTGATTATCGATGATGTGGTTCTAATGATGCTGGGAGTATAATTAATCGTAGATGTTAAAGATATGTTTGTATTCAAGCAGAATTGAAGGTTGGATTGAAAGAGAAAAAAACGAATTTTTGTTATCAACTGTTGAATGGTGTTAATAAACGTGTTATTGACGAAAATCGATGATTGATTAACACAGGATGACGTTGATGATTTAAATGAAGAAATATGAATGATTGCTGAAGGTTGGAGGAGAAATTTGGATAATAAACGATCGATTAGATTGAATTTCAATTGTTATCTAATTTTCTACACTTACGTATTTGTGATTGAAGGTTATTATATCATATTTACAAGATTGTCACCGTGTCCTTTATGTTTAGAGGATAATTAAATGATTGGCTGAGAATAATTCCCTCATTCTCAACCTTTTTTTTCTCAATTGAACCAGCTTCTCTCTCTCTCTCATTCTCTCTCTCTCTCTCTCTCTCTCTCTATATATATATATATATATATATATATATATATATATATATATATATATATATATATATATATATATATATATATATATATATATATATATATATAAGGTTAGGTTCATGTAAGACGGCCTAATTTTGTGATATCATGAGACACTATCCTAGCCACTTATTTATTAGATAAAACAAAAACATTTTTAAAATGCAAAATAATTGAAATTTTTCGGAAAAAAAAAATTCCAATATTATTTTCGAAATATATATTTTCCAAAAAAGATAAAAAAATATCAAAAAAATAATAATTAAATACAAAATAAAAATACATTTTTTAACGTATTTTAGTAAAAAATTTAGAATATTCTACATATCTGACAAATCTAATATAATATTCTAAACACTCTAAAAATCATATTAGAATATGTACAATGTAATATTCTATTAGAATACTTCTTGTATTTTTCAAAAAAAAAAAACAGTAATTTTTTTAGTTAAATAAAGTTCCGAAAATAATAATTAAAAAAAGAATATTTTTTGGATTTTTCCTTTTATTTTTCATTTTAAAATTATTTTTAGATTTGGTCTCACGGTCTTACAAAATTAGCATGGTCTCAAATGAACCTGAACATATATATATATATATATATATATATATATATATATATATATATATATATATATATATATATATATATATATATATAAGGTGAAGTTCAATAGAGAACTATAATTAACAAGGGAACCAATCTTTTTTTCAACTTTTAAAACTTATTTTTAATTAAAAAAAAAAACTAAAAATACAGAAATTCATAACTTTTTATCCTTTTTCCAATGATATCAAATTCATTTTTTTACGTTAAATTCACAATGTGAATTTTTGAAAAGTCACAACGTGAATTCGAAAAATATTTTTCACATTCACAATGTTAATATATGAATTTAGATATTTTTAGATTTTTTTTCGATAAAAAATAAGCTCTACAAATTATAAAAATTGATTCTTTAAAAAACCAATAATTATAGTTCTCTATTGAACTTTTCCATATATATATATATATATATATATATATATATATATATATATATATATATATATATATATATATATATATATATATATATATATATGTTCATGTTCATTTGAGACAATTCTAATTTTGTGAGACCGTGAGACCAAATCTAAAAATAATTTTAAAATGCAAAATAAATGAAAAAATCCAAAAATTCTTTTTTAAATATTATTTTCGGAACTTGAATTAAGTAAAAATAAATAAATAAAAAAATAAAAAAATAATAATAAACGAATAAAAAAATCCCGTTTTTTTTTAAAATACATGAAATATTCTAAATAGAATATTACACTGACATATTCTAAAAAATTATTTTAAAATGCAAAATAAATAAAAAAATCTAAAAATTATTTTTTTAAATATTATTTTCGGAACTTGAATTAACTAAAAAAAATTAAAAAAATTAAAAAAAAAATCTTTTTTTTTTTAAAATACGTGAAATATTCTAAATAGAATATTACACTGTACATATTCCAAAAATAATTTTAAAATGTAAAATAAATGGAAAAATCAAAAAATTCTTTTTTTAAATATTAATTTCGGAACTTGAATTAACTAAAAAAAATTAAAAATAAATAAAAAAATATGTCTGACGGTCTTACTAAATTAGACCGTCTCACATGAACTTAACCCTATATATATATATATATATATATATATATATATATATATATATATATATATATATATATATATATATATATATATATAACTCGCCAACCATAAAAAGTCGTAATTGACGGTCATATTTAAAACATAACGTAACCGAATTTATTAATAATAATAATAATAATAATAATAATAATAATAATAATAAAACTAAAGACGTACCATGAGTTGCGATTGACTTATGGATGAAGGGCAACACACGAGGAACTATATCGTGAGTAAGATTCATGGGTTTCAATTTGGCACCCCTTGTCATCTGCATCATCTCTTTCAAATCTCCAAAAACAAACCTATAAGAGTTACCTCTAAGACCTTGATCTCTTAGAAATTTTTCTATCTTTTTTGGTTTAAACCACAACCAGTTGGAAATCCTCCATATATATAACCCCATGATTGTTGCTACTCCAAGAACACAAAGAACTGCAATTGCTTCCATCCCTCGTGATTAGCTTTTGAAGCTTGTGGAGATGATAAGAAAAAGATAGTTATTTATCGTTGTGCAATGTTCAGTTTACCACCTTATAGTTTGAGAAATTGATGGTTAATTTCTTTGATTCTTAAAAGTAATATCTTGTTAAAATGGACTATGACGTTTGAGAGTATTGGTGAAAAAAAGGATAAAAAAAATAGTAGGCTGCTTAAGTTGGAATTACTTTGGAGTTGAGGGTGAATCTATAAAAACCTTTGTATCAGAATTCCAGGTATTGTTAATTATATAGGTCAAAACCACTTAGACGGTCAAAACAACTACTAATATACAATTAATAACGTAGAAATTATTGAAATGTGAACCAGTAAAAATCTCCAACAATACTAAACCCATTATTAACAAAATTACATTTCTGTTCCTTTATCATATAATTTATTTTCTATATTAATCCTTTTAAATTTTAAAATATTTCATATACAACCCTTTGTTATATATATATATATATATATATATATATATATATATATATATATATATATATATATATATATATATATATATATATATATATATATATATATAACCAAAGCAACCAAATTTTTGGTCGCAAGATTATAAAGAAAGAAAGATATGCTATTGTAGAGTTGCCCCATTTAATATGTTGCAAGATTATATTAACTATGTTGCAGGTTGTGAAACATTTACCAAATGATGTTGCTAATTCGTTAAGTGTAGCCTTTGAACAATTGTATGCGTATTCCGAGTCTTTTGGACTGGATGCAGGGTAATTACTAAAAAAAGTTAAGAATGAGGTTGAAATAAAACTGATACATATGAATATGAGACATTGTCGTCATGGTGTTTATTGGCGAAATGTATTACTCAAACATGTTGTAAATGTAGAAGTAGTTTCTTATTTAAAAAAATTGCAAAATGGTTATTGAAATTATGTTTTATCTGGCCGTCAACCGTATTTTAAATGATAAATATAAAAAAACAATTTTTTTTACTAATTTAGAGAACACACAATATATTTTTACACTTTTATTATTTGTAAAAAAAATAAACATTTAACTTATGCTTCTTACAAAGAATATATATATATATATATATATATATATATATATATATATATATATATATATATATATATATAGGTTATTACGTTTGTTACCGTTAGTAGGCCTCATTCACGAAGCCAGTCTATAAGAGGGGTATAAGATTAGTAACTATAAAATGGCAGTTTAATGGGTGTCCACTCTCACCCACCACTTCCTTGACTGGTGGAGGATCATTAGTCGAACGGGTAGGACAAGGACTATAAATCTCCCTTCATTAAAAGTATTAATCCTAAATACTAAGTAACTAAACCTTTTATAAATATTCGATCTTAGTTACTTAGGAAAATATGAATAAGGCATTAATCCATGAAATTATACTTTGCACCTTGTTTAAGTCAGTTAGTGGAGCGTGTGTGGTTAACCGGCACACTAACTCGTATTTAACAAGGTAGACAAAGGATAACTTAATGCTTATCATAGTATTGATGGAGCGTGTTGTTGGATTAGTGTCTAAGTGCATAACTATTTTGGTATGTACTTGACCCGATGGTGCATGGTCCTTTTGGGTTGTCTTCACCAAAGCAACTTGATTGGAGAAATAAATAAAGAGAGAGAGGATATTATGATTTATTAGTATGTTATAAGAATAATATATTAAAGGAGAAATCATATTTGTTTAATTAATACTGGTCAATAATTAATTGGGAATTAATTTTGTGATCAAGTGTAATTAATTAAACTAGAGGGGCTGATTTGTAATTATGTGATAGTTACAAAATAAGGTAAGGATTATCTTATTATTAGGGTGAACGAATTTAAGGTGATAAGGCCTTAGAATTCGACTATGATAAGGATTCAAGGATTATCTTATGGGTTGCTTTGTGGATAAGCAACTAGATAAGGATAATGATTGAAACCCTATCTCTACACCTATATAAACACCCCTTGGCTCATGAATTCATGTATCCCTTCCCAAGGAGTCCTAAGGACTAATTCTAACCTCTCTCCTCTCTCCTTATACCTTCTCCATTTGCTCTTGGTGTTTGTAAGCCATTAGAGGAGTGACACTTGTGACTCTAAGCATTCCAAAGTCAATTTAAGGAGGAATTGGGATTGTTATTGCTACATAACAATCAAGGTAACATTATAAACTCATTCTTATGTTAATATGATTACTTGTATGCTAGAATTAGGGTTTATAGTCTTGGATTCAAAGCATGTACAATAGAGAAACCTAGATCCAAGCATTAGGGTTTGTATGAGCACATAGGATGTCTTATGATCAAAACCCATCAGTGGTATCAGAGCCTAGGATGGTTTCAATTGTATTGATGCATTGTATACCTAAAAAATTCGATTTTTGATGTTTTAGAGGCTGGACTCGCCGAGTCCAGGCTTGACTCGACGAGTCAACTCGTCAGATAATGCTTATCTCGGGATTTCTTGCTGTTTTTGCATATGGATAGTTAAATTATCATGTTAGATCAATATAAATCCGATTTTATGATATATATGACTATATCCTTGATCTAATTAAAGATAATTATCAATTAATAAAATATTTGTTTCCTTATATGATAATTAATTTATTATTTTGATTAAATTGATAAATTGTTTTGCAAGAAATCATTAAATAAATCAAATATAGATAATTATGTGATTAAATGTTAATTTAGATTATTTGTTATTTGATCCTTGTTGTTATGAAAAGTTTCATATTTTTACCATTTAGGTTTTATAGTTTAAATTTGAACCCAAAAATTTTGTTGTTTTGAAATTTAAATAGTTAAAACCCTAATGTTTTGAAAATGGTTTCAAAACTTGCCCTCAAGTTTTGGAATTTAAATTTTGATTATAAGGTTTAATTTTGATGTATATTTAAATTCTAACCCTAATGTTTTGAAATGTTTCAAAACTTGCCCTCAAGTTTTGGAATTTAAAAGTTGATTAAAAGTTAATTAGGAATGTTAAATTCTAAAACCCTAGAAATGTTTTGAAAAGTTCAAATACACCCTTATGGTTTTATTAATTAATTAAGGAGTATAATTATAAGAGATTTAATAAATCCATAAAATTTTAGGTTAACAATTTAATTGAATTAAAAGTGTAATTGTTAAAGTTAACCACATAGTATTTTAAAAGTATAAAATGCACCCTATACTATATATAACATTAAAAGTCTAACATTATATATATGTATGAGTAAAAGTCAGTCTTACCGTTAGTAGGCCTCATTCACGAAGCTGGTCTATAAGGGGTGTTTAAGGAAATTGCCTATAAAATGGCGATTGAATAGGTATTCACTCTTACCCACCGCACTCTTGACTAGTGGAGGGTCGTTAGCTGAACGGGTAGCATAGGACAAAACCTTCCATTATAAGTATAATGAAATACAAAGTAACTAAATGTTTTTCAAATTCCCAATCTTAGTTACTTAGGAAAAAGTGAATTGATGCAATTCCATGAAATTACACTTTGTGTCCTTGCGAAGACGTTAGTGGAGCGTGTGTGGTTTACCGGCACACTAAATGGTTCTAAGCAAAGGTAGCAAAGGGTGACTCAATGTTTGGCATAGTTCGGTGGAGCACGTGTGGTTTACCGGCACATCGAATAGGTGACTGTAACATGTGAGGGCACCATGTAGTTTGCATGGTTATTCACACCCGCTTTGTGATCCTCGGCATCCCAGTCACAAACAAGAGGGGCATATCGAGATTTAAACATGCCATTGAAAGTTCAATGAATCTTAAAGGATCTAGGAGTTTTCATAGATTTAAAACTTAAATTTCTTTTTCGTTTTTCATGGTGGAAATTAGTGAATCGTCATTCACTTACCTTCAAATATTCTTCAATTAGGGTTACGGCATCCCTCTCCCGAGTTGTAGAATATTGTGTTGGGTCCTAGCCTTAGTATCTCATTTGGGTGATTTACTAAGGACTCAATCAATCAACTAACTTGAATTTGTTTCTCCCGTTTTGTAGATGTCAAAGTTTGACAACTAATGTCTTCCCAAATCCCGTGGAACAAGCATTCCACATGAAGATGATATTCCACGATTCGATCGAGGAACAAGAGATCATGCTTGACTTCCTCCTCCTCCTCCAATTATTCTCCCTAACCCACAAGTTCAAAGGCTTGAAAAGTTCAAGATCACTCAAGCCCTTTTGGCAAGTGAACATAAAGAAGGAAAGTCGGTGTGTGCACACGTCCTAGGGATGAAGTCACACATTGATAGGTTAAGAATGTTGGGATCTGAGGAAATGGCTGTTGATTGGGTTCTTCAGTCACTTCCTAACTCATATAGTGAGTTCGTAAGAGAGTACTATATGATGAACCGCGACGTGACCCTTATAGATCTCACCTATATGCTTATTGCTACTGAATCAGCAATGGTTTGGCGCAATAGAAAAGCAAAGTTGATTGGTGAATATACCTTCGAGACCTCTATGGATATAGACAATGGCAACGAAAGACATGCTATGATTGTAAAGAGTGATCATAAGAGAAAGGCGATGTCTGAAGTAGTTCCATGTCCTGTTCCAAAAGGAGTCAATTTTCTTTTATTGCCAAAAGAAGGGGCATTAGAGACGAAGCTGCCCTATTTACCTAAGAGATCTAAGAGATGGGAGAGTCAAAACATATGGCTCTAATTTAGGTAAAATCCATTGACTAACTCTTTTAAGATTCATTCTAGATTCTGAATACATAATGTGATAAGATTACAATTGATGTTTTGAAGGATCGAAGAAAAGAAAAGAAGCTTAAGGGAAGAAGTGAGTAGAATCTAACCGTGAAGGAATGGATTTCGATCGCGTTTCTCGAAGATTAGAATCTTGAGCTACTACTTAGAGTTAGAATTAGATTGCTAAGAAAGATGTATTAACATAAGTTTTTCAATGAGTTGCATTGTAAGGACAAATTTTTCCGCCATAAAATAAATTTTGATTTTAAATTTTATTTATTTATCCTTAAAATGGCATGTATGAAAAATTGATGTTAAAATTATTAGCAATAATGGATTTGTTTCTTATTGTGTTATGGAAAGTCAAGAATTTACCAAATAGGGAGAGTTTCCCATCGCCCAAGTTTCAATTGGACAGAAACTTGGAATCATGCAACTTGGTTGCACGATGAATGAGAAATTTTATATTTTGGAAATTAGACTAATTCATTGACAAAGTGTCAAGTGAAGGACTAGGAGATCAAGTACACAAAGTTGCGTGTTGATCAAAGTCCACCATAAGAGTAACAAAGACATTCGTCATGATTTACTAAAGGTTTAGTAAATATGATTAAGTTTAATTATGAATTGATTGAAAATGTTTAAATCAATAGCAGAACGAATAAGAAGAGTCAAGTAGGCAGAAAGATAAAAGTTTCTCCATTCTAAGAAGAAGGGAGAGTACCTTTTATGCTTTATGATAGGTCTTAATGATTAAGAACCATGTCTCAATTGATCCTCTAAGTAAGTCTTAGTACAATTGTATGTTTAAGAAGAGGAATCAAGGATTGAAGAAATGGTTAAATCAAGAAGTCTATCATACTTCGTTCCAATAACAAGTCTTAAAGTTAAGATTGTGGCAATGAGTGAAAAGTATTAAAGGTTTATAACATTCATAAAATGTGGAAAGTTGTGATGTCTTGAATAAGACAAAGACCAACTTGGACCAATTTATGAAGTGTTTTGATAAAAGCTACACTAACTCTTGAATATTTGGTTGTCAACAAATGTTTATTGACAAGAGAATCTTATATGTCAAGGAGTCAGTGGGAGTCTTAATGGTCTTGAAAAGTTTCAAGAACAAATCAAATAAACCTTATCGATCATCACTAGCACACGAGTTGAGTTTTACAACCTATCGTGTTGACGATATTTTGATTCTGTGTTGTTCCAATTGAGTTAATTATGCATGTGAGTCCTATGAGTACTCATTTTGAACGCATAAAAGGCAAAGCACCTTGATCAATGAAAGGTACATTGATAGGAAAAGGGTGAGATGCTTAACTACTTGGAAGACGTGGTGGACAGCTGTGCTACCATAAGGCAAGAAATCAAGATTAAAAAAAGGCTCGGTCCATATGAGTTTGAATTTGTCGTAAACTTTGGTTTTAACAAATTCACATGGATAGGAACAAATACACCATTTAAATCTAAGTGTCATAAGATTTCCTCCTTCATGAAAATGATTGTGAGGAAATGCTTTCACTAAGAAAGATTTTAAGAAGATAGTGATCGTAAAATTGCATTCTCAAATTCAATTATGGTTACGGTATCTCTTTCCATGATTTGAATTGTGAGGTTTGGCAATTAGTCTTAATTGTTTAGACACACATATGAACTACTAAAGGCAAAGGTGTATAAGTTCAAGAATCCTTGATAAAAGATTATCAAAGCACTAAGTATTAGAAACATGGACTTAAGAAATTCAATAGGTATTGTCTCTCTGAAAGTTAAGATGTTTATGAATACATGTCGAAGCTAGTGGGAACATAGGTGTTATGTTTTATAGTAATCATCATGATAGTGGGAGCATAAAAGTTATGATTGTATGATTATTATAGAAAGTATTGCAAGTTGGCAATATTAATTATAGAAAAAAAAAGATTTATACCTTGCAAAGTCGTAAGGGTTGTAAAGTTGTTTTGCTATAATTAAGGGAGAGAATATTATGCTTCATTTCAAATCTAAAGGATTAGGTTGAGAAATGTTGATAAATTTAGTCAAAGGTACATAGTGTGTTCTTAAAATTTCGATTATGATTACGGCATTCCTCTTCAGAATTCGAATTTTGAGAACATAGCAAATAAAACATTATGCGTCGTGTCCCATAAGCTTCGGGTATAGGATCGATTGCAAATGCTTTAATGTTTAACCATTCTAAAATTTTCCAAATGTCTAGCGCATTTAGAGGGAAAAAGGGACTAGAATTGGTTTTGACTAAAATAATTAAACAACTATCAAAGGACAATCCAAAGTTCGACGAGGATTGGTCGCTTGTGAGTAGTTGGAAGTATAGTATTGGAAAATATGGAAATGTTTCCATATTGGATGGACCATATCGACATCATTACAAATAGAAAAGATTCTATTAAGAATGAGTTGTCATGAGGAAAATATGGAAGCGTGTTCATATTGGGAAGTAAATATTGAAAATCTATGACTAGATTAGAAACTTTTATGCAAAAGGATGTTCAAAGGAATGTACTTTGAGTGAGAGACATCATATCTAAGGAATTGTCTTGTAACAATCTACGTTAGAGGACTTTGTAATATCATTGGTAATAGTCTTTGAGAATTTGGTGCAGTGACATTACAAAATGATCGTTGCATAAAGTGTTAGAATCTAGTATATTCTATAAGTAACAAGAATTTGATATTCTTACACTTAAGAAAATGGATTTGGAGTTGTAAAATGAGAATGATTGGAAATGTGTTCAATTTGTCTATTTCACAAAAGTAAGAACCATAGGTAAACATTGTGTGCATGCTAGGAGCATGGGACAAGTGTAATAATTCAAGTAAGAAGTTGATTACCCGAAATGACAAATAATGAGTAATCGATATGGTGATAAATAAAATGTGTTTTATTTATGCTCAAGGGTTGAGGCCATATGGGATTAGTATTATTCTTGTGTTTCTGTAAAGTCCCGAAAAATAGATCTACCAATGATCATAGATAATAACAGATGCAAACATGAATTAATAAACAAATATAGAGCAAAAAGGCCAAGCTTGCATACGCTTTAATGCTATAAAACGTCTGATACAACTTGGAAGTATACGAGAGAATCAACAACCCACAATGACTGACACAACTCGCTATTTAAAGACCTGACTAGAGACCGTAAGGTGTTTACGGCCGTAAAGAGTTTACGGCCGTAAACCCATTCTGACCGTAAACACAAAGCAAATCATAAACAATTACATATCTACTGCTATCTACGACTGTGCCTAGACCAAACCATTGTACAGGGTCTTTCAATCTCCCCCTTGGTTTGGACTAGCTCGGCCCCATTACTTTCTTTACCAGCATGACATCCATTTGGCCCATAGCGCCATTCCACATCTTCTTGCTCAAAATTTCAGCAACCATCCTGGTATACGCCTTGGCTCCTTGGTCATAGATATCTTCAACCACTTTGATCTGAAAATTGCTCAGATAATGAATATCCCATTTCCTGAACTGCAGTAGGTCTCTTCGATCATACAACCGTATGCACCCATTCTTGAGCTTAATGACTGCACCACAAGTACTCTCATCATAAACCCAGCACTCCATAGAACCGAGCGATCCATCTTTATAACTTTGAACAATGGGAAATTGTTTAACTTGAGTCGTGGGTGGCCACATAACCAACTGTAGAGGTTTATCAGAAGAAGCTTCAAACACATCTGGATGTTCCAGAATGACTGACTCAGTAGTTGGCATTGTAGGAAATCCCTTCTTTACTTGCTCATCTAGAAAGAATTTGAACTGCGAAACCTGAGGATTGTTTAATAGATTGATAAAAGGAGCTTGTGATAACTCCGCAAGATCAACCCTTGTTAATGAACTAAAAGCACGAACATCCTTATACAACTCTGAATTACCACTCTTGCGAATAATAATCCAAAGTCGAAGAGGATCATGAAATCCCCAAGCAGCTACACCCGATTGATCTCCAAAAGTATCTCTGAACCGAACAATTTCAAGATCAGTAACAGTGATCAAGGATTCCCCTTTAAAACTGCTCTGAGTGACATTTCGCTTGAATAATAACTGCCCACTTTCAGTATCATCTTCTTGATTTTTCTGAATGATCTCTTGAATATGAGAAGCCATAGGAGGAACAGCTCCAATACGTTCAGCAGAACCAAAAGATTGACCAGCTGGCACATCTACTGGATACGCTTGCACATGTAAATTTATTCTTTGTTCTTCTACGCTTGTTTTATACTTCTCACCAAAATCATCCTCCAGTTTCCTTTTCAATTCGAAGTAGCTTGAAGTCAGCAGATTGAAATGTTCTTGAAGGTCAAAAATCTGCTTATTTTTTACTTTCCTATCCCTTTTAACTTCTGCGAGTTGTCCGCCAAGATAAGTTCTATCTGACTGAAGTTTAGACACTTGAGTACGAAGCTCAATGTTCTGAGCACGAAGTTCAGCTACTTGAATGTCAAGCTCTATGTTCTTCTGACTTAATACAGAGATCTCCTTTCGTAAACTATCAATAGATGAATCATCATCAGGAGGACCCCCTTCACTCATAGAAATGTTCTTTCCTTGAGGACTAGGTGAATGAAGCTGTTCTTCTGCCATATGCAAAGCTAGTCTCTCAGAAGCGGCATCCCTATCAAATCTTGGAACAAGAAAACCAGGCGGAGCTGAAGGGCCACCAACATCAAAAATTGAACTAGGTCCAGTTGCAAACATCTTTGTTGCGGAAAGTCGTGTAGTAGCAGTAGTAATTAGTGGTGTAGGAAGACCACTGACCAAACTAGTAATTAGCTTGGATTGTCTTTCATCAAGTCTTCTCCTCTTAGATTGAGGTTGGTCAGCCTGTGGAGGTATTATACTAACAAATGGTTCAGATGTAGGAGAAATAGACACGGGAGGGGAACATCCCACACCTACCTCCATTGGGATTGAAGTTGACACCATCTGCTCAGAAGTTGGAGTAAGAGTTTCGCTCGATTTTCTCATCTCAGTTGACGGCAAAACACTATCATCGACATTTTGAAAAATCGTGTCAAATATCTCGTTGGACACAACATTAGCACTACTAGCTAAAGAAGCCGCAATATCATCATCATCAAACCTCGTAAGATCAAGATCTTCAAATGAGTCATGTCCATCATCACCAGTACCTATTTCCCTTTCATCCTGTCTTTCATTCGACTCATGTTCATGACTAGAAGCACTTTGATCTCTCTGAGTTGGTGAATCTTCATCATCTTCAGTCACATCTACCACAATGTTTGCTGGAGTCAAACCCTCAGTAGACGTTTTCTCAGAAGAAGTTGGTTTTGATGATTCATATGACACTGACGTCTCATCCAATTCTGTAAACTTTCCGAATTTTTCCAATGGATAACGCCCTCGAAAGACAACTTTTCCTCTTCGGTCTTGCTTAATGAGTCCCACAGTGTGTGGACCCAAAGACTTCATATCCAAGGTGTCTCCCGCCTTTCTAACCTCAGGAAACTACATCTCGACAAACACTTGAATGAAGCGGGGATATTGGAGAAAGGTATCCCTTGTAGAAGCCCGGATGTTTATGACAAATTCCTCTAGGATGAACTTTGAGAAATTGAAATGAATTCCAGAGGCTAAAGATACCAATGCACCATTTGTGCGTTGAGAAATTTCATCAGCCCCACTCCTTCTACCGGATATGCAACTTATGAACACATGAGCCAGAAATCTCCAATACGGATGAAGCAGCTTTTTCAATGTTGGCGGGTAGGTTCCTTCATAACTCATTCGTCGTAGTATTCTCTGAACATCTTCTATGCCAATTTCCGTCGGATAGTTAGGTTGATCATCAATCAGCAACGCGTTTCGAACAAAACTTTCATCGATTACAATATCTCGTCCTTGCACCTTCGCCGCGACTGTGAAATTTCCATCATCATCTATCTGCGTCCTTGCCGTCTCCCAAAACTC
Source organism: Lactuca saligna (assembly GCF_052625555.1). NCBI lineage: Eukaryota > Viridiplantae > Streptophyta > Magnoliopsida > Asterales > Asteraceae > Lactuca > Lactuca saligna. Next base: position 34,086,880 of record NC_136424.1, read on the forward strand.
ACGAACGATGTTCTGATAGATCACTGGATTGACTGTCAATGCTGATGCAACATAGCATTCACGCAACCTGTGAACCATTGAAAGCATATTGGAATGAACGACAGGTGGATCAGCAAGAACTATCGCCAGATTGTGCATGTCTGCAAACTTGAGATTTTCCATTTTCCTGCACTCAAACACAGTTGTAAGAAACCGACACCAATAATAAAACTTATTTTGACCAAAAGTATGACAATAAAATTTTGATCAAAATAAAAATTATTTATTAATGATGTATGTTTACTGCAAAAAAAAAAAATTAACCTTTTGACAATTTTGGTTCTTGGGCCGTAAACTCTAGTTTACGGTCTAGAAATTACTTCGAAAACACGATGCACAATTATCATAGAGATCTTTCAAACAATCCAGAATAATTACACTCGAATTCACGGGCCGCAAACTGGGAGTTTACGGCCTATGAATGTCTACGCCGAAAAAAAACTTAAAATTGGTCTTTCTCTTTGAAATGACGAACGAAAAGCACACAGTCGTGATCATGACGAGAAATAGCATCATAATAAAATAGTTTCGAACCCAAATCATCAAGTTTCAGAGTTTACGGCCTAAGCTTACGGCCGTAAACTCCTCGACTTGAGTTTATTTAATTTTAAACACAATGCGATGTGATTCCGTGAAACAAAATATATATTCGAGATCTACACGATGCTACCTTCACGATGATATACTCGTTTTTTCTGAAAATCGAAGAAATTTTTTTTAACACCTTGAGAGCTTTTTGGGAGTGGTTTGCGGCCGGAAACTGTTGAGTGGGGAGATTCCGGCCGTGAACTCCCCCTTTTTACCTTTTTACCTTTCCACCTTTCTTACCCTCATGCCTCATAGCTACCTAGTCTTTCTATTTTTTTTTCGCCAATTAATTAAGAAGACTTTTTGAGGATTAATTTAATTTTAAAAAAACTTTTAAAATAAAAACTAACACACCATAATTTTAAATGCTAGAAAAATAAAAGAAAAATAAAATTAACATAAAATTTGAAGTTGAAGAAAATTGAAAATTAAATAAAAAATAAAAAAAATCAACGTCAAATAAATTAAGAACCACTTTAACTATCACTTCTTTTGTGATGCTTGGATCAAAGTTATTGGACGGCCTTATTCTACTTGTCGGTACCCTTATCTTCACATCTTCGTCTGACCGATTGCCAGTATTGTGGTCCACTTAAGCGCGAAGGATTTGTGACATTTTTGGACCTTTTACCAATGACATGATTCGGGCATATACCTGATTGTAAATTTCTGGTAATTATTAAAACTCCTAAATCTTACGTGAAATTACCTTATGACCATTTAATTGACTACAACCAGGGATATTGTTGTCCACCTAAATTGAGCAGCGAGATCTACAGACAATCTGTATGAGTTCAATTTTAGGTGTACTGATACGTGTTTCCCGCTTCTTGATATGCCCCAGCTATCAAGAACTTCCAGAGTACTCCTTACACCGGGTGAGCAAACAATCATTCAGAGAGAGAAGGGATATAGAATTCTATTTCTACCTACTTCAGAGGGGTTGAGAAGAAGAAGGTTGCATATGCTGTGTACCAGGTCGGATTAGAAGTCGTGCAAAGGAGACATCATATGGCTAACAGATGAGAAGTTTTTCACACATACAGTTCACACATATATTTCAAGCACATATATATTTCCTACAGAGAAATGGAGTTGCATATGTTGTGTACCAGGTCGGATTAGAAGTCGCGCAAATGAGACAACATATGACTAACAGAAAGAAAGAAAGAAAATGATTTTCTACAGACCTAATTTATCGGAATTTACCAGTCGCCCCATCCAACCGGAATTAAGGACAGAATCCGCACATCGAGGAAAAGTTAAGCCACGGTTCCAAGTACGGGTTCAATTAATGTGACGAGTAGATTCTCATGTTTATCTCCCTGCTCAACCTATTCGAGCGTCGTGATGTCAGATTAAACGGATCTAACTAGGTCAAAATTTGTCGAGTCCTTAAGTTCATTAGGTTCAACTTTCCTAGTCAAGTCCCCCTTTTTTTTTAAAATCTTTCGCGCCTACCAGCACATCGAGCACAGAGCGTAGACGATTCAACTTAGGTACGTTACGCCGATTCAGGTCGTCCTTTATCACTTATTAATATCATTTCCCATCACAATACTTACAACGAAGGCTGCTAACAAAAATTTTTAAATTTCAGAATTGAAATGACACTAATTTGGATTTTTTACTGAAATGACACTATTTTTGGATTTTTTTTTTTTTTGATGTTTTTGGATTTTCTTTCTCCCCCTAAATTTGTGCATGGTTGAGAATTTAAACAAAAGAAAAGTGCGCAAATTTAAACAAACCTAACAAAAATTGAAGACAAACTTAGTAAAATTTGAAAATAGACTAAGAAGACCAAAAATAAATAATAAAAAAAAAATAAAAAAAATAACAAATAAATAAATAAAAAGAAAAAATAAAACCAAACAAAGAAAAAGAAAAGGAAAAGAAAAGAAAAAAAAATTAATCCTCAAAACGTATCATTTTCAGAAATCCCACAAGCACATCAAAACGAGCTTTGTTAAAAGGTTTTGTGAACAAATCAGCCACATTGTTATCAGTGTGGACTTGTTCAATTCGAATTAAGGATCGTTCATAACAGTCTCTGATAAAGTGAATTTTAATATCGATGTGCTTGGTTTTAGAGTGTTGGACTGGGTTCTTAGCAATTTGTATGGCAGCCTCATTATCACAATAGATAGGGGTTTCTGAGTAATTCAAACCATAGTCCAACAGCTGATGTTGGATCCAAATAACTTGAGAACAACAAGCTGATGCTGCCACATATTCCGCCTCTGTTGTCGAGGTCGAGACAGTGTGCTGCTTCTTGCATTGCCATGAAACTAGTCTGTCACCTAGGTATTGACATCCTCCTGAAGTTGATTTCCTGTCAAGCTCACAACCTCCATAATTACTGTCAGTAAAAGCATAAAGATTAAATTCAGAATTCTTCGGATACCAAAGACCCAATTTAGGGCTTCCTTTGTGTAACACCCAAAGTTTCGAAGACCAAGAAAGGAAAGAAAACCCTAAGTTTAGGGGTCGACTCGGCGAGTCCAAGGAGGGACTCGGCGAGTCCGAGCGGGATCCGGGTCGGGGAGTAAGTGACCGACTCGGCGAGTCGACCAAGGAGACTCGGCGAGTCTGGTCTGTGCGAGGAAAACCCTAATTCTGGGAGTTGTATCCTATATAAAAGGGAGTTATGCCCCTCCCTCAGCCTCCATATCATCCTAGAGAAACTGTAAACCCTAGATTCGTAGGAGCCTCCATCATTTGAGAGAAATAGCTTTGGGGGAAGGAAATCTTGGAAGGGACTTGAAGATCAGGAAGGTGGCTTCAAAAGAGAGGTGTAGATCCGAGATCTACTTCAGTTTGTGTTCTTCTTGGAGGTATTAAGCTGCCATTTTCCCTTCCTTGCATCTAGATCTATTTTGTTATGAGTTTTGGGGGTTTTATGGTTGATTAAGACCCATTTCGAGTGGGAAGCTCAGATCTGAAGTTGCTACTCCAGATCTAAATGTATCATGGCCTAGAGACTCATAAAGCATCAGTTGTTGGGTTGATTGTTGAGCGCCTTTGTCTTAAACCCGAGTTTATAATGTTTTGAGCCTAGATCTCCTCAGCCACACGTAAAGTTTGCCACTTTACGTAAGGAATAGACCTTAGAAGAGTGGATCTACAGTTTGGATTCCATGCATGACTCAAAGGTCCTCTGCATGTATGTAGAACCGAATGGACTCGGCGAGTCCTTCGAGTGGACTCAGCGAGTAGCTTGAAGATGAGGAGGAACTCGACGAGTAGGATGAACAACTCGTCGAGTCGGATGAAGTTAGGCATGAACTCGGCGAGTTGGATGAACAACCCGACGAGTTGGTTGAAGATTGTCTAGGACTCGGCGAGTCTGTTCTTGGACTCGGCAAGTCAGATCGCGAAACCCTAAACCCTTCGAGTGGAGACTTGAATCAGTGAGTCGGGTGGTGACTCAGCGAGTTGGACAGGACAGGACTTGGACCTAGTTGGACTCGGCGAGTCATGGATTGACTCGGCGAGTCGAGTCGCGAATAAGAAAGACCCAGAGCAGATGAACTCGGCGAGTCAGTAGATAGACTCGGCGAGTAGGGTTGACCCGAAAGGTTGACTTTGACCAGGATTTTGACCTTGACCAGAATTGACCTAATGACCTTTAGAGGTCAGTTGGACTAAGTGTTATATTGATATTGGTAGCTTGAGGAGCTAGTGGAGCAGCAGTCGAAGTCAGAGGTCAGGTAGCAGTCAAAAGGATTAGCAGCAACAGTTCAGCAGCATCAGGTGAGTTTCCTTCCAGTAGGGACGGGTCTAAGGCCACAATGCCGGCCCATTCAGTTAGCAGTAGTTTCCGGACTTCGGTCCGATGCAGTAGTTAGTATGTTTGATGCCTTCGTGGCTCAGACAGGATTTATGTGCTATGTTTTATGTGTTATGTGTTATGTGTTCCGGGCTACGGCCCGATGTAGTATGCAGTATATGTGTTCATGCTAGTTGATATGTTATGCTATGCTATGTTCAGTCAGTTAGTCCGGACTTCGGTCCGATGCAGGGGACAAGGTCCCAGTCAGTTTCTGGACTTCGGTCCGATGTAGGGGGCAAGGCCCCAGTTAGTCCGGACTTCGGTCCGATGCAGGGGACAAGGTCCCAGTCAGTTTCCGGACTTCGGTCCGATGTAGGGGGCAAGGCCCCAGTTAGTCCGGACCTCGGTCCGATGCAGGGGACAAGGTCCCAGTCAGTTCCGGGCTTCGGTCCGATGCAGTTAGTTCCGGACTTTAGTCCGATGCAGGGGACAAGGTCCCAGTCAGTTCCGGACTCCGGTCCGATGCAGTTTCCGGGCTTCATCCCGATGCAGTGGGCAAGGCCCAATATGTGTTTATATGTTATTGTATGCTATGTGGTAATTTGGGGGAGCTCACTAAGCTTCGTGCTTACGGTTTTCAGTTTTGGTTTCAGGTACTCAGTTTTCAAAAGAGGAGCTCGGGGAGATTGCAGTGCACACACCATAGTTAGTTAGCCTGGGAATGTTTGACTCTGATAATGATATTATGTTTTGAATTAATACTCGAGAATTTATGTTATGACTTATGATACAGTTTTTATAATTATGATTCTAGTAATGCTTTTAAAGAAAAAAATTTTGGTCGTGATTTTTGGGTCGTTTCACTTTGATATATCGAAAAATTCTTTTAACAGCAATAAGATGAGAGAGTTTAGGATTAGCTTGATAGCGTGCGCATTGACAAACTGCGAACATAATGTCTGGTCGACTTGCAGTAAGATACATTAGGGATCCGATCATCGATCGATAAAGAGTTTGATCTACGGGTTCGCCTTCTGGATCTGGAGTCAGGAGGGGTCGTTCAGCCATCGGTGTTGAGGCAGATTTAGCATCATGAAGTGCGAACTTCTCAAGAATATCATCCACATACTTGGCCTGATGAAGAAGGATGCCATTTGAATTCTGTTTAACCTGAAGCCCTAAAAACATGGTCATTTCTCCCAAAGAACTCATTTCAAATCTTTTCTTCATTACACTTTCGAACTCCTTGCAAAGTTGTTGGCTTGTTGATCCAAAGATTATGTCGTCGACATATATTTGAACAAGTATCTGGTCCTTGTCGACATGCTTTATAAACAATGTTTGATCAATAGTACCACGTGTATAGCCATGTTCGAGCAAATGCTTTGTTAGAGTTGCATACCATGCTCTAGGAGCTTGATGCAGCCCATACAACGCTTTATCCAACTTGTAGACATGATTAGGAAACTTCGGGTCGACAAACCCTGGAGGTTGATCAACGTAGATTTCTTCCTTCACCTTGCCATACAAGAAGACAGTCTTGACATCCATTTGAAAAACAGTGAAGTTCATATACGAAGTGTACGCCAAGAAGATACGAATGGCCTCCAAGCGAGCTACAGGAGCATAAACCTCAGTGTAGTCAAGACCCTCGACTTGTCGAAACCCGCGAACTACCAGTCTGGCCTTGTTTCGCACAATGACCCCTGAGTTGTCCTGCTTGTTACGATAGACCCACCGTGTATCAAGAGACTTTTTGCCCTTTGGTAACTCAACTAACTTCCAAACACCTAGTTTTTCAAACTGATGCAATTCTTCATGCATCGCATCCACCCAGCTAGGTTCATTTAGAGCCATTTCTACATTCTTGGCCTCAATTTGAGAGATACAACAAGAATACAGACATGTATTCACGTCTCCACTTTGACTTCTAGTTTTAACACCACTATCTAGCTGGCCTATAACGTTTTTGAGCGGATGATCTCGTTGAATCCTAGAGGGTATTTCTTGGCTGATGTCATTGATGGAGACAGGTAGAGTGTGAATGTTAAGACCTCCTTCATTTGCTTCTTAAGTAGAACTAGATGGTTCTGCAACATACTCATCTGCAATAAGGTCAGGAAAGAGTAATTCCATCAGGGTTGAAGAGACAGCGGAAGCATCATTTGGAATGAACTCTTTCTCTAATGATGTGGGAGGTCTTGATTCAGCATCCGAAGAATCAATGTGGTCTGATTGAGGATTGTCATGTTCCAATAACGGCCTCCCTTGAGAATTAGCAGAAGACTTATCGAAAGATGTTGCAGAAGACTCCCCTTCAATTTCTGCAGATGGCTCCCCCTCAGATGAAGCAGAAGACTCCCCCTCAAATGGATCAGAAAATTCTCCCTTGTGCGAATCGGAGGACTTCCATTCGGTTGAAGCTTTAGACTTTCCTTTCAGTGAATTGGAAGGTTTAGATACAGGTTTGTATACAACTTCTTCGACTTCATCTTCAGAGATACTCTTCAAATGCGAATCAGTTCTTGAGACATCATTTGAACACACGTTTAAGGATTTGAAAAGTGACGTGTAATCAAATAACCAGTCCGGACCCACTCTTGCGTCTATCTCATTCTCTTCCAACCAACGCACGTCATAGGATTCCACAATCTGTTTGGTTTTCTTGTTGTAGACTCTATAAGCAGTACGTGCAGCATACCCAACAAAATAGCAGTCATCAGCTTTGGCATTAAACTTCGGATTGGCATCTAGGTGAAGAAGGGTGCAAGGACAGCCAAATACTCGAAAATGACTAACTGACGGTTTGTGACCATAGTAAATTTCATATGGAGTTTTCATTTGAGCTTTGTTGATGACTACTCGATTCTGAACATAACAGGCAGTGTTTATTGCCTCTACCCAAAAGAAAACTGGGAGCTTGGAGTCACACAACATCGTCCTTGCAGCATTCTTAAGTGTTCTGTTTCGCCTCTCAGCAACACCATTTTGTTGAGGTGTGTGAGCGGAACTAAATTGACGTAGGATCCCCTTCGCAGAACAGAAGTGATTGAGAACAGAATTCTTGAATTCCATTCCATTATCAGTGCGAAGAGCCTTCACCCTATGATTGGTCTGATTCTCAACAAGTATGATGAACCTCTTGATCAATTCAGTGACGCCAACTTTATTGGATAGAAAGAAAACCCACGTAAAACGAGAAAAATCATCAATCACAACTAGACAGTAGGAACTCCTATTGATGCTTAGCACATTCACTGGACCAAATAGGTCCATGTGAAGAAGTTGTAGAACCTGACTTATTGAGTTAACTTGCTTCGGTAAATGTGGCTTTCGATGATGCTTTCCTTGAGCACAGGACACACATTTCTCAAACGTGATAAAGTCTTTGACAGGTAATCCACGGACCATCTCATTCTTTGCAAGACGATTGAGATTTTTGGCATTGGCGTGACCTAATCTTCGGTGCCATAACATTGCAGTTTGCTCAGAGATCTTTGAGAACAAACAAGTAACTTGCTTTGGGAGATTGCTATTCATATCGATAATATAAGCATTTCCATCCCTTTTTGACTTTACGAGAATCCATTCTTCAGGGATGACAAAACCTGGCTTTAAGATCATGCATTCCTTGTCAGTGAAATGCGTAGAATAGCCCTTGTCACAGATCTGCGAAACACTTAGCAGGCTGTGTTTTAGCTCTGGAGCGAAATTCACATTTTCAAAACTCAAAACTCCATTTGATACCGTGCCCTTTTGTGTAATTTTTCCTCCATCTCCACCCACAAAAGAGACGTATCCCCCATTAAATGATTGAATGTTGTTCAATTGGGTGATGTCTCCTATCATGTGCCGGGAACAGCCGCTGTCGACGAACCATGGTCTGACGACACTTCCCCGCAACTGCCCCTGCAAAATGTGCGGGTTTAATTAGATTTGGGCACCCAGGTCATGATCTTCCTGGGTGATCCCGATGATGTATTGGGAGTAGATTTGGGTTTCCATTTATAATTAGGTTTTTTTTTAAAGTTCAGTCAACTTTGTCATTTTATGTCTGACGATCTGCTTAAAGCATGTGTTACTTCTACCAGAATTGGTTGAAGATCCATTATTGCTTTGGGATGAGCTTGACCTTTGCATGGCTATGCTCCTTTTTGGCAGACTGTTCAGGACAAGGTGATTAAAAAACCTTTTATGACTGTGAAAAATATCCCTTTTTCTATTTCTTTTATCTACCCAATAATCATTTCGAGAGCAACTTCTAGAGGAATTTCTAGTTAAGGATCTTCCTTTGAATTCGTTCTCTCCTCTTGGAAGATTATAACTCACAAACATTCGATTAAGACAATTTCTAGCAATATGACCCTTAGTGCCACAATTAAAACAAATCTGATTGTTATCGTTAGAACTTGTGCTGCATTTGTCAGATTTGTTTTCCCCACAAACACCCTTGCTTGTCTCACAAAAACATGCAATATTATCAAGTTGTGAGGCAAGTGAGGGTGCTATACTTATTGAGGGTTGTGAGACTAGTGGTATTTCAACATTTTTATCACAAACGTTTAAATTGTCAACCAAACTGTTCAAATATTTATCAGACATATTAGAAACATTCAAAACCGTATCAGAGGTAACAACTACTGTATCAGGATAATTAAAAACACCACAAGAAAAATTGTCACTTAAAACATTTAACAAAGAATTGTCTTTATTTAAAATAAAAGCTTCAAGTTTGGACTCGATTTTGTTTTTAGAAACACATCCTTCAACTTTGTGCTTTGACTGATTCAAGGATTGATCTGCAGGAGAAGTAGAAATGTTAGTACTTTCAACATTAATAAATCCTCCTGAAACAAAACCGGAGGGCTTGCCATAAATCATAAATGATTCATTGGCAATCTCTTCTTTGGACAAGGGCTTGGACACGTATGAATGATTGAAAGGAGGAGGTACATGATTATACCCTAGACCTTTTGATTGATTTCTTTTAAACTGCATACTTTGGTCTATCATATTTGCAACCACCTCACTTGAAAAATCATATTTTCTGACATCAAGTTTGGCAGTCTCAAATTTTTCTTTCAAGGATTCAACTTCAGCTACAAGCTCAGCATTTTGTTTGACTACATAATCGTAATTTTCACATTTGTTGTTGTAGTCTTCCTGGAGTCTCCTAAAGTCTTTAATTTTTTATTCTAGTTGAGCTTTAAGTGGTTTTTGTCCTTTTCGAAGTCGGTACCCTTCATATCTAAGGTCTTCTATGTCTCTTATTAATTTGTCATTGAGTTCACGAAGAATCCTAAGATTTTCTACTTCATCACTTAATGTCTCAATTTTATTCTGTAAAGTTTTCACATAATCTATACAAGCCTTAGAGCATGATGGAAGACTTACCTTGGATGAATTAGGTTCATGGGAGGAGGATACCATCAAGCCAAATTGTAGTTTCATCATGTTGTCTTCAGCTGCTGCAGTCCTTGCTTGAGCGTCATCCCTCACTTGTGCTACGTGAGCATTTTCTGGTCCAGACAAATTTAAAGCTTGTATTTGATCATCCCAGTCAAATGATTGTGCAACCATAGCCTTTTCATTGTTTGCTTGACCACTGCTTCGATTATTCCCAACTGCAACCATTGTTCTGTCATTATTAACCCTCCTATCAGGGTGTGGGCAATCACGAGCAAAATGCCCTGGCTCGTGGCAATTGAAACATCGAAGCTTTCCTTTGTTGAATCCAACCTTCTTGTCAGCACTCATTCCCCAATTATTCTTCCCTGTCTTTTTGGCAAACTGTTTTTCCCTTAATACAGCCATGGCAATTTGCCATGTGATGTCCATTTCCTCAACGTCCTCTGGGTGGATTTGATCAAGATCTGCAAATGACAATTGAGGAGGAAGTTCCCCAGCTACAAGAGCATTGTAGCAATTTACAAGCCCTGCTGCAAAGACAAGGTTTTCATCACCCTCCTTTCCCTTTGGTGAAGAAGCCACATTAGAGGATGAAACATTTTGGGTAGATGTAATAGGCTGGCCTTGTGGGTAAGGAATGACCGGTGTAGAGGAAGATGAACCTGCAGAAGTATAGGAGAAAGAAGAGAGAGCATTATTAGCTGAAATGCCAAGATTGGCAGCTGAGTAGGAGTTCACATGATTGATCTCTCGCTGCTTGTCATCAATATCACACGCTTTGATGACAGCCATCACTTCAGCTAGGGAAGGGCGATTAAGATCCTTAGTCTTCTTGATTACTGCTACATTCATGTCCCAAGATTTTGGGACTGCATTTAGTAGCTTCTTATTAATTTCTGACTTTGTATAGAAAATCCCTGCCACAGTCATCTCAGTGTTGAGAGTTGTAAATCGTTGTAGTTGAGCTTCGAGAGTCTCTCCAGGAACATAATTAAACATATTGAAGCGTTGTCTCAGCATATCTTGGCGACTTTCCCGCATGTCTTCATTTCCCTCATATACTTCAATGAGAGCTTCCCACAGAGCTTTGGCAGAAGTATACTCTCTGAATCCTTGAGCAATGTCTGGCGATAAGGCCATAGTCAAAATGGCTAATGCCTTTTCTTGTTCTTCTATACTCTCAAAGTCTTCATCAGTGTAGTTTTCGATTTTCTTGTCGACCACCTTGCCCCCAATTACAGTGGTGATTCTGACTGGATCCTTTAAAACACATTTCCAAATCTTAAAGTCCTTCATCTTTATATACTTTTCAATTCTATATTTCCATTCGGGAAAACCATCAGCAGACATAAGTCTTGGAATTCGCGTGGTTGTACCCATCACAGCATCAAGCTCTTGGTATTGAGTTGAATTTTGTGTATCCATATTTAAAAAAATTATTACTAGAAAATTTTAAGGCTGTAAATTTATTTTTATTTATTATTTTTTTTTTGTGTAAGCTTAGGCCGTAAACACTAGGCCGTAAACTCAAAGGCCGTAAACTGTTTTATGCCGTAAACTGGAGTTTACGGTCAAAAATTATTTTGTTTTTAAAATTTAACTCATGAATAAAATTTAACTCATGAATTAATTTCAATTTATGGAATTAACTGACTTAGCCGTAAACTCTTAAGCCGTAAACCTTAGGCCGTAAACTCGAGTTTACGGTCCAAGTATACTTGTTGATTTAAACTCCGAAAAATAATGGTGTAAATTTCGATTAACAGAAAATCAATTTTTCGTGAATGCTTTAGTTTACGGTCAATGAAATTCAAATAAAAATTTCGATTTTTATTTTTAAACACAACTCAATTAAATGCCAGAACCAATATGTGATTACGAAGGCTTGAATGATGTGAAAAACTATCGTTTTCGAAATATTCAGTTGTGGCCGTGAAGAGGAGTTTACGGCCGTAAACTAAGGCCGTAAACTTCTAGAAACTTTGATTTCGACTGAAATAAATCCCTCTATACTGTTGTGAATGTTGATTTAGTTGAAAACGCAGCTGTTGAACGCCTTTGACACTGGAAAAGCTCTGATACCAATTGTAAAGTCCCGAAAAATAGATCTATCAATGATCAAAGATAATAACAGATGCAAACACGAATTAATAAACAAATATAGAGCAAAAAGGCCAAGCTTGCATACGCTTTAATGCTATAAAACGTCTGATACAACTTGGAAGTATACGAGAGCATCAACAACCCACAATGACTGACACAACTCGCTATCTAAAGACCTGACTAGAGACCGTAAGGTGTTTACGGCCGTAAAGAGTTTACGGTCGTAAACCCATTCTGACCGTAAACACAAAGCAAATCACAAACAATTACATATCTACTGCTATCTACGACTATGCCTAGACCAAACCATTGTACAGGGTCTTTCAGTTTCACTTTGCGTGTTTTGACTTCCAGAATAATTGAGTTTATTAAGAATAATCGAATTATTGAAACGAGCCACAGTCGTTCATATGTTGGAAGTAGATATGAATGAAGACTATCATGAATATGTGTGTGGATTGTCTAGAAAAGTATTAGACATAAGCAAATGTTTGCTGCAACATTCATGAGTGCTTATGAATATGAATTTGAGCATTGGTTAAACCCACGCTCACTTGGATCACTCCATGAATTGTATCACGAGTGATTGGTGAGATGATAACATCTTATATTCTTGAAACCGAGATGTGTGAGTTGTATCTTGCTAATCGGTTGCACATTGATAATATGTAAACGCACTAGTAACTTGGTGTTATAAAACATTTTGTTGTGTGTAATTCGGTGAGTGAGTGCAAGCAAGCATTGTATCAAAGTTTATCCGTTCCTTTTATTCAAAGAATAAAAGCGATATCTTTTGGGCCCCTCGATGGTTTAGTGATGACATACGTAAATGCTCGGCCGGGCTAGGGCTAATTTGATTTGTTCAATTAGTCTGTCGTCATAAATCGGAAATCGAGAAGTAGTACAAAGAGAATGATTTGAAATCATATCTCATACTATATCTAGAATGGAGGAATATATGATCCCTTATCTAAGGACACGCGTATCTGATAGGATCAGAGTTGACAGCGGCTTTGAAAAGCTACGATTGCAGATCAGGATCTAAAGTCATTCGCAGAATAGTTATTAGACTTATCCAAGTGGGAGACTGTTGGATTAGTGTCTAAGTGGATAACTATTTTGGTATGTACTTGACCCGATGGTGCATGGTCCTTTTGGGTTGTCTTCACCAAAGCAACTTGATTGGAGAAATAAATAAAGAGAGAGAGGATATTATGATTTATTAGTATGTTATAAGAATAATATATTAAAGGAGAAATCATATTTGTTTAATTAATACTGGTCAATAATTAATTGGGAATTAATTTTGTGATCAAGTGTAATTAATTAAACTAGAGGGGCTGATTTGTAATTATGTGATAGTTACAAAATAAGGTAAGGATTATCTTATTATTAGGGTGAACGAATTTAAGGTGATAAGGCCTTAGAATTCGACTATGATAATGATTCAAGGATTATCTTATGGGTTGCTTTGTGGATAAGCAACTAGATAAGGATAATGACTGAAACCCTATCTCTACACCTATATAAACACCCCTTGGCTCATGAATTCATGTATCCCTTCCCAAGGAGTCCTAAGGACTAATTCTAACCTCTCTCCTCTCTCCTTATACCTTCTCCATTTTCTCTTGGTGTTTGTAAGCCATTAGAGGAGTGACACTTGTGACTCTAAGCATTCCAAAGTCAATTCAAGGAGGAATTGGGATTGTTATTGCTACATAACAATCAAGGTAACATTATAAACTCATTCTTATGTTAATATGATTACTTGTATGCTAGAATTAGGGTTTATAGTCTTGGATTCAAAGCATGTACAATAGAGAAACCTAGATCCAAGCATTAGGGTTTGTATGAGCACATAGGATGTCTTATGACCAAAACCCATCACGTGTGTGGTTAACCGACACATCGATTGAGGGGTAAACACTTAAGGGTACCAAGTATATTTGCATGTTATTCACACCTTGTTTTGTGATCATCGGCATCCCAGTCACAAAACCTGAAGGGTACACTCGAGATTGAAACATGCCTTTGAAAAATTCAATGAATCTCAAAAGATCTAGGAGTTTCAAATCCAAGTAAAAACTTAATAAATTATTTCGTTTTTCATGGTAAAAACTTAATAAATTATTTTATAGTTTGTTGGGTCCTAGCCTTAATATTTCGTATTGGGTGCTATGTTAAGGACTTTAAATCAACTATCTTGAATATTTCCCAAAGGATGTCTAGTTTAGACATTTATGATCATCCTGAATCCTTTGAAACAAGTTTTCTAAATGAAGATGATGTCCCATGGAAATCATACTTCTTTGACCTCCTCCAATTATTCTCCCTAACCGACAAGTTCTTGAAAAGTTTAAGGTCACTCAATCCCTATTGGCAAGCAAGGTCTATGTGTGATCACATCTTGGAAATGAAGTCACGTATTGACAAGCCGGGAGAGTTAGGTATCAAAGTCTACATGAAGTGGATGTTCAATCACTTTCTAAGTTACATAGTGAATTCCTTTGGGACTCCTATGATATAGACTATAACAAGACCCTAAATGATATTATCTATTTGCTTGGTGCTGCTAAATCAGAAATGATTTGGTGTACTAGTAAAGCAAATTTGATTAGGAGATCAACTTCCCAAAACATTATGGACAGGGACAATAGTGACACAGGAAATCCAGAAAAGCATTCTCTTCCCAATTGAAAGGTATTGGCCATAGTCAACTTGGTTGACCAAATGGTAAAGAGAAAGGATAAGTCTGAGATAGTCCCATGTACTATTACCTAAGGGTCCATATATTTCTATTGCCAAAGGAAGGGGCTTTGGTTACGAAGCTGCCAAACTTACCTAAGGATGGTAAAGCAATAAGTTTGTCTTTATTTCAGGTAAAGTCCATTGTCTAACTCCATTAAGTTCCTACTTAAAGATTCTTATTACATGATGTGACTGGATCACATGTTGATGTTTTAAGAATGAAAGAAAAGTAAAGAAACTTAAAGGAAGTATATGTTGATTCTGATTGCGAAGATGGATTTCGACGCATGGTTCGGTGATCAGAATTTTGAGCTGTTGCTTAAGAGTTATGATATATTGCTTAGGTATAAATAATAACAAGGTTTTCATATGGATTGTAATGATAAGATTTTCCGCAAAGTTTTAAAATAAAAGGAAAATTTTTGATTTCATTTCTTTTAAGTATCCTTACAATGGAATTTGTGAAATATTATTGCTTATAATATTCCATTGATAGCAATATTGAAAATGGATTTAATTCTTTCGTCAGTGGTAGTGTCTAATTTTACCAAATAAGGAAAGATTCTCATCAACCAAGTTTAAATTGAACCGCAACATGGAATCATGAAAGTTGTATAGTATGATGAATGAGAATTTTCATCTTTGGAAAATTATGACTAATTCCTTGTTCACATGTATATATTAGTCAAGGGAAGGGCAAAGGGATCGGGTTTACTTGGGTGTGTGCTGGTCAGGTCAACCACAAAGAATATTTTTCATGATTTACTAAAGCTTAGTAAATAAGGTTATACTTACAAGTTTAAGTATAATTCTGAAACATTGAAAATGCTTCAATTTATGGCAGAACGAATGAGCAGAATCAAATTTGGCAGAAATAAAAGTTTCTCAAATCTGAAAAGATGAGAGAGTACTTTAGTACCATGTTTATGATCATCTTAATGATTAAGATGCCATATCACAATTGATCCTCTAAGGTCATCTTAGTGCATTCTTATAACTATGTAACAACCCAAAATTTAGGACCAAAAATTTCTTTTAATAAATCATTACTTAAAGTAAAGTCATCATTCCAAAACATAATATGAGTATAAGTTTTCAAAACACATGTTCATTATCAGAGTAAACATTCCCAGGCTGTCTAATCTATGGTGTGTGTGCCATGCTATCACCCCGAGCTCTTCCCTCCCCTACCGGAAGTACCTAAAGCCAAATCTGAAAACCGTAAGCACGAAGCTTAGTGAGCTCCCCACCCTACCACATACCACGCATAACCACATACTGCACATACTGGGCCACGCCCCTACCTCGGGCCTCGCCCGCTACAACGGCCCCGCCGCTCCAGGCCCCGCCTGGCTTCGAGCCCCGCTCAGATACAGATATGTTTTACTTAGGCCTCGCATGTCACAGGGCCTCGCCCGTCAACAAATAATAACACATAAACATTTCACAACACATAACTAACACATACAACTGGTTCTGTCCTAAGGCCTCGCCTATCATGGGCCTCGCCCATGTCCTGCTACTGATGAGTCATGGGACCCCGTCCACGCTCCTAATGGTAGTGAGGTACGGGCCTAGCCCACTCTCACTCCTGTTCTAGTTTGGGCCTCGCCCCTATTCTGCTACTAATGAGATATAGAACCCCATCCACACTCTGCTATTGGTGAGATACGGGACCTCGCCCACACTCACCTCCCTACCAGGCACATACATGTATCACACAGACAACAAGTATAACTATCATATAAACAATTCCTTGGGCACCCGCCCACTATTACTGGACCTCGTCCTGAAAATAATACTAGCATACTATGTCTAGGGCTAACCCCCGGGTCTTCTACTCATAACTACATGGGCCGGCATTGTAGCCTTAGACCCATTCACACAAAGGGAAACTCACCTGCACTGGCTGAACTTGCTGATGATCTCACTAGTTGCTGCCCGACAACTCACGGAACTCCTGCTCCCCTTGCTCCTCGAACTACCAATATCAATGCAACACTGAGTCTAACTGACCCCCGAAAGACAACCAAGTCCACCCTGGTCCAAGGTCAAAGTCAACCTTCCAGGTCAACCGTACTCGCCGAGTCACCCTACTGACTCGCCGAGTTCATAATGTTCAGATTCCTTCCATTCGCGACTCGACTCGCTGAGTCAGTGCATGACTCGCCGCGTCTACTGATTTTTTAGTCCAGACCTGTCCAACTCACTGAGTCTTCACCCGACTCACTGATTCGAGTCTCAAGTTGAAGGGTTTGGGGTTTCGCGACCTGACTCGCCGAGTCCAAGAACAGACTCTCCGAGTACAAGGCAATCTTCATACGACTCGACGAGTTGTTCATCCCACTCGTCGAGTTTCTCCACAACTTCATGCTACTCACCGAGTCCATCCAAAGGACTCGCCGAGTCCCTTCAGATCTCCTTACATGCAGAGGACATTTGAGTCATGCATGAACTCCAAACTGTAGATCCACCCTTCCCAAGCCTTTTCCCCACATAAAGTTGCAAACTTTACGTGTAGAGAAGGAGATCTAGGCAAAATATGCTATAAACTAGGGCTTAAGGCAAAAAGGCTCCATGATCCACACAAGGGCTGATACTTTACGGAATTCTAGACCAAAATAAGCATGGATCTGAGGTAGCAACCTCAGATCTAAACCTCTAGCTCAAAGGTTACTCTTAAGCCAAGAATGCCCAAAACACACACAAAGATCTAGGTGTAAATGAGGGGAGATAGCAGCTTGTTACCTCCAAGATGAACACCACTAAAGTAGATCTCAGATCTACACCTCCTCCTTGAAGCAACCTACTTGCCCTTCAAGTTCCTTTCCCCAAAGTTCCTTCCTCCAAGCTTTAACTCTCAAAATGATGGAAGCTCTCACGAATTCAAGGGTGCACTGGCTCTCTAGGGTGATATGGGGGCTGAAGGAGGGAGATAACACCCTTTAAATAGGATACAACTCCCAGGATTAGGGTTTTCCTCGTTCAGACCAGACTCGCCGAGTCACCTTGGCCGACTCGCCGAGTCGGTCGCTTACTCCTCGACTCGGATCCCGCTCGGACTCGCCGAGTCCCTCCTTGGACTCGTCGAGTCTACCCTTAAATTAGGGCTTTTCTTTCCTTTCTTGGCCTTCGAAACTTTGGGTGTTACAACTCTCCCCCACTAAAACTAAACTTCATCCTCGATGTTTAATATACTCTACTGCCAGCGATCTGCCTCCAATGCCCCACCATCCATTCTAACACCATCTGCCTAACTTTGTTGGCCTTCCGTTTAGTCATTCGGACTAACGCCGATCCTTACCGATAATAATCTCGGGTGCATCCTGACCCTGAACATGCTGCAAACACAACTTACTCAACTGACAATCTTTCTGGATTACCGACTCTCACCGATTCCTGACCCAACACAACCACTAGTCGCTCCCAGCGACATTCGAAGGAACTCCCACCACATATACTTCTCAATCTATTCTACCAGGCTGGCACTACAATGTTCTGGGATCCACGACCCCCCCTATCTAGACACTAAGATCCTTAACAGGTCCCACCTGCACTGCTAAAACTCACGGGCCTCGCCCACGGGTCTCACCCAACCATACTACTGAGAAACCCTGCTCCCAGGTCTCACCTATACTGCTATCCTCATACGGGCCTCGCCCACAGGTCTCACCCGACTATATCCTAGAGCGGCCTCTTCCAAGGTCTCATCTCTCAATGGCTATACAGGCAACTCCATACCATTCTCATCCATTCCCCATTCCCGATCCCTATCTGAATGCTAGGAGATAAGGGCCTCGCCCCGACTCCGCCAACGAAGCTACTACAAAATGCTACGGCTACCCCGAAGTCTGACAACACTTCCACCACTGACTGCTAGTGAATGCTACGGCCGCCCCGTAGTCTTACATCACTTTCCACCACTGACTGCTAACACGAAAACATCTCCTGCTATTTGACCTCAAGATCTCCATTCCAACTCACACGAGTCCTACATGCGGCCCTTTAACCTGAATCCGAACCACATACCCACCATTACCCTTTACACGCACGCACTGATGGGAAGTTCTCAAACTCCAAACCCCAAACTATTCAATCCGTCAAACGCTGAACTACCTCCTTTCCTTCTCAGAAATCATATATCCCGATCTGGATTTGCGTGCCCTTACCCTTATACACTCGGAGGATTCTCCCCCACTTTGATCCTGCTTACACCTTGATGCTTGATGAAGAGAAATCCCAATCCTTGCTACCATAATCAATCTGCTGAGGAATCCCAAGCTTACCATAGCTAAGGGTCTAACCTGACCATTCTAAAACTTATACGGCTCCGAACTAGCGAGACATACCGAGTCTCTCCAAGGCATGCTATACATACTGCACTCTAAGTAACCTTCTTCGATACAACCCATCCCTTAATTACTAACCAATATCCAAGGTATGCAGATGGCATATAAGTCGATCATAATCAATCCGCTCAAAAATAAAATACTCATACATATAATGATGCAGAACCATAACAATATAATCATGCACAAAATAAAAGAACTGAAAACGGAAGTCGCATACCTGCAACGTCCGGCGCTGCTCGCGTCTCCAAATTAGCCATCTGAAAAGCCATGCGTCCAACTGCTGGTGCCTCCGCACGGCCCTAACGGCCGTTTGTGATCCTCAAAGTTGCAGGGGAAGGTGCCATCACCCGTCCTGCTGGAAGCAAACTGGGGCACTGGGCCTTCTTGTGGCCCCGCTGATTGCAGTGAAAACATATCAAGTCTGATCCCTGAGTGATGGTAGCAGTACAATCTCTGCTAAAATGACCAGTCCGACCGCACCTGAAACAGCCAGACTCACCACCACCACCACTCCTACACGCGCCCCCGTGCGTCCTGCCACACCTTCCGCATCGACTGCGGTCCTGATAATCCCTCGATCTCGACTCCCATCCCTTGGGCCTTTTGCCCAAACTTGCGGATACCTGAAACTCATCCGGCCTCCTCTTCCGGATCTGCTCCAAATCAATTTCCCTCTCCCTGGCCCGAGAAATCATATCTTCCAGAGTCTTACAACCGGACCTGCTCACGAACTCCCTGATGTCATCCCTCAGCATCTCGTGATATCGTGCCTTCTTCATCTCCTCATCCGCGACATACTACGGAACAAGAAGGGCTCTCTCTCTCTCTCTCTGAACTTGGCGGTGATCTCCGCCCCAGTCTCAGTAGTTTGCGTCAAATCCTGAAACTCCCGGGCCAACTGCTGCACCTCAATAATCGGCGAACACTCCGCTCTGAACCAAGCTGAGAAATCACTCCAAATCATCGCGTCCAACGTGACGTCATCACCCAAAGCATGACCAATCTCTTCCCACCAATCCCTCGCTCTGTCCTTCAAAAGAAAGGAAGCGAGTCTGACCTTGTCCTCCTCAGGACACCAGCTCGTACGGAATGCGTTGGCAACATCAGCCAACCATCTGCTGTTAGCGATGGGGTCCCTAGCCCCATGATAATCTGGTGCCCCGCAAGCCCTGAACTCCCTAAATGTCAAGGTACGCGCTCCCAGCAAGGCCATCATCTCAGTACGGAAGGCTCCCAGCCTCTCATCCAAAATCTCCAATATACCCTCCTTGACCGTGCCAAAGATCACATGAGTCTGAGCTAGAATATTGTGCGTCACCTCGGCTGATATCAACTCTCTCATCCGCTCCTCGAGCTGCTCAGCCCCTAAACCTGAGCCCAATCCCTCTCCGGCGCCTGATCCGCCCGTTGGTCCCTCTTGCAATGTCACCATACTAAAACATATAACATAACCATTATCAAAATACTCCTCACTGCCGCGAGACCAAACATACTCACTACTAGGTTCTCGGTCTTGTCTCGGCCTTTCCCGAATCGAGTATGGATCCTCTGCTTTCAGTAGTACAGGACCATACTACCTTCCACATCTATCCGTACTTTCCTCAAGAACTGCTTTGACTCCACCAGGTCCCTTTTCTACTACTACTGCTCCCAGCACTACCTCATCCTAGGCTTACCCTAAGGGAAACCTTTGACTCAACTCAAACCAGTCCTCAGCTGTTGAAGGCCTCCTCACAATGCTAATTAGCCATCACCTGGATACCATCACATGTGACGAGGCTCAGATAATCCTTCAAGTAAAAGACTCGTTCCTATAACGGTTGGACTCAAACAAGAGCTGCGCAATAGGACCAAATCCAACACTCTGAGATTATTCAACCCTGATCACATGTGACGTGACGTATCCACCTAATGGCTAACTCCAGTCACTTAGAATCCCACAATGCACAAAGCAAGCAGCATTCAGACAAGGGAAAATCTAACGATAACATACTCAAGCAATCATATCCACATAGCAAGAATCTGAACTAGCATGCAACACAACTCATAAACTCAGGCATAACCTAATCAGGCTATCCTACTACTGACTATTCAGCACTATCATGCAGATCAAAAGCACATATAACAGGCACATAAGGCATCCTCCCTAGATCCTTAGTCCTAATCTAGCATGTTGTTCTATTAACTGATAACCAAACCATAAACTTGTATGGGTATTTTGGGGTACTTACTTGAGCTCGGTTGATTGCATGCACCACACCTCTTTTCTCTTTTCAAAGTTCTTTTCTTTCTGAATTCTTTTTACTTTTCTAAAACCATTTTCTTTCTCAAAACTCTTTTTACAAAACTGTCTTTCCATTTTGAAAACTTCCTTACCAATTCCTCAGTTTGAGTTCAGACACACCCGAGATCATGTCTGAATCCCTCAAACCAAGGCTCTGATACCAACTTCTAACGACCTAAAATTTAGGACCAAAAATTTCTTTTAATAAATCATTACTTAAAGTAAAGTCATCATTCCAATTTTCAAAACACATGTTCATTATCAGAGTAAACATTCCCAGGCTGTCTAATCTATGGTGTGTGTGCCATGCGATCACCCCGATCTCTTCCCTCCGCTACCGGAAATACCTGAAACCAAAACTGAAAACTGTAAGCACGAAGTTAGTGAGTTCCCCACCCTACCACATACCACGTATAACCACATACTGCACATACTAGGCCTCGCCCCTACCTCGGTCCTCTCCCGCTACAACGGCCCCGCCGCTCCAGGCCCCGCCTGGCTTCGAGCCCCGCTCGGATACAGATCTGTTTTACTTAGTCCTCGCCTGTCACAGGGCCTCGCCCGTCAACAAATAATAACACATAAACATTTCACAACACATAACTAACACATACAACTGGTTCTGTCCTAAGGCCTCGCCTATCATGGGCCTCGCCCATGTCCTGCTACTGATGAGTCATGGGACCCCATCCACGCTCCTAATGGTAGTGAGGTACGGGCCTAGCCCACTCTCACTCCTGTTCTAGTTTGGCCTCGCCCCTATTCTGCTACTAATGAGATATGGAACCCCATCCACACTCTGCTATTGGTGAGATATGGGACCTCGCCCACACTCACCTCCCTACCAGGCACATACATGTATCACACAGACAACAAGTATAACTATCATATAAACAATTCCTTGGGCACCCGCCCACTATTACTGGACCTCGTCCTGAAAATAATACTAGCATACTGTGCCTAGGGCTAACCCCCGGGTCTTCTACTCATAACTACATGGGCCGGCATTGTGGCCTTAGACCCATTCACACAAAGGGAAACTCACCTGCACTGGCTAAACTTGCTAATGATCTCACTAGTTGCTGCCCAACAACTCACGGAACTCCTGCTCCCCTTGCTCCCCGAACTACCAATATCAATGCAACACTGAGTCTAACTGACCCCCGAAAGACAACAAAGTCCACCCTGGTCCAAAGTCAAAGTCCTGGTCAAAGTCAACCTTCCAGGTCAACCCTACTCGCCGAGTCACCCTACTGACTCGCCGAGTTCATAATGTTTAGATTCCTTCCATTCGCGACTCGACTCGCTGAGTTAGTCCATGACTCGCCGAGTCTACCGATTTCTGAGTCCAGACCGGTTCAACTCACTAAGTCTTCACCCGACTCACTGATTCGAGTCTCAACTCGAAGGGTTTGGGGTTTCGTGACCTGACTCTCCCAGTACAAGGCAATCTTCATACGACTCGACGAGTTGTTCATCCCACTCGTCGAGTTTCTCCACAACTTCATGCTACTTGCCGAGTCCATCCAAAGGACTCGCCGAGTCCCTTCATATCTCCTTACATGCAGAGGACATTTGAGTCATGCATGAACTCCAAACTGTAGATCCACCCTTCCCAAGCCTTTTCCCCACATAAAGTTGCAAACTTTACGTGTAGAGAAGGAGATCTAGGCAAAATATGCTATAAACTAGGGCTTAAGGCAAAAAGGCTCCATGATCCACACAAGGGCTGATACTTTACGGAATTCTAGACCAAAATAAGCATGGATCTGAGGTAGCAACCTCAGATCTAAACCTCTAGCTCAAAGGTTACTCTTAAGCCAAGAATGCCCAAAACACACACAAAGATCTAGGTGTAAATGAGGGGAGATAGCAGCTTGTTACCTCCAAGATGAACACCACTGAAGTAGATCTCAGATCTACACCTCCTCCTTGAAGCAACCTACTTGCCCTTCAAGTTCCTTTCCCCAAAGTTCCTTCCTCCAAGCTTTAACTCTTAAAATGATGGAAGCTCTCACGAATTCAAGGGTGCACTGGCTCTCTAGGGTGATATGGGGGCTGAGGGAGGGACATAACACCCTTTAAATAGGATACAACTCCCAGGATTAGGGTTTTCCTCGTTTAGACCAAACTCGCCGAGTCACCTTGGCCGACTCGCCGATTCGGTCGCTTACTCCTCGACTCGGATCCCGCTCGGACTTGCCGAGTCCCTCCTTGGACTCGCCGAGTCTACCCTTAAATTAGGGCTTTTCTTTCCTTTCTTGGCCTTCGAAACTTTGTGTGTTACAGACTAATTCCAAAACAATTCTTAGAGTCATACTCCAAGATTGTAACTTGAGTGATATATCTTAAAGAAGGTTTATTAACACTTGTCAAATGTAAGAGTAAAAGGTTATCTACTCTTTTACATTTGAAATTGGTAAGTTGTGATGTTTTGGATAAAACAAGGACCAACTTAGACGAATTGTGTGAAGTGTTTGTCTTCATAAAGAATCCGTACTATATCTTGTATATTTTGCAAGTGAGTCTTATATGTCAAGAGGACAGTGGGAGTCCTAAAGCTTTTGAAAGTTTCAAGACCTAATCAAGAATAAAACCTGAAATTCTTCACTAGCACACGACTTGAGGTGTATAACCTATCGTGTTGACATTTTTGTGCCTATTCAAGTTGACTTTGCATAGTAGTTCTGAGAGTTTTCAATTGGTTACACAACTACTTGGAAGCTATGGTCGGCCCTTGTGCTGCCAGGTGGCAAGAACTTAATATTGCACAAGTTCAATCCATATGAGTTTGGATTTGTCACTAACCTTGTCTTGTGATTATCGTTTTGACAAATTCATATGGGTAGGAACTCATACACCATAAAAATCTAAGTGTCATAAGGATTCTCTCCGATTCATGAAAAATGATGGTGAGGAAACACTTTCACTAAGTAGATTTTATTAAGTAGATATCAATTGTGATATTTGCATTCTCAAAGTCGTTAGTGAAGCGTGTGTGGTTTACCTGCGCACTAACATAGAGTTGTGAGAAGTGGCAAAGGTCTAAACAATTGAGACTATGATTATAGCATCCCTTTTCATAGTTCTGAAATTGTGTAGACACATCTCTGAGCTATCAAAGATAAGGTGTATGATTATTATAAAGTTTTATCAAAGCAATCTAATATCAGAAATCTAAACTTTGGTAAGAAAGTCAATAAAATATTGATTTCTAGAAGTCCAGATTATTTTTGAGTACATGTCAAAGCTAGTGGGAGCATAAGTGTTATGCTAATAATCATCATGTTAGTGGGAACATGATAATTATGATAAAGGTTGCAAGTTAGCAATGTTAATTATAGAAAACAAAAGGTTTCAATTGGGAAAAAGTTGTTTTGCTATAATTAATGGAGAGGAAATTATACTTCATCTCAAATCTAAAAGATTAGATTGTGGTTTTAATCGTATTTAGTCAAGTATATATATGAATGTTATGTTGGAATGGCTCAACATAAAAAAATTCTATATATGGGTCCATTATTTGCGTTCTAAAATTCGATTATGATTACGGCATCCCTTTTCATAATTAGAATTATGAGAACTTGGCAAATTGAAATGGAAATATTATAGCAAAAGATTGGTTTAGTCTTTATGTGAGACATCATGAATCGTGTCCCATATGCTTCGGATATAGGATCGATTACATGTGCTATATTCATCCTTTCTAAAATTTTCCAAATGCCTGGGGAATTAAGAAGGGAAAAAGGTCTAGAACTGGATATGACAGAAAGGATTAAACAATTGTTAAGGACAATCTAAGGTTTACCAAAGATTGGTTTCTTAAGGACAGTTGAAAGTATAGTGTTAATTGTTAGAGGGACCATATTGACATTTTCTAAAGAAAAAAAAAAGGCAACTCTTGTTCAGAAGTGATAGTTAGAAGCGGAATATGGACATGATCCCATAGGTGGAAGTTGTTCAATAAATCTGTGTAAGATTAGGAAACTTAATGCAAGAAGGATGTTTCCAACGAGTTGATCTCCTTTGGAATGCTCTGTAATGTTTGTTGTCAAGTCCTTGTGACTTTGTGCATAATCATTACAAGAGCATCAATGCATATAAGTTTAGAATCTAACAAATTTCAGTAAATGGCATGAATTTAGAATTCTTGCATTTGCAGTAAGGATTTGGGACAATGAAATGAGAATCATTGGAGTTTTGTTCAATTGGTCTATTTTGCAAAGTAAAGATCATAGACAAACATAATATGCATATTTGGTGTGTGGCATGACTAGTGTTTAGAAAAAACATAGTGTACATGCTTGGAGCATGGGACAACTATTGTTTTAATTCAAGAATAAAGTTGACAGCTGAAACAAGTGCAACAAGAAACACCATAGAAAATGTGACCGGGGGGGAGGGAGGGGAGGGTTAATTTCTTTAAGTGTGGAAATCCCGGACACTATGCCAATGAATGCACCCTCACCCAGAATGTCTGTTACGGGTGTAATGAAGAAGGGCACATCTCGAGGGACTGCCCGAAGAAGAAAGAGGCAGGAAGACCCAACATTCCACCAAAGCCGAATGTGAGATCCTTCTAGATGAAGATTAAGGCTATAAATGAGGCAGCAGATGTCGCTGCAGGTACCTTTCTTGAAAATGGATTGGCTGCCAATATACTATTTGATTAGGGAGCGAATTACTCCTTTGTGTCGCATATATTTGGTGGGAAATTCGCATTACCTGTAGAAAAACTTGATAATGCCTTAGTTGCGGAAGTTGCCAGTGACAATTTCATACCTATTAGTGACCGTATTAAGAACATCATCATCGACTTAAATGGAAACGAATTCCACAAAGAGCCATTACCCATAGAGTTGAACAGTTTCGACATCGTTCTGGGAATGGATTGGCTTAGCGCCAACGATGTTGAGATACTTTGCAGGAAGAATATAGTGAGGGTAAACCCACCCAAAAAAGAGTCATTTATGGTGTACGAGAACAAATGCAAAGTGAATTCTGGAATCATCTCCCTGATGAAAGCCAAGAAATGTTTCTCCAAAGGATGCACATCATACTTGGCCTTTTTCATCGATGCAAAGAAGGAGAAAAAGGAGGTCCAGAGTATATCAGTGGTGTGTGATTATCCGAAATTCTTTCCCAAATATCTTTTTGGATTAGCGCCTAATAAACAGGTAGAGTTCCAAATAGACTTGCTACTAGGAACGACACCAATACCAAAAGCACCATACCGATTAGCACCGACGGAGATGAAGGAGCTTATGACGCAACTTCAAGAGTTGTTGGACAACGGTTTCATTCGACCTAGTTCACCACCCTAGGAAGCTCTGGTGTTATTTGTGAAGAATAAGGATGGATGCATGAGAACGTGTATAGACTACCGAGAGCTAAGCAAGGCAACATTGAACAAAAAGTATCCATTGCTAAGGATTGATGACCTATTCGATCAGCTGCAAGGTTCGAGCTATTTCTCGAAGATCGATCTTAGGTCATGACATAAACAGATGAAGGTAAGAGAGCAGGATATTGAGAAAACTGCGTTCAAACAAGATATGGACACTATGAGTTCTTGGTTATGTTGTTTGGATTAACCAATGCTCCAGCAGCATTCATGGAATTGATGAACAGGGTTTGTAAACCATTCCTCGATAAATTTGTGATAGTATTCATAAATAACATTCTGATTTACTCAAAAAGCCAGGAGGAGCATGGCAAGCATCTACGAGAAGTGTTAGAATTGTTGAAGAGGGAGAAGCTTTATGAAAAGTTCTCCAAATGTGATTTTTGGATCCGAGAAGTCCAATTATTGGGTCATGTGGTTAACCAAGAAGGAATAATGGTTGACTCAACAAAGATCGAAGTGGTGATAAAGTGGGAACGACCAAAACGTCCCATAGAGATTCGACGCTTTCTAGGATTAGTCGGATATTACCGAATGTTTATCCAAGGCTTTTCTTCGATAGCTGCATCATTGAAAGCTTTGACCCATAAAGGAGCTACATATACATGGAGTGAGAAGCATGAAGAAGCATTTGAGAAGCTAAAGAAGAAGCTATGTGAAGTAGCAATTCTTTCTTTACCCGATAGAGTTGAAGGCATCATAGTATATAGCGATGCGTCAGGATCCGGGTTGGGTTGTGTTCTAACTCAAAGAGAAAAGGTGATAGCATACGCATCTCAAAAATTGAAAGAGCACGAAAAGAACTACTCCACTCACGATCTAGAGTTGTCAGTGGTAGCATATTCCTTAAATATATGGAGGCATTGCCTCTATGGCATGAAGTGCAAACTTTTCACTGATCATAAGAGTCTCCAGTATCTCTTTAATCAAAAGGAATTGAACATGAGGCAATGACGTTGGCTAGAGTTACTCAAGGACTACGACTATGAGATACTTTACCACCGTGGTAAAGCAAATGTTGTAGCTGATGCACTGAGTCGAAAAGTAAATCTTGAAAGAAAAAGGCCAAGAGCGTTAAGAATAGAAATTGTCTCAATAATTGTGGAAAGTATAAAGAAAGCTCAGGAAGAAGCTTCAGAGAAAAATGACCGAAAGGAAGAACGTTTAGGAAAAACATTAGAGTTCAGTACAAACAGTCAAGGATTAAAGGTATTCTAAGAAAGGATTTGGGTACCTAAGACAGGAGGAATAAGATATCTTCTTATGGAAGAAGCTCACAAGACCATGTACTCAATTCATCCTGGCAGCACAAAAATGTATAGGGACCTAAAACCCTACTACTGGTGGCCGACGATAAAGCTCGATGTTGCAAAGTATGTGGTCGAGTGTGTAACTTGTGCAAGAGTTAAGGCACAACGTCAAAAACCGTATGGGAGTTTAGAACCTTTACTTGTACCCATGGGTAAATGCGAAGACATCACCATGGATTTTGTGACTAAACTACCCAGGACGAAGGACGGTCACGACATGATTTGGGTGGTCGTGGATCGTTTCACTAAGAGTGCACACTTCATAGTAGCCAACGAGAGGTGGTTTATGGATAAGCTCATAAATGCTTACGTGAAGGAGGTAGTAAGACTTCACGGTGTTCCTCTAACGATTATATCGGATCGTGATACTTGTTTCACGTCAAGGTTTTGGAGAAGTCTACAAGAGGAATTGGGTACGAAACTGTGTTTAAGTACAACTTACCATCCGCAGACTGATAGTCGAAGCCAAAAAACGATTCAAACACTAGAAGATATGTTAAGAGCATGTACCCTAGAATACCAAGGTAACTGGGATGAGCACTTACCTCTGGTAGAATTTTCTTACAACAGTAATTAACACTCGAGCATCAAGATGGCACCTTATCAAGCTTTGTACGGAAAGAAGTTTCTTACGCCGTCTTGTTGGCTTGAGGCTCGAGAAAGGTAAATTATGGGCCCCGAGATAGTCCATGAGACTGCTGAAAAATTAAAGGTGATCAGGAAAAATATGTTAGCAGCTCAGGATCGTCAGAAGAGCTATGCTAACAAGAAAAGACGATCAATGACATTCGAAGTTGGGGATTCATTCTTACTTAAAGTCTCACCGTGGAAGCGACTTATAGGATTCGGGAAACGAGGAAATTTGAGTCTAAGGTTTATTGGATCGTTCAAAGTTCTTCAAAAAATTGGGAACCAAGCCTACACGCTCGAATTGCCTGAAGAACTAGATGGTATACATAACACCTTCCAAGTGTGTTATTTAAGGAAATTCACAAGAGAAGTTCCTAACATAATTCCAATCTCAGAATTAAGGATGGATGAGAATAAGAGGCAAATCGAAGAGCTCGAGGCAATCGTTGAACGTAAGACTAAGAAGTTACGACGCAAGATGGTCGACTTAGTGCTAGTCCGTTGGAAAATTTTGAATGGTCTGAATCTCACTTGGGAAACAGAGAGTGACATGATCAGTCGCTATCCACATATGTTTGTTGATGCATGATTCCAGGATGGAATCGTCCTAAGAGGGAGAGAATTATAACGCCTGTGTTTCTGGACTAAGAATTAGTAGATTATGTAATAGTATAGGTCAACCATTGTAACCTATTTTGAAGTAATAAAGATGAATTAACTGAGTATTATGTGAATTATGTGAATTTATATGCTTTATACTTATTTATAATGGAATAATAAATAAAGGATAAAAATAAGCATCCAAAATAAAGTATTAGATAAACCCGATATTGATACATGAAGTAGTAGTGGTCGTGACAAGGATTCCGAACATATAAAGAACGCTGAAATCCGAGTTATAACGAAGAAGTTATGACATGTTGATATTTCGCGACAAAACCTGCACGACACTGCGGACGTAAATAGTGAATTTACGATAGATCGATTTTTAGCCTTAGCGATCTAAACAAAAGTCGTAATGTTCGTTAAACTTAGAGCACACATAAAAAGAACACCCAAATCTGACTTCGTATGAGGAAGTTATTATTTTTCTACATTTCGGGTCAGTAGTTTACACCCCGAAGTCTGAATAATAGATCGAGCGACTTTTGGCCAACATAACCTAAATGAGAATTGAAGATCTTGTTAATACTAGCGTAACAATAAAAAGACAGACGAAAACGGACGTTGGATGAAGAAGTTATGAATTTTTAACACGGACAAATCTTGTCCCGGCCAGTTGAAAATATAACTTTAAAAATAAAATCAAAACTAGCCGACGGAGTCCAAACGAAAGTGGTAACGTACGGTCTCGCCTACCCGTGGATATAAAGAACATCGAAAACGGAGCTCGTATGTGAAAGTTATGAATTTTAGAAGTGGGGAAGGAAAATTACGAATCTGTGAGGGGTTGATGATGTGTATACGGGAACGTCCAGCGTCTGAGGAGCACCCTTCGTCCGAAGGGAACGTTGTGCGTACACCAAAGCCTTCTGCAGTTCCGAATGTGGCCATGATACACCACCAGCGAGGTGACACATCAATGTACGAACACGCCGCGTCCGAGATTACGCGCTGCGTAATCCAAGGACCTCCTACCTATAAATTGATTGTGAGATTTCCCGGTTTGTCACACCAAAATCCATACTTTCTCTCTCTAGCTCCCCTTAAGCCCTCCTAAAGTCTAGGTAAACACCCTAGCACCTGAAGGAAGCCCCGGAGCTCCCGAAGGCTTCGAGAAAAGAGCTTTTCGGCTAAGAAACGTTGCTCCAGCGAAACCCGCTGTAAATGAGATACGCTTACCATACATTAAATATAGCTTATATATAAATATAATATCGTTATAGATGAGATTTATCAGTGATTCAAAGTCGTTATATTGATTTATCTACTTACAAGAATGACGTCTAGGCTGTGATTTAGCGAGGTGTTTAAAGTGGTATTTTCAAACAGTATACTTTGTATACAAAACGGACCCTACCTCCGATATGATCCTACATGGTTGTTCCTTGCTTAATAGATCATGAAGTAGACTTTGAGTTAATGATGAATCTAGACTAATAATTAGTCACAATGAATATTAGACTAAAATCTAGTGGCAATGATACTAGTTTCGTCGAAAGAAAATAAATTAATAGAAGTGAAGCGTTGTCTTAGTTCGGAATCACCACCTTAACAGGTGAGTGCATAGTTACTTTCATCTTACACATAGATATGAAGTATTTTATATAAATTACGTGTTATGTGGACATATTATCTAAATACTTGTTGTCTATGCTGGATAAATGTTTTTATACATGTTTTAAATGATTCAAATTGTATATGTATTTTATATCTACAAAATGAGTTGGGTAAAACATAAATAGATGTAATAGTTATTGTATGATGAAATAAAATGATGAGAGGCTTCAATGTAGACGGTGTTTCCAGTCATCTATCAGATTATAGATGACGATCAAAAACGTTTCTAGATAGTCCAGTGGAACGCTAGCAAACTCATAACCTATAGGTGTTTTATGAACAATGTGTTCACCAGTGTACTCCATCTCCCTCATGGTTGCCTTACGGACATTTATTGTTGAGGAACCCCCTAAGCAGTAATATCCATCCCGATGATGATCCTTAGGCTAGGTCCCTTATGATAGGTGTTTAGGGACGTAAAGTAAGGATAACGGGAACGGGTAATCGGGTTATTGTTGGTTGATGAAATTAATAAACTTATTTATTGTGGGTTAAAAACCCTATGTGCTCACCAGGCTTCTGTGTCTGACCACTCAGTCTCTTGTATTACAGGTAGTGGCACTCAAGCATAGATGTGATGTTTGGATGAGGGATTACGGATTATAGGCCTGTAGATATGAATAAATATTGTAAGGCTTATATTGTACTGGTTATGATTTTGATCTATATCGAACATGACATCCCAAGGTTTTTAATGAAATACATTTCTTCATAAATGCTTTGATAACTTTATCATATTTTCTTTTGGGAACAAATTCCGTAATACTTTTATTTAAAATGTTACTCTAATTTTTAAACAAACATAACAAAATCAGTCTTTCTGACCGTGAAAATAGGGTTGTCAAGATATGAATAAACATATGCATATGTCATATACTTACTCTTATGCATATGCATATTGATAAGCATATACTTAATCATATGGATATGCATATGCATACCTTATTCTTATGCGTATAGAAAGATTAAAAATGATTTTTTTAAATATGCATGTGCATTAAAAATGCATTTTTCTTAAAAAAAAATCTTTTTTTAAATATTAATTTTGAAATTTAAGGAATATTTTCGTAGACTTAAAAAATAAATAAATAAATAAATAAATAGTAATAATAATATTAATAATAATATAGCTTATATTTCGAAAATAAGGTTTAAAAAAGAGGATTTTTTCAAAAAAATGTATTTTTAATTCATATATATATATATATATATATATATATATATATATATATATATATATATATATATATATATATATATATATATATACACAAGCATATAATTTTTTTCAATTTTTTTTGTAATCCTCTTAGATATATAATCTAGTAACTAAATTAATTGAAGATAAAAGTTTGTTGTTTCTTTTCCTTAATTTAGTTCTCTCTCTCTCTCTCTCTCTCTCTCTCTCTCTCTCTCTCTATGTGTGTGTGTATGTGTATATATATATATATATATATATATATATATATATATATATATATTACTAGGAGAATCCACGCGCGTTGCGCGATAATATAATTATATAGCTAAAATAATAATTTTTACCAATTTATTATTTAGTATTTCTACTTTGAAATAAAATATTAGTAGTGAAGCAAACATATTGTTAACATATTAGTTTTATTAAACATTATATTTTTAATTTTTAAATCATTGCGATATATACAATTATTTGATAATTTTATAAACCATTTAAAATTATGTAAATTGTATATCAAACGTATGATAATCTATACATAATGGATAACAAAATGTATGGACAAAAAATATGAACTACAATTTTTAGTTACATAAAAATACAAAAACATCTATTATAACATTTGTATTAATAAGATATAGGTGGACGAAAATTTATGAGAAGCCCATAGACTTTTCGTCCAAGGCTTACCATGTGGGGTATATGTGTTGCTTAGGTCCTAAGCAAGGGAATTAGGGTTTCTAGTTGAAAACCCTAGTAGCCTCAATTGTAAAATGAAGCTCAATGCTCCTGAAATCGGCCACTTGATTTGCTAGAAGAAAACCTGTCAGAATTCTATAGCCTCCTATTCTCTCTATTGTTCATCCATTGCTAAGTGGTGTTTGTCACTCCATTAGAGGTGCAACGCTTGAGGCACTAAGCTCTTAAAGTCAAGATCAAGGAAAGGATTGCTTGTTACTATTAGTTAACAAGAAAGGTATTCTTCTAACTCTTGTTTAATTGTTAAATCTGAAAATTGTATACTAGTTTAGGGTTCTTGCTTTGGAAAATTCAATTGCATGTATAACTTGAGAAAAACCTACATCCAAAACAAATAAGGTTGCATGTGCACCATAGGAATGTTGTAATGCTCAAAACCCATCAGTGGTATCAAAGCTTAGGGCATTTTTCTGTTATATTTGATGCTATTGTGTTTTGCCAAAGCTGGAACAAAATCTTTTTTGGTTTTTGACAGCAGAAATCGACGAGTCCAAAGATGGAATCGACGAGTCAGCCCTGACTCGACGATTTGATTCGTCTGTTGGCATATTTTTCAAATTTAAAGCCTAAATTAGATAAGGATAGTTACCATAAACTATTTTAACTGTTAAAATTCGAATTTTCTATTGTGGTAATGATTATCCTCATCTAATTGAAAGATAATGGTCAAATTTTAAGATAATGTTCAAAATTATGTGATTAGTTTAATTATTTAAAATTTGATCTAGAAGTTCTGAAAAGTTTCAAAATTTGCCCTCAAGTTTTGGAATTTAAAATTTGATTTAAAAGTTTTAATTTTGAAATATTAAATTCTAAAACCCTAATGTTTTAAAAGTTTAAAATACAACCCTTATACTATTATAATATTAAAAGATTAATATGTATATATATAAATATATATATATATATATATATATATATATATATATTAGATGAGTCAGTCTTACCATTAGTAGGTCTCATTCACGGAGCTGGTATATAAGGGGTGTTTAAGGAAACAGCTTATAAAATAACCGTCTTACCCACCGCACTCTTGACTAGTGGAGGATCGTTGGCCGAATTGGTTGGATAGGACATTAATTCCTCATTAATAAGTATAATGAATATTATAAAGTAACTAAATTTTTTTTATAAATTCTCAATCTTAGTTACTTTAGGAAAATGTGAAAATGATGCTATTCCATGAAATTGCATTTTGCACCTTGCCAAGTCGTTAATGGAGCATGTTTCATTAAACGACACACTAACTTGGACTAACAAGGGTGGCAAAGGGTAGCTTGAGAATTATCATAGATCAATGGAGTGTGTGTGGTTAATCGACACATTGATTAGGTGGTAAATGGCTCGAGAGTGCCAAGCTAATTTGCATGGTTATTCACACCTTGTTTGTAATCCTCAGTATCCCAATCATACACTTGAATGGCATAATCGGTATTAAACATGTCATTGAAAAGTTCAATGAATCTCAAAAGAATCTAGGAATTTCATTTCATTTAAAACCTAAATCTTTATGTTGTTTTTCATGGAGGAATTGGTAAATCGTCATTTACCTACCTTCGAATAATTTGCAATTGGATTACAGCATCCCTCTTTTGAATTGTGAATTATTGTGGTTGGTCCTAACATTAATATTTCGTTTGGGTGTTATATTAAGGACTCTTAATCTAATCTAACCTTTTCCCTTTTTCTTTTTTAGATGTCTGGCTTAAACAACGCTTCTGGTTTAAGCTCTAACTCCTCAAGCCCCTTCGCTCACATGAAAATTTGTGAGAGGAACACCTTGGATGGATCCAGCTTCAATGATTAGATTCGCAACATTCGAATGGTCTTGTGTTACAAAGAGAAGGAATACGTTATCGATAAGCAACTCAACGAGATCGATGAATCTAAATCTACTCCTGAACAGATAGATGAGTATAGGGATCACGAGAAGGACGCGACAAAGGTTTCGTGTATAATGGTATCCACTATGACTCCTAAGCTACAACGGTTCTACGATGTAACGCCCGTAGATCCAGGCTAGTCAATTTAAAGACGATAGGCGTCAAAAATGAATTTTTGATGAAAGGTTATTTAGAATGAATAATATTAACTATGTTATAGTATATGTTACAAGGTTTTCGTGCATATAAAGAACGCCGAAATCCGAGTTATAACGAAGACGTTATGACCTGTCGAAGTTTCGCGACAGAACCGACACGACGCTGAATGACGTAAAAAGTGAATTTATGTTAGAGCGATATTTAGCCTTAGCGATCTAAACGAAATTCGTAGAGTTCGTTAAACCATTAGTGTGCATAAAATAATGTCCAAATCCGACTTCGTATGATGAAGTTATGAATTTTCTAAGTTTCAACTTAGTAGTATGCAACGCGAATACTCGATTTGACATCGAGCGGTTTTTAGCAGAAACAATCTAAACGAGAATCGAAGATCTCGTCAATTGTAGTGAAACGATAAAAAGATAGGCGAAAACGGACGTCAGATGAAGAAGTTATGAATTTATAACGGAGTTTTCCTGTCCCGGCCTACTAAAATAATATAATAAAAATAAATTCAAAATTAGTCGATGGAGTCTAAACGAAAGTTGTAGAGCGTAGTCTCACCTACGCGTGGATATAAAGAACGTCGAAAACAGAGTTTGTATGAGGAAGATATGAATTTTTGAAGTTTATTAAATAATTAAAGTATTTAATTTAATTATAAAATCCGATATTATCAAAGGGGGGGGGGGGGGGGGGGGGGGGGGAGTCACCGCACTTATCCGGGTTACGCCCAGTGTAACATAGAATTACGCCCAACGTAATTCAGAGTTTCAGCCCCCTATAAAAGGAAGTCGAGGGCAGCTGAGTTTTATTGCTCCATTCTTCCTTCCTCTCGCGTTTTTACCTCGTTTTTCGTGTAAGAAATATCTCGAAGCCCCGGTATCATTCCCGAGACCCGAAGCAAGTCCCGAAGCCCCGAATATCCCGAGAAGTGCGATTCCCAAGCCGAAGCTCTGCCCGCGAGAAGCCAATTTTTGTGAAGATCTTCCAGATCTACCGAAGAATACTACTTCTACAAGCCGTAGTGTTGTCCGATCATCTTCTGATCAAGTGAGTGTATGGTCACTTTCTTCTAACACATAAATATTAAGTATTTACTATGAAATACGTGCTACGTGCATAATATAATATAACGGAGTTTTCCTGTCCCGGTCTACTAAAATAATATAATAAAAATAAATTCAAAATTAGCCGACGGAGTCAAAATGAAAGTTGTAGAGTGTAGTCTCACCTACACGTGGATATAAAGAACGTCGAAAACAGAGTTTGCATGAGGAAGATATAAAATTTTGAAGTTTATTAAATAATTAAAGTATTTAATTTAATCATAAAATCTGATATTATCCAAGGTGGGGAGTCACCGGACTTATCCGGGTTACGCCCAACATAACATAGAATTACGCCCAGCGTAATTCGGGGTTTTAGCCCCCTATAAAAGGAAGTCGAGGGCGGCCGAGTTCTATTGCTCCATTCTTCCTTCCTCTAGCGTTTTTACCTCATTTTTCGTGCAAGAAATATCTCGAAGCCCCGGTATCATTCCCGAGACCCGAAGCAAGTCCCAAAGCCCCGAAGATCCCGAGAAGTGCGATTCCCGAGCCGAAGCTCTGCCCGCGAGAAGCCAATTTTTGTGAAGATCTTCCAAATCTACCGAAGAATACTACTTCTACAAACCGTAGTGTTGTCCAATCATCTTCTGATCAAGTGAGTATGTGGTCACTTTCTTCTAACACATAAATATTAAGTATTTGCTATGAAATACGTGCTACGTGTATAATATTTTGTTGTTTATTTGAGATGATTATGGAATGGATGAATTATATAACTTTTAATGAGTGAAACTATATACGTATTTTGTATCTAAAAATATGTTGGGTAGAACATGAGTAGATGAGGTTGTTGGTAGGTGATAAAAGGTGGGTTGGACCAGGAAATAAAAGGATAAAGAGATAAACTTGTTTTAGATCTGGATGCATGGATCAAGTCAGGAGGTTAGTTTTAGATCTGAGAATATGGATTAAATCAAGAGGTTAGTTTTAGATCCGGGAGTACGGATTATGTATTTTTGAATTATATGTTCATACGATAAGGTATCATGCATATAGTCCCTTTTAGGAACGTGATTTTTATACGTGTATTGACTAAAGTATGAAATATACATATGTATGTAAAGTATTTGTTATTGTCCGAAATACGGGTTAGATATATTTGACAATATACAACATGCAAATCAGTTATGGTTCAATAGATGTGAATATGATATTATTATCTAAAACTCTATGTTAAGTATACACTAGTTAGCATTTCCTAAACGGAGTTAATATCGAAAATTGATTATAAGCATTGTATGCTTGCCTAGTGACGGGTTAAGGCTTAAATAGGGATTTTTAGTTCAATAAGTTTGGATATAGGGTAGCCTCTTATTAAGAGTATGTGTGTTGTGAGATTGATGATTGGTGGAGTACGTCCTACGTACAGAAGTACATTTTATGTACGAAGTCTTTTTCAAAGCTCTGTGTCTTGGGTGTTGCTTGTGCCAGGGTACTATTATGTTCTTGGGTACGATTCTTTCGCATACCAGAGTACTATAATGTGCCAGAAGTACTATCATGTACAAAGTCTTTTTGACAATTTTGTGTGTCGGTTACGGGAGTGTACGGGAGTACTCTAGTAGTATTTCCCCATACTTTTATTTTGAGAGAGCTTTGGAGTCAGCGTTTCTTTTATAAGGTGATCGACCGAGCTTCATATGTCAGCATTTTCTTTCACGAAGTAATTAAGGGAACTTCGTAGACTGCCTAGTAAAGTGTGTCGGTAATAGACCACTGCTAGGTATGTCTGGTGTTATATTGCTGGATAGGGTGCGTCTGGTTGTGAAATACCTCATGTATTCAGGTCACTGCTAGGCAAAGTTCGATGATGGGATAGGTAGAGTCTGGGGGTATAATACCTCATGATAATCGGACCACACCTAGGCATTGTTATCTAGATAACTACCCCTGACTTAACTGTCTTGTGGTTCTTTCTTCTACGAACAAAGGTTCATGGTGAAACTTATACCATTCCCCTCAATTTATGTCTTTATTGATCCTCGTTTGCTGCCAGGGAATTTTCGAAGCAACTTCGTCAGTTTTTGGTTCATATCGATTCCTTAGGCTAGATCTCGTAAGATCATTGTATAGGATCATTATGTGGGGATCGACGATATGGGATATATTCTTTTAGAAATATAATTTATACGTGTTTATAACATTAGTGGTTTCGCAGGATCGAGATATACATTATTATCATGTTGTTTGAACTAAGAGCTTTCATTCTCTATGTTCCTTAGGTGATTGGGTTCACCAGGGATATTCGAACTAAGTGTTCATTAGATATTTGAACTTAGTGTTCATCAGGGATAATTGAACTAAGTGTTCATTAAGTGTTTGTGAACTAGGTGTTCGTTGGGTAATATTGGAACTAAGTGTTCATTAGGTGTTCTTGAACTAGGTGTTCATCAATTATTGTGAATTGCGTGTTCACCAGAGGTAATCTAAGAACCTTGGCAGCACTAGACATTGTGCAAGTTCCTTAGGGCAATCCTTAGGAATGAATGGGAGAAGGGTAATTAGTTCTTAGGATAAATCTTTAAGAAATAAATGGAGATAGTGGGGGTGGGTATTTGAATTGATTGTTTGATCATTAAATATAATAATTATATTATTGTGGGTTG
Organism: Lactuca saligna; assembly: GCF_052625555.1. Classification (NCBI taxonomy): domain Eukaryota; kingdom Viridiplantae; phylum Streptophyta; class Magnoliopsida; order Asterales; family Asteraceae; genus Lactuca; species Lactuca saligna. The sequence continues at coordinate 34,125,516 of NC_136424.1, forward strand.
AAAACCCTATATGCTCACCAGGCTCCCAAGCCTGACCCACTCAGTTTTCTTTGCATTACAGGTAATGGCACAAGAGTATAAGTTGGTGGACTTGATGGGAGATTTTGGATTATAGGCCAGTGGTTATGAATAACTGTTGTAAGGTCTATTTTGTTCTGTTTATGCTTTTGGTCTGTATCGAACATGACATCTCGAAATTTTGTTATATAATGAAAATACATTTCTTTAAAGAAATGCTTTGATAATTTTTATCATATTTTGTTTTCGAAACAAATTCCGCAACTCTTTTATTTAAAAGATTACTCTGATTTTTAAAACAAAGCATAAATAAATTGGTCTTTTGTGGCCGTGAAATTGGGGATGTCACATACGAGGACTACTGGCCTTACGAGATATGCCAAGATTTGATGGAAAAGTACCATCAAAGTGCACATCAAGAAAGATATGAGATTGTTATCTCGTTAATCACAATCAAGATGAAAGATGGAGAGTCTATCGTGACCCACTTGGAAAGGATGCAAAAGTATGTGGATCGACTGTTCAAGTTGAATGTCGACTTTGATGAAGAGTTGGAGATTAATATCATTATCCACTCTTTACCTCCTTGTTACGATCAGTTCAAGATGGCTTATCATATGAACAAGGAGGAAGTCATCTTAAGCAAACCTATTGAGAACTACTGAAAATAGAATTAAAAGAAAAGTTGTCGAGTCCACCCCTGCTGCTGCCCCGGTCCTTGCTATAGGACATGGAAAAGGGAAGAAGAGGAAAGATCCCTCCAAGAACCACAAGGGAAAGTCTCATGATGGATCTACATTAAATGGATCCAAAGCTACAGTCGGTTCTGCATCTCCCACATCCAATCCCAAAGAAGCAACGTGCTTCTACTGTCACGAAAACGAGCATTGGAAATAAAGCTGACCTAAATACTTGTAGGGTATCAACGATGGGAAGATAAATCCCACCTTCGCAGGTATTTATACTATTCAATCTAATAACTCATTACATGCTAGTTCTTGAGTCCTGGATACAGGATGTCGTTTCACATTTGTTCTGACTTGTAGGGGCTAAGAAGAAGTAGGGATGAGGAGCATGGGAAGATGAACCTGATAATAGGGAATAGGAAATTGTCGCCTTTCACCAAGATCAGGATTTATTCTTTAGTGCTTAGTAGTGGGTTACGATTAGAATTGAATGATTGTTGCTACTCGTCAGAAATGATGACGATTATTTTTTTTTCATGGTTTGTACAAACAAGGTTTTAGATTTTCATTTAACAATGAAATTTTTTATATTAATGCTTTCTATAATGGTAATTTTTATTTTGAATAATTTCCTTGTAATGGTATATATGAAACTGTGATGGTTGTAGACAACTTAGGAAATAATGTGTTGCATATTGATTTTTCTAATAGTTTTGACAATGCATGCTTGTGGCATTGTTGTCTTTGACATGTCAACAAGAAGCGCATAGCCCAACTCCAAAAGGATGGAGTCTTGGATTCATATGACCTAAAGTCAGAAGTCACATGCGAATGTTGTTTTCTTGGAAAGATGACTAAATCACCTTTCACTGATACTTGTGAAAAAGGTGAGGGATTGCTGGATCTCATACACATAGATGTGTGTGGTTCCTTCAAATCCACCACAAGGAATGCTAACTAATTCTATGTGTCTTTTACCGATGATTATAGCAGATATGGATATATCTACTTAATCAAGCAGAAGGTGGAAACCTTTGAAAACTTCAAAGAGTTTAAGCATGATGTGGAAAATAAATTGGGCAAGAAGCTAAAGATGCTCAGATTCGATAGGGGTGGTGTGTATCTTAGCATCAAGTTCCATTACTATCTTAAGAAATGTGGAATTATTTCACAATTGACGCCACCTAGGACACCGTAGCTCAATGGTGTGGCTGAGAGGCACAATCCAACATTTTTGGATATGGTTCGTTCCATGATGAGTCGAGCTTCGTTACATATCTCATTTTGGAGGTATGCCTTAAAGACTGGCGCTCACATCCTCAATCTAGTCTCAACTAAAAAGGTTGTCAAAACACCTCACGAGATGTGAACAGGGAAAGTTTCCTCGTTGGCACATATTAGGGTTTGGGGTTGTGAGGCTTTTGTAAGACGAGAGACTCACGATAATCTGGAACCGTGCAGTGAGCGGTGTATTTTCATCGGCTACCCACAGAAATCTTTTGGATATCTTTTCTACAGACCGAGTGACAACGTGGTCTTCATAGCAAGGAGAGGGGTTTTCCGTGAAAGAGATCTCATATCCCAAGTGGAAAGTGGGAGGCAAATTGTTCTTGAAGAGCTTCAAGAATCAAACGATGAAGGAAACTCTAACACTAGCACTCAACCTGAGGAAGAGATTCTTGTTGAACCAGTTAACGAGTCCTTACCTCTAAGATGTTCTAGTAGAGTTAGTATTCCACATATGTTGTATCGTTTCCATATAACAGTTGAAGGTGATACGATTATCAGTGATAGTACATTGATAAATTTGGATGAACCTAACAACTACAAGGAAGCCATGGTTGGCCCGGAGTCTGCAAAATGGAAGGAGGCAATGGACAGCGAGATTGAGTCCATGTATGACAATCAAGTTTGGAACATGGTTGACCATGTACCGGGTCGTAAGATGGTCGAGTGCAAGTGGAATCTTTGTTTGGAACATGATTGAGAAATCCATTTATGGATTAAAGCAAGCGTTTCGTAGATGGAATCTTTGTTTCGATGAAAAGTCAAAGAGTTTGGATTTTCGAGAAGCGGGGATGAGTCATATGTATATGTCAAGGCTAGTGGGAGTATAGTTAGCTTTCTAATTTGTATATTGATGACATACTACGCATAGGAAACGACATCCCGACCTTGCAGGAGGTTAAGTCCTGGCTTTGGAAGTATTTCACTATGAAGGATCTAAGGGAAGCTGCTTATATTCTAGGGATAAGGATTTTGAGAAATAGGAGTAGAAGACTAATAAGACTTAGTCAGAGTACTTACTTGGACAAGGTGTTGAAACGTTTTAGCATTTAGAATTCCAAGAAAAGGGAACTGCCAATCCAAAGCAATACCAAGCAACGTAAGGCTCAGATTCCGAGTACCGATGCCAAGTTAGGGAAAATTAGTCGAGTGTCATATTATTCCGTTGTTAGCTCGATATCAAGGGAACTCGGGTAAAGCTTACTGGACAACAGTGAAGAACATTCTTAAGTACCTACGAAGGACTAAGGATTGGGTCCTTATACTTAGTGGGAGTGATGACTTGAGAGTGATAGGGTATAGTGACGCCAACTTTTAGACCAACAGAGATAATCTTTTTAATCTCAGTCGGGTTGGGTATTTACCCTAAATGGAGAAGCAGTTACTTCGAAAAGTTCCAAGCAGGAGACCGTGGTTGATTCAATGTGAGAATTAGAGTACGTAGCAGCGAGCGAAGCAACGAAGGAGGCAATATGGTTGAAGAACTTCATTAGAGACCTTGGATTTTTACCATCCATAAAGGAGCCTATGGAGATTTTCTGTGATAATGAAGGAGCAGTTGTCTTGACCAAGGAACCAATGGATTATGGTAGATCCAAAAATATTGACATAAAATACCACTTCATCAGACATTGGGTAAAAGGACTCCTCGTGGTTATGAAGGTATCGTCTGAGGAGAACCCAGCAAATCCCCTCACAAAGGGTCTGAGCAAGTTTAAGTGCTTACAGAATGCGAGGAGCATTAGTCTGAAGGACGATATTAGTTTTAGTGATTAGATAGGTGTTTAGAAACTTGTAATAGATAAATGTAATTGACATTTGATGATTAAATAATGGAGAGTTATTTATGAGTAAAGTTTACTATCTTGTGTGAATTATTTACTATTGTTTCACTTTTTCATGTTTTACTTCTAGAATAATTAGATTGTTCAAATTATCCAAAGTTGATCAAACTTTGGGAGTAAGTTATGAGGCGAGGCTGTCATGAATTGGTTTGTAGACTGTCTAAGTGTTTAGACATAGCAAAGCTTTGCTGCAACATTCATGAGTACTCTTGAAATGAGATTTAAGTATTGGATTAAACCCACACTCACATGAATCACTTTATGGAATTTATCACGAGTGACTGTGAGACGATAATATTGTATAATCTTTAAATCAAGATATATGAGTTGTTGATTACAACTTGGTAATGCATTGATAATGCGTAAACGCACCAGTAACTTGATGTTATAAGACGTGTTTTTGTGTATGATTTCATGATTAAATAGTACAAGCATATAAGTCAAAGTTTATTTGTTCCTTTTATCATAAGAGGGTAAAAGCGATATCTTGGGCCCCTCGATTATTTTGTGTTAACTTATGTATCGGGCCCAGTCAGGACTGAATTGATGTGTTCAATTAAGTTCTATGTCATACAAATCAGAAGTCGGGAAACAAATTGTTGGACATTGAGAAAGATTATTCTCCATGTTTTTTACCACACGATATCTTGTAGAATGGAGGATTATATGATCCCCTATCTAAAGATACGTCATTGACTAGGTTAGAGTTCTACAGTGGCTTTTGAGAGCTACGATTGTTAATCGGATTTTGAAGTCATACTTGCAGTTATAGTTGTTGGATTAGATATCTAAGCTCATAACTATAACTGGGATGTACTTGATCCGATAGTAGCATGATCTTTTTGGGTTGCCTTCACCAGTGCAATTTGATAGGATTGACTTTTGAGAATAAAGTTATTTGTGATTTACTAATATATTATAAGTATATTATATTTATTCAGAAATCATATTATTTAATTAGTATTGATCAAGAATTAATTTGGAGTTAATTTAGTGATTAAAAGACACTGATTAAATATATGGGGACTGATTAAGTAAATCAATAATTATCTTAGTGTGGGCCAATGATCCATCATTAATTAAGATGGGGTAAACCAATATGATAGTCCATGGATGTTTAACCCATGGAGCCTAAGTAATATGAAAGGTCATGGTGCATTAGAGTTTGCATGGATGAAACCCTAGCCTTTGTAACACTATAAAAGCACACCCATAGAGCTAAAATCGGTTGCCCATTCATTCTAAGAGAGTCATAATCGATTTTGAGCTAACTAGCCTATTCTCTCTAGCCACTTCTTGCCTTTGGTGTTTGTGACACATTAGAGGCATCACACTTGAGGTGCTAAAGCTTTCTAAGGCCAAGAACTACAAACCACATCAAGAGGTATTCATCTAACTTGGTTTTTATGTTATATATCCTCTATTGTATGCTAGTTAGGATGTATGCTTTGGAAAACTAAAATTGAATGTATAATTAGAGGAAACATAGATCCAAAGCATCTAGGGTTGCATGTGCATCATAGGAGTGATAAGTGCTTAAAACCCAATAGTGATATCAATGTCTAGGATTGTTTGCTATTATATTTGATGCTTGGTAATTTTTCAAAGATAAAAAAATTCGATTTTCTAGCCTCTGACTGATGAACTCGCCGAGTCCATGAACTGACTCGATGAGTTCACTCACTAAAAAGGCAACTCGACGAGTCCAATTCATGTACTCGTCGAGTAGAGGCTTATGGTTGCAGAATTTTGAGTTTTTGGCCAGAATTGGATTAGGATCATTACCATAAACTATTTTGTAATCATAAAAATCATATTTTCTGATTTGGTAATGATGATCCTCTGACAATTGTCAAAATTTTAAGATAATAAGATAATTATTTGTATTATTTGATATGAATTGCCTTGCAATATGAGTTTGATTAGATCAGTATTATATTATATGATAATGTTGTTAGTTAAATTTAAGCTAAGTTGTTCTTGAAGTGAGTTTTGTAACTTGTCCTCAAGTTATATGAAGAGTCTCATTCATGAAAATTAAAACTCATAAGTTTTCATAAGTTATGGAAACCAAAAGTTTTGAAGAGTTACAAAACTTTCCCTCAAATTTTGGAATTTGTAAAGCCTCACTCATGAAACATTTAATTCCAAACCTTAGAATTTTAAAAGTTTAAAATTCAACCCTTATACTATTATAATATTATAGTTTTAATAATAATAATAATAATAATAATAATAATAATAATAATACATATATATATATATATATATATATATATATATATATATATATATATATATATATATATATATATATATATAAGACAAGTCAGTCTTACCGTTAGTAGGCCTCATTCACGAAGTCGCTTTATAAGAGAGGTATAAGGTTACTGCCTATAAAATGGTGGTTTAATGGGTGTCCACTCTCATCCACCGCTTCCTTGACTGGCGGAGGGTTGTTATCCGAATGGGTAGGATAGGCCATTAATTCTCGTTAAAGTATAATGATAATTATAAAGTAACTAAATCATTTATTAAATTTACAACCTTACTTACTTTAGGAAAAATGTGAAAATGGTGTTATTCCATGAAATTGCATTTTGCACCTTGTCAAGTCGTTAGTGGAGCGTGTGTGGTTAACCGGCACACTAATTTGGGACTAAAAAGCGTGGCAAAGGGTAGTTTGATGTTAATCATAAAACAATGGAGCGTGTGTGGTTAACCGGCACATTGATTAGGTGATTTGTAACATTAAGAGTATCAAATACACTTGCATGGTTATTCATTTTGGATTAGTGTCTAAGTCCATAACTATTTTGGTATGTACTTGACCCGATGGTGCATGGTCCTTTTGGGTTGCCTTCACCAAAGCAACATGATAGGATGAATTATGGAGAGAAAGGATTAAATATGATTTATTAATATATTACGGGAATAATATATTAAAGGAGAAATCATATTGTTTGATTAATATTAGTCAATAATTAATTGTAATTAGTTTTGTGACTAAAAGAGATTAATTAAACTTAAGGGACTGGATTTGTAATTATTAGATATTTACAATTTGGGCCATGGATTGCCTTATATTATAAGGTGGACGAATTCTATGGGGGAGCCCATATGAAATCGTCCAAGGCATTAAGGAAAGGGCTCCATGGGTTGCTTAGGGCTTAAGCATCCAAATTAGGGTTTCCTTGTTAGATAACCCTAATTGCCTAACTATATATAGATCCCTTAAGGACCAAAAACGTGGCTAAGCTTCTTGATATGGTTTCACACGAGTTTTGGTAGCCTCCATCCTCTCTCCTCTTCATCCTCTTGCTTATGGTGTTTGTGAACCATTAGAGGAGTGACACTTGTGACTCTAAGCCTTCCAAAGTCAATACAAGGAGATTTGGGATTGTTATTGCTACATAACAATCAAGGTAACATTATAAACCTATTCTCATGTTAATATGATTATTTGAATGCTAGAATTAGGGTTTATAGTCTTGGATAACTTTCATGTACAATAGAGAAACCTAGATCCAAGCATTAGGGTTTGTATGAGCACATAGGATGTTCTTAGGACCAAAACCCATCAATTCACACCTTGTTTGTGATGCTCGGCATCCCAGTCACAAACTTGAATGGCTCAATCAAGATTTAAACATGCCATTGAAAAGTTCAATGAATCTCAAAAGAATCTAGGAATTTCAATCCAATTAAAACTTAATAATCAATTTCATTTTTCATGGTGGAAATGGGTAAATCGTCATTTACCTACCTTCAAATATTTTGCAATTGGATTACGACATCCCTCTTCCGAATTGTAAAATATTGTGTTGGGTCCTAGTTTTAATATTTCAGTTGGGTATCATATTAAGGATTATCATTTAATCTAAACTTTGTTCTTCTTTCTTTTCAGATGTCTATCCCAAACAATGCTTCAGACTCCAACCCTTCTAGCTTATTCTCCCTCATGAACTTGGTTGGGAGAACTATATTCGATGGGTCAAACTTTAACGATTGGAAAAGAAACATTCATATGGCCCTTTTCTACGAGGACAAAGAATATGTTCTCGATAAAGAGCTGAAGGAGATTGATGAAATAACTGCTACTCCCAAACAAATCGAGGAATATAGGAATCATGAGAGGGACGTGGTAAAGGTGTCGTGCATTATGATTGCTACCATGACTGTTGAACTTTAAAAGTCCTATGAGGACTTCTAGCCCTTAGAAATGCACCAAGATTTGATGGAAACATACCATCAAAGTGCTCGGCAGGAAAGGTATGAGATCATTTCCTCCATGATCACAGCCAAAATGAAGGATGGAGAGTCCATCACGGCCCACTTGCAAAAGATGCAGAGATATGTGGACCGTTTGCTGAAGTTGAATGTGAACTTTGATGAAGAGTTGGCCATTGATATCATCCTACATTCTTTACCTTCTAGTTATGATCAGTTCCATATGACCTATCATATGAACAAGGAGGAGGTCACTCTTAGCAAGCTTCAAGGCCTTCTAATAACTACAGAAAGTAACTTGAAATGCAAGTCGGTTGTACCTACTTCTACTATTGTTGCCCCTATTCTGGCAATTGGACATGGGAAAGGGAAGAAGAGGAAGGTTCCTTCTAAGCGCTGCAAGGGAAAGTCTCATGATGGATCCTCTTCCAGTGGGACCAAATCTGGTTCTGTCAATCGCTCTACCAATCCAAAGGAAGTAGAGTGCTTCCATTTTTATGAAAAAGGGAACTAGAAACGAAGTTGCCTCAAATACTTGCAAAACATTAAGGATGGGAAGATAAAGCCCACCTTCGCAGGTATTTACATGATTCATTATAATAACTCATCACATGCTAATTCTTGGATCCTTGATACAGGTTGTGGATTTCACATTTGTTATTATCTGCAGGGACTAAAAAGAAGTACGGATGTGGAGCACAGGAAGATAAACTTAATCATGGGAAATAGGAAAATGTCGCCTGTCACCAAGATTGGAATTTATTCTTTATTTCTTAGTAGTGGGTTAGAATTAGAATTGAATAATTGTTGTTACTCGTCATATATGACGAGAAATATTATTTCCTATCATAATTTGTATAAACAAGGTTTTACCTTTTCTTTCAATAACGAAATTCGTAGTATCAATGCTTATTATAATGGTACATTTTATTTTGAAGCATTACCTTGTAATGGTATATATGAAAATTTGATGGTCGTAGATAACCTAGGAAATAATGAGTTGAATATTGATTTGTCTAATGTTTTGGACAAGGCATGCTTATGGCATTATCTTCTTGTACATTTCAACAAGAAGTGCATAGCCCAACTCCAAAAGGATGGAGTTTTGGAGTCATTCGACTTGAAATCGGATGACACTTAAGAAACTTGTTTGCTTGGAAAGATGACTAAGTCATCCTTCACTGGTATTTGTGAAAAAGGTGAAGGTATGTTGAACCTCATACACACTGATGTGTGTGGACCCTTCAGAACCCTCACAAGGGATGATAATCGCTTCTATGTGACTTTTACTGATGATTACAACAGATATGGCTATATCTACTTAATCAAGCATAAGTAAGAAACCTTTGAAAAGTTCAAAGATTTGAGCAGGGGGTGGAGAATCAATTAGGCATGAAGATAAAGATGATCTGATCCGATCGAGGAGGAGAGTATCTTAGTATCAAGTTCTTAGACTATCTTAAGGAATGTGGAATTGTTTCATAATTGATGCCACCTAGGACACCACAACTTAATGGTGTGGCTGAGAGGCGAAATCAAACCTTTTTGGACATGGTTTGTTACATGATGATTCGAGCTTCGTTTCCTATTTCATTCTAGGGGTATGCCTTAGAGACTGCCGCACATATCCTTCATCTAGTCCCTACTAAGAAAGTTGCTAAAACACCTCACGAGATGTGGACAGGAAAGGTTCCCTCATTAGATCACATAAAAGTTCAGGGTTGCAAGGCTTTCGTGATACACGAGACTCACGACAAGCTTGAACCTCAAAGTGAGCGATTTATTTTCATCAGCTACCTATAGAAGTCTTTTGGATATCTCTTCTATAGACCAAGTGACAATATCTTCTTTGTTGCGAGGAGAGGGGTTTTCCGAGAGAGAAAGAGAGAGAGAGAGAGAGAGAGAGAGAGAGAGAGAACTCATATTTCAGGACGACAGCGGGAGACAAATTTACCTTGAAGAGCTTCAATAGTTAAGTGATGAAGGAACCTCAAACACTAGCTCTCAAACCAAGGAGGAATCTCCTGTTGAACCAATTGATGAGTCCGTACCTCTAAGATGTTCCGGTAGAGTTAGTGTTCCACCTGTGTTATATGGTTTTCATATAACAGCTAAAGGTGATATATTTATTAGTGATAGTACATTGATAAATCTGGATGAACCTAACAACTACGAGGAAGCCATGGCAGGCCCCGAGTCTGCTAAATAGAAAGAGGCAATGGATAGCGAGATTTAGTTCATGTATGACAATGAAGTTTGGAACTTGTTTGACAATGTACCGGGTCGTAAGATAGTCGGGTGCAAATTGATCTTCAAGAAGAAGACCGACATGGATGGGAAAGTACACACATATAACTAGTTATGAATGGTTTTACTCAAACTGAGGGAGTTAACTATGATGAGACCTTCTCACCAGTAGCAAAGATTAAATCTATAAGGGTTATTCTTACCATAGTTGTATTTCATGACTATGAAATATTGCAAATGGATGTCAAAATCGCTTTCCTTAATGGAAAGTTGGCTGAAGATGTTTACATTTGTCAGCTAGAGGGTTTTGTCAATGTAAAGTACCCTAATAGAGTGTGTAAGCTTGAGAAATCCATTTATGGATTGAAATACGCATCTCGCAGATGGAATATTTGTTTCGATGAGAAAGTCAAAGAGTTTGGATTTTCGAGAAGTGAGGACAAGTCCTATGTGTATGTCAAAGCTAGAGAGAGTATAGTTAGCTTTCTAGTGTTGTACGTGGATGACATACTACTCATAGGAAACGACATTCCAACCTTGCAGGAGGTTAACTTCTGGCTTGGGAAGTGTTTCGGTATGAAGGGCTTTGGGGAAACTGCTTACATCCTAGGGATAAGGATATTGAGAAACAGGAGTAAAAGACTAATAGGACTTAGTCAAAGTACATACTTGGACAAGGTGTTGAAGCGTTTCAGCATGGAGAACTCCAAGAAAGGTGACTTACCTATCCAAAGCAATACTAAACTGATTAAGACTTAGAGTTCAAGTACAGAGGCTGAGATAGCAGAGATGAGTAGAGTACCATATGCATCCGCGGTTGACTCGATCATGTATGCTATGACTTGTACTCTCCCTGATATGGTCGTTTCTTTGAGCATGGTCAGTAGATATCAAGGGAATCCCGGTAAAGCTCATTGGACTACAGTAAAGAAAATTTTTAAATACCTACGGAGGACTAAGGACTGGTTCTTACCCTCAGTGGGAGTGATGACTTGAGAGTGACAGGGTATTGTAACGCTGGTTTTCAGATGGACAAATATAATTTGCGCTCTCAATCGGGCTGGGTGTTTACCCTAAATGGAGGAGCAACAACATCGAAGAGTTCCAAGCAGGAGACCTTGGAGTTGTACCATCCATAAAGAAGCTTGTGGATGTTTTCTACGATAATTAAGGGGCGTTTGCCTTAACCAAGGAAAGATCATGGTAGATCCAGGCATATCTACAGGGAGTACCACTTCATAAGACATCAAGTAGAAAAAGGACACCTCGTGGTGAAGAGTATATCATTAGAGGACAACCAAGCAGATCCCCTTACGAAGGGACTGAGTATGGTTAGGCACTTCCAGCATGCAAGGGGCATTAGGCTAACAGACGATATTAGTTTGGTGATTAGATAAATATTTAGAAACTTGTAAATAGCTAAATTGTAATTAGCATTTGATGATTGCATAATAGGAGTTTTATTTATAAGTAAAGTTAACTATTGATTCACTTTTTCATGTTTTGACTTGCAGGATAATAAGATTATTCAAACTATCCACAATCGATCATACTTTGGAAGTAGGTTATGAGGCTAGACTGTCATGAGTTGGCTTGTAGATTGTCTACAGTGTTACACATAGAAAAATTTTGCTACACCATTCATGAGTGCTCGTGAAATAAGATTTGACTATTGGATTAAACTCACGCTCACATGAATCACTTTATGGAATTTATCACGAGTGATTGCGAGACGATAATATCCTTTAGTCTTCAAACCAAGATATATGAGTTTTTGACTACGAGTTGGTTGCGCATTGATGATATGAAAACACATTAGTAACTTGATGTTATAAAACGTATAGTTGTGCATGATTTAACGAGTAGTTAGTACAAGCATATAATGTCAAAGTTTATGTGTTCCTTTTATCCTAAAAGGATTAAAAGCGATATATTGGGGCCTTCGATGATTTTGTTTTGACTTATGTGTCGGTCCAGGTCATAACTAAATTGATGTGCTCAATTATGTTCTATCTCAGACAAATCGGAAATCAGAAAACAAACTGAAATACAATAAGTATGACTACGTTCCATGTATTTTTCCGCATGATATCTTGAAGACACAGAGGAATATATGATCCCTTATCTAAAGGGTGTGTCACTGCCTACGTTATAGTTCGACAGCAGCTTTTTGAAAGCTACAATTGCTAATCGGATTTTGAAGTTAAATTGGCAGTTATAGTTATTAGACTTATCCAAGTAGGGGACTGTTGGATTAGGTGTCTAAGCCCATCACTATAACTGGGATGTACTTGAACCGATAGTAGCATGGTCCTTTTGGGTTGCCTTCACCAGTGCAATTTGATAGGGTTGACTTTTGAGAATAAGATTATTTGTGATTTTTTAATTTATTATAAGTATAATATATTAATTAAGAAATCATATTATTTAATTAGTATTGATCAAGAATTAATTTGGAATTAATTTAGTGATCAAAAGAGACTGATTAAATATACGGGGACTGATTAAGTAAATTAATGATTCTTATAGTGTGGACCAATGACTCATGGTTAATTAGGATGGGCTAAACCAATATGATAGTCCATGGTGGTTTAACCTATGGAGCCTAAGTAATATGAAAGGTCATGATGCATTAGGGTTTGCATGGTTGAAACCCTACCCTTTGTAACACTATAAAAGCACACCCCCAGAGCTAAAATCGATTGCACATTCATTCTAAGAGTGTGATAATCGATTTTAAGCTAACTAGCATATTCTCTCTAGACTCCTCTTGCATTTGGTGTTTGTGACACATTAGAGGCATCACACTTGATTCCAAGAACTACAAACTACATCAAGAGGTATTCATCTAACTTGGTTTTTACGTTGTATATCCTTTATTGTATGCTAGTTAGGATGTATGCTTTGGAAAATTAAAATTGCATGTATAATTAGAGAAAACATAGATCCAAAGCATCTAGGGTTGCATGTGCACCATAGGAGTGTTATAGTGCATAACACCCAACAATAATTATTAGACTTATCCAAGTGGGAGACTGTTGGATTAGGTGTCTAAGCCCATAACTATAATTGGTATGTACTTGACCCGATAATAACATGGTCCTTTTGGGTTGACTTCATCATATCAACTGGACAGAATGAGTTTAAGAGAAAGAGGTTATTTAAATGGTTTATTAATATATTATAGGAATAATATATTAATTGAGAAATCATATTATCTAATTAGTATTGATTAGAAATTAATTTGTAATTAATTTAGAGATCAAAAGAGACTGATTAAAAGAATGGGGACTGATTATGTAAATCGGTAGTAGTTATAGTGTAGGCTAATGGATCCTATTGGTATAGGATGGACGGAAATCTATGGGAATCCCATAGAGTTTTCGTCCAAGGCATACCATGTGGGGGTCCATGTGTTGCTTAGGGCCTAACCAAGGGAATTAGGGTTTCCAGTTGATAACCCTAGTAGCCTCAACTATAAAAGGAACCCCAAGGCTCCTGAAATCAGCCACTTGATTCGTTAGAGGAAACTCTAGCCGAATTCTATAGCCTCCTCCTCTCTATTTTTCATCCATTTCTAAGTGGTGTTTATGACTCCATTAGAGGTGCAACGCTTGAGTCATTAAGCTCTTGAAGGTCAAGATCAAGGAATGGATTGCTTGGTACTACTAGGTAACAAGAAAGGTATTCTTATAACTCTTATTTGATTGTTAAATCCGAAAATTGTATGCTAGTTTAGGATTCTTGCTTTGGAAAATTGAATTGCATGTATAACTTGAGAAAACCTAGATCCAAAGCAAATAGAGTTGCATGTGCACCATAGGAATGTTGTAATGCTCAAATCCCATCATATTGTTTATGGTTTTAAAAATAAAAATTTTACTATGAATTTTACTATGTGAAGAAGAGCGTGAGCTAGAAAGAGCCAAACGCTATAAACCACATGGCCTTGTGCTAAAAAATTTAAACGTTCTTTTTCATGCTTAATCTATTAGTGAGTGTGTTATGTGTTAGAGCATCCACAATCGTGAGTTCGATGGGAGAGTTGAATGAGGTGGCAAACCTATTTGTCATTCAATAGATTAAATTCTATCATAATTAGATGTCATCTTGACATTTAATGGATTTGAAGTTCAATGGCCAATGAACTCTTCAATGGGAAAAAAGAAAATTTTTTTATTCTTATATATATATATATATATATATATATATATATATATATATATACACACACACACACACGCACACACTATAAATTAGTTTTTGTAATTTTTCTATTGAACTTTGTAGAGTTCAATGCAATGTAAAAAAAATTGATTAAATTGTATGAAATGTACATTTGTAGAAAAAACACTTTTAGAGACAGACGAATTACGACGTAACAAATAAATGTGCCTATTATAAACATATGTCATAGTTTGTAAAATATCGACGACTTATGGATCAAGAGGGGTTCTTCCTCCATCAAATCAGATCAGGTATAATCAACAGGAGAGAGCCAAGTAAGATTGACGAGAGCAGCAGATTATTTCACAATTACCCAAACTCAAGCAAGGGTAGAAACGGTTACTAATTACCGAACCACCAGAAGCTTCTTCTATGACATCAATGTCATTATGTGTCCATCAATCTGATTTAATTAATCAATCGAAATTTTTCATTTTATCGTGAATTTTTAATGTATATTATGAAAATTCACCATATAAAAATACAATTCTTATTTAGTGTCAAATTGGAATAGGAAAACATTAAGTATTTAATTAAGTTAAATTAATTTAATTTTAAAATAAATTCGCAAATCAAGACGAGTTTTTAATCTCACACTTTGTTAATTTCACAAGTTTTGAATTTAAAATGATATGAATGTTGGAGTTGTTACTCAATGTTTTACTAAGTGGTGTTGGTGAAGATTTTTTAATGTGGATCCATTTAATCAAGTAGTGTCTCAGTTTCTGACGAAGCAAGGGACACTTTTTCATCTTTGATTAATCAGAAAACTTATATTGATATGAGTAATAGCAGGGTTAAATTGGAGATACCCTTCAATTACATTAAGGTGGATATTAGTTACTTCTAACACATACTTCGTTTTGAAATATGCAAGTAATGTTTTTACTTATTAGCACTCCTAATTTAAGTCAACCTTATATTTCTTACAGATTATGGATTTGGAGTAGTCAATTTCAAAGATGAAGATAGTCCATGTTAAAGGCACAAAAGGAAATGTATCATTTTTGGTAGTAATCTTCAATGATTAACCATTTAACTTTGACAATCTTTCCGATCCAAATTAGATGTGATGTTGATTTTTCATATAATATTGGTGTATATATTTGGAATATTTGTAAGGATCAACATGCACATTTACTGAGGCAATACTATGCAATTATGGCTTACGAACATTAAATTATTTGGGTCATTATCATCATACTTCAATTAGGTCAAAATCTAAGAATTTCTTTAATAATTATCAAATACGTGGGAAGTTATGATCATGCTTTTTGTTTACAATTCCCTTAGTAGATAAAATAGAGAGATAAATATATACAAACATAGGATAATTTTGGAAAAGTAAATGAGTATGTATAATCAAGTTTCTAGAAAACATTTTCCATCAGTAAAGTCATTTATGATAGGTGATTTGGTGGGACATGAGAATATTGTCATGGCTTTTGACTACCATAGTGCGTTTTATGTATTTTCATTAATATCTTATTATATATACAATTAAATCACAACATGCTTATCTATAGTACCCGGTTTGGAGCCGACTCCAATACTAGGTGGTTTGGAAACGGGTTGTTTCCACCGACCACTGTCACCCTATATTCGATCTCTTCTCGATGTCTCCTCAACCGACTCCAAACCTCCATGGATTCCACCTCTGGTTTGTCCGCTTTCATTTTTTTCTATCTGTTCTACCTATAGCGATTTCCTCATAATCACCGACGCCTTTGACTTCAATCACCTACATGGGTTGCTTTTTGCCCTGATTTCTAGGGTGATGATTTTTCTTTCCGGGTGATGATAAAAATGGAAGGTGGAAGTTGAAGACGGAGATTTCAATGTGTTTAAGTTGGAATTATCTTTTGACGGTCGAGGATCTTATTGGAGGAGAAGCGCGGCAGCAAGCAAGGTCGATGAAGACCGACACAAAGAACCCGACACCGACACATATTTAGTTGTTCTACTTCGCATTTTAATCGGTTTGGATTGGGTTAGCTTTAATTCAAGCGTCGATCAATTGTCTGATTTTTATCGCACATTATTAGACAATATTTATATTAGTGATAGTTGAGGGATTAGAGTGTAATTTATATATATATATATATATATATATATATATATATATATATATATATATATATATATATATATATGGTGAGGTTCAATAGAGAGCCACAATTAACCAAGGAACCAATCTTTTCTTCAACTTTTAAAACTTACTTTTTATTAAAAAAAAAACTAAAAATACAAAAATTCATAACTTTTTATTCTTTTTCCAATGATATCAAATTCGATTTTTTTTACATCAAATTCACAACGTGAATCCGAAAAATATTTTTCACATTCACAATGTTACTATATGAATTTAGATATTTTTAAATTTTTTTTTCGATAAAGAATAAGCTCTAGATATTGAAAAAAAATATTTGGTTCCTTGAAGAACCAATAATTAGACCATCTCCAATCCACTTTCATTTTTCCCCCCAAAAATGAAGTAAAAAATAGAGTATAAGTATTGCATCTCCAACCCTACTCCATTTTTTACCTTATTTTTACCCCCAAAAAGTATATTCCTAGTATATTCTATTTTTCCAACTTATATAGATTGTCAATTATACCCCTTCTACTAGTTTGGTTTTAACAAATATATAATCTATATTTTTTTCATTACAATACTATTAAATAAATAAGATTATATTTATAACACATAATTATAAGCTTTTGCAAAATATGATATCGTATTTTAAAATTTCAATATGTATTTAAATTTTCATATGATTTTTGATAAACAAAAAATAAATTGTATATTTATAATTAATTAATATAATTTAATACATAATACAATATTATAAGTATTAAATAATAGATTTAAAGTATAATAGTAGATAAAATAAACTAATAATGTATAAATATATAAAAAGATGGACTAAAACTGACAACTTAAAGTTCATCCCTATTTTGGGGAAAATGAATAGTAAACACCAAATATGGTATTATACTATTCATTTCCCCAAAAATGTGAAAATAAATGAGGTAGGGTTGGAGAGAAATGGGAGAATAATTGAAAAATGGGAATGGGTTGGAGATGCTCTTATGGTTCTCTATTAAACTTATATATATATATATATATATATATATATATATATATATATATATATATATATATATATATATATATATATATATATATATATATCCTTGTAAACCTATGTAATTTTGTTAATGATAATACAATTCTCATTACCGATTCTATTGTGGTATCAGGGCGTAGCAGCCAACCCTAAACAACCTACTGAAATTGTCGGCCTCCCCTTAACCTGTTGTTGACGAAGTCTTCTTCTTTCCTCTTTCTTCTACAATGGCGCAACTCATTGCCTTCACAACTACTGAGAAAACAATCCACAATTCACACAAGTTTGAATTTACTCTAAACCCTAATAATTATGGATACCGGAAGACAATGATCCATCCATTTTTACAAGCAAACAATCTTCTTGGCTATGTTGATAGCATAATTCCATCACCTGCAACAACAATATCCATCAAAGAAGGAGAAATCGCACCCAATCCTACCCATGCCATCTGGATTTCGAATGATGTGTTCATATGTTGCTCGTCTCCACTATCTCTGAACCATCCTTTCAACATGTACACGACACTATATCTCGTGATGTGTGGCTTGCCTTTGGAACGTGCTTATGATCCTCACACTTCTTCACGATAATATACTTTAAAAACCCAACGCCTAAAGATTGCCATGAAAACTGATGATACATCCTCTGCCACAACTAGAAACATGGGTTTTTGTGACGGATGCATCCGTCGCTATTTCGTCACTAAAGGTCTTTTGCGACAGATCTATGACAGAGTTACTCCATAGCCAAAGAAAACGTGGCTAATGACTTAGCTAGAGATTTAGCGACGGACAAGTTTTTCCTTGCGACAACTTTAGCAGCGGAATATCCATCGCAAATCGGTCTCATAATATCGTTATTTAGGACATCAACAACAAAAATTTTCCATCGCTAATCCCTTGCAAACCTCTAAATCTGTCTTTATATTCCGTTGCTTATCACTAGCAAATTTTAGATGTGATTTTTTTGTTTCCATCGTTGATCCCTCGCAAATTTATAATATTATTTTTTTTATTACAAAAAATTACTAAAAACATCAAATAATGATACAATCCCAAACTAAACAATATAAATTTGATACCAAAGGAATCAAATAATTATACAATCCAAAACCAAACACTAATATTAAAATACCAAAATCAAATATCAAAGTTTAACACAACATCCAAAAACATCAAGTATCAATGTTTATCATAATATTTCATCTCATATTTTGCATTTCCACATACATATTCTCCATTGCTTTATATATTGCATTGCATCCAAAAGAAGGACCAAAATGGAATTGGATTCCGATTCCCGTTAAATCCAATGGAATTAGGCGAACCAAGTTCTACTTACTTTTTCCTGCAATGGAGGGAGACATGCGTTTCTGTTGATGAAGGACATTATTGTCTACTCATTTGAAGCTAAACTAAATACAATACAAGAATGGAATTGAATTCCGATTCCCACCAAAAAACATGTTGGTGGAAGATAATATCGTGTTCGCATATTGGTCTTCAGAAATTTCTCTTTTGGGATTTAACCTTTGAACATATGTATTAACCATTATGGACCATCAACCACATACCAAAATGAATAGCACATTAAGCATTTATAAAAATGGATGCAAAAATTTTATATAGGATGAAATTTACATAACTAACCTTCATGGTCTCTGGTGCTATTGGCCCCTTTTTGATCGCATGCAACAAACCTTATCAATACAATTGTTGGTACCACCCAAGAGCTCTGGAAATCAAATGCTGACAAATATGAAAAAAAATGCATATATTATTTAAAGGTTACATCATGAAATATTATTTTAAAAAACTTAAAAAGTACCTGACATCAAAGCTATCACTATCCTAAACTCTAATATTTTATAAACACACAATTCTCTACCCCTATCACTTAAATGTCTAAAATACCCTTTCCTCATGAAAATAAAATCAGTTGCCTCTAAGGCTCCCATGCTTGCATTGCCAAGGGTCCACATTGATGGTCTAACTGGCAAAGCATTAGCCAATGTTTTTCTGCAATAATGTTCTAATTGTCAAGACATGACACAACAGATTGTACAAATGACCTAAATACCCTCCTCATTGAAGAAGCATGTTTTAGTCGTTTTGTATGAAAAGATGTACCTTGTATTGACATTAGGAGAACTTGAACATTATGTTAATAAAGACACACTCCATTACAACTCCAACTACAAAAGATTGAGTTAGCCTCCTACTTTCATTTTAAAAAAATTGAAATTTTTATTCTGGTTTCTTTTTTCTGCTGACCTCTTCAAGGTCAGTATAGTCAATTCCAATTGTCTCGGAAAGTGCAGAGTATTTAGGAACAACATCTTGCAATAAAAAAGTATAATGGAAAAAATTACAAAAGGCCTAAAGTTTAATTAACATGATCATATATTAATATCTGTGAAATTAAATAGTATTGGTAGTACTACCTGCCACCAAATATCTCTTCTTTTTTGCCATTTGGTATCTTCCTTCTTCATGGATGATTCATTTTCGTAGGTCAAGCATGAATCTATTTTTCAGCATAGAAATCAATGTCATGAAAAGGTAAATAAATATATGTACATATGCTTTTTGAAAACATCTACTATAAGAACAAAAGTTCTCACCTACATATATTCCATTTTGAGATGATTCTGAGAGTGAAAAATCAACAACCTCCTTGAGATTGAGTATTTTTTTTCCCTCTTTTAACCTCATTGCAAGTTACCACAATCTTTGGTTTGCAATCCATAATTCTTTGAAGAAGTGATTTTTCAAAGTATCCAGCAAACACAACCTGAAAATCAAAGTCAAAGTCAATGTGAAATAAACACATTGTTTGATTATTTATAATTTAATTTTATGGAGGTGAAAATGAAAACATACTTCCATAAACGATGCTCGGATAATCATATGATGTAGGAGTACCTAATGCAGCATATCTAGTTGTCACATACGCGTTATATGCACCTCCTCCACCACCACCACTGTTACTGCCACCGTGAGACATCCGACTAACTGGCCGGAAATCATCTTCCTTGGGTGTTGCTCGGTCAACAACCACAGCTGACCCCCCCCCCCCCCTAATTCATTAGAATATGTAAGAGGCTGATAAAGAGAATTAAACGATATATTTTCATATTCACAATTCAAATAAAAGAAGACCAAAACTTATATTATATTGATAGGAAAACATCAAAAATTTCTGCAAAGGGCATCCCATTATTTTAATTATCATATTTTAAGATAATAGTAATCACAGTCAAGCCTATAATTTGACTACTTTCTTGTATCTTTTTTTATTTCTATTCAGCCTACTTACTTTTTGTTTGTATTGAACAGAAAGTTGATATGGAATGCTAACAGATTACTCCCTTAGAGCGTGAGATTTGTATGCATACATGGAACTTTTAGATAGCAGGAGGACTGAAAACGTGGTTACCATGAAAAGATCGATAAAGACAACATAATTATATAAGTAAAGGGTGCCTTGAAGAACTTACTTTTGCTTTAGTTTGCTCAAGAAAAAAGTTGCAAATGGTATATCTACAAGAATCCCTTCAAACATTGCCTACAACATCAAGGAGGGGTGAATGAATTAAAGGACAAAGAATAACAAATTCATCATAAAGTTTTATAATAAAGATAAACCGATCGATATACAAATGAAGAACTTCAATTTGTATTGAATGATTTTAAAATGTGCCATAAAACAGATAAGGTTAATACAAGGTACTCCCAAATATACAAGATTATGCACATAAACTATATATTTTGGAATTAAGATGAAAGATAGTTATGCTAATATAGAGCATAACATAATAAATTTAAAAGTCCAACAATCCCAAAATTAAAAGCATATAACTTTATGAAACTAAAAAAATTCAGTAATTATTGAAAGAATACAACCACTCAACATATGGAGCACATTGGAAACCATAATAATCATAAAAATATTTGTATAACTAATTGCATGAAGTTACTAATGATCCTAAGAATACTAAATAGCATTTAGCTTACCTTTCCGAGTATAATTCCAAGAAAATGGAAAAACTGAAGATGTTCATGTATCATTCCTGATTCAGGATTAGGATAGAGTAGATGGTCAATAGTCTCCTAGTTATATAAAAAAAAATAGACTATTAGTACTAAAGCATAAAGAATTCCAAAAAGGGTAAACTTGGAAAAACTAAAAGTTAATGAATACGGACTTTACAATCTTTAATGGAATTACCAGCAGTTGCAAAAGTAGTAAAACCAATTCCACGATGCCTTTGGTACTTGGATTCTAAAAAAATAAAATATTAAGTTCCTTTAAAACAAATTAACATAAGAAAATATAAAATTTATGTACCTTGGGCATGTACAAATCCGTAATTTCACCAAGTTTATCAAAATGGCTGGAAAAAAAAAACAAACATTTTGTAAGCAAAAGAAAACTATAGTGTATAAAATGATTAAATCTACCTCCTAAATTCATCTTCTATAACTGAGGGAGGAAATCTAGCAACAAATATCGTGGTGACTTTTTGTGAAGGTGCTCTCATTTTGTAACAGTCCGGATTTCCAGGTATTAATTATTATTTGTATTTTTTGAGAATTGTGAGTGGACTCGGCGAGTTGGAGCTCAAACTCGCCGAGTAGGATCACGGTTTTGGACGCGGGTTCGCGTCTGGACTCGGCGAGTCCACGTTGTTTAGTGAAACCCTAATTTCCGGGGTATGAGACCTATTTAAGGGGGTTTATGGCCGTCATTTGCAGCCACCAACCCCAGAGAGAACCCTAAAGAACCAGTGAGCACTTTGTGAGAGAGAAGAGGAAGAACCTTGACTAGTTGTGGGTATTTTTGCATATAGAAGAGGATCAAGGCAAGAGGAGACCAAAGAAGGTGCTAATCCAGTGATTTCCGAGCTTAGGGACTTCATTTGAGGTATCCATTCGTTCCTTTCTCAGTCCTTGTTGTGAATCTTAGAGTTAGGGTTTCTTTGTGGAAGAGATCCATGGAGTATTTGGCCTCTTCTTGTGTTAGTACTTTAGATCTGGACCCAAAGAGGTCCAGAGACCCTTTTCCCTCAAGCTTTATGTGTGTTAATGGAGGCCATGTGCTTAGAATAGCATTCTAGAGATCATATCATCAAATAAGGCCTTTGGACCTTTGCATGAGCACCAAGATTGTGACTTTACGTGATGAATGTGCTTGGAAGGACTGGATCTAGGAGTTATTAGAACGGATCTGACCTCAGGAGTGAGTTTGTGCTCATGCATGGCATAGACTCGCCGAGTCCGAAGAACAGACTCGGCGAGTAGCATGAAGATTGTCCATAACCACTCAGTGAGTGGTCTTGCCAAGTTAAGGGGCTAACTCAGTGAGTCAGGGAGAGTCAGAGAGGGTTGACAGGTGGACTGAGTCAAACTGGAACTCACCGAGTTATTTTGAGACTCAGCGAGTTGAGTCGTGGTGGCCCTGCGATTCATGCCAGGTTGAACTCGTCGAGTTAGAGGATTACTCGACGTGCCAAGAGAGAATCCGAGGGAGTTAGCGAACACGTGTAGACTCGCCGAGTCGCTCTTATGTACTCGCTGAGTCCGGTCAAAGTTGACCGTTGACCAGAGTTGGCCTGTGTTGACTTAGTAGGGCTAGTCAACCTTAGTTGTGAAAATGTTAATTAGAGATGTATTGTATTATAGGAGTGTTATAGCTCGAGGGATCGAGTACGAGTGGGTTTAGGGATTTGCGAGCTATCGAGATACACGAGGTGAGTCTTCCCACTATACTTTACCTTGAGTAGGTAACTAGAGTTATGTGATACAGTGCTTGTATGCTATATATATATGTTATGTGTTGCGCTGCATTATTCTTTGTGATTTATGTTGTGCATGTTTACAGAGTTAGAACCTGAGGGTTCACAGAGTTTGGGTGCACGGACCCACAGAGTTATAGCCTCGAGTGGCTAATATGTGTTGTATGTGGTATTTTGGGGAACTCACTAAGCTTTGTGCTTACAGTGTTTGGTGTTATTTGTTTCAGGTACTAGTGACGATCGTGGGAAGGCGCCGGCATGATCAATACACACGCATGGGATTTTATGATTTTGAGATCTTGGGATTTTTGTATTACTTTGATTGAATTTCAAACATGGTTGTTTTATGAATATTAAGTGAATTATGTTTTATAAAAATTGAAAATTTTGTTTTGAAATTTACGGTGTTACACATTTCCTCCTAAAGAAGAAGAAAAACAGCAAATTTGATTAAAATTATGAAAATGTCAGAAGTAAAATACGATAAAGTGTTGGAAAAAAACCTTTGGTGTAGCTATTTTTACTTCAAGTGCGCTATTCCTTAGGAAGTGTTCACTCGCAAGTGCAGCCTATAAAAATTATCATCATAAAATGATTTAAATTAACAAGTATGAAGATCTATCAATCTTGTATATAATAAGAAATTTTAAATAAAGTAATAAACAATAGCTTGTCTTGTCATCTTCAACTGTTGCAAAGGTTACATATCAAAAACCATCAGATTGACCACTTGAGCGCTCCTGGAATTATAAAATCCAGTTTAAACATCAAAATTGAATTTGTCCACAAAAATTCAGGATGTTAACTCTTGAGATATCACAGAACATGAACAAATCTCTAACTCATGAGCAATATCCTTGACCGAAAAGTCAAACATGGATCCTAAAAAGAAGATAAGCATAGAGAAAATAAGAGTATTGGAACAAAAATACTTACCGACAATAGGTACAAAAATTCTGGAACTTATGATTGTTGCCGTTTTGAATTTGAGCCCCTTGTCAAATACCTATACACGGTACCAAATTCATATCGGTTCAAATCTAGAAAAGAATCCATATGCTAATTTATACTCAAATCAAAATATTCTGATTATCAGAAAGTTAATGAAGACTACTTAAGATTAATTTTCTCGAGTTTATGATAGAGGTGGAGATTGATGAGCAGTTATACTAGGAGATCTGAAGAGACAATAAAGGATTGAACGGTGCTGGCAGGGAATGATGAGTCAATGAGGAATGGAGACGAATCGATAGGGAAGCCAAAGAGGATGTGAGAGGGATTTGATTCGACATAGGGTAAATTAGGGCTTTGGGAAAGAAATCGGTGGGAATCAAAATAAAACGAGGGAACGAGAAAAGAAGAAAAGCGGGAAATGAGAAAATGAGGCGCCAATTTTCTGCGAGCGATTTGCCAGGACCAGGCCTATATTTTTAGCAATCCATCGTTATTCCCTCTCTAAGAGGTTTTAATTTGAGATGGATTAACGATGAAATGTGTTTGTCGAGAAATTCTTAGCAATCAGTCGATGATCCATCGTTAATACCTCTCTAAAATTATATGTAATATTCGTGCATTCCATCGTTGATCCCTTGGTAAGTCGTCGTTGATTAGCTACGGATAGACTCCGTTAGGGTGTGCAATAAACCGCATAAACCGCCCGCACCACATAACACGATTTAAAACACTTGTTGTGCGGTTTACGGTTTGTCTTTTTGTTAAACCGCATTATGCGGTGCGGTTTGCGGTTTACGATTATAAAATTGTGGTTCAAACCGCACTGCATTGATAAAATTAGTTAATGATTATATATATATATATATATATATATATATATATATATATATATATATATATATATATATATATATATATATATATATATATATATATATAGACACACACACGAAAATATTTTGACAAGGATAACGTTTATTAATTCAATTCATTCTAAATTAGTGGTATTATCTTAAGTTTTTGAAATGTAATCAATATTTCTTTAAATTTAATTTATCCAAAAATTCATGCAGTGGCCAAAAAATTTCATTATGTTTTCTAAACTTATATATATTGATAAGTAGTTAAAGACCATATTTCTATGACCACGAAAATTTTTAATTACCACTTAGTGAACCGTTAGTGACAACAATGATAGTATAGTGAATTTAATGTAAATAATTAGTCAAACCTCAAAACCGCATGCAAACCTCATAAACCGTCCACACAAAACCGCACCGCATAATGCGGTTTAGAAGGTTCGTGGTGCGGTTTGCGGTTTCTAAATAACTCAAACCGCAATATGCGGTACGGTTTGCGGTTTTTGCTCTAAATCGCACCGCGCACACCCCTAGAAGCCGTAGTTGATTCCGTCGCTAAATATCAAGTTTCTAGTAGTGATTCTAATAATAGTAAAAAAAATGATAAACCAATCCATTAAACTTTATGAATTAAACTTTATGAAGTTAAATGTTATCTACATTATCAACTTAATCATAGTTGTGGATTACTTTTCTAAGTGTATATCATCATACCAAAAGTCGAACAAACAAGTATACGGTATACCCATAATTACCCGACCGTGTTACTTATCAGCATATAATGATACGAGTTATAGATATCTCCTCCATCTGAATCCAGTAAGTAATCGCGATATATTTCCGTTTTTATTCCACTTCCAGATATTCAGTCGTAATGCATGTATTTATACAACAAATTATTACATATGGTACTCGATCACATCAACATTAATGGTATATAATCCTTCTCAAGTTCGATTACAGTTTTCATTACGCCATGCGAGGAACTCCGAACAAATCAGCCACCACCTTCCACCCCGCTTGCCATTCCCACACTTTCAGATGCCCATCAGGCATCAGCTTCATGTACTGAGCCGATGATGCTTGAGGTACAGGAATCACAGCGTCTGGATTACTTGGCTCAGAAGAATGAATGAACAAAGACAAACTCCCATTCAAGAACCTAACGTAACTTCTTTCTGCACTTCTATCTGTGCCATTGATCAGATACCTGTAATAAACTCGACGCGAGTCTTCTTCAATATACGCAAACAACCCCCGATTCATGACTTGAAGTGAATACAAACCTGTACTCCAATTAGTCGACGAAACACTAGAAGTCAACCTCTGTCCTAATTCATACAGTTTTTGCCCAGGTACCAAACTGTCAGTGGGGTGATCAAAAGATTGCCAAACAATCGCGTTTTTGGAATCAAACAACACCAAGTTCCCGGAATCAGTTACGTTCATACCGGAAACAGATTTCCCGGCGGTGTTAGTGGACCAAACTTGGCTACCATCGGCGTCTCGGAGGACTAAATCACCGGAGGTAGTGAGACTAAGCGTTGCATTGAGTTTGACCGGACGATTCCGGTTGGCTGACCAGACAACTTGTGGGAATCCGATAGCGGGTTGAACTATACCAGATCCACTGTTGGTTTGCACGATGAAGACAGCGAAAAGGTAAGAGGTGCAGGTTCCATTGCAGTAGAATCCACACGCGTATCTGGGTCCGAAGGATCCTCTGAGAAGGATGGCTCGGACTGTTGAGCCGTCGGTGAAGCTGACGGAGTGGGGTGCTGATGCGGCGTTTGTCCAGGTGGTGGAGAGATTTGCGGTGGGGTAGTCGAAGGGCTGGGCGGCGATTGAGTAGGAAGATAGGAGGAGGAATAAGGGAAAGAGGAACGTAGAGATTGATGGTGTTTTCATGGCGGATGTATAGATAGAATAGAAGAGACTGTGAGAACTGAATACGTAGGTTTATCTATTTATAGAAGATTTGGATTTTGGACTGTGTATGCTGTAGTTGACAATTTGAAGGTTCGTGATATATTGAATGGACAATACCGTGTACAGACTACAAGAGCTCATGTTGAATACTCCCTCTGTCAAAAAGAAATTATTTAAAAATATCTGGAGTCTTTGTTTTTGTAAGATTAATTTGTTTAATTACATGATAATGATGAAATTAACAATTCGAGAGTTGTATTTTTTGTTAGTCAAAATAAACAATAGTTGATTATCTCTATTCACAACGGGTCTCTATCTATATATTATTTTATTAAAAAAAAAAATTCTTCTTTCATCTACATACAAAAATAACCATCAAAAACCATTGTCACCAACACAAACAAACTCAACATTCCATTATCAAGATATAATTTATGATAACTTTTATTATTATTAAGATTTTAAGAAAATAAGAAAAAAAAAATTATAACAAACTAAACCTTTAAGTTTAAAATATATAAAAAACAAACCAAAAGATATAAAAATATGAATAGTAGAAGTATATATGACAATTTGTCAATATGGTTTTTTTATGACTACCATCATTTATAAATTTCCACTTTTGGATCATGGCATAAGGTTTTTTCTTTATAAGTGATAGGTGAAAATTCTTTTAGCTCAAGTTGATTATGATGATTCGTTGGTTTATTTAGGAGGAGATGATGTTTGAAATCATCCACAATCAACATTGCGGGTTGAACTCTTTTGGAGTTTCGGGTTATTGCCCTTTTTAGTGCCAAGTTTCAGAGGCTTACGGCTTTGGAGCTGTTGAGATCATGCGATCCTATCACTTATTCGTGGACAAAAGTAATTTTTAAAGATTGTTTGGCTTGTTCAATCATTATAATATTATAATGTATTTTCAAGAATTTAATGTTGTAGGTATTCTCAAGACTCTAATACCTATGGGTATTTTTCAAGCACTATGATACGAAGATGTATTTTGCTTAAAAGACATTTATGTCGTATGACATTCGGTTTGAAGTTTTTACTTCTTCAATATTTCATCTCTAATTTGGATAAAGCTTTATTTGAGCAAGGTATCAGTTTTATTTTTTTTAGTACATTAGGGAGCATGTTATACATGATATGGTATGAAATCCATTTTGGCACAAGTGGTTTGGCATCGTTATAATATTTTTATGTGTTTATAATAATGTAAATGTATATTCTAAGGTATTTGCATTGAGTTTAAAAGATTTGTATCCAGTGGGTTTTGAGAGATTTGATCTATCACCATTATCTCCCTTTTATTTCATTTGTTATATGTAGGTTAAGAAAACAACACCTATTAAGATTAAGAAGTTATCATTTTATTAAAACACCTCATATTTATTTAGGAATGTTTCCTAAGTATAAGGATTTTCTTAGTATGATTAGGATTCGTGTGAGACAATTATCTAAAGCCTTTTAGATCTTTTATCTATTATTGTTCATTCCTACATATTATTTTTTTCCTCCTATCTCTTTGGAGTTTTATCAGCAATGTAACATTTTAATAAGTAGTGGCCGTTTATAGTGCTTTTTTCCGTTCGGGTTTCTACTATATATGATTGTGTTCTCGTGTGATTGTTCGATTGTGTTTCTTCCACATCGTTTGTTTTATAACAATAGGATGTTGTCCGGCTAGGTTACCTTTTACTGATTTTGCAAGTTCAACAACTTAACTCAAACAATTATCAATTAAACAAATATGAAAACTAAGCGAGCAAAGAAAACGGTTTTTAATTCAAGTTTGAAGAATTCTTCCATTTGGTTCTGAATCCCCCCTCTCATATGGTTGATTTCTAGTGAATAAATTATATTGATTATCAATTTATTAGATTACTAGTTATCATAATCTGATACCTAGATTTGCCAATTTATGAATTATCATGCAGTGATCAATCACAATTTAGACACAAAATTGATATAAGCATGAATTGGACTATGAACGATAAATCTATGAATTACTTATCCTAGATCAAGAAAAGCAAATTATAGGTCAATTATGCTCTCTAACACAATCAAGGTAGCTAACTTTTATTTACCTAACTTTAAGATTTGTTCAACATCTAATTATTTAATAGTCATAAACAACTAGATAATAAATTCATGCAATTTGAATAATCATCTACTACACAAAACGTGTATAATAAGCAATATAAGCTAGAACTTCAACATGTTAGGCTTGTGATTATCAAAAACTAGTAAAATCAACACAAAACATCTATAAATTCAAAATCAACACATGGGATACGGGCTCATCTTCTCCAAATAGAAGTATAGGGTGATTACCCCACAACTAAAACAGAACGAAACATAAAATCAAAGCTAATTAGACTAGACATGGTTAAAGCTAGCAAAACAGATGATTAAATGTTGTTCTCCTTCTAAATCTCTTCGATGCTTAAACATCAAACGAATTTTGATCTTCCAAGGGTTCTTCAGAGGGTTTTAGTCGAAGCTCTTAACTTAATTCCCAAAGCAACTCCTGAAATTTGACCTATATATATATATATATATATATATATATATATATATATATATATATATATATATATATATATATATATATATATATATATATATATATATGTATATATATATATATATATATATATATATATATATATATATATATATATATATATATATATATGCCAAAAATTGGTTGCCTCGCCGTGGGAATTAGACCACCACGTTGTGGTCCTCATTTAAAACGCCTACGCCCCAAGTCTTTGTAAGCTTCTGTGTCCACGTCATGACATCATGACATGCACTTTACACGACTTTTTCTTTCTTCTTCTCTATTTTCAGCTTCAGTACTCCAAGTATCCGGCTTTCTTCAATTTCAGCTCATTTTCCTCGAGAATATCATTTTTTTACTGCAACATACAATTTTATTATTATAAGTACTAAATATCTTTGCATTTTTACCAAAGATGACAATACAAAGATGATTTGAAATTACAGTTCTCAAAAATTTCATAATGATTCTATTTCTAATAAAATAACTTCTCATTCTTACTTTTGGATTGTTCATATATAAACTCGAAACTAAAAGTTAACTTGGTTGTTTGGCTTCATAACACCAATATTATCATTAACATTTTGTAATAATCTATTTATTTATGTATTTTATGTTAGTGCCTGGCAAATAATTTAGTTGTTTTAAAAAAATATATTGAATATTTTTCAATAAATTGTTTGTAACAAATAATGGTACCTTATATCAACTTAAGATAAACCAACCTCCAGTTGATTGGGTTTCTTATATAATATATTTTTCTTATTTGATTTTTTGTTGGTGAAGATCACCAATAACTGTCGTACGTCTTAGAAGCAACTAATATGATAATCTAGTCAATATAGTTTAGATTAATCAGATTAGATAACGTTACATTTAAATTTAAAATAACATTTTTTTAGCTCGAAGCATACTTATTTAAGTCTGACTATTTGGTCCTCAAAAAATTAAAATCAAATTTACAATATTCAACTGAGTTTTAAATTGTAATGTTTATATAATTCCTAAACTCGTTCAACTATTTCGGCCACCGTTTGTTTCTTGGATAAAATCACGAACGAATGGTTTTTTATAGTAAAGTCCAAAACAAATCCTTAATCCCACGTCACAAGAAAAACAAAACAATTTTCTCAAACATTTCTTTAAACCTTTTGATTTATATATATTTTATGTGTTTTATTAAATTACTAAATATTAATAACATTGTTCTGAACCATGACTATTTTTTTATCATATATTAACTAACGACTTTATTTCAATCTTTTATATTGTCCGATAAAAAAATACATACTAGCGTTTAAGATTAAAAAAAAATAATAATAAAACAAAAAATCTCAACTATACAATGTATTAATTTTTATCACTTCCTTTTCATTTTACGAATTACTTTTTTTACAATTTTATTTGTTAATATCATATTTCCATCATTTTATATATTAATTTAGGGAAGTGATTCGCAACATATTTTCTTGGTACACAAAAATTTATGTTTTATATAATTTGTCACAAAACAGAATATTTTGTTTTATTGTTTTTTTACATGTCTTTTTATATCATTTAACATTATTAAAATAAACTAACTTATCAGTTAGTTTTACCGATTGTGTCATTTTTCTCAGGTAGCTTATTGGTTAGTAACTTTTAGGTATGTTATGTCAAACATAGTTTAAAAGGGTTTTTAGGATATCAATTAGATCATACATATACAATATTACACAAAATGATGGTAACTTTACACCAAGAAAGAACAAAATGATATATATATATATATATATATATATATATATATATATATATGATGAATCATACGTAAGTACATTTTTGGAAAATTATGCAGCAACAACAAAATTACATTTGACAATTTACGAATGAACCCCTAGAACATGTATATGATCTACAAAAACAAAAAAGAAGACTAATAATGATATAAAAGGGGTTCATACTTCATAGCATTTCTGTTACATTTTTTTTTTGTAGAGTCCTGGTAAATAACACCTCAAATTTATGTATTTCCATCTGCAGATTTGTGGTAATTTCACAACGATTGAAAAACAATTCATTTAATAATATTAATATTCAGGAAAAAAGAACTTACTTGAAATGAAGAATGTAACAAACATGATGAAGGATTAATTAAGGACTAATTTCCTCGCCTTCCATATCCTCAAGAATAACATATCTTGCAGGGGTAGTATCGTCAGATTTTGCTATTTTAGCTCCGCTTCTTGTTCTATTCTGGAACTTTTGATACCTAGAAATTTTTTTAACAAAAATAAATAAATAAAATTATTTTTGGTCAAAAAAGACATTTGAAATGATTTGAGAGGTTTTTTATGACTTACTTGTACCAGTTGAATAAACTCACACCAAACATGATTATGATGAGACCAGCTCCTTTCAACCATGTGAATTCATCATGAAAGTAAAATACAGCTACCTGAAAAATAAATATAAAACATTAAAACACTTTGTAATTAAATAAAACTGAGATATCAAATTAGTAATTACAACTAATGTTGGTTTTTGATTAGCAGTTTCTGGTTATAATTCATACAGTACTTTACAAAAATGGTCCTTTACTTTCAGTATTTTATCATATTTAGTCCAAAAATGAAACCTTTTTTCAATCTTGGTCCTTATATTAAGGTTTCATATCGATTTTGGTCCTTATTTCAAAAATTCCATGGACCAAAATTATAAATGTTTTGATTTTGGACTAAACACTGTAAGAATCAAAAAGCAAAAACAGTTTCTGGTTATAACTTATAGAGTAAATTACAATAATGGTCCCTGTGCTTTCAGATTTTTATCATGTTTAGTCCAAAAATGAAACTTCTTTTCACTTTTTTCTCTTGCTTCAAAGTTTCATATTTTTTTTGTTCCTATGACTTTCTGATTTTGATCCTTATTTCAAGGTTCCAAGGATCAGAATCGATAAAAACATACAAATAAGGACCATAACTGAACATTGTTCTAACTTTGGACTAAATACCGTAAAAATCAGAAAGCACCAGGACCATTCCTGTAATTTACTCAAATCCAAAACTGATCCAGATATTCTTATATTATGTTGATATGTATTTGAGGTTTATAATCAGACTCTTTTGTGTTAAGATTATAAATCTATAAAGACACGCTTTGGTAGATGAGAATCACACAGAAAAGCACAACATACTTTTATCATTTTACAATTTAGCCACTAAACTATTTTCTGTAATGATTAAGTCATTGATTTTTTTTTACTTAAAAATATATCAACTGTCAACTGTCATACCAGTATTGTGACAGCTTCCTTCACAACTCCAGCAATAGTCACTGTTACTGCACTTGTCATTGAAACAAGAATGTACTCTGTTAACACCTGCAAATATAAAAACATGCAAAGATTAATTATTAATTATTATAATCACAAACAATTAATTACATTATATTAAAAACAATTACCATAAAAAAGGCGAGAGTTCCCCCCAAAAGCATTAAGAGGCCACTTCGGGTGATATGCCATGGGCTATCAAAATAACTTGTCCTTCTGAATTCATCCCATGGATCCAAAATCAGAGAAAACAAAGCAGTTGCTACAGCCATTACTGGAGTTACAACACTCATCAGCACCAGTGGATTTTTCAAACCTGTTTGATAAAGATAATATGTTACCAATTTGGTCCCTGAGTATAGTTGGTTTTTGCAAATTTGGTCCCAGTAGGTTTCTCTTGCAACTTCGGTCCTTATTTGAGGTTTTTGGTCTCTTTTCCAAGTAAAATGACTATTTTTGCTCCCTGTATATAGCTGGTTTTTGCCGTTTTGGTCCTTATTTAAGGTTCTTGCAACGTTTTTAGAATATGTTTCATGTAAAACGACTATCTTTAGTCCCTGAGTATGGCTGATTTTTGCAATTTTGGTCCCAAAAATATGGCATATTACTTGAGAAAGGGACCAAAAACGTTACAAAACCTTAAATAAGGATCAAAATTGCAAGTGAAAACTTACTGGGACCAAATTTGCAAAAATAAATTATACTCAGGGATCAAAAATGTAATTTACTCTAAAGTTAATTATGTAGGCAATTGCTTACCATAGACTTCTTTCTGTAGGTTCCACAGATGTCAGAGTTAACCAATTACCCAAAAAGATAAAATATAATATTAGTACAAATTTATAAAAAAAAGATAGGAGATAAATATTTCAGAAACTAATTTTTTGCAAATTAAAATACCTGAAGAAGGATCTGAGTCATGCTCCAACGAAAACCAGACATAACAGCAGCAAGCATGACAAATATAAAACCCCAAAATTCAAATGCAGTCTCTTTTGCAACTGCAAAAGTATATTAAAAAATACATATATCCATATAAGCAATCTACAAAGCTAAATAAGAAAATGTGCAATGGATTATTATTTATTATACCTGTTAATAAAATCCCAACAGATATTATTAAAATAATGCCTAAAAGTTTGACACTTGGAGTCTCCAACCTACACAGTAAATCCCAACAGATACTATTAAAATGATGCCTAAAATAAGAACTTGTTCAGAAAGAAGACAACCCTAAATTGAAGTAAATAACAATACCTGAACGCAAAGGCAAATATCAAAAGAAATATAGGAGATGCAGATTTGCACTGCAAACAAAGAAAAAATATTTAAAACTAATTTTAAAAAAAAAAAGGTAACTTGAGTTGACTAATATGAATGGAGAGAGTTGACCAACCATGGTGGCAAATGTAACAGAGATGAAAACAAGGGATGCATTGCTCAAGTTGATATCCAGTGCTGTTGCAAGAGACGTAGGTACAACTGTGAAAGGCAAAGTCCATCTGTAGCATTAGTTATTATTTATTAGAAAAGTTAATAAAAAGTAACAACATGTATGAAGAACTAGAGCTATAAATACATCTATGATACCATTATCAACAGCAATGTTTACCTCTAACAAAGTAGTCCTTCTGTGACATAGGTACAGAAGGTTCAAATCTTTTAGACCAAAAGTATGTGATACCCTTTGACAAAATAGCTTGCATTGCAAAATGAACTGTGTTCATCAATAAGGGAGCAGGGAATCTTCCCATATCATCTCCAAGTAGAGTCTTATTATACCTATTAACATTGAGAAACGCAATCTAAAACTGTAGATCAAAGATGAAATCATGAAATAGATATTGCAAAAAAGAAAAGGAGACTTACAGGGTTAATAATGTACTGAAAATGTACCACATGAGTATGAAAAACAATGTCTTGAGTATATCAGAAACAGTAATGGGATTCCTGGAGCTTGATGAAACAGCCATATATGTTTCAACAAAATCGGTATCTTCAGGATCTAGCATTCTATTGTCAGCAATTTCAATATCAAAAGAAGAATAATTCCCATTTTTGTTTCCTCTTCTGGGACTAGGAGCAGGAAACATATCTATACTGCCACTTCTATTCATCTTTACACCCCTCGATTCATTACCCTGTTCTTCATCAACTTTTTGAAGCACTGGAAGTTCAAAATTGTCGTCCACTTCATTTGTATTTACAATCTCATCCTCTTGTACACGATTCTGATTGTATATCCCATCTTTGTCGCCCCAATTAGAGAATGAAGGGTCCCTATGGAATCCGAATCCTTCCTCATGAGCAATTTTCTGGGTGTTTAAATCACTCTCTACCATTTTGTTCCTGATTTGTGGTCGAAGCCATCTAAACTCTAAACCCCATGGTTAACCAATATCACCGAACAGAACTAGCACATGAATAGAAAACTCCACTACGATTTGATTGTATCAAGTTTGACCTAAGTCATAAAGTTCTGAAGTCTAAGTGATCAAAGTTCCGGAAAATTACCTGCTCTGATCAAATTTGACAAGACATTCAAAATCTAGCTCATAAAATCCGTTTTGCAACAAACATTAAAGCTCACGATATATTGCCTACTTTTAATTGCATTGAAAACCCAATTTTATGAAGTATTGTTGATGCAAATATGGTAAAAAAATCATTGAGACACGTACCTCGGTAAGCTTCTTGATTGAATCTAGTTGCAATAAGGTATAGATATTCAAAAGAATTTAAACACGATGCAATTCGCGGACGTTGCGTTTCAGAAACGTAGATCTTATGAAGATTCAAACGACGAAATAGACACAGAGATCTGTAATATAAAAATTATACGGTGAACAACACAAATGGTCCCTAAACTATTGCATCATATGCATTCCGGTCCACTTAGCTTTAAGATCGGAATAAATTACACTTTTTTTTAATTATCTTTTTTTAAATTAAACACTAAACAATATTTGAAAGTAAATAATAACAATGCGTCTAGTTTGGAAAAATAAAAAATAGATCATTTTCTGGAAGAAAAAAAATATTCAACAAAATTTAGAATTTTGAAAACAAGTTTAGTTCAATAATTTTTTATGGAAAATGAAAATTTTTCGTTTTCCAAAATTAAAAACTTAAAAAAATTTTAAAAACAAATAATTATTGTTTTTCATACTTTTCTAATAAAAAAAATTAAAATATAAAAGTACACGCACTCCACACCACCCACTCTTAATCACCACCACAACTATCGCCATCATTCATATAACCATCGGTTTTACATGTTTTTCATAATATGGTAATAAAACTTCATTCTTTTACTATGTTTTTACATGTTTTTTCACAAATTGTTTTTAAAACTTTGTTTTTCATTTTTTACATGATTTTTTGCATACTTTCTTTTTTACAATTTTATTTTTCTATAATATCTTTCACACACACTTATTATTCTATTTCAAAATCTACACAACTTTGGCTAATGAACATTTATCTATCAACTCTCTATACATCTAGACCAAAGATTTATTCATAACTTCATTTTTATATCATTCTTATATGTTTTCACAATTCTTTTTACAGCTTTATATCATTTTACATATTTTTCACTGTTTGTTGCCATACCCCCTACTTTAGCCATTGAATTACATGAAATGAAATTGTAAATATATTTTTTAAGAAAATACGTTGAAAGAAAGTAAAAATGATTATGAAAAAATATATAAAGAAAAAAAGAAAAAATAAAGGAAAACACATTATCACCGATCATAAGAACCAAATTGACTAGAAACAAATTTAGTTTTAAATATTATATAAAATTTAATGATGAAAAACATTTTTGAGATGTTTATGGATTATATACAATTATATTTGAAAAACATTAATCATTTTTTTAGGATACTTGTATATAAAATATTATATACAATTGTATATAAAATTCATAACAACATTAATCATTTTTTATCAAAAAAGGAGTACGATATATTTATGGATTATATACAATTATATTTGAAAAACATTTTTGAGATGTTTTAAGAAAACTGTTATCTTAAAACCAAATGGTTTTAATGATGAATTTTAGGATACTTGTATATTTTATATCAAATTATATGAAATTTTTTATATTAAAAAAAAAAAAAAACATGCTATCAGTTAATGCTTGAAGCTCATTGTGTTACATTTTTCTTATTAAACCCTTTTATTTTAAAATATTGTAAATAAATGGTTTATGACTATTTTATAATAATGTATTTTTATTAAAATTAGAATATAACAATGTATTTTCATTCAGAAAATGTCTATTAAAATCAATATAATGACCTTATACATGTTGCTTTTAAAATATATTTTTAAAAAAAAAAAAAAAAAAAAAAAAAAAAACGTACATAGTCATGAAGTATTATTTTGGGCAAGGTCATAATGTAAAGTGATTTTTATAAACAAAAATATAAATTAATAGCTTTTTGAGAACTTTATATAATATCAAAATGTGGAAGTCTTTTTGATAGAAGGTATTAGGTTCAAATCCGGACATAAACAAACTACTAATTTGATGAATTTTACATTTAACCACTAACCAACGTTAAAAAAAATTATTATACAATTTCTTTGGAATCATGTCTAAAAATAATATAGATAGAAATATTAAACAAATAAAAATGTATAAAATAAAATGCCACGGTGTTTAAATCGGACTCCTCCTCCGATGGTTGTTCTTTTTCCTCGGACACGCTCCCTCCACGAGACGAAAAATGCTATCTTCAGTACAAAACCCTCGCATCCTCCTCCTCCACTGCCGGTGGTCTAAACCTCTCCACCACCACCACCACCACCACCGCCATTATCCCAAAGCCATCCACGCCGCCGCTCAAGCTCAGGCCGTTTCTACATCATCCCCCACCTCTCAAATCCAAATTATCCAAAAATCCATCCATTCCCGGGAGAAAACAGCCCGCCAATTTGCCGAAGAGTTTATCAACCGTCTCCGCCTTACCGAACCCCATGTCAAGAGCTTCCTTCACGTCTCAGAAACCGTTTTAAACGAAGCAGATGAAATTGACCGGAAAATTGATCGAAACGAGGATGTGGGACCTCTCGCCGGAGTATTGGTTGCTGTCAAAGACAACATTTGTACCGCCGACATGCCTTCTACCGCTGGATCTAAAATACTGGAAAATTATCGGCCGCCATTTGATGCGACTGCTGTTAGGAAGTTGAAGGAGAGTGGCGCCATTATCGTTGGGAAAACTAATTTGGATGAATTTGGAATGGGAAGTACCACTGAAGGATCAGCTTACCAGGTTAGATTACAAAATTCTTTCCAATTTCTCCCGTTCTTCTACCAGATTGCTATCAATTTATCCATTTCGATACAAATTAGGTCACTGCAAATCCTTGGAACCTTGAATGTGTACCAGGGGGGTCATCAGGAGGCTCAGCTGCAGCTGTTTCCGCTAGACAATGTGTAGTATCGTTAGGAAGCGATACAGGTGGAAGTGTCAGACAACCTGCATCATTTTGTGGTGTCGTAGGTTTAAAACCAACATATGGTCGTGTCTCAAGATTTGGACTAGTGGCATATGCATCATCACTTGATGTCATCGGATGCTTTGGCTCATCGGTTGCTGATGCTGGCATCCTTCTTCAATCAGTCTGTGGCCATGATAAACTCGATGCCACTAGTAGCAAACGGGTATGTTTCTTTTGCCCTTGGTTTTATCTTGAAATTACAATATTGCCATAACTTTATGAAAATCTATTGTCTTCAGGAGGTTATTGACTTCACATCTCAGTTTGTTGCCAAAGATTATCTTGAATCACAGCCCTTGAAAGGACTAAGAGTTGGTGTGATTCGTGAAACTCTTGGTGATGGAGTTGATCAAGAAGTAGTTTTATCTATTCGTGGTGCTATTTCTCATATGGAAGAATTGGGATGCATAGTGACAGAGGTTCCCATTTTATCTTCAAAGTCATTTAGGTCACTGGACATGACAATTCAGTGTTTAGACTAATGTCCATGGGACAAAAGTTGCAATTTTTTGTCAATGTAAAAGACGTAAATGCCCTTCTCATGTTCATCATCAATACATATAGTGGTTTGACTTTTTTTTTCTGTTTAATAATGGATTTCAGGTGTCATTACCTTCTTTCTCTCTGGGATTACCAGCATACTATGTTCTTGCTTCATCTGAATCTTCTTCAAACTTGTCTCGTTATGATGGTATTAGGTAATGTATAAAATCTTGTTCTTCTTCAAATGTAGATATGAAACCTAATAAAAATATAAAGATTGGTAGGAGAAAAGCAGAATAATAGGTTGCTAACATCGCTTTTTTTTTTTTTTAATTTCCAGGTATGGTAACCAAATTGTTTCTGATGAGCTAAGTTCCCTTTATGGAGGTTCTCGTGCTAATGGCTTAGGTCCAGAGGTATGAAAGGAAAACTTGATGATAAAGGGCAAATTTGTAAAACGTTAGGATTTAAAAAAAGTTAATATTTTTCAGGTAAAAAGGAGGATTTTGATGGGGACATATGCCCTTTCAGCAGGTTATTATGATGCCTATTACAAGCGAGCTCAGCAGGTAACTTTACTTTGTGTTGTGTTTGTTACACAAGCTTTCTAGGGTTATTTTTTTTATGATGAGAACAACAAGGGCAATTATGTCTTTTTCACATACTAGAAATCATTGAGTAAACAGTGAATTATGGTGATTTAGGTGAGAACTGTAGTCCAGAAAAGCTTCAAGGCAGCATTAGATGAACATGATATTCTAATTTCACCTGCAGCTCCATCTGCAGCATATAAAATCGGTAAATTTTCCACATCATCATATTTTGTTTCTTGATGTGAAAACAATCATCTCAAATCATAACCAGTGTTTGTTTATTTTTTTGTTATATTTGTATTATTTATAGGTGAAAAGAAAAATGATCCTTTGGCAATGTATGCAGGGGATATTATGACTGTAAGTCTTTCTAAGCTTGTTTCTTAAATGCTACCTTTTGTTCCTTTTGTGTTATTCTTAATGCAATAAGTTGTTTTTTTTTCTGAATATTGTTTTGGCTTTTTTGTTTTCATTTGTGAAATTGCAGGTGAATGTCAACTTGGCTGGATTGCCTGCATTGGTTTTGCCATGTGGATTTGTCCAAAATGGCCTTCCTGTTGGTGTTCAAATGATAGGGGCTGCTTTTGATGAGGTGGGAATAATTTCTTGATATATAAAGTTTGTTACTTTTCTAGACAGGTTTAGACTAAATGACCATTTTACCCTAACATTCCAAAAAAAACAAATTTTATAATATTCATCAATTTTAACCTGAGAGAATTTAGACAGGAGAAAAGAAGGAAAATTAGGTAAAAAGATGCCTTGACATATTCATCAATCTTTTTTTTAATAGAAATGCTGTTTATATTACTCAACGTTTGCAGGAAAAATTGCTGAGAGTGGGCCATATCTTTGAACAAACGCTTCAAGGTTGCTCCTTTATCCCACCATTGATAGCAGATGAATTTAAATTCTAGAAAAATTGATCATAATATAAGTCATGAATTGAGAATTGTCTTATTTTTTGGTGAATTATGAGTTAGAATGATAGTCCAGAAAGAGGGTATCAAAAGGTAGTAATATTCTTGTAGTCAATTTGCTTTGAATTCTTTTGATGTATAAACTACGTGTTCATTCATAAATTGGAGTTAGAAATGCTTTGAACTCAATGATCGAATGTTTTGATGTTCTTCTACATCTAAGAAAATAGAAGTATTTAGGAGATGTATATGCAATTTGCAAAGAAAATGTCTATGTTCTTTATGTATCTTAAATAACGGTTGTGATCCTATAGCACCACAATTATTGAAAACAAGAAGCATCATGGAGAAAATGACAAATTGCAGTAAATAGCAATGTATCTTATTCTTTTTACCAATATACCCAATTCATGGTAAAAAAAAAAAAAAGTAACATACTTTTAAGTTTTGATAATGAGACTTTTACCAAATTCTAAGGTTTCAGCAGAAAAATCGATTGCTTCATGCATTACAACAGTCATGTCATCAGCCTCTTTGCATAGTTGCTCCCAAGTATGCCCTCTTTTTCAGAGGAGTGTTTACATTATCATGCTTGCTTTCATTTTTTTGTAGAATCTTGGAAAAGAAAACACAGCATCATAGTATATTGACAAATTGAATTATATAATATAATTATTTAATTACTATAAAAATATTGTATCCAATTAAATGTACTCATGAATTTAATGTATTCTAAAGAGAGAGCATTATGTTCTGTGACTTCATTCTCTAAAGCACATATATACCTCACCATAAAATCTCTGCTCTAACATATACAAGAGAGATACTCGCACAACATCTGCATCTGATAATCGATGAAATGAAGTATTGAACAAATGGAAAGACATGTTGTCTGGACTATGTTGAAGATGAAGTAGCCTGCAAATACTCCCCGAACCGCAACCCGATAACAAGACAGGAAGTTCTCTTGTCAAAGCAAACTTGATAGTCGCCTATCCGGAATAGAAACTCCTCCGAACCAAGGTAACCTCCTTGCACATAAGGTAACCTCCTTCTACACCCATCGGCGTGTTAACATATCAACCAAAACATGAAGCCCTAAACATGATCGCATGTTTGGGGGGTGTGAACGGGTCATGATTTCCCAGCCAACTTTAGGTTTGTAAGTTGTAGTGATAACTGTTTCATATATTCTCTCATGCTATAATGAAAGGAATTTAAATTAGGCAAGTACTACATGTTCTAGAGTAAAATGACAGCGCTCCGAACACCATTCTGGACTATGATTGATGTGTTCTGGATACTATTTCGGACTATACTCAAGACATATTCAAGACATTTTGGAGATGTTTTAAATATTTCATAGATGTTCTATGCATTTCGGATTAGTTTAGTGTATTCCAAACTTGATTCTGGCCGATTCAAATGTAATTTTTTTAGTTGTCCTAGTACATATATATACCCACATATACTCATATAAAAGCCAAAAAAACAACTAAAATTCAAAGGAAAAAAAATTATAGCTAAGTAATTGCGTCAATTCATACAAAAAAACCTTATTTTTAATATATAATAATCTGAAATTTAATATCTTCATAGCTAGAAGATGTCATTCTTTGAAATTGATATAATCCAAAACAAGGGGTATAGAGTTCGAAAAAGTGAGTTCAGAGTACGACATTAGAGGTGGCAATCGTGTCGTGTCGGATTCGTGTCGTGTCGAAACACTAAACGGGTTGAAAGTGCTTGACCCTAACCCAACCCATTTAATTAACGTGTCGTGTCATGTCAACCCGTTTATTTTCGTGTCGAGTTCGTGTCAGGTTTCGGGTTAGGGTTATACCTTGAAATATGTCGTGTCATGTGAGGTTAAAAGATTGAGCATGTTGAAAGAGTAGGAGTTTGGTAGACGGAAATGAAAAACTAATTGTTTTTAGGTGGAATAGATGAAGTCATAGCAAGTTTAGATGACAAAATTAAAAGAGTGAGAGCTGGGGAGGCGGATGATAATATCATGAGGATGTGAGAGTAGTGAAAGAGACTGGGTAGTTTGTGAGAGAATGGAAAAACTGAAATGAAATCTTGATCTAGATGCGTAAGTCATTTCAGCATTACAAAACAATTCAATTCGA
This sequence comes from Lactuca saligna, assembly GCF_052625555.1. Classification (NCBI taxonomy): domain Eukaryota; kingdom Viridiplantae; phylum Streptophyta; class Magnoliopsida; order Asterales; family Asteraceae; genus Lactuca; species Lactuca saligna. The sequence goes on from NC_136424.1 coordinate 34,168,259, forward strand.
AGGTTTTCTTTTACTTATGCTTTTGGTTTTGTATCTTTCTAGTTTATTTAAATAATTCAGAAAACTTGCATATAAATAAACGGGTCATTTTCAAATCATATTCGAGTTGAAATTCTCAACCCTAACCTTACCCATTTAATTTTCGTGTCGTGTCGTATCAACCCGTTTATTTAAACATGTTAAAATATCTTACCAAACCCGTTTATTTCGTGTTAGGTTCATGTCAGGTTGCGTGTCGTGTCAATTTTTGTCATCTTTATACAACATGTTATATATGGGGACCAAATTGTCGGGTTAGACCATTTTACTTATTTATCCATTTCGGAATTCGGTCCGAAAGATACGCATCCCGGACCAAATGGTCATTTTTCAAAAGAAGAGAATTATAAACTATTTTTTTTTAAAGCCACAAAAAGTGTTTAAATTACTTAATTTTCCTTTATTTGGTGGTGATGTTTGGGATAGTAAAAAAGTTTATGCATTAATTAGCTTTTTAAAAAGTCAACAAATCTAAAAAAAATGTTTTAAAAGGTTGGGAAATTTTCATATATATCTTTGGAAACTTTAAATATTAAGTCTATTTCCTTATACAATTTAAAATTACATATATATCTGTCTCAAACTATAAAACTCATATTTATATCAAAATTTTAAATTTAGTTAGGTTTAAATTAAATATAATATTAATATTAAAAAACTAATATACAAATCAAATTTCAATGTGATTATACTAAAATACCCTTCCAAAATATTAAAGATTAACATTAAATTATTTCAATTAGATTAAACCTAGAGAAAATTTCCTTTACGTCGTTCATTCCATGTTGTTCTCCCTCATCCCTCATCGACTCAAATTTGATTTCCATTCTTTGACTGCACGTCGTTTAAGTTTTCTCGTCATATGAAATCAAACTCTGTGTTCATTTTGATTTAGATATGTGGGCCTATGAAGAATAAGGATTCTTAACCTTTTTACCTTTTTTGGGTGGATATTTATGCTCCTAGTTTGTTTTTGATGCTCTTCATCTTCTTTCTTATAATTCTATCTTTTGTTTACAAATGTTTTGGTGTTGACAGATTATGTTTAGGAATGAAATAAACGACGTACATGAAATTATAATTAGGTTAATCCCAATTAAAATGTTTTAGTGTTAATCTTTAATATTTGGAAGGGTATTTTAGTATAATCACTTAAAAAAATTGATTTCTAGATAAGTTTTTTATATTAGAAAAAACATCATAAATGGTCCATGTGGTTTCCTAAAATCTAAAGTTTAGTACCTGTGGTTTAGAAACGTCATAGTTGGTCCTGTGCTTTCAAAACTTTTGACAGTTAGTCATTTTCCCTAAATCCGTTAAGTTTTATCCGTTAACTGAAGGGCATTTTCGTTATTTCACTACCACGGTGACCATTTATGATGTTTTCTCTTATTTTAAAAAAATGAAAAATAAATTAAATAATACTTTCTCTCTCTCTCTCTCTATCTCTCTCTCTCTCTCTCTATCAACACACACAAACACACATTAACAACCATGAAATACCTAACCTAAATCTTCAACACCTTCAACTAAATGTTTTTGAAAATCGGGAGAGTGTAAGTACAAGGAACTTGAGTAACTACAATAGTACAATAGATCTAAGGATTTTGAAATCGGACCTTCAAGATTACCTAACATACACACAACACACACACACACAAAGACTCGATTAATCTTCGGCACTCTCCATCACCGACAAAACCCCTTCATGTGTGTGTTTGTGTCCATTTCTAGATCTGTAAGTTTGTATGTGTATCGATTTTAGGTGTGTAATTTGTAGATGTGTAAGTGGAGGAAGGGGAGTGTCGGAGATGAAGGGGTTTTGTTGGTGATGGAGAGTGCCGAAGATTAATCGAGTCTTTGTGTGTGTGTGTGTGTTGTGTGTATGTTGGGTAATCTTGAAAGTCCGATTTCAAAATCCTTAGATCCATTGTACTATTGTAGTTACTCAAGTTCCTTGTACTTACACTCTCTCGATTTTCAGAAACATTTAGTTAATGGTGTTGAAGATTTAGGTTAGGTATTTCATGGTTGTTAATGTGTGTTTGTGTGTGTTGATCGGAAAGAGAGAGAGAGAGAGAGAGAGAAGGAGAGAGAGAGAATATTATTTCATTTTTTTTAAATAAGAGAAAACATCATAAATGGTCACATTGGTAGTGAAATGATGAAAATACCCTTCAGTTAACTGATAAAATTTAACGGAGTTAGGGATAAGGACCAACTGTCAAAAGTTTTGAAAGTACAGAGACCAGCTATGACGTTTCTAAATCACTGGTACTAAACTTTAGATTTTGGAAAACCACATGGACCATTTATGATGTTTTTTCTTTATATTAAATTAATTTAAACCTAATAAATTAAGAGTTTGAATGTAGATGAGAGTTTTATAGTTTGAGAAGGATATATATATATATATATATATATATATATATATATATATATATATATATATATATATATATATATATATATATATATATATATATGTATGTATAATACTTGTCACCTTCAAAAATCATTTTCATGAGTATTTTTTTTTACTTTTTAAAACAACTCATCACTTACAAAATAGTTATAAATATATAAATATATTATTTTTGGTTATTTTACATGTATAAATTAATCTTAATATATATATATATATATATATATATATATTAAAAATCATTATCACGTAAACTAATAATAATTTTATAAAACACATTTAAAATTAATGGATTTTTTAACATGTGCCTAAGGACACATATAAAAATATTAGCATGGAGGTTCGTTCAGAATGATTCTCGAGCATGAGTTATAGGCTCGTGTTTGCAACTTGTTGGTGATTTTATATCACTAATATTATTTAAGTGTAATGTAGTTAATTTGTTGATCAATATCACTTTTTGATAATTATTGAACAAATTGGTATGGTGCGGAGTGCACATATTGTTTAATTTTGTATTTTGTTGAAAGTAAATTGCTATTTAGGGGCGAAACCCCTGAACTAGCCCTTGGCAGGGTCCAAGGGGCAGAGCCCCTAGCTGGGGTCGAAAATTTTTTATATAGATTATATTACCATATAAAAAATGCATTAGAAATTCGGATTTTTGGTAAATGCACCCGGTTTTGTGATCCATATTCTAGACTCGGATTTAAGTTGGTTTACGACTATTTTTGGACGATCTTAAGACATAAAATTGTCATGTGACAGTTTTAAGATAGAAAGTTTTTCTTATTATATGATCATTTCGAAATCAGTTTTTTTTGTACTCTTTTTCTTTATAATATCTTGAACATTCTCTCTTCTGTTTTCTCTCATTTTATGAGTCTTATCCGATTAAAGATTGGAAGTATCACCTAAATACTTTAATCTGAAAATGTTATACACGATTTTCAGAATTTGTAAGTTTTTCTATACCCCACATCTTTAACACAACTGTGATTAATAGGTACACAAAAGTTTGCTCAAAACTCTCGTTAGTAAAGGTCTCTTGTAAAATAATAATAATCTTCCTCTTCTAATAAAAGAATAGGTTTAATCTCATATTGACAAGTGTCATGTAATTAGAACCTCTCATTAATAATATATATCAATTTTAATGTCACTTGTCAACCTATTAATTATTCATTTTAAACTTCAAATTTCAAATTTTAAATTTCGCACTCTAATTTTATTAAATTAATAATGATTAATAATGATTCTTCATTTTAAATTTCAAAATTTAAAATTTCTCCCTTTAATTATATTAAATTAATAACATTAGATTAAAAAATAAAATAAAATCAATATAAATTATAAAATGATATAACTCTACGTATTTATTTAAAACAACGATTATAATTTTATATAACTAAAAAATATCTCTTAAGTAATAATTTATTAATGATTTTGATTTTTTAATACGAAAGTTTAATTAATTTTATAATCGTAGTTATCACGGGTTATAAACTAGTAATAATAATAATAATAATAATAATAATAATAATAATCTTTAAAATTAATAATAAAAATCTTTAAAATTAAATAACACAATCGCCCTATATGGCTACATCGATGGGTTAGTTTTGTTATTAGTTGGGCACAGGGTTCGCATGCGATACAACGAGCGACATATCCAATACGGTAATACCGATATTGCCCTTGGAAACGCGTGGTGTCGACGGTAGAGATTGGGTAGGAGCCGGCCTTGAGATTTCGAAACAATATCTGCCGGAAAAAGAAAGCCAACTACCTTCTATCTGCTTCTTCTGTCGCCGATGTTGATGTCTCGTAGCAATTGCTGACGACGCCTCTGAAGATTTCGATCTTTCCGATCGTCTTTAATTTTTCATCTGATTTACGGATTTTCATCGGAACAGCGTTGATCCTTCGATCGCCGATCGTCGTCTCCGGCGGCCACAGGTAATATTCTCAGTAAACGTTTCCTATCCAGTTGAGCTGGTAATTTGATTACTTTCATTCTTAACAATTTATTTACTTGTTACCCCTTCCAGAAAGGTAAAGGTCTCCGAAGATCGGCAAATCCATCTAAAGCTATATGCGTCTTACGTTTTTAACCCTATAAACAGGTTAATAGTACGTAATTGATAAAGATGCATCTCTTTCTGTTACTAATTAACCCTATTTCTTTGGATGTAATTTTATGTTGGTTTAGTCTACAAGTTAAGTGTACGACGTCCTTATTTGAGTGCAAAACGTAGCAGTTATCTTTTTTGATTTCGTTAGACTTTATTTTCAAGGCTATTTAAGCCAAAAGAAGTCATGGAGATAATTCTTGACAAGAGTTATTTAAAGGCAATTTGGGACACAAAGTATATCGACTGAAGAAGACTTGCAATCGATAGTATTAGAGTTCTACATAAAATACTACAGAAAATAAAATAAGTATAGATGTTTAAATGTTTTTCAAGTAAGGTACACCCATAAAAAATTGGCAAATTGACAAATATCTGTCTACACAATAACCCATAGTAACTGCAACAATTTCATTCTCAGATCAAATAAATGCAACATTTTGGTTTTTGTTCAAAATTCAAATGTTGGATCTCATTGTGTTCTGAAAAAACTTACAACTGCTTTCTGCAGGGCTGTACTCCAATGATGAGATCAAAGCACTACACAATAGAAGAATGGGATACAAAGCCAATAAGAAAAATCCCTTCTTTGGTTGATCTTTGTGTTCAGAAAGCTGTAGACAATGTTAGGTACTTAGGGGATGTGGGAGAAACAGACTTCCATCTTCTAGAACGTTTTTTACCACACTGTACTGTTGAGCAGTTGATGCATATCGAGGATTCAACCGAGGTATAATGAATATTTTCAACATTGTTTTTACTTAAGCAACAAATTGTGTTTGAATTTTGAGAAATTAAATTATTTTATGCTGTGTAGGATCGAGATCTTAGCCCAGTTACTGATAAGCTGTGGAAGAACTTTTATGTGTTACAATTTGGTGCTAACAGCACCAATGTTGTAGTTGAGAGAATGAAAGAGAAGAGAGTTTCATTTAAATGGAGACAATTGTATGAGGTGGTTTTCTCTCTTTTTAACTTCACTATTCATAATGATATGATGATTGTGTGGTATTATATAAAATGGCACTGATACAATTACCTTGCTCAATTTGTAGGCGAAGGTAAAGGATAATGAGGAGGCACAACAAAAGTCATTTGAGCGAATAAAGCAACTATATAAAAAGGAAAATGCTAGTAAGTTTTTCATTTACTATTATGATTGAAGAACTTCTGTTGGCTACCTTTTTGCTCTATGTTTATTCGATTTTGTTTCTCTTAATGCTAAATTTTGTTTTAAGTAGTAAACTTTGAAGGTGCAACCTCTCACAACATATTTATTTGCTAACTTGGGTGCCTGTTTGCTTGTTAAATTCAAATATGATTTTGTGCAATTTATGAAGTTACTTATAACTGTATCATACTGGTGATTCTGTTTACATGTCTCTACCTTTGATACTAACAGATAAAAACGGCTTAAAAAAACCTAAAACTTTTGGACAGAGTTGATATTTGTTATGCATGGGTAATTCGGTGACTTGTTATCTATAATGTGAATATTTTATGATTATCATAGACTAAATCTAGTATAAATCTATGGAAAGTAAATGACTTTTCTTCTTTAGTTATAAAGATAGAACGACCTATAGATTGAAAAAATTGGTAGATTTTGTCTTACTTATACAAATTGTTATAATTTTAGCAGCCTATGGTAATATATAATCTTATGGGATATGCCGATATATTATTCTCCTCTTGATATGAAGAAGCTGGGATCAATGTTGAAGTCTGCTAGATATATAAGACAACTTTGTAATCTAGTTTGTACTTTGTTAGGATTCCTTACATTTATGGGCATTTTGCACGTAGCCTTCATTTTTAGGGTTGTTTGACTTTGCAAAACCCATATGGCTATTAGGATCACTAATAACTCCAGGCTCTAGGATTTTTGTTTAAAAGGCTTTTAGTGACCATCATTGAAGATGAACAATTTTGTAAGGTTTGCACTCCCTCATGCTTTGTGATGAATTGATGATAATTCTCTTTTGCAATCAATTGACGATAATTCTCTCAGCTATGCATTACATTATGCTAGTCAAGGCAAGGGGTACTTCTTGATTTTGCTCTTGTATGTAGCCGAAAGGAAGCATGGTTTCACGTAGCTAACATATTTTCCTTAATGAACTTTTCAACCCTAGCATAATATGTGCATTGAGTGCATTTGGATGCTTGGTTAGTTTGAATTGTTTGTCTAGGGTGTGTAGTGAAAGAACATAAACTATTATAGTCTTCATGAGCTAAAGATTGGAACTCCTTTGAATAACCAATTTTTAATCGATGTAGCCATGAATAAAGTCTTTCATGAAAGAACCAATCATATTAAGGATGATTTGTTAAGGAGGGGAGTGCATTATTTGCACATGAGCTTCCAAATTCTTGACCAAGCATTTTGAGAACAAACCTTGGATAGACTTCACATGCAACAAGTTTGTGATGATTGACATCTATCCTTCGACTTGAAGACATATGTTAGATATATCTGATAGTGAACTAGATATATATAGTCGGGACGAGTGGTGAATAATTTTCCATTTATAGTTGGGACTACTATCTTTTTCGATGTACAATGTACTTTATGTATTTTGTTTCGAGTAACTTCATTAATTGACACGGATGTTACAACCCTAATTTTCACAAGTCAACATCTTGCTTACTTTACGTAACTATAAGTAAATATAGTGGTGATGATTTGTGTTGGAGGTGTGCATGTGGCACAATAGTCGATTAAAACATAGAGTTGATGCAAGAGTGACGTTTAAGGACATAGGTCTTCTTAAGGTGCTATCTCTTTCATTTACTTTCAATCTCATCGTTGGAGATTGCTTTCCCTCCCACTTACTATCATCTTAATATCTTTTCAAAATCAAATCACCATTCTCGTATGCTTTCTCTTTCTCTTTCTCTCCCCAAAGCAAATCAGAGATTGGTAGATTTTAATATTCTAATTTCGACAATGTCCTTATCATATGCATTGATAATCTGCTACTTCACGTTGATTTACGATGGTTCACTATGAGTCACGATGGTCTATTGTGCAAGATAATCACGATGGGTCAAGATGGTTTGCCATGACCACCCTTTGATATTTTATTTTGTTTGCAGGTTACTTTGTAGGAGGACAAACTATATGTTGCTTATAATGTTGTTCGGGAATCAGAAGGATTGTGTTGGAGATTCAAGAAACTAAGGTTTTACTATCTTTATATCTAAGGACGTAATGTATTGTAATTTGTCCAAAGATTTGGGCATTGAAAGAAAAGTTTCATTTGTGCGACTCATGCTTAAAAAGATGCACATGTTGATAAGGATATCTCTAAGTAAAGTTGGAAATCATATAATCCCTACTTAGCAAACCGATCCTATTGATGAGTATTTTCTTGAAACCATTAAGTACGAGGTGTTTGAGTTGTGAAGTTTGATAGTTGCCAAATGGACTTGACCTCCGCCATGATGGTGGGAGTTGAGGAGCAAGTGCAATGTCTTAGTTAGCACCGTTACAATGAGTGTGTGAATTATGTAAATTCTTGTGTTCTTTCTCTTCTTATACTTTAATCCGAGTATGTTTAGCGTGTTTGATTAATAGTTTTCCTAACAACCATTAATGATGGTAGAGATGAGAAAGTTAAGATTGACAACTTTGATGGCCATGTTTTTGGTTTTTGAAAGTTGCAAATTATACGAGAAAAAGATGCATGAACCGCTATCATAATAGAAACCTAGGAAGATGGAGCAAGATGATTAGGATTAGATCGTCTGGGCCTTGGTTTGATGAAAAAACATTACTTACAACACCTTCAACGAGAGGACCATGTATAGACTTATCAAGGAATTGTCCAATATGTATGAAAAATCCTCTGTTTCGAATATGGTTTTCTTCGTCAGAAAGTTGGTCAACACGAAGTTGAAAGAAGGTATGTTTGTTACAAACCTTGTTATTCAATTTAATGCAATTTTATCCCCGTTAGACTCGGTTGATATTAATTTTGTTGATGAAGTACAAGCATTTTTATTATTATCTTTGTTGCCTAGAGTTGGTATGTCAATGTTGCATAAGTTAGTAGTTAATCTAGGATGACTAGACCTATATTTGAAGGAATCCATGATTTGATCATCGAATAAGATATTTGTAAGAACTTTGGTGAGTAACCGAGTTCAGTGTAAATGGCAAGGGTGGGAGATTTGAGATAGGGTAGAGTACTGCTAAAGGCAAAGAAAGATTTAGTAAAAGAGATCGATCAAAAGAATAGGAATGATTTGAGTTTTGACATGTTGGAGATGCAAGCAAATCGATCTCTTTAGAGACCAGTGCACAACACCTACATCTGACACAAAGGGTAGAAAGAGGTGAATGTCGTAGTTAGTAGGCTTGATTAAGCTATGATTAGTTGTTTAGAATGCCCAACTAAATGCAGATGGATTCATGGATTCAGGTGTATCATTCCACATCACCCCATGCTTGGAGACGATATAGACTTTCAAGCACATTAGTGGTAAAGTTTGGGTAGCTGATAATAAGACACTTTCGTATTATGGGTATCAGGGATGTTTTCATGTTTTCTTTTGGTAAGAACGTTAAAGAATATTATGGGCATCAGGGATGTTAAAGAGTGTTGGGTATAGCCAGATATTAAGAGAATACTTATTCAAGTGAGACAATTGGAAGATATAGATCATCATGGGACTTTGACTATCACTCATGGAAAATGAAAATGGAAATCTAGTTTTTGCTTGGGGTCATAAACGAGGAACATTATATATGGTTTAATTACTTCATGTACCTACCGATAGAGCAAATGAAACTATCGAGGACGTGGGTGTATTTTCTATGTCGCACCAAAGATGTGTGCATATGAGTGAAGCGTATGAAGATGTTGGTTACAAAAGGCGAGATTCCGGATCTAAGAATGTGTCTATTGGCTTCCATGAGCCATGTTCACTCGACTAAATACAACGTTACTTTGACATATATGGGAACGTCACCCAAGGGAGGGTTTGAAGTAGGTTCATGTTGATGAAAGTTGTTGAGACTAAGACAAACTCAAAGATCAAGTGTTTGAAGTCTTATAACGGAGGTGGATACAACAAATTTATTCTTGTGATAAGAATGGAATCAAAGATGTTGAATACAGTCTGAGAAACCCCTCGGCAGATGGAGTTGTTGAAAGAACAAATAGAAAACACAAAGAGTATTGAGACTTCATGCAGGGTTGTTTAAGAGTAGATTCAGTACCAAGGTTCTAAAAGGCACGAGGCGTGGCATGACGGCAAGGCCAAGCCTCAAGCTTTACGAGTCATGGCGTTTTTCAAGGCGCGATGTAAGCGGCGATTTTGCATTAATTTATAATTATTTTACCACAAATATATATATATATATATATATATATATATATATATATATATATATATATATATAGCCAGTTTTTAGAAGTGTTATATCAACAACTAATAACAAAAGGTTAACAAAAAACACAATACTTGTATGCCTGATCAAAAAAGGCATAACAAATAGCAAACAAATATGCCTCAGACAAAAATCCTACGCCATATGACGCCTTGCCACGCGCCACGTCTAACAACAACACCTTGAGTTTTTTCGTAACAGCGGAGTCGCGCCTCACGTCAAGGCACGCCTTTTAGAACACCGGATAGCACAATAACTTACCTTGGGCACCCTCCGTTTTGTTATTAGGGTTTCAGATGCCGGAAGAAGGATGACAAGGTAGGGAGGTAAATCTTTCACACCAAAGAGCTTTTGGTTGTGTTTCTTAAATAAAATTTAAAGATATTTACCAGGAAAGATTTATTGAGTATGGTTGAAATGAACAAAGTAGAAGGTTCATTAGAAGCCAATACATCACCTTCATTTAGGACCTACTTTACAAAGAAAATCTTGCAGCATATTTCAAAAGAAAGAACCCAATTCGAAAATAGCATATTTTGCATTTAAAGACATTATAGAAAATATCCTTGCACGTCCTACTAGATTTTTAGAGTTGGAGAAAGTTCAAAAAACCAAAACCAAAACGAAAACGATTCTTTAGCCTTATAGATATATTGTTTAAACTGTCATTTTTTATATTCTTCACCACTCTTATTTCTTATGTTATTATGAACAACAGAGAAGCAAAGTCGACAGGTTCAACTGTGCACCAAGGTGCCACCCTCCACCAACAAAAGGGGTTTTTGGGGAGGTACTATGATTCCATTTCCATATACAACTCTATTAAATTTTATTGTTAATTAGTTTTACATAATTACATAATTTAATTAAAATGGTAGTTAGTTTGCTGACATGTCTCCAAGTGTAGGAGGCCCTAGTAGTAACATTGGCAATACAAAGAGTGGCATCATGAAGAAGGCTAAACTAGAATTCCTTAACAGGTACTTACTTTGTTCAGTTTTCTATAAAGAAAATAAACTTTTTTTTTAAATAAAATAAAATTTGTTTGCCTTCTTTTCATCGGTTTTTATTTCTTTTTTTTTTTTTATAACAGCCGAGAGGTGAAAAACCTATCAGCTATGAAGAAAACCAACTTTCAAAACAACCAAAGGTATATACCATTGTAGTTGATTAATTAAAACCTTTGTGGATCTTGTAAAAAAAAAAGCATTGTTGAATTAATATTTTTATGATATAGGGTTTCTCCTATTATAAAGAAACCAAGTCATTTTCCTGGAAAGTCTTCTTCTACTCCTTCAAGTTCCAAATTTAGTACATCAACATCAACAGCAAGAAGATTTTGAAGAGCCTTTTCACGTTTGGTTTTGAATAAGGTTGTGTATCTCAGTTTGTTATAGAATGTTTCAAATGTTGATAAAAGTCTTTTCCATTTTTCTATAAATGTTGTATGCTACTGCTGACCTGTCAACAAGTATGTTTTCACTTTCTGCATCCCAATGTTCACCTTTTAATGATAACGTGCATATTCATGTTTTGATTGCAATTAGAAATAGTTTGTGTTTATTTCCAAGTATTATCATCTCGTACTAGGAAGCAACACAAATTGGTGAGTTACAAGGATTTAAATTTACAATTCATATTGGTGTTTGTGTATGTTTGTGATTAAGTGAATTTATCTGGTCTTAATGATTTCTATGTGATTGATTCTATGAATCTTATGTAAAGCTATTCTATGATGACTAATTATGTTAATCTTGAATCTATGTCAACGGATGATTCTTATATGACAATTATGTAGGTTTTGTCTGTCAACCATATTATTTTTGTATAATGAAATTTACAAATTACTAGCACAGTTCTTATCTTTGATTTTAGACAAGTAAGGATGTGCATATTTGTAGTTTGATTTCGGTTCAAAGAAAATGTGAAGATCAAGGGGGGTCCTAGGGGCATTTAATGCCGATTGATATTATCTTTAATAGTCAGAAGATTTTGATGTCTATAAAACCCTAGTTTGTGGATTCATGTTAGTGCCTTGATATGAGACTGTTTCTTGAAAGATCCCCATAGTTTGGATTCGAGATTTTGTGTAACCCAAAAATATGGTTGAAATATATAAAATCGATCATATGATCTTTCAAGCAGATCCTTGCCATCAATTTTAGAAAAAAAAAAAAAAAAATACTCCCAACCCTAGCTGATTTATCGTTTCAATTTATATACAAAAATGTGTGATTTTATTTCACTTTTATATGAATGATCAACTAATTAATTAAATGTACCATCTTGACTAAAGAATGTGACTTGTTTAAAATTCCGTGAATATAACAAAATATATTATGTGGAGAAATCTTAGTCCATTATTTGCAAACATGTAGTCTGACAATGCTTGAAATTTCATAAATGAACTAAACTGTTAATCCAAATTCATAGAATTTTTTGATAGGAGTTAATTTGTTTGTTGTGTATCTGAAAAACTCTTGATGAAGTTACATGACTAAATTGCAAGCAAATCGTATCATGTCAAATGGGTCATAACGTGAATATCTTCCGATAATATATGTTTCTTAGAAATATTATTTGCTCTCATGTAAACTTGTAGCCTTAAGGTTTCTATATCTAAGATGATTATTTGCAAAGCATACTGTCACATTCAAGCAATCCTAAAGGTGCTTTTATTGGCGATTGCTAAAACAACCGAATATTACTAGAATCCATATCATCATATCATGACATATAAATGGAAGCATAAGTTATGCATAAACTTGACCATTACATATTATGACAATCACCATACAACAATAATATCAGAAATAGATGATGAAATATGAATTCAACCAATTATCCTTACTCTTTTCTTTAAGTTGCCTCAAATCCCAGACCCAGATAACCTCCGCCTTGTGGCATTAGAGACGGAAAGCTGCCCGAGCTTATCTACCACTGCCCCAGTTGATGACATCCTTTCTTGGGCAGGAATGTAATGCCGCATCCATACCCCCGTGTACACCTAAATAAAATCAAACACCAAAATATTTATATATTATAAATTATTTGTATATAAAATAATTGAAATGTTAAGTGACAAAAATCAAAAAGAAAGGAAAGTAGATTGGTATTTGTTGCATTTAGACAAACCTGTGCGGGCCTCATGATCTTTGTGTCGGGATCATCAAGGGACTCTCGCCAGTGTGACAAGTAACCAGCCATTCGAGGGATTGCAAATAAAACAGGAAAGAACTCCGTTGGGAAACCCATTGCCCTGTGTTTCATAAAATGTTTGAAAAAATCTTGTATAAAACATCCACAAAAAAAAAAAAAAAATGTCAAATACAAACGTACCTATAAATCAGGCCAGAATAGAAATCAACATTCGGGTACAACTTTCTCTTCACAAAGTACTCATCTGATAATGCTGCTTGCTCCAAAGCAATAGCTACCTGTTCAACATCAATAGTTTAGGTATGCCTCTTACTGGGTCTCGTAATGGTAAGAGGTTGGGTCAGATTCAGACTGTTTGAAACCAAAATTAGAAGCCTTTAATATTTGAGCTGTGTCTTGTGTCTTGTGTCTCACTCAATCAAAAACTATCAAATAGCCTATTTAAGGGTTAGGTGGTGTTTGGCATGTCACAGCTTATAATCTAGCTTTTTAAAAAGCTACTTCCAAATATACCCCTTAATTAATTATAGAAACACATTCTTTTAAATGTCCTATCATGTCCTTTTATATCTTTTAGCTTAGCTTTTCACCTAGTTTTACAAAACGTTATTTTTTATCAACCGGCTACCAAATAGCTTTTTATTTAACAACTAGCTTTTCAGTTTGTACGCCAAACATAGCCTTAGTGTCTTAATATATTAAACTTGTTTGAATGAGACCAAATGACCATTTTACCCTTACAATCCAAAAAAAAAAAAAAATCTCACAATATTCATCATTTTTTTTTTTTTGGCTTAACCTATTAAGTCATTATGTCCAAATTAAGTCCTCCTTATGTTCTTAACACCTTAAGTTCATTAAGTCCTAAACGATAAGAACAAGAAAATATCAATTTTTTTATGGAGTGTGAAATACACCTCAATAAGGGGATCTCTTCCTACAATGGAGAAAACCTCTTCTGCCAATTTTTTAATAACTTTTGCTCTGGGATCATAGTTTTTGTACACACGATGCCCAAAACCTGACATTTTTCGTTTCCTGTGTAGAAATTAAAAACCATTATCATCAAATTCAATAATTTACAAATCTCAGAAACTAAATATAACAAGAAAACTAACCTGTTTTTCACACCTTCAATGAACTCTGGAATATTGTCAACAGTTCCAATCTCATTCAACATCTTTAACACAGCCTATATAACACATGAAATATTCAATATCATTTTTTGACTAGTTAATCTATTTTATTAATTATATAAAAGAAAAACAAATATATTTTATACCTCATTTGCTCCACCATGGAGAGGACCATATAGTGCTCCAACAGCCCCAGCAAGAGCCGTGTATACATCAACACCACTACAAGGACATTTTCGTCATTTTCTAAAACGCATAAAAGTTGAAAAAAGAAAATAAATTGTTAACCTTGATGCCAGGTGTCTTGCAGCTGCTGTTGAACAATTCATTTCATGTTCAGCATGTAATATAAAAAGAATATCAAGCACCCGAGCAAGTCTAGGGTTTGGTTTATACGCCTTATCACCTCTGAAATTACATAAAGTTTATATCAAAATTAAATCACAAAATCAAAACCCAATAAAAACCCTATTCAGATAAATCAATAAATAGAACATACAATGAATCTAGCATGTATAAGAAGTTTTCAGAATAAGAAAGATTGCTGGAAGGAAGAACAGGAGGCCTCCCTGCCATTCTCAGATAAGCTGCTGCTGCAATAGTTGGTGCCTGAAAATTTTATTAATAAATAAATCAAACAAGATGATAAAATATAATTAACAGAAGGGAAAAAGGATAGAAATGAAATGGTCAAATGGTCAATGGTCAAACCTTCCCAAGTATGCGCACTATTTGCTTATCTCTCACTGGTTTAGACTTGTACAGATCTTGCCCCTATTATTATTATAATGAAATATTAAGATGACAATAAAAACAAATCCTAAATTAGTATTTAGAAGTAATAAGATTAAAGTTTACTGACTCTGAGAGCAGGGTTGGCATCAGGGTGGAATACAGAAAGGGCACTCATTGCACTGACAAGAACACCCATTGGATGAGCATCATGAGGCATGGCATGTATAATATCCTGAGAACACAAGTTTTATAAAAAAAAATTATTGAAAAACAATCCACTTTTCCTAGTTGTTGATTTGCATATGTGAAAACAATTTACCAGGATTCCTTGAGGAACAGCTGAATGCTGTGCTACTGTGAACTCCCAGTCTGCTAATTGGCTTTGAGAAGGTAAGTTCCCATACACTGCAAACAACAATCATTTGAGTTTCTAGTTGCCATTGATACTTAAACAGATGTCATTAGGTTAAGATTGTAGAGAAATGAGGAAGAAGAGTTACTTAGAAGGTAGGCTACATCTAGGAAAGAACTACTTTCGGCCAGTTCTTCAATTGGGTAGCCTCTGTATCTTAAGATCCCTTCATCGCCATCAATGTAGCAGATTGATGACCTAACAGGAGCTGTGTTTAGGTAACCAGGATCGTAAAGCTTCAGACCTTTATCATTGTTTCCTGTTGTTATCTGCAACAATTTACACCTTTAACTTCAGCTCAGGCGTATCAACTCTTTATAATTGAATTAGACATTTGATATAACGATTGGATGAGGTTCTACAGGAAAACAATCGGATTTTGTCGCTCTGGTACACTGTTTACGAGAAAATTGGATTGAATTTTGATGTAAGAGTTGCGATTAACATTTTACTCCGATCGATCCTACCATGTGATTTTCATGAAATCTCGTACCTATTTGACTGGTTATAAATCCAAAAGTCGTGTTGTTTAAAAACCCCCAAAACACACGAAGATCACAAAATAAAACTTGATCAAACATAGAATTTAATGATCCTAATTAAGCAGAATCAGATTTATCGAAGTTCGTTTACCTTCTTCAAGTCGGTAGCTCTCACTGTCCCTTCCTCCGAAACTTGAACTTTGTACTTCTTGCCGGTTCGTTCATCGGCGATCACCAACGAACCCTTCAAATTAGGCGGTGGAGACACAAACACCTGAGCGGAGGTGCATGATGACTCGAGAACAGGAGTAAAAGCACTGGATTCAAGACAAGCAGAGAGATGAGCTGATAGAACAGCTAACCTCCCACGAGCAGAAACACTTGAATTATCTGCTACTTCACCTCCCATTTTTCTCGAAGAATCGAATTGTAAACGTCAATTTGATGGAAGATATCGGTTGTTTCCGTATGTAAACAGAGAGATTGCTTGCAAGATTGATCGACCGAGCTTTAATACTAAAATTATTATTATTTTTATATATTTTTCCTAGGGAATGCTACCATTGATGATATTTATCTTCAAAGATCGTCTTCTTTTGATTTTTTCCCTTTTCAATTTCTTTCCGTTTTTGAGTTTTCTTCTTTTTAACATCTTCTATGTTAGAATTATATTAGATAAGATTTTTTTTTTTGTCACAAAATGTTTAAAAAAAAAAAAATTAAGACCATTTTTGGGTAAGATCCGGTACAAGAATTTATTAACTTGATTTATGGAACTAGTAATGGTTAAAAATAAAATTGTAAGTTGCAGTTTGTAAATATTGGGAAATTTAGTTCCCCACTTATTGTAATTGGTAAGAAGTTAAATTTGATGTTTTTTTTTTCTTAACAAGAAACATGAAGGTTTTGGTCTCAAATTCATGGCGAAATAATGGAATCACGCAAGAAAAACAACATACAACCCTTGGACGATAAAGATTAAGTTTTATCACTTCAAATTATCATATCAATATTGAATGTTACGTATTTATCTAGCTAGTGGATTCAATAATCTATGTAGTAAGCCTTTATTCTGAACAATAACCATCACTTGATTGTGAAGTGTGTCTAACATCATACATACATTCATATGTCAACGCTATATGATTGATTTTAAATAATTGAAGTTACTAAAAAAATATGAAAATATGAAAAACCGAGAGGTTGATATCAATAAACAGATCGATTATTGGTGTGATGAGTTGTTAGTTGGTTAAACTTTGGAGTTTTTGAGAGTACATGATTCCCACAACAAATATTAGAGTAAATTACACGAACGGTCATTATGGTTTGCGGTAATTTACACATTTGGTCTTTAATTTATTTTTTTAACTTGGAATGTACCTACAGTTTGTTTTTGTGTCGCGTTTGGTCTTTGTGTTACCTAAAAAGATTATTTTGTCTTTGATTTTTTATTTATTTAAATAAATACACCCCTAACCCCACTTCCATCTTACCTTACCTTATCTTACCTACCCTATTTTATTTAAATAAATTAAAATAGTCTTTTTAGGTAATACAGGGACCAAGCATGCAACAAAAACAAACTATAAGGATCTCCGAGTTAAAAAATAAATTAGGGACGAACATGCAAATTACCTCAACCCATAAGGACCATTCATGTAATTTACACTAAATATTATGTAGGAGGGCGACATCCATTTTTGTAATATTTTAAATATCTACAATAAAGTTTCGAAGTCTCAGAATCCTTTGACGATTATAAGGGAAGAGGAAGACTCGTCGATATTAATTATATTAGATGGATTTAAAACAACATTGATCCAACATGTTATATGTTATATAACCAACGAATACATTGAAAACCCTTAAATATACATTGCGTGAAATAGGTTTAG
Source organism: Lactuca saligna (assembly GCF_052625555.1). Lineage (NCBI taxonomy): Eukaryota > Viridiplantae > Streptophyta > Magnoliopsida > Asterales > Asteraceae > Lactuca > Lactuca saligna. The sequence continues at coordinate 34,186,075 of NC_136424.1, forward strand.
GGTTTATGAAATGTCCTTAGTTCGTGAAATAGTAACATGAAAAAATAATAATTAAACTAGTAATTTTTTAAGTAGATATGCTATCACATTAACCCAAACCGTGTTGAATAACATTTTGCAAAAAGTTTGTAGTTTGCGGAATGCATATATTAGCATATAAACCAAAAGAATTTTAAAAGGTTTGCTAGTTGTAACACCCTGTTTCGGGACATTTCTTAATTCAGGGTTGGTGGACCATAAATCAATCATGGAAAGCCTTGAGCTTTGAGGAAGTAAAGTTTAGACCTTATCGAAAGTTGGTAATATTGGTTATGAGATCTAAGCCCTTGATTCGCATGTCGGAACCAAATGGTAAAATGGAAAAAGTTATGTATCGGGCTTCTTTTATGGATTTATGGTTTTAGTTCGACATGTGTTAAGCCGAAAGTAACTAGATAGAATCATAGGGCTCTTCAATACCTTTCTGTGCATACAAAGAACGCCAAAACCGGAGTTGAAACAAAGAAGTTATGGTTGTTTGAAGTTGAACTGGTAGTTGGGGATTTTTACCCTACGCATGGCATAGAAGTTGAATGAGGAACGTGATGTTAATGATCTACGCATGACGTAAGTTTTGCTATGCACGATGTAGCTGTTACTGATCAAAACCCTAATCTTAAGGTTTTGGGCCCTATTTAACGACTCTAACTTCTTGGAACCCTTCCTATAACCAGCATACATCACTTCATATCGTTTTTTTGAAACCCTAGCCATCAATTGTGAGTTTTGGAAGCGTTAGTGTATTTTTTTGTGTATTCTTGAAGAAGGGGTCCATTGGAAAAGCAAGTGGGAACTCCAAGGTTTATAGATCCAGACTTTACACTTCTTCATCACTTATCTCTAGAAGGTATAAAGCTTACATCTTGATGCTCCTTTTGTTAAAGCTAACTAGTTCATGGGTTTTTATGCTTTTTCCCCTTAACCTTAGTTTTTATGGGTATGAACTACTCTAGACCTGATGAGTGTCATTTCTTGATGTTTTGAGCTTACAAAGTTATAAAAATGGGATCCATGCATGAGATCTTGAGCATAAGAGTGTGTTTTAGGACTTAAGGCTTGGTGTTATGCTCTTTTAAGCCATGCAAATGGATAAAGTCAGAGACTCCATTAAGACGTCCATCTAGTATAGATCTGGAAGTTTGGAGGGTTAACTTTACGTATTAAGCACTTAATGGAAAAGTTGGGCACCAGTGTGCTGCGCATGGCATAGTTTTAGCTACGCTAGGTGTAGCCCCAAATTTACTCGTTATGCAACCTTTAGCTCTAAGCTGGGCTTAGAGCATCGTGTACCCGAGGAGTAGGTCAACTGAAAGTTGGCCGTTGACTTTGACCAGGGTTGAATTTTGGTTAACTTGATAGTTTTGGGATTATATATTGAGACCGAGTCTCTGTTAATGGCATAAGTGACTCGTAGTGCTAGCTCTTGGATTTGTGATAGTTGTTGTGATATCTGTTGGCCTAAAAAGTGAGTTTTCCTCACTGTGGTCGTGGGTCGAAGGCACCAATGTCAACCCAATAGATCGTGTTATGTATCCTTGTGTATCGGATGTTGTTATGTTGTAGTGACATGTTAGATTGGTAGAAATGTACTTGTTGGTTATTGTTTATCTATTTCATATGTTAACATAGTGCGGTTAGGTTGAGGCTTTATTGCTATGTGTTGTAAGCCAACAAACCCAGGGCAATCCAATCCGATGACTATAGGCCGAGGCAATCTAGTCTGATGACTATGGGTTAGGGTAATCTAGTATGATGACTATGGACCTGAGGGTAATCCAGTCTGATGATTGTGGGCCCAATGTGCATGCTTGTATATGTATGAGCGTGTAGGATATTTTGGGGGAACTCACTAATCTTCGTGCTTACCCAATTGTTTGTAATTGTTTTTCAAGTACCATTGGTGACTGTGGGAAGGCAAAGGTCTGATCGTACACATCATCCTGTTGATTTATACTTGAGAGATTATTTGATACTCTGATTCTATGGATTTGATTTGAAAACAATGATTGATTATCTTATGGTTTTATGAAAATGTTTTTAATAAAAATTAAAAAATTTTGGCATGTTTTTAGGATGTTACAAGTTGGTATCAGAGCCTTGGTTTGAGAGAATTGGATGAACACTTGTGTGATTCCAGACTCAAACTATGGATTTGCAAAATATTTTTCATAATTAACTTTAAAATAACTAAAAGAGAGAATGCGGTGTGTACATTCAGCCGGAGCTCAAGGAAAGTTATTCCCCAAGATACACATACTTGTTTTATGTGTATTGGTGATATGTTAGAAATGCATGCTAGAACGCTTATTAAGAGAGATGCCTATTAAGGAAGATGCCTTTTGATGCCTTGTTGCTTGTAGAGTTTACTACTCGAATATTACTTGCTTTGTGCTTTGTAGGACTCATATTGATGTGAGTTAACTATTAAATGAATACGTCAAGTTACATGCTGCAAAGGTTAAATAATCTTAGAGTGATTGATTTGTCCCTATTGTACAACTCTTGTTTCCATTGTAAGGTTAAGTCTCTTAGTCGAACGACTATTTAAGTTTTGTTACATGTAGTTGTATTCATGTAATAGTTAGCTGAAGTTAGTGATAGGTTTTATAGGAAACAAAACTATACAATGCGGAAAACAATTAACAATTAATAGAGTACATGCATCATAGTTCATACGATATCTTGTAGAACGAAGGAATAACTGATCACTTATCTTAGGGCCAACATTTGATTTGAATCAAAGTTCAGCAGTGGCTTTAGAAAACACTCTTTGTTGTTTAGTTCAAGGTCTATACTTGTAACTGTAATTACTGACTTATCTAAGTGGGATACTGTTGGATTAAGGTGTCTAAGTCAGTAACTGAATTGATATATTCTTATAATTAGAAGCAAAGTCCTTTTGGGTTGCCTTCAAAACTAGTAACTAGAAGAAATTACATTTTTGAGAGAGAATAATTTGTTACTTTATTATGTGAATAATAAATTGTAATAAATGATTTGTTAATATAATATTAAATAATATATTAATTGGAAATATATAGTTGAATTTTTAATTTATTATGTGATTAATATATTAATATGAGATCAATTGTTAAAGAACTTATTTGTTAATTTATATGATTAATAAATTAATATGAAATCAATTAGGATTGATTAATTATTAATCAGAATTAAATTGGAGTTAATTCGGGATTAATTATTAATTAAAGGTGCAAGGACTAAATTGTCATTGTTCAATAGTTGAACAATTAAGAGGATTAAGAATCCATCATGTGGATGGTTTTAAGGACCCTATTAGGGTTTCTAGAAGCCTCCAAATGATATTAAGAAACTAGATAACTGTCTAATTTGAAATATATTATTATATGTTCAAACTTAGGGTTTCTAGGATTTCCTGACAGCTATAAATATGACCCCTTAGGTCATTATTTAGTAATGCTTATTTCCCTTGAAGGGTGAACTAAATCTTTCCCTTTTCTTCTCTCTCTTTTCTCTTTTGTTCTTATTGCTATGGCTGGGTACGAGCCATTAGAGGCAACCATAATTTTGGTGCTACCTTTCCAAGCTCTTCAAAGGTAGGACTAAAGTGATTTGTTTACTACAACAAATCAAAGGTATGTAACCCAAATTCTTGTGTTATTTGATTATACTAGGGTTTCAATTATGTTTCATGATAGTTTTGGTTGTTTATAATATGTTGCATTCAAAGTATATGACATAGATCATTTAGGTTGCATGTGCCCTTAAGTGTTAAATGAAATTCCACATGTACCATTCCGTTATAAATAAATAAATAAAATAAAATAAGTAAATAATAATAATAATAATAATAATAATAGTAATAGTAATAGTAATAGTAATAGTAATAGTAATAGTAATAGTAATAATAAATAATAATAATAAATCCTAAAACCCCGAGATGTATTTTATATTTTATTTGATTTTAGCCGTAAATTCGTAATAATTTATCAGCGTTAGCCATAAGGATTTAAATGATATGATTTCCAAAATTTGGGGTCTATATTGTAACATTAGGACTTGATATGTATAGAAATCCGTGAAGTAAGGGTTGTTTGGTAATTATTGGATTTAATTTGAAAAATATTTATAGAGGCAGGGATCAATCTTGTATAAATGGATTTAAGTTTGGATGGGACGGGAATTAAACCCAGTGCCCCTCCCCCTCATTTCCTTGACACACATTTCCTTCATAACTAAATCAAACCCTAACCCTAGTTATCATTTTACGTGGAAAACCCTAGAATCGGGAAGCTCTATGGACAATGATCGGGCACGTATTTGGACTGTTGAGTGGATTATTATTTCACTCGAGAACGACTAAGTCAAACCTTAATCAGTTATACCCTTAAGTGATTAAGTCCTTAATGGGTTAAGTATTCTTACTTAACCTTGATCGTCATTTTATGTGAAACGCTAATCGTCATTTCATGTGAGGTGGTCATTGTTGCAAGTGACTATGACCTATGATCGGGTATTGACTCAAGTATCTTCCTGTAAGTGATTAGAAGTGAGTTGAAGCTTGTAGAGTTCTTCGTTGCTATAGTGGTTATCTACGCGCATATCGAGGTAAGTTTCGCCTCACTGTACCTATGGCTCGAAGACACCAATGTTGGCCCACTAGTATCTGTTAGTAGATGGATACTCTATTGATTGTATATAGTCATGTAGGATAGACTGAGGACTCTTGATCTAATCTCTCTTACATGTTCCTTGTTTGGTTGTGGTTCTAGAGTAGGATCACATGTCTGGGTGACTTTCTCATCTCTGAGTATATACGACCATGCATTTCTTGGATTATTGATATTTAGTATGCTGCTATGTTGTAGTGATATGTTAGATATGTGTTCTAGTATTGAGTATGATGTTATGTTGTAGGGATCTGTTAGATTTATGTCCTGGTATTGGGTATGTTGTTATGCTGTAGTGATCTGTTAGATATGTTTCCTAGTATTGAGTATGTAGTTGTGTAGTAACAACCTGTAGAATTGTATGTTATATGTGCTTGTTGGTTATCATCTATGGAGTACCCTCAGGGACTGTTTGTGGTCATGTAGGATAGCCTGAGAATTATTGGTGTAGGATCTCTTGCCTGTTCCTTGTTTGGTTATGACTCTAAAGTAGGACCATCTGTTTGGGTGGCTATCTCAACTCTGGTTACTTATGGATACACATTCTATCGGGGTTAGCTGGTAGCGTGACTGTATGTTGTGAGAGGATTAGTAGCCAGTAGTAATTTGTATGATTATTGCTTAACTGTATTATGTGTCTACTTGATCTTGATTGTTTATATGTCGACATATTGTGTTTGGTTGGGTTGAGGCGTTCCTGCTTTGTGCAGTAGGCCAAGATACCCAGTGCAGTCCGGTTGAAAGTCGTAGGCACGGAGGCTCATGAAGAGTGGCGGGGTTAAGGCACTAGGCCAACAAACCTTGGGTATTATAGCCCAATGGCTGATTGGACCTGTTGTATATTGGCATTCTAACCTGAGGCATTCCATCCCGAGGATGACTTGACCTGAAGGTTGACTGGGCCTGTAGTATTCTAGCCCGATGGTTGATTAGACCCGACATGTTTGATTGTATATGTGATCTATTTACATGGTGGTATTTTGGGGGAAACTCACTAAGCTTTATGCTTACCTAGTTGTTTATGGTTTCGGGTATCATCAGTTTTGCTGGAAGGCGAAGGCGGGACTGTACACACTCATCAACAACATTGAAGATTCCATTTTTCTACAATACTCTGATTTTTAATAAATATAACTCGAAATAAATGGTTTTATTAATTAATGGACTAATAAATTTGGAAGTTTGATCTTAATAAAAAATGAAAATTTTCTGTTGTGAAAACTGGATGTTACACCACAAGCACATAGTTCTTGTAACCTATAAAACCCATCATTCATTGCCACGTGTACGGGTCCTGTGCTTCCAGTAGTACAAGCCCATACTACCTTCCACACCTACCCGTATATATGTTAAGGGGTCATCACGGACAACTCGGCCACAAGGCCCAACATCTAGGATACGCATACATCTTATACATATCCTCTTAAGAGTGGCTAATCCTTACTCATGCAGGCCTGCTACAATCCATCCTCACTTATGAAAATTCTACTAACCTGGAAGCCTCTCGTGTACGCTAATCATACATAACACTGGATTCGATAGACAGTCGAATACTTGATTCTACCCTAAGCCCAAAGTTAGACAAGGAACAGTAAATAAGGGTAAATCAAACATTCTCAGACTATAAAATCTTAGTTATGTACAAATATGATGCATACACTAAGCAACTATAGTAATAATGTCAATTCCATATAGCATAACAAGAAATTCTCCTAGGCTATCAGGCATCATACATCAGGTAATTCTATCATGAAATTCCTGAAAGATACTTAGCATACTTACTATCATGCAATTATATCATATCAGCAATAAACAAACAAATGTGGGTATTATGGGGAATCACTTTCCCAAGCTCTGGTTGATTGTACACATCACATCCTTTCTGTTAGTTCTTTTAGAGTTATTTTTTTAAAACATTTTTTAGATCCTTAGTTTGAGTTTGGAATCACACAAGTGTTCATCCAATCTCCTTAAACCAGGGCTCTGATACCAACTTGTAACATCCAAAAATCATGAAAAAATTTTCATTTTTCAAACCATTCAAAAATCCATAAGTTACATAAAAACATAGTTTCTCAAAACTATAAACATGAATAAGAGTGTCCCATAATCATAAGTCATATAAAATCCAGGATGATGTGCAGAATAAAGCTTTAACTTTGCCCCTGTCCTCTGAAGTACCTGAAACCAAAACATAAATATGTAATCCAAAGCTTAGTGAGTTCCCCTAAAGTACCACATACTGCAACATAATACAATGCACAAAACCAGGCCTGCAACACTAGGTTGGACCGTCACCGAGCCTTCAGCTACTAGTTGGACCGCTCTCGAGCCTACAACATATGTTGGACTGCTCCAATGGGCCTACAACATCAACTGGACCGCCTAGGTATCATGGCCTTTAGTTGTAATACCCGATTCAAGGTATTTTTCATTTTAAGCCGTGGTGTGTAATTAGTTTGCAAATTCGGTCCCTAAGGGCATTATCATAATTTTTGGGAAGGGAGAGTATACACTCGGCATACCTCTTGTACGCGGGGCATATGTAATCAGGGTACAAACCCTAGTTTTAGGGTTTGGACCCTATTTAAATAGCCTTATGCCCAATTTTACATCCTTACCAACCTCCTTATCCTCTGTTGAGTCCCATTTCGAACCCTAACCCATTCCAAGAGAGATTTGACATTTTTATGTTTTTTAGTGTGTGTTTGGTGTATCACTAAGAGGAAGAAGCTTGGTTGAGAAACATTGATCAAGAAGGAGCTTGTAGATCCATATTTCATTCATCCTTTCCAGATTCATAAAGGTATAACGCTAAGACCTTGCTCATTCTATGCTTAGATCTAGATCTAGTAGAGTTGTGGTCACTTTTTGGTCCCATGAATGAGATCTAGTGGAATTTACCACTCCAGAAGTTATAAGTTGATCCTCTTTATGTTTCTGAGATCCCTAGTTCATAAATTTAGCATCTTAATGGTTGAGGATCACCTATGCATGAGTATATGTCCATTTGGTGAAAGTAAGATGCTAAATCTAAGGTTTGAGTACATTTGAGCCATACAAAGGCACCAAGTTAGTGACTTTATGGATTAAGAAGTTCCCCAAGGTTTGGATCTAGAATTTGGACGTTTGTTCTTAAGCATTATGTGCTCAATGGGAAATAACTTAATGGGGGCGTACGCAAGTGTACGCATCCGGATCCCCGACTCTGTATAGAAACCTAGTATGTTGGGCGTAATAGTGGTACACTTAGCGTACTTGACCAGGATAGAATTTTGACTTTTGGGTCGCCATTGAACTTTAGGATTTTGGGCCCTTGTTGGTCCACAAGTCTTTCTGAAATTGGGCCACTGTTAGGCCTTGGACCTTTGTGGATTTGGGCCCATATTGGGCTTTTTGTGCTATTAAGTTTGGTCCACGGATATTAAGCCCTTTAAGGGAGCGATATGGGATTTGGGACTAGTTGATTAAAGTCCCGATTAATGTTTATGACCCAATTATTAATTATTGTTTAGTTTGCTCACTAAACCATAGGACTCTATAGATTGTATGTGGTTGTATTCTTTGTGACTCCTGCTTTATGTGTTGTATGCATGTGTTCCTGTTTGCTATATGTATGTGGGGTGAAATAGACCTGATACAGCCTTGTGCTAACATATGAGTTGAAATAGACTCTGGGGTGAAATAGACCCGGTACAGCCTTGTGCTGACATATGAGTTGAAATAAACTCGGGGTTAAAAAGACCCGGTACAGCCTTGAGCTGACATATATGTATGGTACGAGGTATTTTGGGGAACTCACTAAGCTTTGTGTTTACAGTTTTCAGTTTATGTTTCAGGCGCTTCCGGTTCGTATGGGAAGGGCTCGGGATGATCGCATTGCACACACCATGATTTTCCGATTTATTAACTCTGATGTACTTTTTGAATGTTTATGGATACTCTCTGAATACTTTATGGTTTTGACAAACATGTTTGGTTGACGATATATTTAAGATAAAACAAAAATTTTAGGCTTTGAGTTTCGGGACGTTACAAGTTGGTACCAGAGGCTTAGTTTGAGGGATTCGGGCATACTCTCGGGTGTGATTGAACTCAAAATGAGGATTTGATAGATTTTTCATAAGAAGAAATGTTATATAAAGGAAATTTCTAAAAAAACAAAGGGGTGTGGTGCATACAATCAACCAAGCTCAAGTAAGTTTTCCCAAAATACCCACACATGTTCTTGTGATATGCTTTGAATTGTAAATCTGTGAATCACATGATAGACTAGGGCTAAGGATTTTCATGATAGAATACCATGAGAGATGCCTTTATATTCCTATTGCATGAGCTTGTAGACTTACATACTAGTATTGGATCAGCCAGTGATCGGATGGCTTGTTTACGTTATGCTTTGATTCAGATTACTCAATGCTCGAATGTTGCTTGCTTTGTGCTTTTAGGTTCCTATTATCATCAACTAAGTTGCATATTTCTAAGATTAGATAATTTCATAAGGTTAGGTTTAACCCTTGCGCGGCTATTGTTTGAGTCCAACCGTTATAGTGTGGGACCTTTCATTCAAAGAGTTATTTAGTGTCAGTGATATGTAATTATGTTCATGAGCTAGTTAAAGGGAATTGGTGGGAGTTCCTTCTGTTGATGATGGTGGGGAGTGCTGTGGTGGTAGCCATAGGAAAACCTAATAGGTCATTAGGTGTCGAGAGCTTTGTTGTGCTAAGAGGTCGTTTAGATTGATAGGGAACTAACTTGGGGGATTCGAGGTGATACTTGAGGAAAGTACAAATAGATGTGGAAGGTAGTATGGGCTCGTATTACTTGAAGAAGAGGATCTGTACTCGAGTCAAGGAAAGTCACGATGATACCAGGAAGCTTGTAAAATGTGGGATTCTTTGAGTATGTATTCTGATGGTTTGAATGGTTTATTTATAGTATGGTGGCCACTCGAGGAGGTTCTGGTAGTGGTTCTAGAGTCAGTGATGGTTCGGGTTCGGGTTCTGGGGTTGGGTTTATGGATGATCAGATGCGAGAGTTCATATCATCTGAGATTACTTGCAGTATTCTTAACCAGACTTTTGTGATCTTTGGTACGATCAAGGAGGGTATTATTGAGATTTTGGATGAGTGCTTAGACGCTTTTCGTTCTAATATGGTGGCGATGGTGGGAGCCTGCTCTTTGAATTTCTAAGAGTTTCAGACATGTGGGGCTCCGGGTTTCTTCGAGAAGAAGGACCCAGTTTCGAGCAGGCATTGCTACTTGTTAGCAGATGTTACAAACACCTTTCGTACTAGTTGTTGCCCAGAGGAGGAAAAGGTCACACTTGTATCCTATCTTCTGAAAAACATAGCTCAAGATTGGTGGGAGGAAATTGGACACGCCTTCAGAGGCGAGGTGGTTGAGTCGCTGAATTGGGAGGATTTTGTGTCGAGTTTTCAGGGTGAGTTTACACCTGTGAATGGCGAGGGAATTTCAGGACCTTTTCTAGACTACTGAGATAGTGGCGGAGATTACCGATATGTCCCGTGAGAGGGCATTACTGGTTCCACAGTATGTGGCGGATGAGGAGATGAAGATGGTGAGATATCATGATATGCTAAGCAGAGATACCAGGCAGTTTATAAGTACATCCAGTTGCTGTACATTGGATGATATGGTGGCGAGAGCCAGATAGAGGGAGATTAACTTGGAGATGGAGAATAAGAGGAAGTTGGATTCAAGATCGAAGGGCCAGCAGGGACGGGGCCGCTGTGGAAAGTGCAACAAGACGTATGATGGAGCTTACAGGGGTGGTTCATGCTGCTACAAGTGCGGCAAGAGTGGGCACTTTAGTTGGGATTGCACAGCCACCACCCAGACACCGAGTCTGGTTTTCTTTCATTGCAATCAGAGGGGCCATAAAAGGGTGATTATCCAAGTTTAGCAGCAACGTGACCAGTTGCAGCACCCGCTATGGCGACCCTGCAGATTATAGATGGTCGTTAGGGTAAGGCGGAGGCGCATGTTGTGAGGTGTAGGGAATTTTAGCTGACAACCAAGGATGCTCGTGCAGCACCAGATGTGGTGACGGGTATATATCTTCTCCTTATCTCTTTATTTATGTTGATTTTCGTGCTTATATCCGTTTTCGATTTTAGGTTCGTTCTTTGTGAATGACATCTTTACTCTGGTTTTGTTTCATTCGGGGGCTACCTGATCCTGTGTATCTATTTTGCTCAAAAAGATGTTTGTTGATGTTGCGGGTGAGATGATTATCCACTAAAGGTTGAGATTGTTGACGATTTTCCTGTACGAGTATCGAGGGTTCATGATATGGGCATATTTAGTTATAAAATTCATGCATTATCATAATACTTTATGTTGTTTTTGTCTCATTTAATGAACAAAAGGTGCTTAATTAGTTTAAAATTTCATTTTTCAGCAACAATGACATGCTCGGATGGAAAAGGAAGCGGAACTAGCGATTGGAAGCTTGGATCTTGGATTTTGAAGAAAGAAGGATGTTGCTGGACAGCTTGACCCCTCGTCAGTGTTTTCGCCATATCTCATGAACCGTAACTCCGATTGATGAGATTCAAAATGTTCTTAAAACTAGACACAATTTCGAACGACTTTTGTGTTTTGAGAAAATGCTGATTCCAAACGGACTCGACGAGTCACTTCGAACGTTCACGATTCTAGACACGCTGACTTGCCGTACACGGGTTTTAAGTGACGGACTCGCTGAGTAGGTCACTGGACTCGCCGAGTAGCCCCTGTTTTGTGAAAATCTATATAAAGGTACTTTCAGATCGATACCCTAGGATATAGATGAACCCTTGGAGGCCAATTGTTAATTAAAGGTGCTGCTGGAGCGTGGGAAGCTAAAGAATCAACCCTACATTCAATTTTAAGGAGAATCAAGTCAAAATCAAGTATACTCTTACCTAATCTCTTGTTTGAACTATGTTTTTACCAATTGATTTCGTTTTTGAGCTTTTTTCTGTTGTAATCATGAGCTAAAACTCATAACTTCTGTTTAGGTAGATGATGTAACGCTCGGGTTTCCAGTCTAAGCATTTTGTCAATGTAATAGTCTAGGTCAACTATTGTAACTCTTTTTGAAGTAATAAAGATGAAATATTTGACTATTATGTGAATTATGTGTATTTATGTGTTTATTATTTAATTATAAATGTATAATTAATAAAGAATAAAAATGAGCGTCAAAATTAAAGTGTGAGATAATCCCGATATATGTACATAAAGTTGTAGAATATGTCTCAAGGTTTCCGTACATATAAAGAATGCCGAAATCCGAGTTATAACGAAGAAGTTATGACCCGCCGAAGTTTTACGGCAAAAACCGGCACGGCACCGGGAAACATAAATAGTGAATTTATGATAGAAGACTATTTAGCCTTAGCAATCTAAACAAAAGTCGTAGAATATGTTAAACTAAGAACATCGATAAAAAGAACGCCCAAATCTAACTTCGTATGAAGAAGTTACGATTTTTCGAAGTTTCAGACTAGCAATGTACAACCCGAAATTCGAATGTTTGATCGAGCGGTTTTTAGCCGACACGAACTAAACGAGAATCGAATATCTCGTTAAGAGTAGCGTAACGAGAAAAAGATGGGCGAAAACGGATGTCGGATGAAGAAGTTATGAGGATTTAACAGACCAATCCTATCCCGGCCCGTTGATAATATAAAATTTAAAATCGAGCCTAAATTAGCCGACAAAGTCTAAACGAAAGTTTTAGAGTAGGTTCCCACCTTCGCGTGGATATAAAGAACGTCGAAAACGGAGCTCGTATGCGAAAGTTACGAATTTTTAAAGTTGAAGCGTGAAAATGCGAAACCTGTTGCGAAGTTGATGATGTGGCACAATCCCAGCCGTCACTTGCGGCCCACGGTCTTCGCTTCGGATTGTGACACGCCCCCTTCGCATTACGCCCCGTGTACGAGGTCCGGTACGCCCCGCGTACCTCCGGCCTTATCCGTCCGAGTCCGAGTGCGAGCCAGCTGTTGCGAGCCGGCAACCACCTCCGAGCTACGCCCCACGTAGCACCACCGAACGCCCAGCGTAGCGAGGCCCTCGCGCCTATAAAAGGGGGCCGAGGCTGCCCTCATTTTTCACACCAAAATCCTTTCTCTCTCTAAATTCTTTCTCTCTCTACAACCCCAAACCACCCCTAAGCCCTAGTTAAACCCCTAGCACCCTAAGGAAGCCCCGAGGCTCCCGGAGTCCCAAGAAAAAAGGAGTTTTTCGGTTTCGAAACGCTGCTCCAATTAAGTCCCAGTTTTCGATAAAATTCGCTGTAAGTATGCTACGCTTACGCAATTTTTAATATAGCTTTCAAATAATTATAGGAATGTTATTAGGTCCTTAAAATAATAATTTGGGCTATTATTATGAGTTATATGGAGCGTTATTAACGCTTAATAATAGTCAGACTAATTAATTTGTCGCGGTTATCGTTAGACTAAACCCTAGTGGTATTGGTACTAGGTTTTATCGAAGGAATATCGTTTTGAGAGTATCGAAGCGTTGTCCGAGTGTTGAGTCACCACCTACTCAGGTGAGTGCATAGTTACTTTCAACTTACACATAGATATGAAGTATTTTATATAAATTGCGTGCTATGTGTGCATATTATCTGAATACTTGCTATCTATGCTAGATGAACGTTGTTATACATGTTTTCAATGATTTAAACTGTATATGTATTTTATATCTACGAAAATGTTGGGGTAAAACATGGGTAGATGTAATAGGTGATGTGTGATAAAATGATGAGAGGCCTCGATGTTGATGTTGTTGATTCTGTCATCTAGCGGAGTATGGATGACGACCACGGACTCTTCTAGACAGTCCAGTGGAACACTAGCAGGCTCGCAACCTGTAGGTGTTGTGAACGATGTGTTCACCGGTGTACTCCATCCCCCACATGGTTGCCTTTAGGACATTTATTGCTGAGGAACCCCCTTAGCAGTAGTGTCCGTCCCGATGATGATCCTTAGGCTAGGTCCCTTATGATAGGTGTTTAGGGACGTAAAGTGAGGATAACGGGAACGGGTAATCGGGTTATTGTTGATTGATGAAATTAATAAACTTATTTATTATGGGTTGAATACCCTATGTGCTCACCAGGCTCCCAAGCCTGACCCACTCAGTTTTATGTATTACAGGTAGTGGCGCATGAGCATAGGTGTGATGTTTTGGACGAGGGATTACGGATATAGGCCTGTAGATATGAAATAATGTAGTAAGGCTTATATTGTACTGTTTATACTTTTGATCTGTACGAACATGACATCCCGAGTCTTTTAATGAAATACATTTCTATGGAAATGCTTTTGATAAATCTTTATCATATTATTGTTTTGGGACAAATTCCGCAACCCTTTTTATTAAAAGATAACTCTAATTTTGAAATAAAGTATAAACAAAACCGGTCTTTTCTGGCCGTGATTTTGGGGATGTCATAGATGAATTTGCGAACATGGATTGATTATTTGATTAGGATTAATTTTAATTGGTGATTATGTTTTATTAAGCTTGTTAAAGAACGTTATGTGTTAAAAATAACTATTCTTCTGTTAATAAATCAGTAATTAAGTTGTATGAACATCTCATAATTATTAATTTCATATGATTTATTGTGACCACATAGTTGTATGTCTAGGAATAGCGAATGTGAAACTAGAATTAACTAGAAGATAGGTAAGTTAATGTGTGAGCTTGTTTGATGAACATCAGCAAGAGGTTAATTGAAGGGCCAATTTAATTAAACATTACAAGTCTTATTTAACCCGAATCTATAACTAGGAAATCCGTTAATTTAGACAATTGGCCACTGCTTGAGTTAATTTGTTTCCTAAGTATTAGTAATAGCGAATGTGAAACTAATCATCTTAGTCAGTAGCCAATGAAGAATTAATCCGATACATTGAAATCATCCATGTGAACAAATGATTCGAACCTAAACAAAAGTCCTCTTAATTATTGAATTTAGTTGATTTTTATTTGCTTAGCTCTTAGTTTCTTAGTTTAAGTTTTATTTAATTGTTCAAGTTTCTAGTCTTGCAAAACTAGAGAAAAACTCATTTCTATTACTTGTTTTATTTAGATAATATTATCATAATAGCATTTATTTTAATTGTTTACCATTCCCTGTGTTCGATACCATACTTGCTTGAACTATATTACTAATCGATAGGTACACTGCCGTTCGTGTGTTTAATTTGTGTCTAAGTTAGTAGGATTAAAACTAGTTCATTTCACACACATCAGTTCATCTGGGATGTATACTGGATTTGTTTAGTGATTGGTACCCGATTGATTTGTTTCCCATTCCTGTGTGTGAGAGCAAAGTTATTATGGGGATAGATTGTTTAAGCCCCAATGAGGTAATGATTAATTTTGAGCACTAGTTGGTACGTATTCAGACCCTAAGTGTTGGAGAATTAGTCATTCAGAGAGAGGGTGTTCAGCGTGGGCTGGTTATCTGTTCAGCAGTTAGGGCCAGGCGTTATCTTTAGCATGGTTGTTTTGGGTTTGTGGTTTATGTGATGGATACCATGGAGAAGGGTAAGACGACTGTGGGTGATGTACCAATTATTCGGGAGTACCCAGTTGTATTCCTAGAGGATTTGCTTGGAGTGCCTCCGGAGAGGCAAGTGTAGTTTCGGAATGAATTGGCTCTGATAGCCAAAGCACCTTATCGGTTAGCACCTATAGATGCGGGAGTTATCTGCACAACTACAAAAGTTGTTAGACAAGATATTTATTCGACCGAGTAGTTCACCATAGGGAGTGCCAATCTTGTTTGTAAAGAAGAAGGATGGGTCGCATTGGATGTGTATCAACTACCGGGAGCTGAATATGCTAACAGTGAAGAACCGTTATCTACTCCCGAGGATTGAAGATTTATTTGACCAGCTCCAGGGTGCATCTTGGTTTTCAAAGATTGATCTACATTTGGGTTATCATCGGATGAGGGTCAGAGAAGAGGATGCACAGAATATGGCCTTCTGAATTCGTTATGGTCATTACGAGTTCGTGGTGATGCCCTTCGGGCTCACCAATGCTCCAACCACATTCATGGATCTCATGAACCATGTATGCAGGCCTATGTTGGATCAGTATGTGATTTTGTTTAGTGATGAAATCCTAGTCTATTCCAAGACCCAGGAGTAGCATAAGGAGCATCTAAGGGAGGTATTGAAGATTCTGAGGAGGGACAAGTTGTATGCAAAGTTCTCCAAGTATGAGTATTGATTGCATGAGGTGTAGTTTTTAGGGCACCTTGTCAACCAAAACATATTTCGGTCGATCTGACCAAGGTTGAGATTTTAATGAGGTGGGAAGTTACGAGGTCTCCATTTGATATTCAGAGTTTCCATGAATTGGCAGGTTACTATCGAAGATTCATTCAGGATTTCTCCAAGATAGCGGTTCCTTTGACCCAGTTGATGAAGAAGACCGTCACGTTTTGTTGGGGGCCTGAGAAACATGCAACTTTTGAGACTTTGAGGTGGAGATTGTGTGAGGTGTCGATTATGACCCTGCCGGAGGGTGTTGAGGACTTTGTAGTGTACTGTGATGCATCAATCACGGGGTTGGGTGCAGTGTTGATTCAGCAGGGTCATGTGGTCGCTTACGCTTCAAGGCAGCTGAAGCCTTATGAGACGAATTATCCTATGCATGATTTGGAGTTGGAGGCTATGGTATTCGCTCTCAAGATTTTGCGACATTACCTCTATGGGGTCTGTTTTACTATTGGATCACTAGAGTCTGAGGTATCTGATGGATCAGCTGAATTTGAATATGAGGAAGTGTAGATGGTTGGATGTAGTGAAGGACTATGATTGTGAGATCATTTATCACCCGGGAAAGGCCTTACGTGGTTGCCAATACTCTCAGTCGCAAGGAGGTTGCTGCCACAATCAGGGATTTGTGTTTGAGGATGAACGTGATTACCCTACTCTTACAGCATGTTCGAGAGGCTTACGTTGAGGCCATGAAGGAAGAGCACCAAAAGAGTGAGCACATAGTAGACCAGGTGGCTTCCTTTGATTATGATAGTCGAGACTTATTAACCCTTAATCGAAGGGTGTGGGTTCCATATTGGGGTGGTACTTAAAATGAAAAAAAATTAATTCAGCAGGTTTGCAACATACTTCATACAGCACAGAGTCGACAAAATAGCTACGCAGATAAAAGTTGGTCAGACTTAGAGTTTCAGGTTGGGGATATGGTACTCCTGAAGAGATCACCTTGGAAAGGTGTCATTCGATTCAGTAAGCAGGGGTAAGCTAGGCCCTAGGTATATTGGTCCTTTCATGGTGTTAGCCCGGGTAGGAAGGGTTGCCTATCATTTGGATCTGTCGGAGGAGCTCAATCAGCTCCATAGCACTTTTCAAGTCTCTTGGCTTCGGAAGTGTTTGGTTGATGATTCCACAATGGTTCTATTGGAGGAGATTCAGGTGGATGATTGCCTGAATTATATAGAGAGACCAGTGGCGGTCCTTGACAAGAGGACAGACTCTACGAAACAAGGTTGTGGAACTCATGAAGGAGCAGTGGCAGCACTGAAAGGGTTCTGAATGGATGTGGGAGCCCGAGGACAAGATAAGTGAGCATTACTTAGAGTTATTAGAGGCAGCAGACTTCAAGGACGAAGTATAATTCAAGTGGTGGAGAATTGTAACACTCGATTCAAGGTATTTTTTCATTTTGACCCTTGGTGTGTAATTAGTTTGCAAATTTGGTCCTTAAGGGCATTATCATAATTTCTGGGAAGGGAGAGCATACACCGGACGTACCTCTTGTATGCAGGGTTTACGTAATCAAGGTACAAACCCTAATTTTAGGGTTTGGACTTTATTTAAACAGCCTTATGCACAAAGTTTCCTCCTTACCAGCCTCCTTAGCTTCTTTTGAGTCCCATTTTGAAACCCTAACCCATTCCAAGAGAGATTTGAAATTTGTGTGTGTTTGGTGTATCTCCAAGAGGATGAAGCTTGGTTGAGGAACATTGCTCAAGGATAAAGGTATAAAGCTTTGACCTTGCTCATTATATGCTTAGATCTATATCTAGTAGAGTTATGGTTACTTTTTGGTCCTATGAATGAGATCTAGTGGGAATTTACCACTCAAAAAGTTATAAGTTGCTCCTCTTGATGTTTCTGAGATCCCTAGTTCATAAAGTTAGCATCTTGATGGCTGAGGATCAAACATGCATGAGTATATGTCCATTTGGTGAAAGTAGGATGCTAAATCTAAGGTTTGAGTCCATTTGAGCCATGCAAAGGCACTAGGTTAATGACATTATGTAACGACCCAAAATACGACCCAAAAATTTTGTTTTAATATTACTAAAAATCGCAACATCAACTATTAGATAATAAAACCATGAATCGTATGTCTCAAAAAGCCATAGCAAATGTATCAATTCAAAACTGAAGTTAATATAATATCAAAATATCTAAATAAAACTCTTAGGAATAAACTGGAACTGTGGTGTGTGCCATGCCATCAATCCGAGCTCTTCCCCTTGCCTGCGGAAGTACCTAAAACCAAAACTGATACTGTAAGCACAAAGTTTAGTGAGCTCCCCCAAACTACCACATACCATACAATAACATATAAAGCACATACTGGGCCTTGCCCATTGCATCGGACTGAAATCCGAACTAACTGGGGCCTTGCCCCTGCATCGGACCAAAGTCCAAAAACTGCATCGGACCGAAGTCCGGACTAACTAGGGCCTTGCCCCCTGCATCGGACCGATGTCCAGCTAACTGCATCAGACCGAAGTCCGGACTAAATGGGGTCTTGCCCCCTGCATCAGACCGAAGTCCGTCTAACTGCATCGGACTGAAGTCCGGACTAACTGGTTGAACTTGGCATAGCATAATCATAACTACTAGCATAAACACATATACTGCATACTGGATAGGACCGAAGTCCAGAACACATAACACAAAAACATGCTTGAATCAGAAAGACATCAAGAACACTAAACTACTGCATCGGACCGAAGTCCGGAAACTACTGCTAACTAGACGGGTCAGCATTGTGGTTGTAGACTCGTTCCTACTTGGAGGAAAACTCACTTGAACTGCTGAACTTGGTTGATAACCCTCCGGCTGCTAACCGACAACTCTCTGAAATGTTGCTCCTCTAGCTCCCTGAGCAACCAATACTAATAACAACACTTAGACTAAATTGTCCTCCCGAGGGCAACTAAGTCAACTTTGGTCAAAGTCCTGGTCAAAGTTAACCTTCCTGATTGACTCTACTCGCCGAGTCAACCCGTTGACTCGTCGAGTTCTTATACTCAAAAAACTCCCATAATACGACTCAACTCGCCGAGTCGCCCCAGGACTCATCGATTTGAATGATCTCAGAATTCTATCTTGACCAACTCACTGAGTTGCCAACCAACTAACAGATCCGAAGCTTAACCAAAAGAGGTTGGGGTTCTACGATCTGACTCACCGAGTCCAAGGCAATCTTCAACAAAATCGCCGAGTTGTTCTTCCAACTTGTCGAGTTCCTGCCCATCTTCATACAACTCGCCGAGTCCACCCATGTGACTCGCTAAGTCGCTTCAGTTCTTAATCCATACAGTGGCTTTTCGAGCCATGCAGGGGCTCCAAACTGTAGATCCATTCTTCTAAGGCCCACCCTTCACGTAAAGTTGCAAACTTTATGTGAAACCAAGGAGCTATAGGCTTAAAACACTCTAGGGCTAGGGTTTAATACAAACATGCTTCACCAACACACCAAGGGCTGATACTTTACGGGTTTTTGGAGCAAGGCAAACCTAGATCTGAAGTATCACCCTTAGATCTGGACTTCTAACTCGAAATGACTCCTTAACATGCCAAAATGGCCCCAAAACATCATCCAAGAAAGATATAGAAGCAACAAAGGCAAAGTGACAGATTGTTACCTTCAAACTGATGCTCATAACCAAAGAATTGAATCCTCCGGCTCCTTAGTGGTCAAATCCTCCAAATCTTTCTCTTGTAAAAGCCCTAATCTCACTTTCCTCTCTTCTTACTCAAATTAGGGTTTGGAATCGCTTAAAGAAGCTTCTGGCCGACAAGGGGGGGGGGGGGGGTTGAGGAGAGGACATATGGTCCTTTAAATAGGGTGCAAACCCTAAGATTAGGGCTTTTATCGTCCAGACCAGACTCGCCGATTCCACTCGCCGACTCGCCGAGTCGGTCACGTATTCTATAACCTGGATCCAGTTCTAACTCGGCGAGTAAGTATACCTACTCTTCGAGTCCCTTCTTCAATCTACACTTTAAGCTCTTAACTCCAACTTTTGAAATTTGGGATGTTACACATTATGGATTAAGACATTGCCCAAGGCTTGGATCTGGAATTTTGACGTTTGGTCTTAGCATTAAGTGCTTAATGGGAAAAATGAATTAATGGGGGCGTACGCAAGTGTACCTGTCTAGATCCCTGACTCCGTGTAGCAACCTAGTACGTTGGGTGTACTAGGGGTCATTATTGGGTGACAAGTCTTTCTGAAAATGACTTTTGGGTCGCCATTAGACTTTAGTATTTTGGGCCCTTGTTGGACCACATGTCTTTCTAAAATTAGGCCAATGTTAGACCTTGGGTCTTCATGGATTTGGGCCTTGATTATCTTCTAGGAATTGGGTCATTATTGGGCTTTTTGTGCTATTGAGTTTGGGCCATGGCTATTAGGCCATTTGAGGGAGGGGTAAAATGGTCTTCTACCCTGGGAGTTAGGACTAATTGATTAAAGTCTCAATTATGGTTTATGATCCAATTATTATCTAGGGTTTTATTGATTGGTTAGTGTGGAGATTCTTCGGTTTAGCAGCCCGAGCATCTATTTGATTGTCATCAGACTAAGGTGAGTTTGCTAACTATACTGTAGGACATTAGGGATTGTATGTGCTTGTAGTCTTTGTGACTCCTACTATATGTGTTGTATGCATGTGTGCCTGTTTGCTATATATGTGGGGTGAACTAGATCCGGGGGTGAAATAGACCCGATATAGCCTTGTGCTGACATATAAGTTGAAATAGACTCGGGGGTGAAATAGACCTAGTACAACCTTGCGTTGACGTATATGTATGGTGTGCAGTATTTTGGGAAAATCATTAAGCTTTGTGCTTATGGTTTTCAATTTATGTTTTAGATGCTTCCGATTCGAAGGGGAAGGGCTCGGGATGATCACATTGCACACACCATGATTTTCCGCTTTATTGACTCTGATGTACTTTTGGGATGTTTATGGATACTCTTTGAATACTTTATGGTTTTGAAAAACATGTGTGGTTGATGGTTTATTTAATATAAAAACAAAAATTTTAGGTTCTGAGTTTTGGGACGTTACATTAGCACAAAACAGGACCTCCTTAACCCAAAAACACAATAACATGTCGACATATGCAATAATAATCTATAACCAGCAAGTACAGGTAATCATACAGATATACGAATCTAACATATAACCAATAAGCACCGGTAATCATATAGATCTACCAATCTAACATATACCCAACATAAAATCATCCTATATACCAGGATACATAACCTAGTGGGTTGGTGTTGGTGCCTTCGACCCACAAGTATTGTGAGGAAAACTCACCTCAATGTCCGAAAGGTATTTGAACTGAACGTTGCTCCAAATAAGTGCTCTACAGGTCACCTATACCACAAACAAGGACCAAGCGTTAGCCTACTACTCAAATCACTCTATTTGACCCAAATTCAAACTTGGTCAATGGTAAAAGTTAACGGTCAACGGTCAAATCTACACTCAAAAGTCACATAGCCAGTCATGACCATCTAGTGGTCACGTTGTAACCTAATAAGACAACAATCGTGATTTTTCATTCTCATGTTGTGACCACAAATGTTTACGTTGTGAGAAGCGCTCTAAACAACTTGATGCAGTAAGCTCTTAATCCTTTTAGACAAAAAACAAAACTTCCAGAATGTCTTATCTACTTCAAAACATCATAAAAATCATGGCTTTTTGGACATTCATGTACAAGGCATGTCCCAAACACAATCTAGGGAACAAAAGGAAGAAATAGCATAAGGAGCTCATGCAAGAGTCTCAAACCTAACCATACTTCAGATCTAATACTTATTCCATCAAAGGGACACTAGAGATTCATAAAGTTGGCAACTTTATGGACCACAAACACAGTATCAATATAGACATGAAAGATAATGCATAAAAACCTAGATCTAAGCTTAATGACTAAAAAAGCATTGAACTTGGAAACTCAGAAGGTGTGAAGATGAATAATGGTGAGGCTTGAATGCTGAGATGGTGAACTAGATTATCTTCCTCCTCTTCTTATTTGCTAAAATCACCACAAAAGAACTCAAAATCAACTATGTGGTGCTAGGGTTTCAAGGGAGAGTATTACGAGGTGATGGAGGCTGAGGGTGGGCTAACCTTAGGCTTCTCTTCTTTTAAATACGGGGAAACCCCCGAAGATTAGGGTTTGCTTCTCATCCAGGTCTCACGTCGTGACCCATAAAGGATCACATTGTGAGTCTCAAGATGATGCACGTTTTGAGATGCCACATCATGTCGTAACATACAAGTGCTCACGACGTGACCTAGGTTTGAGCCAAAAAAGTATTTAATAACTTGAAAAAATGAGTACCTGATTGAGTGTTACATTATCCTGATGAATTTTTGCACTTCCAACGATGAGACTATGCCGACGACATTTTACCAACGATTTGTCGTCGGTATAGGCTATCCCGACGACTTGTCTTTATCATAGGGTTAAAAGAAATCATCGCCATAGGGCAGTTCTTGTAGTGTAATCTAATAAAATAGATGGGTTCAAGGGTCAACTTGGAAAATTATTTGTAAACCCAAACATAAACATATAATAAATGGGACGGTGGGTCAGAAAAACTCAACCCAAACCCGTTTATCTTTGTGTCGGGGGTTGTGTCGAGAATTGTCACCTTTAGCTTCAATATTGCACACCCTCAACTAGAAAATAGGCTCTAAATAAAGCCAAAACATTTAATGAGAAGCATCGAGTCAATGAATCTACAAGGGTGAGTTCATTGGAAAAAAAAACATACTCGAATTTCACTACAATGCTTGTCTTCCTTGCTAACTAGAGAACCTTATATAGGTAAAACATAAAACTGTCTTCTTTTATTGATTGATGTATAAATATTTCGTGTATTTGATTTCCGATTTAAGGTTATTGTTTGTTTATTTCTCCGGGTTCTAACTAGTGCCAAAGAGATCAATTCATGTCAATAATTTTGTTATCTAGGATGATTATGCTAATTTGTTGGTTACCCGTATAAAAGACCTGAATAAATGCCCAACAAATAAAATTTTCTAAACTAAAAAAAACAATATATCTATTTGTAAATTTTATTCATCTCTTGCATGAAAGACCCTAGATTTTATATAACTTCAGTAAGGATTTTTTTTTAGAAAATTACTTAATAGGATAACATAGTTTTCACTATGTATACATTTAGTCCTTATTTCTTTTGTGTGTGTAAAATAAGCCTTTTAAACTGTTGTTTTATACATATTTAGACCTTATGATCTACTTTAGGTGGTGAGGTTAAATTCTCAGTTTGTACACATTTAGTCATTAATGTTTTTTTTATTGCAAAATAAGTCTGTGTTGTTTTTGTACACATTCAGTTCTTATGTCCGATTTTCTTTAGGTTTTACTCAAATGACATCCTACGTCAGACAATCATTAATAAGATGTTCTCGCATATGGCTTGTCCGTCACTTATATTAGCAACCTAATTCATGTATCGATCAAATAATGTTGATGCCTTAGTTTTCTCTAAGAATAAAATATCTTCGACTTCAGTTTCATTTATCTTCGTAAGAGATAATGAGATTCTTTATGATTTCTTTCTCTCAACTCAAATTCGCACTTCTAAGACAAAGTAACACCATGAAAAAAAGTTTAGTGTCTTCCCTAATTCCTCTGTATGTCGATTTTGATCATTTTTCAGCAAATAGGTTTTTTGTTTATTTCAAAATGTTGTTTTTGTACACATTCAGTTCTTATGACCAATTTTCTTTAGGTTTTACCCAAATGACATCCTACGTCAGACAATCATTAACAAGATATTCTCATATATGGCTTGTACTTCACTTATATCAGTAACCTAATTCATGTATCGATCAAATAATGTTGATGCCTTAGTTTTCTCTAAGAATAAAATATCTTCAACTTCAGTTTCATTTATCTCCGTAAGAGATAATGAGATTCTTTATGATTTCTTTCTCTCAACTTAAATTCACACTTCTAAGACAAAGTAACACCATGAAAAAAAAAATTAGCGTCTTCCCTAATTCCTTGGTATGTCGATATGGATCATTTTTCAGCAAATAGGTTTGAAGATAAGCTTGCAACTGTTAAAGAGAAGGTTTCCTGTCTCAAACCACTTTGAATTCACAAAATACTAAAGCCCGAGAACGTTTAGGGTTTTGTCACGAGGATTAAGGAGGCACGTCGTGAACTTCTATTAATTTACTAATCACTAATAAATTAACAATTTGGATCCCCGATAAACTCTCATGTCAACAATTGCTTAAATTTTTCATTAAGTTTAATACATGACTTTGATATTAATATTAATATTACCAACTTATATAAACGTGGACATTATTTCCAACAATTCAAATCATCATGGATAATTTATTTTCTTCACCTGATGTAATGTAGTTTGTATTGATATTGTATGAAGTTGCATTGCCATTAAATATAGATGATATTGTCCAAAACAAAGACAAGAAACATATGATTCCACTTCACATACGAACCATATATGAGAACGTTTCATTTATTATTGTCTCATATAAGATATCATGTGAACAAAACAAAAAGAAACTTATTATAGGGACTAAATGTATAAAAAAAAACAATGACTTATTTTACAAAAAATAAATAAATAAATAAATAAATAAGTGTACAAACGAATTACTTAACATGAAGTAGTCGGTTGAACGTGAATAAAAACAATAAGTTCAAGGACTAATTTTAAAAACAAAAAGTAAGAATTCAAAATATATAGCAAATATTATGTTACCCTGTTAAGTTATTTTTTCTTCAAGAGAATTAGAAAAACATCACATAGGGCTTCTGCAATGACATAAGGCTTATGATTTCAAAATGATTTAAAGTTTACTTTTGTATCCATCTAATATGTACCCCATTTTCTCCATCTCTTTGTTATTTGTTAATGTGATTATTACATATACATACATACACCAAAGCATTCGACTTTCACTATTTTCTCTTACAAGGACATCATACTTTCAAAATGATATCCCGCTTTTCCCTTAGTTTTTGGTTAACATTGTTATCTTTAGGTAGCCTTTCTTAAGTAACAAGAACAAATGAAAGTTGGATGCTATGGTACTCAATAATAAAATTACATTGCTATTTTTTTTCTATTGGGTACATACCCAAAATAACTATTTTGTATGAATATGATCTATATATAAGGGGTTGTTTGATAAGCACTAAATGTTTCCATTAGATGAGCATTCAACGCGTTTGATATATTCTCTCAACAAATCAAAAGCCTCTCAACATTACCTTCTTAACCATTTAGATTCCAATCATGAAGCACTAAATGGTTCAATTTTATCAAACAGACCCTTAGAAAATATAAAAAGACCAATACTAATAAAAGGTTAGCAACCTTATTGTAATCTCAATAATCGCTCTCTTCTGAGCTATTTTCTTCCTTTTTTGACTTTATATTCTTCATATTACCTCTCATAATACCAGAAAGATCTTGAATCGAACAAGAACTACTTCTTTCCATCTTCTCTGCAAGTATCTCCACTTTCTCTGCAAACCCTAATCCAATAATTTTGTTCCTCAAAACCTCACAAGTAGAAGAATATGGTGGTATCCCCTCATCAACCATCATTTCAAAATATCTACACGCCTCTTCAACCATCCCTTTCTTCCTACAAAAACCATGAATCATAACAGCATACGTTGAAGCAGAAGGATGAAAACCATTTTTCTCCATTTTCTCCCATAAACTCGTGACCCTATCAAACCTCCCTACCCTAATCAACATTTTAAGCAACATATTATAGGTATGTCGATCTGGTTCACATGAATCTGTATCCATTCGTGATACCAATTTAGTAGCCATGTTTACCTCTAATCGATTGCAATGGAATGATAAGATCGCGTTGTAACTCCACACATCTGGTTTAACTTTTCTCTCGAGCATTTCATCTAACAGTTGGTATGCTTCTTCGATTTTATCGGATTTACAGAGTTTATTGATGATGGAGTTGTATGTGAAGACGTTAGGGATAAGATTGTACCTTTTCATCCTGTCAAGAACTCGAAAGGCTGAATGGATGTCGTTTGCATCACAAGCAGCATGGATGAAAATGGAGTAAGTGAAAGCATCTGGTTCGAGCCCTTTAGATCTCATATCTCGGAATAGCTTGTGAGCTTCATCGACGTTTCCTCCTTTACATAAGGACTCCAGAATGCTATTGTAAGCATGTACATCTACAGAGCATCCTCTCACAAGCATTTCATCGAACACCTTCTGTGCTTCACTTGCTTCTCCGATGTAGCCCCAACCGCGAACCAGAATACTGTAGGTTTTCACGGTGGGATTAAACCCATGCTTGATTTTATCGAAGAACGATTGAGCTTCCCTCACATGCTTCCTCTTGCAAAGCACATACAAAAGCTGGTCCAGATCATTGATACTCGGTTGTATCCCGTAATCGACCATGTTGTTAAAAGCTCTAATGGCGTCGGAAGGCAAATTAGCTTTACAATAAGCACTAAAAATCATCCAGAAGATTACAGAAGTGATTTCACAAGATTGAGATTGTTTCGTTTCTCCTAGGAAATCCCAAACCAATGGAAACTGTTTGCTTCTACCTAAAATATCAATGAGAATATGATAGCTATCTTTACTAGGTACAAAACCAGGCAAGTTTTTAGCCCAAAGGAAGAACCTGTGTGCAGAAACACCAAGATTGTTGCAACGTTTGAGTACTTGTTCGACCAAGTCGGTGGTTATCGCATCGGCAAAGGGAGTGAGGGCTGAAACGATATCGTGACGGGGGCTCCGGTAGTCACTGAGGATGCGAGAAATGTCGTTGATGAGTTCTGTTGAAGAGGAGGAAATGGTAGGTGACGCGGAAGAGAGAAGAGACTGCGACGAGAAGGGTGGGAACGGGTGGTGAAGGGAGGAGGGTGGATGTGAGATGAGTCGGAGATTGGCCGTCGGAGTTCCGGTGAATAGCCGGTATATGGTTTTGGTTCGCCGGGAGAGTAATCTAATAGCCATCTCCGACAAGAAGTTGAACGATCGTTTGAAGCCAAAGCATCACCTTTGCGTATCACTGGTTTCGACCTTGTTCGAATTCGAACTCGACATCAGTATACACTAAAATGACCAAATAAGGAGTCTTTGGGCCTGAGTCGTAATTTTTTTATTATTTATTGATTATTAATAATTATGGATAAATGAAAATCTTGTGGGGGCCTCCACAAATTTATATATTTTTACAAGAGTTTTTGAAATGAAGATGTAATTTCATTATAACGATCACTACAGATAATGTATTTATAAAACATATAGTAATAATTAACAAAGTTCAATAACAGAATTTTTTATTTGTCATGATTTATATTCCACTTTTCAAAGCCAAACAAAAATGTGCAAGATTCTAAGGAAAAACTGTAGCTGTATTTCCAAAGAGCATTCAAAGGGGGATAACTTATTGATACAAAGAACAGTTGCAAACGAAACTACTCATTTTAGCTCAAAAAGGAATTACTCGCTGTTTTTAATCCCAAAAGCAATGAAATTGACACCCACGTCATCACTAAGAGACCATTGACCAGTCAAAGGATTGTACGCAAAACCAGCCATCTCTTCAACCTACAAAAATGGAGTCAAATAGCAAAACAAAAATAATTACAACGTTTTTTTAAACTTAATCTATGTTGACCAGAGTCAATATGCATTTGCTTACAGAAATTGAAGCACGTTGCAATGTCATTACAAGTTCTTCAGGAGTTAAAAAACTCGACCACTCATGTGTACCCTTTGGAAGCTGTTTAAAAAATAAAAAAAAAAAGTTGTCACAAAAACTCTAAAATCTACAAGCAAAATATAACTTTAAAGAAAAGTCCGATATTATGTTGTAGATCAAGGTTTTTGATGAATCATATTCATTTTAGCAGTAAAAAAGTTCGAGTAAATTACATTTTTGGTCCCTGAGTATCGCTGACTATTTTCATTTTTGGTCCAAAAAAGTTTCCCTTGCAACTTTGGTCCCTATTCCAAATAAAATGATTATCTTTGACACGCACATAGAACAAAAAGTGTTACAAGAACCTCAAATAAGGACCAAAATTGCAAGAGAATTTTCTTTTGGGACCAAAAATATAATTCATTCAAAAAGTTATGATCATAATTCATACCCAATGCAGGATATATTCTGCTGCAACAATTGCAGTTGCA
Source organism: Lactuca saligna (assembly GCF_052625555.1). Classification (NCBI taxonomy): domain Eukaryota; kingdom Viridiplantae; phylum Streptophyta; class Magnoliopsida; order Asterales; family Asteraceae; genus Lactuca; species Lactuca saligna. Next base: position 34,214,303 of record NC_136424.1, read on the forward strand.
TATGCTCTCATAGAACGGTTTATTGTTGAGATAACAGTAGCTCCATTAGACACTGTTAATGCTGACAAGGATTTGCAAAACTCAGCAGGATCTGCTACATGCTCGATTACCTTTAGAAAATCACAAAACACATATCTGTTAAATGTCTAATATGCCCTTCAATAATAACTTGATCAACATTTTGTAATTTAAGGGTAAATGATATGTACACCTCTAGAGCAATAACAGCATCAAACTTCTTTTGCTCTTCAACCAAATTTTCTGTTCACATAATTGTAAATTTGTAACACAAAAGAAACATTATAAAAATTAAATTTGTATTTATTTATGAAGGAGAAAAGTTAAATAAAGTATAGAAGATACCTGCAGTTGTGCACTGATATTCAATTGAGGAAGCTACAGGATCCAAATCCTAAAAAAGAAAGAAATACGAAGTTAAAGATACTTAAATTGTAAAATGGGTATGAATTATGATGTCAAGAAGGAAAGAACTCAAGAACAAAAGAAAAAAAAAATGTATAAAATTAAGAATTGAAAAAGAAATGAAAACAGTTTTTAATTAATCATACTGCATGAAGACGTGCAATCTTGATATTCTTATCCACAGCATCGATTCCTGTGACTGAAGCTCCCATACGAGCCAAAGGCTGACAAGAGTCGATAAAAATTTAAAAAATAAATTTATTTTAGTGTCTTATGTTAATTATTTGTCTATTTTCCATTAGATATGATATTAATTATACCTCAGATAAAATACCTCCTCCACAACCAACATCTACAAATTTTAGTCCTTCAAATGGCCTCACAGAAAATGGATCCTTTCTGTGAAAAAGTTAAAATTTTAATTAGTAAGTACAATGTGTTAAATGTACAAGATAATAGTTCTATTGATGTGGAAAATGTATTAAAAAGATACCAATATGAATTATCAATTGAAGGATATATGAAAAGATGATAATACCCAAAATGTCTGCAAAGTGTTGACCGAATAAAAGCTAGCCTTGTAGGATTCATGACATGCAATGGCTTAAAAGGCCCTTCAGCATCCCACCTGTTTATTGTATGATATCATTCATCAATAACAGAAGTAGATATTTAAATGAATTAAAAGAAAAAACAAAGAAAAGGAAATGAGCTTACCAACTTTCAGCTATAGCAGCAAATTTAGCTAGTTCAGTTTGGTTCAAAGAAGAAGTAGAAGCTGCATGCTGAGTAGTGGTTGCATAAGGTTTGTTGTGAAGAAGGGGCTGGAAAGCTGTAATAAGAGCTGAATGTTTGAAATAACTACTTGAATTATAGAAGGAATGACCATTGTGTCTGGATAAGTTTCTTAATCGGTATAGACTCCTTGAAAACATTGTCAGTGGAATAAGATGTCGTCTGCTTAATCTTCTTCAGTTTGATTCTTAATAAACAAGTGTTATCTCTGAACTGGTTTCTCTACCAGTTGCATACTGCAGGTCTTTTGAGATTGGTAAAAATGGAATCTGGTGATGATACTCCTTTCACTTGTGTTTTTCAAGCAGATTGATTTGCAAACTGCAATGCCAGCTTTTCATCAAACACTTGGTGTGCAAGAAAATACTACCAACCCAAAGAATACTATAACCAGAAGAAAGAATAGTAAGCATGCAAAAAGAATTCTTAAACGACCTTTGGAAGAATTAGCACTTAAACGAAAGAGAAATTGGATAATTAATCTCAGTGAGAAGTCGCTGAAAGTAACCGCAAACCAAAAGGGGTTTATAGATTAAGATGATGCCATCAGTCACAAACTTTATAGAGATATGCACTCAATGTAGACAAATGGAACGGGCGCTATGACTGATGATGAGTTCTAGGTTTATAGATCAATTTGACAAAGCTTTGATTAATTGAAGTTCGATTCGTTACTTTTAGTAGGGTTTAACACCATGAACACATAAAAGTCGAGATTTTTTACCTGATTTTACGCCAGAACCGTTTTATCTTCTCTGATAATTCACGAAATGACAAATTTTGAACTCGAAGATCCAACAAAGCGAGTTTAGGTGGTCTCAAGCGGTGGACGTTGTGGGCATGTGATGCAGTTAACGCAAAGAAGGAAGATACTCCCTCTTTGTTCATCGAAAAAATATAATTAAAAAAAATATTTTGAATATTTGTGTTTATTTGTCGATAAAGTTTATTTATTAGTATATATTTGTTATATTGATTTTATTCTATAGAGTTTTTAAGAGAAAAAAAAAACTAAAATCTAAACTATGACTGATCTTGATCTTGATATTAAGATTTAACATTCAAATAACATTCTGAAGCACACTAGATTTTCAGTGTATACACACTATGTCATGGATATGATGTTGATTTGTCACTGCAACAACTCTCATTTCAACCAAAGATGGTTTGGTGTAGCTTTTCAACCCCGCTCTCTCACTTTTTGTCTGCCACCTTATCGTCATGTTATTTTTCTTTCATTCGATCTTCACTTGTCTTACTAGTAGGATATGGTCACATAACACTAACCTCAAAATAAGCAACAATAGATATCGTATTGTATAAGATCAAGAAACATGTAAAAAGAGAGAAGAGATGTGGCAAAATAGTGTTGTGTGAGGAGGGTCACCACACCAACGCACACCAGGCGGTGTGTTGTTCACCGCACCACCGTAGTGACACCTTGACTCACTGTAGTGTGCGATATTGGTACTCCTATTGACCTTACAACAACAAGAAGTCCAACCTTCTTAACCCCAAGTTGAGCTTGTATAGATACCGGATTTAGTACCCGAAATACAACTGTCCAAACAACCCAAAGCTTCTAATAAAAAAGAAGCCAAAAAAGTGTCACATAAAGGTCCTAAGAATTGGTAGGAAGTCGAACAAGTCGCATTAGCACGTGCTTCAGTATCTACCTCCCAATTTAACATTACCATAAATGACCAAGCTTATAATTGTTTTTTAGAGCGTATTTTATAACATTTGTAACGTCCAAAAAATAAGACCAAAAATTTCGATTTTTGAATTAATAAAATCATTATCCAAAACATCATCATAAAAGCTATAGTAAATCAAAGTGTATCAATAACATCCAAGTACATCAGAGTAATATAAAAATATGAAACGATGTGGTGTGTCCACTGCAATCATCACGGCTCTTCCCCTTCGAACCAGAAGTACCTGAAACATAAACTGAAAACCATAAGCACAAAGCTTAGTGAGTTCCTTACAATACCGCATACCATACATATAAAACATATAATGGGCTCTGTCCGGCATTGGGCCCTGCTCATAACATATTTTTCAGTCATCAGGCCCTACCCGATATACATACAAACATATAAACATATGCATAAAAATCACAAAAGATAAATATCATACAATAGAATCATCACGCCCTGCCAAGTATACATATAAACACATAACACGTGCAAGAGTCACAAAGATAACAAACTATTGGATTAGTGTCTAAGCCAGTAACCATATTTGGTAAATACTTGACCCGATTATGCATGGTCCTTTTGAGTTGCCTTCACCAAAGCAACTTGACTGGAGAAATAATAGAGAAAGAGGTTATTATGATTTATTAATATGTTATAAGAATAATATATTAAAGGATAAATCATATTTGTTTAATTAATATTGGTCAATAATTAATTAAGAATTAATTTTGTGATCAAATGTAATTAATTAAACTAGAGGGGTTGAATTGTAATTATGTGATAGTTACAAAATAGGGTAATGATTATCCTAAGGATAGGTTGGACGAATTTAAGGTGATAAGGCCTTAGAATTCGTCCATGATAAGGATTCAAGGCTTATCTTATGGGTTGCTTGGTGGGCAAGCTACTAGATAAGGATAAGGACTGAAACCCTATCTCTACACCTATATAAACACCCCTTTGGCTCATGATTTCGGGAATGCCTTCCCAAGGGTTCCTAGGGACGAAATTTTATACCTCTTCTCTCTCTCTCTCTATTACCTCTCCATTTGCTCTTGGTGTTTGTGAGCCATTAGAGGCACTACACTTGTGGTGCTTGCTTTCAAGACTTAGGGTTTGAAGATTTAAGTTGTTATTACAATATAACAACAAATATAACAACTTGAGGTATGTAATCTAACCTTCTTGGTTAATTTCAATAATAGCAATCATATTTAGGGTTTTATTATGTGTTCATAATGTTGTGTATCTAATAGTGAAAACATAGATCCAATTCTAGGGTTGCATGCACACATAGGATTGTTTGTATAAAACCCATCAGTGATATCAAAGCCTTTGGTTAACTTGTTTTCAATTAGTTTATTCAATTGTATGAACTTGACATTTTAGGGTTTATTGCCAATAAACCCTATGATGCTAGGTTTTTTTCGAGATTAGGGTTTGCAAACCCTAATTTGCAAGAGTTTGAATAAGATCTTCAAATCCTTTCCTTAAACCCTTAAATTTCGAAATCTAGGGTTTGTTTTAATCCCTTGATTTTCGAAATTAGCCTCCTCCCCAAGATAAGATCCTAAATTTTAGGGATTTGGATTATCCCATATCTTGTAATTATCTTCTAATTGTTATATATGGTAATTATAGATTTTGCATTATCCTAACCATAATTTCGAAATCTAGAGAGATAATTAAGGGATTAGGATATCCTAAATGTATAAATGGTAATTATCCTCATGATTTAGATAATCCCTTATGATTTAATAATTAAATTAATAGTCTAATTCAAGATAATTATTAAATCAAGAGTTTTAATATTTAAAATTTTAATTTACACGTCATAAATTCGAAATTTTTTAAGAGAAATTAAAACTAAATTGTTTTGAAAAGTTTCAAAACTTGCCCTCAAGTTTTGGAATTTAAATTTTGATTAAAAGTTTAATTTTGATGCATATTTAAATTCTAAACCCTAATGTTTTGAAATGTTTCAAAACTTGCCCTCAAGTTTTGGAATTTAAAAGTTGATTAAAAGTTTAATTTAGGAATGTTAAATTCTAAAACCCTAGTATTGTTTTGAAAAGTTCAAATCACACCCTTATGGTTTTATTGATTAATTAATTAAGGTGTATAATTAAAAGAAGTTTAATAAATCCATAAAAGTTTTGGTTTACAATTAAAAGTATAATTGTTATATTTGACCACCTAACATTTTAAAAGTGTAAAATACACCCTATACTATATATAACATTAAAAGTCTAACATTATATATATGTATGAGTAAAAGTCAGTTTTACCGTTAGTAGGCCTCATTCACGAAGCTGGTCTATAAGGGGTGTTTAAGGAAATTGCCTATAAAATGACGATTGAATGGGTATCCACTCTTACCCACCGCACTCTTGACTAGTGGAGGGTCGTTAGCCGAACGGGTAGGATAGGACAAAACTTTCCATTATAAGTATAATGAAGTACAAAAGTAACTAAATGTTTTACAAATTCCCAATCTTAGTTACTTAGGCAAAAGTGAATTGATGCAATTCCATGAAATTACACTTTGTGCCCTTGCGAAGACGTTAGTGGAGCGTGTGTGGTTTACCGGCACACTAAATGGTTCTAAGCAAAGGTAGCAAAGGGTGACTCAATGTTTGTCATAGTTCGGTGGAGCGTGTATGGTTTACCGGCACATCGAATAGGTGACTGTAACATGTGAGGGCACCATGTAAGTTTGCATGGTTATTCACACCCGCTTTGTGATCCTCAGCATCCCAGTCACAAACAAGAGGGGCATATCGAGATTTAAACATGTCATTGAAAGTTCAATGAATCTCAAAGGATCTAGGAGTTTTCATAGATTTAAAACTTTAATTTCTTTTTCGTTTTTCGTGGTGGAAATTAGTGAATCCTCATTCACTTACCTTCAAATATTCTGCAATTAGGGTTACGGAATCCCTCTCCCGAGTTGTGGAATATTGTGTTGGGTCCTAACCTTAGTATTTCATTTGGGTGATTTACTAAGGACTCAATCAATCAACTAACTTGAATTTGTTCTCCCGTTTTGTAGATGTCAAAGTTCGCCAACTATGGTCTTCCCAAATCCCGTGGAACAAGCATTCCACATGAAGATGGTATTCCACGATTCGATCGAGGAACAAGAAATCATGCTTCACTTCCTCCACCTCCTCCAATTGTTCTCCCTAACCCACAAGATCGAAGAATTGAAAGGTTCAATATCACTAAGGCCCTATTGGAAATGAAACATGAAGATGGTAAATCCGTGTGTGCCCACATTCTAGGAATGAAATCACACATCGATAGGTTGATTATGTTGGGTCTGTCATTTCCCGATGAGTTGGCTGTGAACTGGGTTCTGCAGTCACTCCCTAAATCATATAATGAGTTCAAAAGAAGTATTATATGATGGATCATGATGATAACCTCATTGACCTAACTTACATGCTCATTGCTGCTTAATCAGAAATGATTTGGCGAAGCAATGGAGCGTATTTGTTGGGAAAGTCAACCGACCATGCTTCCGAGGATGTTCTAAGAGAAGCAACCTGCGTTTGCTGCCAAGAGAAAGGGCGTTGGATAGAAGTCTGCCCCAAGAGCCTGAAGATTCCAAAGATGGGAGAGTAAAAGAGTATGGTTGTGCTTCAGGTAAAAATCCACTATCTAACTCCATTAAGTTCCTATTCGTTGATTCTTAATACATGATGTGATAAGATTGCATTTGAATGTTCTGCAGGATCGGTGAAAAGAAAAGGAGCTTGATGAAAGAGCAAGATGAGTCTAATCACAAAGAAATGGATCTCGATCGCATGGACTTGAAGATTAGATTTTGAGCTTATATATTTATGATAGAATTGTTAGGAATATTCGACTACATAGTTTTCAATGGATTTTGCATTGTAAGGACAAATGTTTTCCGCTGCTTTTATAAATTAAATAAATTTTGTTTGACTTATTTATTTATTTGTTTACTTCCTTGCAATGAAATCGTTATGAAAATTGATTTCTACAACGAATGGATATGATTCTTATTTATGGAAATGTCAAGAATTTACCAAATAGGGAGAGTTTCTCATCGCCCAAATTTCAATTGGACGAAAATTTGGAATCACGCAACTTGCTTGCATGATGAATGAGAAATTTTATATTTGGAAATTAGACTTATTCATTGACAAAGTGTCAAGTGAAGGACTAGGAGATCGAGCACACAAAGTTGTGTGTTGATCAAGTCCACCATAAGAGTAACAAAGATATTCGTCATGATTTACTAAAGGTTTAGTAAATATGATAAGATTAAGTGTAATTTGGAATTGATTAAAAATGTTTAAATCAATGGCAGAACGAATAAGAAGAATCAAGTAGGCAGAAAGATAAAAGGTTCTCCATTCTAAGAAGAAAGGAGAGTACCTTTTATGTTTTATGATAGGTCTTAATGATTAAGAACCATATCTCAAATGATCCTCTAAGTGAATCTTAGTACAATTGTATGTTTAAGAAGAGGAATCAACAATTGAAGAAATGGTTAAATCAAGAAGTCAATCATACTTCATTCCAAAACAAGTCTTAGAGTTAAGATTGTGACAATGAGTGACAAGTATTAAAAGGTTTATAACGTTCATCAAATGTGGAAAGTTGTGATGTCTTGGATAAGACAAAGACCAACTAGGACCAATTTATGAAGTGTTTTGATAAAAACTACACTAACTCTTGAATATTTGTTTGTCAAGAAATGTTTATTGAAAAGAGAATCTTATATGTCAAGGAGTCAGTGGGAGTCTTAATGGTCTTGAAAGGTTTCAAGAACAAATCAAATAAACCTTATCGATCATCACTAGCACATGAGTTGAGGTTAACAACCTATCGTGTTGACATTATTTTGTTTCTGTGCTATTCCAATTGAGTTAATTATGCATGTGAGTCCTATGAGTTCTCATTTGAATGCATAAAAGGCAAGGACCTTGATCAATGGAAAGTACATTGATAGGAAAGGTGAGTTGCTTAACTACTTGGAAGACATGGTGGGCAGTCGTGCTACCATAAGGCAAGAAATCAAGATTAAGAAAGTTCGGTCCATATGAGTTTGAATTTGTCATAAATCTTGGTTTTAACAAATTCACATGGATAGGAACACATACACCGTTTAAATCTAAGTGTCATAAGATTTCATCCTTCATGAAAATGATTGTGAGAAAATGCTTTCACTAAGAAAGATTTTAATAAGATAGTGATTGTAAAATTGCATTCTCGAATTCGATTATGGTTATGGTATCCCTTTCCATGATTTGAATTGTGAGGTTTGGCAATTAGTATTAATTGTTTAGACACACATATGAACTATCTAAAGCAAAGGTGTATAAGTTCAAGAAGCATTAATAAAAGATTATCAAAGCACTAAGTATTAGAAACATGAACTTAAGAAATTCAATAAGTATTGTTTTTCTGAAAGTTAAGTTGTTTCTGAATACATGTCAAAGCTAGTGGGAGCATAAGTGTTATGTTTATAATAATCATCATGATAGTGGGAGCATAAATGTTATGATTGTATGATTATTAAGGCACGTATTGCAAGTTGGCAATATTAATTATAGAAAACTAGAGTTATACCTTGCAAAGTCGTAAGGGTTGTAAAGTTGTTTTGCTATAATTAAGGGAGAGAATATTATGCTTCATTTCAAATCTAAAGGCTTAGGTTGAGAAATGTTAATAAATTTAGTCAAAGGTACATAGTGTGTTCTTAAAATTTCGATTATGATTACGACATTCCTCTTCACAATTAGAATTTTGAGAACATAGCAAATAAAACATTATGCATCGTGTCCCATACGCTTCGGGTATAGTGTCGATTGCAAATGCTTTAATATTTGACCATTCTAAAATTTTCCAAATGTCTAGCGCATTTAGAGGGAAAAGGGACTAGAATCGGTTTTGACTAAAATAATTAAACAACTATCAAAGGACAATCCAAAGTTCGACGAGGATTGGTTGCTTGTGAGTAGTTGGAAGCATAGTATTGGATGGACCATATCGACATTATTATGAATAGAAAAGATTATATTAAGAATGAGTTGTCATATGGAAAATATGGAAATGTTTCCATATTGGATGGACCATATCGACATTATTATGAATAGATAAGATTCTATTAAGAATAAGTTGTCATATGGAAAATATGGAAACGTGTCCATATTGGAATTGAATATTGAAAATCTATGTCTAGATTAGAAACATTTATGCAAAAGGATGTTCAAAGGAATGTAATTTGAGTGAGAGACATCATATCTAAGGAATTGTCTTGTAACAATCTCAGATAGAGGATTTTGTAATTTCATTGACAATAGTCTTTGTGACTTTGGTGCAGTGACATTACAAAAGGATCATTGCATAAAGTGTTAGAATCTAGCATATTCTATAAGTAGCAAGAATTTGATGTTCTTACACTTATGAAAAAGGATTAGGAGTTGTGAAATGAGAATGATTGGAAATGTGTCCAATTTGATCTATGTCACAAAGTAAGAACCATATGTAAACATTGTGTGCATGCGGAAGAGCATGGGACAAGTGTAATAATTTAAGTAAGAAGTTGATTACCCGAAACGACAAATAATGAGTAATCGATATGGTGATAAATAAAAGGTGTTTTATTTATGCTCAATGGGTTGAGGCCATATAGGATTAGTATTATTCTTGTGTTTCACTTTGCATGTTTTGACTTCCTGAATAATTTAATTGATTAAGAACAGTCAAATTATTCGAACGGGCCACAGTCGTTCATATGTTGGAAGTAGGTATGAATGAAGACTGTCATGAATTGGTGTGTGGATTGTCTAAAGAGTGTTAGACATAAGCAAATGTTTGCTGCAACGTTCATGAGTTCTTATGAATATGAATTTGAGCATTGGATCAAACCCACGCTCACTTGGATCACTCCATGGATTGTATCACGAGTGATTGGTGAGACGATAACATCTTATATTCTTGAAACCGAGATGTGTGAGTTGTATCTTGCAAATCGGTTGCACATTGATAATATGTAAACGCACTAGTAACTTGGTGTCATAAAACATATTATTGTGTATGATTTGATGAATGAGTGCAAGCGAGCATTGAATCAAAGTTTATCCGTTCCTTTTATCCCAAGTAGGATAAAAGAGATATCTTTAGGCCCCTCGATGATTTAGTGATGATAAATGTAAATGCTCGGCCGAGCTAGGGCTAATTTGATTTGTTCAATTAGTCGGTCGTCGTAAATCGGAAATCGAGAAACAACACATAGACTGAGAGAAGAATTTCAATCCATGTCTCGTGTCTATACGATATCTAGAATGGAGGAATATATGATCCCTTATCTGAAGGACAGGTTACTGATAAGATCAGAGTTTGATAGCGTCTTTGAGAGCTACGATTGCAAATCGAGGTGTACTTACATTTGTAGTTACTAGACTTATCCAAGTGGGAGACTGTTGGATTAGTGTCTAAGCCAGTAACCATATTTGGTAAATACTTGACCCGATTGTGCATGGTCCTTTTGAGTTGCCTTCACCAAAGCAACTTGACTGGAGAAATAATAGAGAAAGAGGTTATTATGATTTATTAATATGTTATAAGAATAATATATTAAAGGAGAAATCATATTTGTTTAATTAATATTGGTCAATAATTAATTAAGAATTAATTTTGTGATCAAATGTAATTAATTAAACTAGAGGGGCTGAATTGTAATTATGTGATAGTTACAAAATAGGGTAAGGATTATCCTAAAGATAGGTTGGACGAATTTAAGGTGATAAGGCCTTAGAATTCGTCCATGATAAGGATTCAAGATTTATCTTATGGGTTGTTTGGTGGGCAAGCAACTAGATAAGGATAAGGACTGAAACCCCATCTCTACACCTATATAAACACCCCTTTGGCTCATGATTTCGGGAATGCCTTCCCAAGGGTTCCTAGGGACGAAATTCTATACCTCTTCTCTCTCTCTCTCTCTATTACCTCTCCATTTGCTCTTGGTGTTTGTGAGCCATTAGAGGCACTACACTTGTGGTGCTTGCTTTCAAGACTTAGGGTTTGAAGATTTAAGTTGTTATTACAATATAACAACAAGAGGTATGTAATCTAACCTTCTTGGTTAATTTCGATAATAGAAATCATCTTTAGGGTTTTATTATGTGTTCATAATGTTGTGTATCTAATAGTGAAAACATAGATCCAATTCTAGGGTTGCATGCACACATAGGATTGTTTGTATAAAACCCATCACAAACATCCTAAACATAATAAACAATGGGCCGACATTGGTGCCTTCGACCCGCTAAACACAGTGAGGAAACTCACCTTAAGCTGCAGAATCACTCCGATGAAATCTCAGTCTGTTGGTCCAGAAAATCCATGCGCTAACAACATCAAATAATATCAAATTAATAATTAGATCTCGACCCATAATCAAGAATCTAAGTTACTTGCCCAATATCCAGGTAAAATACCATTTTACCCTTTTTATTACTTGGCCCAAAGCGAAGGCCCAACCCATTACTCAAAAGGCCCAAATTCCTAAATGGTATCCAAAGGCCCAACTTCAAAATTGATCCCAAAATCATCATGAACCCAATACCAAGAAAGCCCATAGTGTATCCATGGTCCAAGGTCAGAAGTCCAAAGGCCCAAATCCTAAAAGCCCAAAATATGACCCAAACTGAAGAAGTCGAACCGAAGGTCCATCTGCTGAGTACGTGGAGCGTACTCAACTCGTACGCTTAATGTACTCCTTCCGGGGCCAGTACGCGCAACATACTCCCCAAATTAGTAACCCAACCTATTAAGCACTTAATTGGTTAAGCGAACATGCTAAACTCTCAAATCTGATTCTAAATGGTGACTTGATACGTAAAGTTGACAGCTTTACACCCATGCAAGACTTAATGGGGCCCAACACTCAAAAAGAAGCTTAATAAGAGTCTTAAAACTTGCATGGACCAATATCTGACATAAAGTTTGCATTTTTATGGACAAGGGACCTCAAATGAGCAAAGATCTAACATCCATAGTTTATGGAGTAGACCATAACTTCATATATGACTTAAAAGACCCAAAAATGCATAAATAACACCATAAAATGGATCTAGCATAAAGGACCATCAAGATGAGATATTTTTACCTCAAACGGCTTGCTAAGGTGAAGACAACTCTGGATCTACAAGCTCAAGCTACTCCCAAGCAACCTCCAAGTGTTCGTCTTCTTCTTCTTCTTTACCACAAAACACCAACAAACTCACTTTCAAGCTCAAATTTCACCAAGTACACTTAGGGTTTCGATATGAGGGCATAGGGTGATGGAGGTTGATCAATAAAATGTACAAAAGGTGTTATAATTTGTTTAAATAGGGTGCAAACCCTAAAAATTAGGGTTTGCCCCTGCACCACATACGCCATGCCTACTCTACGTACGCCGCGCGTACGCGGGTGAATCCTGCGTCCAGAAAAGAGCTAGTACGCTAAACGTACTCATAGAGTACGCCCCCGTGTACTAGCTAGGGACCAAAAAGACATAGATTTTGCATTAAAGGGCTAAAAAGGAAACATACCAAACTATGAATGTTACAACATTTCTACACGAAAATGGGAATGGGTGTTTATCAGAATAATGACAGTCTTTCTTCCAAATCCAAATGACAGGACAAGAAAGCTAAAATTAACGAGTTCAACGAGATTTACAAGCAATCAATATAAAAATGGAAGAAATGATTTTAACCAAGGTTATCAAGATCGGTATCCTGTGTAGGGTCGTTTTTGGGTTTGCAAGATCATGTTCATAAGATCGCGACCCTAAGATCCCACAAAATAAAACATAATTTTTATTGATAGTTTCAAAACATGAAAAATATTTCAAACATTCAATTTTCCATTTAAAAGCTATAAAAAATTCAAAACATTAGTCGCAACTCACAACACAAATGATAATCAGTAAAGTGGTAAACAGAAAAAACAGAAAAATACATAAAGTGGTAAATTCATTTTTTCCATTTAAAAATAAAGAAGAAAACAATGTAAGGTAGGATCGGATCGGATCCTAATCCTACGATCTTACGATCTTACATGCGATCTTACGATCTTACATGCGATCCTACGATCTTACGATCTTACATGTTTAACAGATCAAAAAATTGCATTTAATGAAGGTGGGCCCCATCAGAAAAGAAAAAGAAAAATCAAATTATTAAAGAAAATGGTACAAGTTAATAACAAAAAGTTGTTAATAAACTAAATAGAGACAATTTATATGACTTAATCTGGTAAACTATATATTAGTGGTTCTTTTTGATTTGATACATGAAGAACAACTTAATAGGGAAAGTCAGGGATGTAAGTCCTAACATTTACAAATTCGCCCTTGTTTATATTTATTTGACCATGTATATCACCACAAACTGTGAATTGCTTTCCATGTGGAACTTTTACATCAAGACAGGGCAATGCCATTAGAGTTTTTCGAGTTTTTGTGACAATGTGAAAAGTATACTTACAACACAAACATCAAGATTAAGAGGTTTTAGTAACACAAACTTAGATATTTTAATAAGAATTTCCAAAAATGAAAAATATCCTCTATGTAGGCCTTTTTGATGCTTGAATTCATGCATCATTTTCTTGATGAATTATAGAGTCACTACAAGTCCTTCTATTCTTGCACCATCATATTGTGGGGCCATATCTTGAGTTTACAGAGAAAGAAGGTTCAGAAAGAGTAGTTAACCAAAATTTTCAAAGTTTCGTTTAAATGTAACTTCTTGAAATTCTTGAAGGGTATGCAACTATATGAAGTGTAATTAAATATTTTGTGTGACAAAAATCGATATAATTCATGTATTTAAATGGGTTAAATGTATATTTATTCAACAAAGTTTTGTTTTTTCCATGTTTATGAAACAAAGTGGTTTTTTATAAGATATATGCAACGATGTTTCAATCTAACATCAAAAGATAAAAAGTATTTTTTGACTGGTTGAAACATGGTTGCATAGATTGGTAAAAAATGAAACATTGTTGCCTAAATTCGTAAAAATGTGAAATATTCTTGCATAAATTGGTAAACAAAATAAAAAGTGAAACATTCTTGCATGAATAAGCATTTAATAGATGTCATGTAATGAGGTAACCGGTTTCAAGTTACAAAGTTACAATGTTGCATATTTTAGTCCTAAAATAAAAGGTGGTTGTGTACTTCTTCTAAAAAACTACTTTGTTGCATAAATTTGGGAAAAGGTAATACATGATCGCATAAATTAGCATTTGACCCTTTTAAAGCTATACACAATAAGAAAAATTATAAAGGTGTTAAACACATGTTTTTCTCAGGGATTAATTAATTATATTCATTAATCGTTCTCTAAATAAAGGATGTGTGTATAAAGAAAGTAATGTGTCAACAAATGTTGCTTCTTTTTGGACTAAACGAATTGTTTGAATGACATAGTTGACCATTTTACCCTTTTATTTGGAATAAATATGAAAAATGATTGTTTATTTGATTGCGATTATAAATATGAACAAATATGACTAAAAGAATGGTACATATAGTATGAAAATTGATAGAACTGGGTATAGCAATTGCTTCTTGAAACTTGAGCTTCATAAGAGCTTTTTCCCATTTCTTCAATTTCTTAGAAACATCTGGATCATTTGGACATATTCTTTTAACCTAAATCTAAACCATGTGTGTCTTAATGAAAATATGTTAATGAAAATGAACACACCATCGTGTCGTATCGTGTTCGTGTTAAATAAAGTTTTATTATGTCGTGTCGTGTCATGCAAATCGACACGATTGCCTAATTTGATACCTACTTTTTAGTAAATATGAGCAAAAGGCATAATGTATTTAAAACTTTTTATAAAGTCTGAATTATACAGGGACTTTTTGAATCAAATTTAAGTTATTCTAAAATCCTTAATACAAATATATAAGACAATATATGATAAAAAAATAAATAAATAACTATAAGAAGTAACAAGTAGCTAACAAAATAATAAGGTATAATTTGTAAAATAAGTATTCTACTTGAAACAAATCATAAATGTGTTGTATTTATAGTTTTTTCTGGTTTTATAGTTGTAGACTTAAAAGACTTATGTAACCAGAAAAAAGAGACGCGAACAGGGGCAAAGCTGCAAAGGACAGTGGAGAGGGGGAGATGAGTGGAGGTCGTAGATTGGCAGAGGGTGGCGACATTGGATCTTTAAACACCCAAAACATGTAATTTTAGTGTTTTTTGCTTCCATCTTAGTTTTGAGGGAAAATGACTTTGGAGGGTAACTAACTGTTGAGTTTGTTCTCATTTGGTCCCTTTCATTTTTTTGGTACCCAATATACCATCGAACTTGTTGTTTGTGTTCACCACAACCCTTCTGACAGACATTTAACCGGCTATCACATGTGATAGCCGGTCAAAGGGTTGTGGTGAACACAAACAACAAGTTCGATGGTATATTGAGTACAAAAAAAGGAAAGTGACCAAATGAGAACAAACTTAACAGTTGGTTACCCTCCAGAGTCATTTTCCCCAAAAAGTTAAATGAAATTAAAGTTGTAAAAATATCAAAGATTACAACCTTCTTAGGCCATAACGTACATGAAGAGAATTTCGGAGGGGTAGCTTCGTTAAAACATGATCTATGTTATTCTTATTGTGGTTAGTTGTCAACAACTCTCTGCAAAAGGATATGATTGTGTATGAGAGGTATATTTATCAACATAAACGTTTACCTCAACGTATATTTTGATGATGTGTTTGCAAAAACTGCATGATCTTGTACATATTGATGTTGTATCTTATCCTATTAATTCGATCTTAAAGCCAAGTAAACTCAAAAATCATAGCACTTGTGATTCTACTCGTTTGTAGACTTGTCAAGAATCCACGATACGATAAATCATTTGATTGGAAATGTAAATGTAGTCATGAAATGCACTTGCTCAATCAAGATTCCCCTAATAAATATTTAAGTGCATTACAAAGTTGTACATGTATGAATAATGTTCTTTTGTGAGTTATGTTTTGAAGAGAAACAATAATGAATCTCATAAAGTCATTAATATGTGTGACATTCTCATTTTCACGGCCAGAAAAGACCGATTTGTTTATGCTTTGTTTTATAAAATCAAAGTAATCTTTTAAAGAAAACGGTTGCGGAATTTGTTCCCAAAACAAGATATGATAATAACTTATCAAAACATTTCTTAAAGAGAATGTATTTTCATTTAATAATAAAACCTCGGAATGTCATGTTCCGATACAGACACATAAGCATAAACAGAACTTACATTCAATTACACTAATGATTTACATCTCCTTTAATCTCTCAGTGCAAAGCAGCTTCGTAGCGATACCTGTGATACAATTAAACTGAGTGGGTCAGGCTTGGGAGCCTGGTGAGCATATAGGGTTTTCAACCCACAATAATATAATTATTATATTCAATCATCAAACAATCAACCCAAATACCCATCCCCATTATCTTCTTTTAATCTTCTCTAAAGATATTATTCTAAGGATCATCTCTTATATCATATTTACCGCTCATCTCCTTACATCTTATATCCTTATATGCTTGTTCCTAAGAACTTTTCCTAAGGATCATCGCCTGTATCATATAGACAATACTAATTCGGGGATCACTCCCTCAATATATGTCTAATAAGGGTTAGGGTATCATCGCATGATTACACAGCCACAACATCGCCTGAACTCGTAAATCATAATAAGGGTTAGACTATCATCGCATGAATACGCAGCCACAACATCGCCTGAACTCGTAATTCATAATAAGGGATAGACTATCAGCGCATGAATACGTAGCCACAACATCGTCTGGACTCATAATTCATCACCTATCTATCATCACCTAATTATCATCACCATTATATCCTCACCTTTCTCTTATCACATTCTTTAACCACACATAAACTATTTCATCTACCCATGTTCTACCCAACATATTTGTAGATATAAATTACATATACAACTTATTTAAAAACTCGTATAAAACATTCATTCAGCATCCATCTCAAGTAAACAAACAATGTATAAACACATAGCATGTATTTCATAGCAAATACTTCATATCTATGTGTAAGATGAAAGTGACTATACACTCACACATATAAACAACTTTATATTATACACATAACACGTATTTCGTATAAAATACTTCATAATTATGCGTTAGAAGAAAGTAACTACACACTCACTTGATCAGAAGATGATCAGACAGCACTACGACTTGTAGAAGTAGTATTCTTCAGTAGATCTGGAAGATCTTCACAAAAACCGGACTTCTCGCGGATAGAGCTTCGGCTCGGGAATTGCACTTCTCGTGATCTTCGGGGCCTCGGGACTTGCTTCGGGGCTCGGGAATGATACCGGGGCTTCGGGATATTTCTTGCACGAAAAACGATGCAAAAACGCGAGAGAAAGGGAAGAAATGAGCAAAGAACTCGGCTGCCCTCGACACCCTTTTATAGGGGGCTGGAAACCCAAATTACGCTGGGCGTAATTCTAAATTACGTTGGGCGTAACGTGGATCAGATCGCTGACTCCTCCCATGGATAATATCGGTTAATTTATAATTAAGTTAAATATCGAAAATATTTAATAAACTTCAAAAATTCATATCTTCCTCATACGAACTCCATTTTCGACGTTATTTATATCCCCGCGTAGGTAAGACTATGCTCTACAACTTTCGTTTAGACTCCGTCGGCTAATTTTGTCTTTATTTTTATTATTTATTTTTAGTAGGCCGGGACAGGAAAACTCCGTTATAAAATCATAACTTCTTCATCCGACGTCCGTTTTCGCCTATCTTTTTATCGTTTTACTACAATTAATGAGATCTTCGATTCTCATTTAGATTGTTTCGACTAAAAATCGCTCGGTCTCAAATTGAGTATTCGGGCTGCATACCGCTAAGTCGAAACTTCGAAAAATCATAACTTCCTCATACGAAGTCAGATTTGGGCGTTCTTTTTATGCACGCTCACTGTTTAACGTATTCTACGACTTTCATTTAGATTTCTAAGGCTAAATATCGCTCTAACTTAAATTCAATTTTTACATCACACTGTGTCGTGCCGGTTCTGTCGCAAAACTTCGACAGGTCATAACTTCTTCGTTATAACTCCGATTTTGGCGTTTTTTATATGTACGGAATCCTTGTAACATATACTACAACTTAGTTAAGATTATTCATTCTAAATAATCTTTCATCAAAAAAATCATTTTTGACGCTTATCGTCTCTAAATTGACTAGCCCTGATCTACGGGCGTTACAATATGAGCAGAAGATGACGTAGGATTTTTTGTAAATGAATAAATGGAAAATGACTTAGGACTTATTTGGTCCCTTCCCCTTTTTTTGTACGCAATATATCATCGAACTTGTTGTTTGTGTTCGCCATAACCCTTTGACCGACTATCACCGGTGATAGTTGCTCAAAAGGGTTATGGTGAACATGAACAACAAGTCCGGTGGTATATTGGATACAAAAAAAAAGAAAATGGACCAAATGAGAACAAACTCAATAGTTAGTTACCCTTCAGAGTCATTCTCCCTAGTTTTGATCTTGTGAATCTTTCGCAAGCTTAATAAAATATAGAATTTTATAGAGAATGTATTGTGAGAAGTGATATCTATTATGGAAAAGGATTTATTTACTTTAATTAACCACTATTCATTAGTTTATTTCCTTTCTTACAATGTTTTAGGGCAAAATAATAATATTATCAAGTCTATAAAGGGTCAATATATTTCTAACATTGTCGAGGTATAGATTGATGAATCAATTTGAAGGAGTCGAGAATCCTTTTTGTGGGTTTGCTTTGAATTGAAAGGACTAAGAAGATGAAGATGAGGTTAGAATAGTATTTTACCTTAGATCTTAATAGATAACTTTTATGTTTTGACTCGGTTAGAGATAGGGACGAGTATTGTCACAAAGCTAAGTTTTAAGTACCATCAGAGCAACAAATGAAACATCTGGACCAAATCAATAATTTCTAACATTGTTAGCATATGCTTCTAATATATATATTTTTTACAATTTAATATACTAATTCATTAATTTAATTATCATCATACAACGAGTGAGATGACAAATGGGCAACAAGTTACGCCGCTAAGCTTTTTTTTATGATAAAACTAATTCTTTTAAAAACTATATTAATTTTATTTTACGAGTATTTTATAAAAATTATAATAAATGTGTAGTTTCAAACGAGTAAATAACTTATTTTATTATGGAAATTAATTATTATACTGTATAAAAAAAAAAACTAAAACCTTCTAATATGTGTTTTGTAGCATTGCGTTGAAATAATGAAACAACAAATTAGAATCATAACTTGTTTTACTTTTATATATACTTTTAAAAAGAAATACCAGTATTCTTCTAAAAAATCCAACTCTAATAAACTTTCATTTTTATTTATGAAGAAAAATATTACATATTTATATAACTCTATTTCAGATTTTTCATTCCTTTTATTTCCTTTTTGTAAAAAAATCATGAAATTTTTAGTTGCATTCTAAAATTACTACAGTTAAGGATTCAACAAATATAAACAAAAACAAATTAAGGAATCGGCAACAAAAGTACAAGGTTTAATCACATGTAATTAGTACATAATAATAATAATAATAATAATAATAATAATAATAATAATAATAATAATAATTCATATTTTATACAGAAAATATTATATTGATATTAACGTTAACTTATAGAGCATTAAAAATTAGCATTTTTAATATATTCGATAAAAATAACATTCCAAAATGGAT
Organism: Lactuca saligna; assembly: GCF_052625555.1. Taxonomy (NCBI): domain Eukaryota; kingdom Viridiplantae; phylum Streptophyta; class Magnoliopsida; order Asterales; family Asteraceae; genus Lactuca; species Lactuca saligna. The sequence goes on from NC_136424.1 coordinate 34,234,057, forward strand.
GATCAACTCTCCGTTCTCGCATTTTCAATTTCATAATTATTCTCGGTGTGTTTTTGAAAAGAAAAAAATTAGTTGCAATTACGCCATGACAAGTTTCAACTTTTGTTGATATTCTATAGAAAAGCTGATTTTTAAAAGTTCAATATTCACCTTATAAGAAATCTAAATCTTCCAATATGTTGACTTTTCATTTCCTTACTACATATGTCATCTTACAACATTCTAATTTGGATAATCTTCTTGTTCAAAATGGAATCTACACGCTAGATCCCACTTTTCTCTATTCAGACATGTACTTTGGATTTCCCTTATCGCCGCAGAAAATCACTTATATTACTCAGCTCTTAATGTATTAATTCTTTTTTCTATTGCAAATCGACTTTGCATGAAAAAATAAATAAATAAAGCTACATCAAAATTTGATATAAACTTATCAAGAAAAAGAACTATGAGGTTCCACATACTTATGTGCATTTATAGATGTGAGAAACCACCTATGCCGTGTCTCAAAAAAGATAACACTAAGAGAACATGCGTAGAAAGTTGCTTGCGTAGGCCATCGGCTTCACATCCGGATGTGTCTGCAATTTTCATAAATTTACAGTATAAATCACTGACACTGACAGTGACAGTGTGACAGTAAAAAAAGCATATAAAAACGGTAAGAGATACTAACCACGGCTGAAAATGTTACAATCTTTGGCTCCATAACGGGAGCTTCAAAACGAATGAAAGCACCTTTGTTGCCCATCTACACAAATGTTAAAAATAAAAATACAAAATCATAAACAACTGTCGATTTATTTTGGGTTAATTAATTAATTAATTACCATTAAATTACCTGGTCACAGTAATTCGGAGCAGAAAAAACAGTGATGAGTTTCCCATCATGTTCGATTTCATAACCATCATCTTTCACCTCATGAGACCTCACAATTAAATCTATCAAATAAACAAAAACTCAATGGTTAAAATTTGAAACTTTAATAATTTTTAAAAATATATATATATATATATATATATATATACATTATGATTAATTAATTACCAAGATTATTATCCTTCAAGAATCTTTTTGTCACATCTCCACCAAAAGAAAGACCTACACCACGTTTGCTAGGTCCTCTTCCAGGATCCGATTGTGGATCACTCCATAGTAGTTCACACATTAACCCTGATATATATAATAAACACCAGATTTATAATAGCAATCTACTTTCATTTCTTCTTATTATAAAATAAACCAAAAATACAATGCTATATAATTAGGTAGATTTTGAAAGTACAATGAACATTGTTATTTCTTGCATCTACCTTCTTCTGGAGGCTCACAAAACCGATTGATTGCTTTAATTTGAGAGAGTTTGACCCCATCAGTGCTAAAAAGTCCTCCATGAACAACAAATACTTTGTTATTTATAACATGAGCTAATGGTAAATAGCAAAAAACTTGAGCAAAAAGTTCCACAAATTTATCAGTCAACTTTGATTTGACCTCCCCCTCAAACCCATAAATCTTGTTCATGCTCTTGCTTTCGTGATTTCCACGAGAAAGATATATGGCTGAAAACATTTAAAAAAAAATTAAATAAATAAATGATTATAGTGTTTAATAGCAATAAAGATACATGATCAAAATCAATTACCTGATTGAGACATACACTTGAATGCAAAAAGTGTAAGAATAACCTCAACAGAGAAAGACCCTCGATCAACAAAATCACCATTAAACAAATATGGATTTTCATCAGAGGGAAGACCATTGAGCTCAAAGATGTTTAGCAAATCAAAAAACTGCATTTAATGAAGGTGGGCCCCACCCCCATCCCCACCAGAAAAGAAAAAGGAAAATCAAACTATTAAAGAAAATGGAGTGTTTCTTTCTGACTTGATACATAAAGAACAACTTAATAGGGAAAGCCAGGGATGTAAGGATGTAAGTCCTCTCATTTTACAAATTTGCCCTTGTTTATATTTACCTGACCATGTATATCACCACAAACTGTGAAGTGCTTTCCATCTGGAACTTTTACATCAACAAGAGAAGGCAAAGCCATTAGAATTTCCCTTGTTTGCATGACAATCTGAAAAGCATACCTAAAACAATAACATCAAGATATTGAATTGATAGTAATAAAAAATTAAATATTTTGATAAGAAGTATATACCTTTTATGTAAGGATTTCTGATTCTTGAATTCATGCATCATTTTCTTGATGAATTCTAGAGTTACTACATCTCCCTCTATTCTTGCACCACCATATTGTGGCTCCACATCTTGAGTTTAAACAACAAAATCATAAAGAGAAAGTCTTCATGTAAAGTTGATTGTAAGACTTTTATTTGAATTTGGAAAAAAATACAATGATTTTAATGCTGCTGAAAAAAACAGAGGGAACTTAAAACAACTAAATGAGTCACAAAAAGATCATTGAAATAATGATACCTATAGTACGAAAATCGATAGATTCAGCTACTGACTGTTGTTCAGAACTAGGTGTAGCAATTGCTTCTTCAAACTTGAGCTTCATAACAGCTTTTTCACATTCCTTCAGTTTCTTAGAAGCATCAGGATCATTCGGACATATTCTTTTCACCTAATTCCATATAAATGTAAAGCAAATCATCAGTGTCAATGATCAAGTGAGAATAATTTAACAATTAACACTCTTAACGAAATGATGAAATCATGGAAATCAATACAATTACAAACCTGTTGAAAATCCTTGAGTGCTTCTTTAAACTTTCCCATTGCAAGATATGCAGCACCACGACGATAATAACCCTAAATTTATGCATATTTCATCAAGAAAAAGCAATATATTCATAACATAGAATTCTAAGAAAGGAAGAATCAAGATAAATAAGTTGAAGAACATGCCTTTGAGTACTTGGGATCAATCTCAACAGCCTTAGATGCATCGTGTATTGCACTACCAAATTCCTCCAACTTGGTATGAGCTAGGGCTCGATTCGCCAGATACACAGCATTTTCACAATTTAGTTCGATTGCTTGTGTATATAAATCAATTGCCTGAGAATATTTATGAGCTGACAAACCAATCTTTCATGAATCAGAAAATTTACAGGGAAAACCAAAACCATCAAGGTATTACAATCTAACAAACGGACTGATACTAATCGAAGTAACCATTGGTAACGAAACTGACTTCAGAATTTACCAATTTGACGTTCCAAATGGTAAATATGTTCAAACAGTCTTTAAAAGTTTCGCTGAACCATAGTAGGGATCTTTTTGGGACGAAGGGATAGATAACTACGATTACACATATTTGAATAAGCATATTACTGGCGTTTAGTACAATAGAGAGTGGGTTATTTGAAGGAACAAAGGTGTAAGAACGTAAAGAATACCTTTGAAAGCTTCATTCGCTTGGAGTTTAATTTGTTCTGCCTTCGAGACGTCTGAATTTTCAGCAGCCATGGATGGCATAATCGAACAGAGAACAAGCTCTCAAACAACTGTTCGCTTTTTGCGTAGCACGGAGATTGAGATGCATTTGCAGCTTCACCCCAACACTGTTTTGGAGGTTAGAAAAGAAAATATTATTTTTAATAATAATAATAATAGTAGTAATAATAATATAATAATAATAAATTATTGAAATCGTTCACGAGGTTTGGTCAAAATAACTCGTTTGATTCTTAACTTTTATTTTGTATTCAGATAGTCTCTATATTATGTTTTTATTGCGGTGTTGGTCCCTACTATGTCTAAAAAGACTAAATTGTCCTTATTAATTATTTTTATTTATGGTTTATTTATTTATTTATTTATTTTTAAATAAAACTATTTATAAAATAAAAAAAAATAATATGTATATCCCAACCTCTTCACCTTTATATCCCTCGGCCGGTTTTAGAGAAATGAACATCCAACCTCTACTGCCACTGCTTTAATACTGTCACTGCTTTAACGTCAGATCTGCTCACCACCGCCTGCAACCAAGTGCCTCTTCTGTCGAAATCCACCCTACCCTTTATCTTCTAATCCTTGAGTTCTACATCCCCTTCATCTTGTCTTTAAAGCCACTACCTCCCACCGCCTCTACCCCTCTCACTGGTAGAATCTACCTCTCTCAGTCCTTCCTCGCCCCTAACCCAGATGCAATTTGGTTTCTTCTCGGTGCACTGCATCTACTCCTTTATCACCGTCTCCATTTTTTTGGTTTTAAAGGTCAATTGAAATTATTATTTTCTTCCTTCTTCACCTGGTCAATTAAAACCACATGCAATCTCTAATTTAGGGTTTATGTTTTTTTTTCTAATTATAGCTGAGCAATCTAATTTTGAGATTTTGGATTTGACCAATCTGATTTTACCCCAATTCTAATTAGATTTAGGGTTTGTGTTTTTTCTAGATTGTTTTCATACATGTTTTGTGTTTTTTATGGATTGTTTGCATCAAAGTTAGGGTTTAAGCATCTACAATTGGTTTGTTTTATTTGGTTGGTTAATGGTAGTTGATAGTTGTGGTGTTTGGTGGTGGAGGAGGTGGTGGTAGTTACCGATTCTTTTAATGGTGGTGGTTGTAGTGGGGCTTTTAGGTTACAATAACATTATACTTGCGGAATTTCACATAACACTTATGAGTACATGCAACCTAAATATGTCTGTGGCTTTCACTATTAATAACAACATACTTTACGAAACAAAACTAAAACCCTAATAGTAATCGAAAATCATAGATAAAAAACAATATATTTTGTTAAATCGAATTAAGCTAATTAATCTCTTTGAAGTCTCCTTGGAAAACTAGCTCCAATTGTGTGGTAGGCTCTAATATGTCACGCCTAAAAACCCAGGAAACGTTAGGATAGAATATAGGAGAGATGGGAAGAGAAATTTTGATTTCTATATGGGAGGAGGTAGGATCATATTTCCCAAGGACTTAGGGTCTTTTATATAGCTGCCAAATAATCTCAGAAACCCTATATTTGAATTTAAAATAATAATATTTTAATCCGATGTATATCTAGTTTCCTTATCTGATTTCGAGGCTTCCAGAATCCTTATAGAAGAGCCACCTATAGAAGGTTACGAAATTCCTCCTTTATTCAACTACTGGAAAATTGTAGTCCAGTCCCTGTACCTCTAATTAATTATATTTAACCCAGAATTAATTCCAAATTAATCTTGATTAATTCTTAATTAACTATTATTATTTCTAAGTAATATATTGATTATATAATACATCAATAAATCATTTATCGCTATCTTATAATCAATCCAAGCTATTACATGGTTATAATGAAACATCCCCAAATTTTCATAAAATTTGAACTTTTCAAAACAACC